>NC_060272.1:22761016-23481586 GCF_021613505.1 Equus quagga | reverse complement strand
TATCTATCTATCTATCTATCTATCTATCTATCTATCTATCTATCTATCTATCTATCTCCTATTGTTTTGTTTCTCTGGAGAACCCTGGTTAATAAACATGTTACTTGGTATGTCCTCAATTCCATATTCTTTTTTCACTCTTGCAATCTCTCCCCTCCACTCTCTGGAAACTTAATTTCTATTATAAATAAAATACCATAAATCTCTTCTTTTTAAAACATGTCTCCTTTACTTGATTGCCTTTCAAGGACATTGCATCCCTTGGAAATTTATAGCAATATAGGCCCACCTTAACAAACAAGAAAAATCTCAAATAAGCAACCTCAAACTACACTTAACAGAACTTGAAAAAGAAGAACAAACAAAACCCAAAGTCAGCGGAAGGAGGGAAATAATAAAAATCAGAGCAGAAATAAATGAAATTGAAACTAAAAAAAAATTAGAAAGGAACAATGAAACTAAAAGCTGGTTCTTTGAGAAAATAAACAAAATGGACAAACTCTTAGCTAAACTCACTAAAAAAAAAGAGAGAAGTCTCAAATAAATAAAATTAGAAATGAAAGAGGAGAAATTACAATGGATACCACACAAATACAAAGGAGTGTAAGAGAATACTATGAAAAATTATACGCCAAAAAAAGTGGACAATCTAGAACAAATGGATAAATTCTTAGACTCATACAACCTCCCAAAACTGAATCAAGAAGAAACAGAGAATCTGAATAGACCAATCACAAGTAAAGAGATTGAAACAGAAATCAAAAACTTCCCAAAAAAATGAAAATCCAGGACCAGATGTCTTCTCGGGAGAATTCTACCAAACATTCAAAGAAGATTTTATACCTATCTTTCTCAAACTATTCCAAAAAATTGAGGAAGATGGAACACTTCCTCACACCTTCTACAAGGCCAACACCATCCTGATGCCAAAGTCAGACAAGGACAACCCAAAGAACGAAAATTACAGGCCAATATCACTGATGAACATTGATGCAAATATCCCAGATAATATTGGCAAACCAAATACAGTAATACATTAAAAGGATCAATAACCATGATCCAGTGAGATTTATACCAGAGACACAGAGATGGTTCAACATCTGCAAAGTAATCAAGGTGATACACCAGATTTAAAAATGAAGAATAAAAACCACATGATAATCTCAATAGACACAGACAGTGCATTTGACAGGATGCAACATGCAGTTATGATAAAAACTCTCAATATAATGGGTATAGAAGGAAAGTACCTTGACATAATAAAGGCCATATATGACAAAGCCACAGCTAACATCATTCTCAATAGAGAAAAACTGAAAGCTATCCCTCTACGAATAGGAATCAGACAAGGATGCCCACTTTAACCACTCTTATTTAACATAGTATAGGAAGTGTTAGCCAGAGCAATCAGGCAAGAATTAGAAATAAAAGAGATCCAAATTGGAAAGGAAGATGTGAAACTGTCACTATTTGCAGATGACATGATTTTATATATATATAAACCGATTTTATATACATAAACCTTAAAGAATCCACCAAAAAACTTTTAGAAATAATGAGTGAATACAGTAAAGTTGCAGGATGCAAAATCAACATACAAAAATCAGTTGCATTTCTATCCACTAACAACGACGTAGCAGAGAAATTAAGAATACAATCCTATTTACAATTTCAATAAAAAGAATAAAATACTGAGGAATAAACTTAACCAAAGAGGTGAAATATCCATACACTAAAAACTATAAAACACGGTTGAAAGAAACTGAAAATGACACAAAGAAATGGACAGATATTCTGTGCACATGGATTGGAAGAATAAATATAGTTAAAATGGCCATACTACCTAAAGCAATTTACAGATTCAGTGCAATCCCAATTAGAATCCCAATGACACTCTTCACAGAAATAGAACAAAGAATACTAAAATTTTTATAGAACAACAAAAGACCCTGAATAGCTAAAGCAATACTGGGAAAAAAGAACAAAGCTGGAAGTGTCACAATCCCTGATTTCAAAATATATTACAAAGCTATAGTAATTAAACTAGCATAGTACTGTTACAAAAATAGACACACAGATCAATGGAACAGAATTGAAAACCTAGAAATAAAAACACACATCTGTGGACAACTAATCTTTGACAAAGGAGCTGAGAACACACAATGGAGAAAGGAAACTCTCTTCAATAAATGGTGCTGGGAAAACTGGATGGTCAAAAGCAAAAGAATGAAAGTAGACCATTATCTTTTGCCAACCACAAAAATTAACTCAATATGGATCAAAGACTTGAAGGTAAGACATGAACCCACAAAACTCCTAAAAGAAAATATAGGCAGCACACTCTTTGACACTGGTGTTAGAAAGATATTTTCGAATACCAGGTCTACTCGGACAAGAGAAACAAAAGAAAAAATAAACAAGTGGGACTTCATCAAGCTAAACTTCTGCAAGGCAAAGGAAAAACAGGAACAAAATGAAAAGATAACTCACCACCTGGGAGAAAATATTTGCAAATCATATATCCAAGAAGGGGTTAATCCCCAAAATATATAAAGAATTCACACAACTGAACAAGTAAACAAACAACCCGATAAAAAAATGGGCAGAGGATATGAACACATATTTTTCCAAAGAAGACATACAGATGGTCAATATGTACATGAAAACATGCTTAACATCACTAAGCATCAGGGAAATGCAAATCAAAACTACATTAAGACATCACCTTACACCCGTTAAAATGGCTATAATCTCCAAGACAAAAAATAACAAATGTTGGAAGAATGTGGAGAAAAGGGAACCCTCATACACTGCTAGTGGGAATGCAAATTGGTGCAGCCACTATGGAAAACAGTATGGAGATTTCTTAAAAAATTAAAAATAGAAATACCATATGACCCATCTATCCCACTAGTGGGTATTTATCCAAAGAACTTGAAGTCAACAATTCAAAGAGACTTATGCACCTCTATGTTCATTGCAGCATTATTCACAATAGTCAAGATGTGGAAGCAACCCAAGTGCCCACTGAATGATGAATGGATAAAGAAGACATGATGTACATATGCAATGGAACACCAGTCAGCCATAAAAAGATAAAATCGTCCCATTTGCAACAACATGGATGGACCTTGTGGGTATTAAGTCAAGCGAAAGAAGCCCGTCAGAGGAAGACAAACACCATATGATTTCACTCATATGTGGAAGATTAACACAGGGACAAAGAGAACAGATTAGTGGTTACCAGAGGGTAGGATGGTTGGGGAATGGGCTTAAGAGGTAAAAGGGCACATTTATATGATGACTGACAAATAATAATGTACAACTGAAATTTCACAATGTTATAAACTATTATGACCTCAATAAAATAAAAACGAAAATTAAAAAAAAAGAAAAAAGTAAAAGGGTAGCATTATACTGCTGACTGGAAAACACTCAGGCTTGTCCCAGGGAATGTGTTGCATTTAGAGAAATTTTAATAAAAAATTATAACACAAAACAACAAATAAAGCAGTTGTTTCATAATGGGTGTACATTTGTAGGCTGATACATGTAATTTACTAGAGTGGCAAATCTTGATTTGTAAGCGGGTAATCACATGAGTTATGTCCTTGAGTAGACCAACATGAATGAGCATGGGATAGAGTCTACAAGAGGAAGCCTTAGCATCAGATATATTACTACCATATTTTAAAATTTTTATGAGAAGCCTACATATTCATGCCTAGCAGCAGATGAAGCAAGGTGTGTGAGCACACTTGCAGATGTGATGATGAGAGCATGTAGTCTTTTCAATATCCAATTTCCCCTTCTTAATTATTGAACAATCTTTGTATTACTGGAATTGGATGATATTTCCAGTTTAAAACTAAATGTCATAGCCACTCTTGTAATAGCTTGGCCAGTGAGAGTAAGCATGATTCATTGTCTGTAATCAATAAATAAGCATTTTCTCCCTTACTCATTCTTCTGTCTGCTCCCTTAGAAGGAGGAAGAGTAGGCTGAAGCTCCATCAGGAATCTTGCACCTCTTGTATTGAGAATAGGGGGCACTCTCTATTAGTTTCTAATAAGCGTGAAGCCACAAGAATCAACATGACTGTCTACTTCCAGATATGTTTTACCTGACAGAAAAAGAAACCCATAACTTGTTCATACATTTTTAGTGTTTATTAAACACAATTCTTGAAATAGGCATAATTTGGAAGTAAGGTGTTGTTAGTAACACAAACTAAAATATTAGCTGAACAAAAGTGGTGAGGAGGCATTATATAAGTTTTACATCGTTCAAGATAAAATTGGTATAAAGAAATAATAACAATAATAAACATTTGGTAAAACCATTACCTGACATATATTTGAAAATAGATTACATGCTTATTAAGACTGTAAAACTAAAGAGAATGGTAGGAAATGTTTAGAATATTACATGTGACAGCTCCTTCTTGTTGCTATCAGCAAAGTTCTGCAAGAAAAAGATGAACCCAGGATAATGTCATCGAAGCTGCAGGCGAAAATGAAAGGAAATAACTGTTTCGATGATGGCGATACTCTCTGCCTGTGCCCTGCAATCTGAGTTCACCGAGAGTCCTGACTGCTACTGTTCTACAGCCCAAACTGGAGCTCTTAAAGCAGTTCTTGCAGAGAGGTACTCTTAGCAGGAGAGAATCTGTATTCACTAGACTTCTTAAAGCATCTTTCACTGATAATCCCTGCCATTTATTGAGATTGTCTACCCATGATGATCGTATTAAAAATGTCATCTTCTTAATTATAACTTTATACGGCTGCAAGAGAACTGCCAACTTAAGGCATGGGATGATAAATGGAACATAGTGGTCAGTAAGTAAAACACAAGAATCTCTGTGCTTGAAAATTATATTTAGACAAGTTCTTGGTTGTAATTAATCATACAAGGAATCGCCCAGAAGTAAAGAAAGAGGTGATCTTATAGAATTTTGAAAGTGTTCACTATGAAAATATCTCAAACCTGGCTGATTGTACATATACCTGTGTATGTGACTGTACAGCCCTCAGAACAATCCCCAGGCCCCTGAAACTGTACCAGTCTGTGAGGCGTTCTGTGAAACCTGTTCCTCCTCGATGCTCATTTCAGAATGAGTCACTGAGGCAATGAATAATGGAGAAACATTTGATGAATGATGAAGAGACACAGGCACAGAGGAGAACCAGAAAGTAAAGGCCTATTCTACTACCTGGGTAAGACATGTTAGCTAGTCCTCCTAAGTGGGTTTTGATAACTATTCTGAGCCAGTGACTGGTGAGTGTTTTCTGTTCTCTTCTTTTCTGGTTGGGAAGGTTTTGTGCACATGTGTACGTGCGTGTGTGTGTGATTTTCCTCTACATTCTCTACTATTGTATATTGGGTGTGATGGGGCTGGATATATTGTTTTGCAGTTTATATGTTCTTTCTCCTCAGCAAAAGCAACATCCAGATAAGACAGAGAATACTACATACCACTCAGCAACTTTATGTTTTGAATCAAGATTTTGAGGAGCAGGGGGCTGCCATGAGATTACTAGCTGTCTATCTAACATCCATTCTCCCCATTTTCCTTGACATAGAATAACTGTTATTAGTGCTGCCCTGTGCCCAGACTTCCAGGAGGATGGGGAGATAGTAAAATATAAGTAGAGGAGATGAGTTAGGGCTTCTTGCAAATGCCTTTAAAGGAAGTTGATTCAGCTGGAGATGTGTACTTTGCCCTTTGCCCTGCTTTTTCTGTCTGGAATTCAGAAGCCATGATTGGAAGCCTGTAGTCATTTGGTGCCTATGAGTCCAATTTAAGGGTAGAAGCTTTTGTTAAGAATAAAAGAGCAGAAGAGTAAAAGAGTAAAAGAAGTAGAATTCTATGATTACTAAGGAGCTGCCATGGCGTCCCTGGACTTTGTCCTCACAGATTTTACGTGATTTAAAAAAATAAATTAGAGGAGGGAAAAAAAAAACCATTTGTTCCAGTCACGGTTTGGGGAAGTCTCTGGGCTGGATGACAATTTAGTTCCCTAACCGATGTAATGTGGTTCTTTTCTGACGGCTTTTGTTTTACCAGTGAAAGA
Source organism: Equus quagga (assembly GCF_021613505.1). NCBI lineage: Eukaryota > Metazoa > Chordata > Mammalia > Perissodactyla > Equidae > Equus > Equus quagga. The sequence continues at coordinate 23,475,509 of NC_060272.1, read as the reverse complement.
AGAAACAAATTCTTCAGCTGAGAGTGAGGAGGACATTTGAAGAAATGGGAGTCTGGAAAGAACGGAGATGTGAAACAGATTTTTAGAGAAAGGGAGAATAAATAGACTAAGCATACATAGAGAGAGAGCAGAAATGTCGAGCAGCACTGAAGGCCATCTGAGGCAAGTCATGGATTTCAATGGCAATGAGGTAGTGAATTTGTGTTTTTCACCTGCCATCATTAGTGAGCGTAGACAGAGGACTGGATTGAAACCTCTTGTGGTTTTACCAGGCAGTAAAGGGGGAGAGTGTGACTCATTACTAATTGCTCACATTCTGTATGCAACACATGCAAACATCCTAAGAGATTACACATTGTTGAATAGTCACCATTATTGCTATGGATCAAACCTAACAAATCAGGGGCTTATTTACTTTCTCCTAAAAGGAATATAGACATGGAAGATTCTTATGGCATAATCATATTCAATTCACCTATTCATGCACACATTATGCCCTATAAAATGCAGAGGTAGCAACTACAGTTATGGATTGAAACTGTTATTTATGTTGCCTTTACCAGAGCAGTGAGAATTAGTTTATATTGAAATTTTGTTTGGAAACTTTAATAAAAGACTTCAGTGAAAACAACCATTTAGTTACTTGCCCTCTCCCCATTTTGTCTTATTTGGTATGGAGTTTTTATCTTTTACATTCAAAATTACATAAATTCTAACCTGCACATTACGCATCAATTCTTACATCAGGAGTTAGTTTCATATAGCTGAAATTAAAAATACATGTTTAAGTTCTGCTACATGAAAAAAAGCGTAAAAAGTTTTCTTTAATTCAGCGTAAAGCAGAATTGTCCTTTTTAAGAAATACAGTAGTCCACTGTGACTATATCATTTAACTAGATTGAGGATATCTTTAAAAAAGAAAAAAAAAGTGCTGAATTTTCAGGATTTTATTGCATGAGTACATGAATGTTACAATACAGTGAGCTTGATTGCTCTTAAGTGTTAAGCTGCTGAAACACAAACAATAAAACAGGTCAACGCAACTGTACCAGGAAGTAAACGTTACATTTTGGCTATATGTTTTCTTAATCATGTGACTGAAATTCAACTTTGATTGATTTAATATAAATACATTTCTAATATAAAGCGCACTTCTGAAAATGCTCCTCAAAAATCAAGTTTTGAAAAATATCCTAAAATTATGGGACATGTTTAAAAAAACCCATCCAAAGCAGAAGCACATGTCTTTATATACTTAGGTGAGAATGTTTTCTAAATAGATGATTAAAAATGAAAAAAAAGATTAAAAAAATGATTTGATTTTACTGACAATAGCTAAGACTATAAGAATATCTGACTCTCTGCAAAGTGGATGAATGAAGTAACATCTATAAATGATAGGACATCTTTGGTTAAAAACATCCTGAAATGAGCAATAGGGAGCTAAATTAATATCTGAAATGCATTCATTAGCAATAATTATTTTAATTATCATTGCTTCTTATTACTCAAATTTAAGACCACAGAGGATTAATGAGGTCATCAATTCAAATTTGTTCCAGGTTTTGATAGGATTTCTTGACTTATTGGGTAAATATTGCACATGAAATTACAGATTTTAAATTTAGTCAGGCTAAGTAAAACGCTTACATGATTTTTTTTGTGAAGAGGAGAGAGAAAGGCAGACTTGGTAATAACCCAATTAGGTTCATGTTAAGTAAATGAATTTTAGGCATCTACTATAGTGTAGAAGATAATATTCAGGATTCAGAGTTTTGTAAATTAGAAAATAAACTGAGACCCAGCTCTAGGGTGGCAATATTTTATTTGGCCATTAAAACAAGTTAAATGTACTTTTATATACATACACACATAAATTCATATATACATATCATTTACAATAAATATCATCTAATAATGGGAAGGATGTGCAGCTCCATGAAAGTAAAAAAGGCAACATTTTAAAATCTAGGACATTTATGAAAACATATGCCTTTAGCTTTATGAAAACTCTGTTTCATCATACTTGCTTTTATATGATCAGATACCGGTCACAAGATTAGCATTTGGGATCCACTGGTATAGTGGACAGCACTTAGGACAGTCAGAAGACCAAATGTGGGTTTTAAGTGTCTGCTATTTACTAATCTTCTTGGGAGTGCTGTTACATTGAAACATGCCGCTTCCTTTTCTGTTAAACAGACAAAACATACAATTCTTCCTAATTCAAAAAGTTGTATAAAATGAAATTTTCTCTGTGAAAGCATACTGTGAATTATACAGTACAAAAATTAGTGATCATTTTCCCTAAATAGTGCTTATAATGAATAAATGCCAGTCTAGAAGGAACTATCTAGTACTAAAGTATCATAGGTGCCACAGTTGGCCTGGCATATAAACAGCATTGTTCCTAGAAAGGACAATGGGACAAGGAGACTTAAATTAGTTGTTCACAAATGGGTCTCAATTTCTTCATCAATAACGCAGGTTTTGGATCTGTAGTGCATGGAAAACAGTTCATAACTGGTTTATATAGCTTCTGTAAACCTCCTAAAATGGGCAAAAACTGTCAATTTTCTGTGGATGTGGGCACATTTTTTAAAAAAATATTAAGGGTCACATATTTATAAATGAGGAGATTTTTCCTACTATAGGAAAAAATAAAACAAAAAACTTAGATATTGACACAAGCCACATATTTGTCAAAGTTTTCTATGGTACAAAACAAGAGAAATAAATTTATTGGATTACACAATAAAATTTCAAGTATATATTTAATATGATAATAGAATCAGTTAAGACAAAATTAAGTATAAATACATGTAAAACTCAGCAGAAATGTAGAGAAAATAGATGGAATGATGTAATTGTGGAAGATGTAAATTTATCTCTCTCAATACGAGAGAGAAAAAATAAAAGGCGTAACAACATAGTAAATGAGGCATTTATCTTAAGGATACATATTGGACTTTGAACCCTCATAATAAAATACACTTAACCCTCATAATAGAAAATACATTTTCTTTTCAAACACTTATGAAATATTTAAAAATTAGAAAAATTTTAAGTTACAAAGCTTAGTAATTATAAATACATAAATGTGGAATTAATACAGACAGTACTTTACTTACAAAATACCGTACCTCTCAAAATTACACAGAAAAATTTACAGGGCAAATCTATCAAAACTTCAAAACTCAGAAAATTTCAATGTTATTTAAATTGCTTGTAAAGTAGAGAAAAAGAAAGAAAAGATCCAAAAACATTTTACTAGGTCAATACGAGACAAACCAACATTTCATAAGTATGGAGCAGAAGAAAGTTGCCTTACTATGACAATGTAATAATTCTAAAAACAATGTTAGTAAACAGAATCTAGCAGATGATTAAGGAACACTACATCATGAATAAGATGAGCTTATTCCAGAATTACAAGGTTGAGTGAGATATTCTATTACACTACATAATATATTAATATAATTATAACACTTTAATGTGTACATGTTTTATATAGTTATTAAGGAGAAAAATAGCATGATAATTTTCATAGATGCTAAATAATAATTTTTAAAAATTCGATACCTATACTTGACTTTTTTTAATCCAGTAGAATTAGAAACAAAGGATACTTTCCTAATGGCCGCAGGCAATAGTTAGATAATCAAATCAGTAGTAATAAGTAAAAAAAGAGGTATTCCTATTAAAATCAGAAACAAAAAATGATGCCAATTATCTGCACCACTATTTAGCATTACCTGCACATATCAATGTAATTAGATAAAAGCAAAAATACAAATGATGAATATTTTAAAGGAAAAGTGAAAACTAACCCTCTTTAGATGGTATGAATATGTATATTAAAAAACAGGTCAGTCAACTGAAAACTACTACAAAGAAAATTACAACCAGCATACTAAATTGTCTGGAAATCACTAGCCTTTGTATACAAAAATAGCAATCACTCAAACTTTCTAATGGGAGAGAAGAGACCATTTGTTACAGTGTGTGCAAACATATACACAAATACACATATATAGCAACATAAGACACTTAGAAATAAAGTTAAAAAAAGAAAGTGCAAAACCTATACTGGGAAATATGCAAAACATGCATGAAGGAAAACATGTAAATGTTTTTTAAAAAGAAATGCATATTCTGCTATCCATCTACATAAAGTTTTCCTAGATTTTTCTCAATTTTCTCTAGATTATTTGATAATTTAATGTGCACCCCACAGTATCAAAGGCTTTTTTTTTCTGATACAAAAGGTGGTCATTCTAAAGTTCATGTAGAAAAATAAATGATCAAAAATAGCCAAGAAAACTCTGAAAAAGAAAAACAACGAATCAGACCTAGCAAAATATTAGAAATTTCTCAATAACATAATGTAGTACTATTCTGTGAATAGAGAGACCAATGGTTCACAGAGAACATCCAAAAATGTATCTAAGTCATACAAAATTTAATATATAATAAAAGGGGCATTTCTAATTAATAATGGAAAGTGATGTGGATCCATCCCTCACATTGTATATCAGGATGAATTATGAGTAACTCAGGGTTTTAAATGTAACAAAACTAAATTCTAAAAGAAATAAGAAAAATTTGTAAATTATCCTTACTCTTGAAGTAAGCTTGACTTTTAATCTTTAAGTGAAGGACTTTATATCTTTTGATAGTGAACTGAGACTTGACTTTAAATCTTGAGGTGAAAGACTTTCTATTTGTCAAGAACAATTCCAAATCAATATTGAAATTGTAACTCTATGCACATTTTTAAAAAATCTCTGTATGTTTAAATAATATATAAACAAAATCAAACCATAAATGACAGACTGGGAAAGTATTCACAGTTTATCGCATAAGCAATGGATTAATCTCCCTACTACGTACAGAGTCACTATAATTGGGGAAGAAAAAACCTACAAGCAACAAAAAATGGTGAAAGACTTATACTGTACATAGAAAACCAATTATTGCTTAAACTTATGAGATTTCTAATTTCATTCACAAGAAAAATGCAATTTTAAAGTGCAATACACCATTTTTCAGCTCTCAGACAGTTTGTAAACATTCAGTTGGAGTAGCTACAGGAAAATCTGCTTTCTCATGCATTACAGGTGGGATTACAAACTGGTAAACTCTTATGAAGGATATTCTGGCTATATCTGTCATCACAGCTAACACATCTAACCTTGGATCTCCAACAAACACTTTGGGGAGTTTCCCTGTATTGATTTATGCAGATAGAGGATATTATGCATATACAAAGTTATTAATCATAATATTGTTTGTAATAGCAAAAACTGAAAACAATTACATGCCTAGACAGGACTGGTTTGTGATACTATGATATGCCAACACACAGGAATATTATGCATGTATGAGAAACAACCAAAAGAAAAAAAAATTTTAAATGAATAAATTGCTTATGTCTTGATACTTTCAAGTGAAAAATACAAGTTGCAGGGCCGGCCCCCTAAATATTACTTTAAAAGGTCAGTTTATATTGCACTAATAAGCAGTGAGCTGATAGTAACATCAAGCTCATTAAATTACAACTGTTTCTGAGATGATATTAAATTATTTATGAATGAACAATTCCTTGCAATTTAGGTCATTAATGAAAAGCTTTATATTACCTAAAATGTTTGGGAAAATAAAAATCTTTTAATTCTTCACATTTTCTGCATACATATCAAACTTTTGAGAATGGATTCACACAATGCCAGTATAATAGTTATATTACCTTGAGGAAACATTTGTAAAAAGCCACATTTTAAATAAACTGATAGAAATTAGAACTGACTACTATCAAATTTCTAAAAGATAATTATATTCCAATTTTAGAAAAATATAAAAAACTATAGACAAATAAAGAAGGGCAATTGCGCTTCTGTAAACATTGTAAAAATCTATACAACAGGGAGTACATTTGAACCTTCCAACCAGCCATTTTTCTTCAGAGCATAAAGCATGTAATATCCTTCTGCATGCAGATGTCAAGGTATATAGTAACTGTGAGTTCACTTTCTAAAAAATCGAAAGTAACTTTCAGTTCAATGAAGATATGAATTAGAATAAAACCTAAGGTCTAGAATATACATGATAAAAGTCCAGGTTTAGGATGTAAAAATATCTAAATATTTAACTAAGACCAAGCATAATGACAATCTCCAAAATATAATATGTTTATAGTTGATGATATAGAAATGATGATGTAATTATTGAAAATGTGGAAGTTGGAGGAGGACAGTCTGCAGGAAGGCTAAGAATGCCAACTTTATTGACTATTATAATGGAGAATCAATGTCAGTCATATAAAATTGATATACATATTAAAAGGATTATTACTTTTGGGTTGCCCTGGTGGTGCAGCAGTTAAGTGCGCACATTCCACTTTGGCGGACCGGGGTTGGCTGGTTCGGATCCCAAGTGTGGACATAGTAGCACTTGGCACACCACACTGTGGTAGGCGTCCCACATATAAAGTAGAGGAAGATGGGCACGGATGTTAGCTCAGGGCCAGTCTTTCTCAGTAAAAAGAGGAAGATTGGCAGATGTTATCTCAGCTAATCTTCCTCGAAAGAAAAAAAAAGGGTTATTACTTTTAAAATGTTAGTGTTTTACAGGATATTTTGCTTATTTTTATAGGGATTTTTATTAGGGATTAATGTATGAATTGGAATTAATCTATAAATGCAAGGAAATCATAGCCAAAACACTTAACAGTGTGTGTGGGGGTACGTGTATAGAAACTGACAACCTCCTCCTATATTTTCAAGAAAATGGAAATAGTCAAGTCAATATGAAAAGGAAAACTCAGAGATGGATAATTACTTTACCAAATTTAATTACCCGGAAATAAGCCTATAGTTAATTCTGTGTACTACTGCTATAAGGATATATATAAAGAACTAAAAAGAAGAACAAAGAGTATTATTAACATTTTGTATTTTTCAATATTTTAGTCTCTTTCTACTTCCTTTATATTCTTGTATTATTTTAAACATGATTATACTAGACATTATAACATGTTCCTTGTTACACTCTAATGCAAATTATTACTTTTACCACTTCTGCAATTCTGCTAGGATTTTAAATGACTATATTCCCACCTGACTTCCGAAATATTTCTTTTTAGTGCACGTTAGTTCTACATAGTTTTAAGCTCCACAATAAATTACTATGAAATTGTTTTACACATTTGTACAATTACAATTATTTTATAAATATAGACATTACAATAAAATAATAACCTGAATAGTCCCCTTCGACTAAGATATTACTTTTTAAAAGCATGCTATCTAATGAAAATCACCTCAATTTTGTTTTTTCTGAACGTGCCTTAATTTTGTTTTAATTTTAAAGTATTTTTACACTCAGTATATAAATCTACTTTGGAAGATACTTTCTTTCAGTACTTTTAAGATGTTATTCTATTGTCTTCTGGCTTCTATCATTTCTAATGAGTAATCTGTCATTATTCTCTGAAAGTTGTATCTCTAAGATATGTTTAGGTTTAACTTTCTTGCTTAGGTTTGCAACATTTCTGGTTCTGAGACTTGAGTATTTCATCAGTTTTGAAATCTTCTAAAATATTTTCTCTTTGGGTATTTCTTCTATCCCAGACTTTCCCTTGACTCCTTCTCATAGTCCAATTGCACATATGTTAGATCTTTGGGTGTATTTCATGTGTCTGCTACACTCTTATTTTTTCACTCTTCTTTCTCTCTGTGCTTCATTTTGGTTATTGCTTTCTTTTTTGAACTGTTTTACAATTCATTAAACTTTTCTCCCCCTTTGTATAATCTACTGTTACACTTATACATTTCATTCTAATTTATGATACTTATTTTATCATTTCCACATTGTCTATTTCATTCTTTTCCATACATCCCAAATATCTGATGAAATTCTCCATAATTTTATCTATTTAATCCATCATTTTCTTATATCCTTCAATATTTTAATCATAGCTATTTAAAGTTTTTTTCTGCTTATTACAATATCTGGATCACTTATGAGTCTATCATGTGCTGCACATGACAGATTCCTATTTTCCACAATGATTTGGTGGTCATGTAGCTCAGTGATATAAGTGATAGAAGATTAACCCTTTCAAGGTCATAAAGAATGGTTCTTAAATAATCTAAGCATTCTACTTTGACAGTGACTAGTTTAGGGGTATTAAATACAAAGTATGTATCAACCTGGACACAAGGGAAAATCTACTCCAGAATTCTAAAAGTGACACAATAAACATTGATCTCAGACACCAAACTTTATTGTCTGAGAAGGTGAATCTTGGAATAGTTCAAGCCATTCTAACACCATGAGAGAATATTAGAGTAGTTAATTCTCAAAAATTTCGTCTCATAAACTTTAACCAATAAAAAATTGTTAAGAACTCCAAAGAACTTTTACTATGTGTCTCATATCTATCAATAGTTAACATTTTATAACTAAGACTGAGAAATTTTTTAAATATTTAATTATTGGGTCATTTTAAAATAGCAATAATTCATTATGTAGTAGTATTTTTTTTAATAAAGAATAACCATACACTTTAAAGAGAAGAGTAGCATTGTTTTATATTTTGCAAATCTCTTTAATTCCTGGAGTTGTGGAAATAAAAAAGTCATGTGAACAAAAAGACCCCTCCATACCAATATAGGAGAGAGAAAAGAATACGATTTATTATGGAGTAGGCAATCAGGAATATATGTATGCAGGTAGTCCATTCAAGAGACTACAAATTTAGGACAAAATATCACATAATTTATACTGCAAAGCCTAAGAAAGAATAATAACTTCTTTGCTTCCAATGAGAGATAAAGGGTTGCAGCTCATGAAGGTCTCCTTTACATCTACTGAGAGGCTGTTCAATAAATTCCAGAAGCATGTGTTATATACCAGGGGATTATTTGGTCCCTAACCTTGAGATGTCTCTACTTTGTATCCTCACCCTTGAGATATCTCTGAGTGTACTGCACTGAATAGTGTCCCCACCCCCCCCCCTCATTTCATGTCTACTTGGCACCGCAGAATGCGAACTTATTTGGAAATACAGTTTTTGCAAATGTAATTATTTAATTTAAGATGAGGTCATATTAGATTAGGGAGGGTAATAAATCCAATGACTGGTTCTTCAATAAGAAAGCCATATGAGGACATATGAAAACATATAGAGAAGGAGAGGAGGCAGAGCAAAATGGTGGGGTGAGCTGACCCGGGACTCTCCGCCCTCCAAAGTACAACAAAGGACTGAAAAAACCCCCTGAATTTCAGCTAATGAACCTAATGCCAGGACTCAGAGACCTACAATATCAAAAGACAGAGGACGGAGCCCCTACTGCCTGCCTCGGAGGAGCTGGAACTTGGTAGGAGAGAACATCGCTCCATTCCCTAGAAACCTGGATCGCTGCACAGGTCCGGGAAGGAGCGGGGGAAGGGCCGCGCGACCAGGGGATCATCTAGGACTCCCGCCGCCAGTACAGTGGAAACCCACTGATGGGGGAAAGCTTTTGTGTGCGGGGACCGCATAAACCCAGGGCCCCGGGAGACCAGAGAACAGAAGTGATCGAATCCAGATCGGTGCACGAGAGAAACCGCGCCCGCCCCCGCCCCCGCCCCCGCCCCGGCAAAGCACAGTGAGCATGCCATCTTGCCCGAAGGTGAAGAGCTCAGAACGCATGGCACTCGACCCCCATCTGGTGGCGACAGGCTGTAACTGCAACCGAATTCTACCATCATGCGAAAAAACCGCTCCTCTACCATCCAGCAATTTATAAAAGCCCCAGACCAGAAGGAAAACAAAAAAAACAGAGAATTAAGTCATGAGGACTTGGAATTAGGTAAACTAAATGAAAATGAGTTCAGAGCAGCTATAATCAAAAAACTCAATGAGGTAGAGAGAAAGATAGAGAAACAAGCCGAGTTCTGGAGTTACTTCACAAAAGAGATTGAAATCATAAAGAAGAATCAAACAGAATTACTAGAGATGAAAAACACAATGGACCAGATACAACACAATACGGATTCCCTGAATACCTGGGTAGACTCCACAGAAGAGCAAATTAGCATAATCGAAGATAGACAGGCTGAATGGCTCCAGACAGAGGAAGAAAGAGAACTAAGGATTAAAATGAATGAGGAAAGTATTAGAGAGACAGCAGATTCAATGAGGAGAAAGAATTTAAGGACCAGAGGAATTCCCAAGAACGTGGAAAAGGAAAATGTAGCAGAAAGTGGGCTTAATGAACTTATAGAAGAGAACTTCCCAAATCTAGGGATTGAGGGAGAAATGTGTGTAGAGGAAACTTTCAGATCTCCTAGATTTGTCAATGTAAAAAGACCTACTGCAAGGCATATAGTAGTACAAATGGCAAAAATGAATGACAAAGAAAGAATACTCAGGGCTGCAAGATAAAAGAGAATTACTACAAAGGAGCTCCTATCAGACTTTCAGCGGATTTCTCTGCAGAAACCTTACAAGCTAGGAGAGAATGGAGTGACATACTCAAAGCTTTAAAAGATTAAAATCTTCAGCCAAGAATACTCTATCCAGCAAGAATATCCTTCAGATATGAGGGAGAAATTAAATCTTTTCCAGACAAACAAAAGTTAAGGGAATTTGTAACCAAAAGTCCTCCACTACAAGAAATCCTCAAGAAGGCTCTCATACCTGAAAAAAGAAAAAAGGGAGAAAGTGGTCACAAACCACAGAGCAGGGAGACAGATAAATAGAGCCAGAGTAGGATAGCAAATATTCAAACATAGCATTAGGATAAAGGTGAGGAAACTACCAAAGCCAAGACGGTCTTATCACTCTAACTACAAACTCATAACACGAGTTGGAATAAGAGATGAAAATAATAATTTACAAAGGGAAGAGCAAAGGGACTAAATTAGTCTAGGCCAACTAAGTAAGAGACCACCAGAGAATAGACTATATTATACACGAGATTCTAAATAACAACTTCAGGGTAGCCATAAACTAAAAAACAGAACAGAGACACAAATCATAAATAAGCAAAAATCTAAGAAACCCAGCAGAAGAAATTGCAGTGTCAAATGGGTAGGATAAAGCACACAGGAAGAGAAAAGCAGAAAAGCCAGATAATGAGCAACAGATTGACAGCTTTAAGTCCTCATGCATCAATAATCACTCAATGTAAACGCATTGAACTCTCCAATAAAAAGACACAGAGTGGCAAAATGGATTAAAGAACAAGATCCAACAATTTGTTGCCTCCAGGAAACACACCTCAGCCCCAAGGACAAATACAGGCTCAGAGTGAAGGGGTGGAGGACAATACTTCAAGCAAATAGCAAGGAAAAAAAGCAGGTGTTTCAATTCTTATATCAGACAAAGTGGATTTCAAAATAAGACAGGTAAAGAGAGACACACAGGGACAATATATAATGATCAAAGGGACACTTCATCAAGAAGAAATAACTCTTATAAATATCTATGCACCCAACATAGGAGCACCAAGGTTCATAAAGCAACTATTAACAGACCTAAAGGAAGATGTTAAAAACAACACAATAATAGTAGGGGACCTCAACACCCCACTCACACCAATGGACAGATCATCCAGACAGAAAATCAACAAAGAAATAGTGGAGCTAAATGAAAAACTAAAATAATTGGACTTAATAGACATATATAGATCACTTCATCCTAAAAAAGCAGAATACACATTCTTCTCAAGTGCACATGGAACATTCTCTAGGATAGACCATATGTTGGGAAACAAGGCAAGCCTCTACGAATTTAGAAAAATTGAAATAATAACAAGCATCTTCTCCGATCATGATGCTATAAGGCTAGAAATTAATTACAAGAAAAAAGCTGAGAAAGGCACAAAGATGTGGAGACTAAACAATACACTACTGAACAAGTAATGGATCCTTGAAGAAATTAAAGAAGAAATAAAAAAATACCTGGAAACTAATGAAAATGATAACATGCCATACCAACTCATATGGGATGCAGCAAAAGCTGTATTAAGAGGAAAATTCATCGCAATACAGGCACATCTTAACAAACAAGAAAAATCCCAAATAAGCAACCTTAAACTACACCTAACTGAACTAGAGAAAGAAGAACAAATAAAGCCCAAAGTCAGCAAAAGGAGAGAAATAATAAAAATTAGAGCAGAAATAAATACTATTGAAATGAAAAAGGCGGTAGAAAGGATCAACGAAACAAAGAGCTGGTTCTTTGAGAAGATAAAAAAAAATTGACAAACCCCTAGCCAGACTTACAAAGAAAAAAAGGCAGAAAGCTCCAATAAACAAAATCAGAAATGAAAGAGGAGAAATAACAACAGACTCTGCAGAAATACAATGAATTATAAGAGAATACTACGAAAAACTCTATGCTAACAGAATGGATAACCTAGAGGAAATGGATAAATTCTTGGACTCCTACAATCTCTCAAAGCTCACTCAAGAAGAAGCAGACAATTTGAACAGACCAATCACAAGGAAAGAGATTGAAACAGCAATCAAAAACATCCCAAAGAATAAAACCCTAGGACCAGATGGCCTCCGTAGGGAATTCTACCAAACTTTCAGAGAGGATTTAATACCTATCATTTTCAAGCTATTCCAAAAAATTAGGGGGGATGGAACACTTCCTAACACATTCTATGAGGCCAACATCACGCTGATACCAAAACCTGACAAGGACACCATGAAAAAAGAGCACTATAGGCCAATATCACAGATGAACATAGATGCAAAAATTCTAAACAGAATTTTGGCTACCAGAATTCAGCAATTCATCAAAAGGATCATACATCATGATCAAGTGGGATTCATACCAGGGACACAGGGATGGTTCAACATCCGCAAATCAATCAATGTGATACACCACATCAACAAACTGAGGAATGAAAACCACATGATCATCTCAATAGATCTAGATAAAGCATTTGACAAGATCCAACAGCCATTTATGATAAAAACTCTGAACAAAATGGGCATAAAAGGGAACTACCTCAACATAATAAAGGCCATACATGACAAACCCACAGCCAACATCATACTCAATGGGCAAAAACCTGAGTGCCATCCCCCTGAAAACAGGAATGAGACAAGGATGCCCTCTATCACCACTCTTATTTAACATAGTACTGGAGGTCCCGGCCAGAGCAATCAGGCAAGAAAAAAGAATAAAAGGAATCCAAATAGGGAGGGAAGAAGTGAAACTCTCGCTGTTTGCAGATGACATGATCTTATATATAGAAAACTCCAAAGAATCCATTGGAAAACTCTTAGAAGTAATCAACAACTACAGCAAAGTTGCAGGGTATAAAATCAATTTGCATAAATCACTAGCATTTCTATATTCTAATAACAAACTAACAGAAAAAGAACTCAAGAACACAATACCATTCACAATCGCAACAAAAAGAATAAAATACTCAGGGTAAATTTAACTAAGGAAGTGAAGGACCTATATAATGAAAATTACAAGGCCTTTCTGAGAGAATTGGATGACGACATAAGGAGATGGAAAGACGTTCCATGTACATGGATTGGAAGAATAAACATAGTTAAAATGTCCGTTCTACCTAAAGCAGTCTACAGATTCAACGCCATCCCAATCAGAATCCCAATGACATTCTTTACAGAATTAGAACAAAGAATCCAAAAATTTATATGGGGCAACAAAAGACCCTGAATTGCTAAAGCAATCCTGAGAAAAAAGAACAAAACGGGAGGCATCACAATCCCTGACTTCAAAACTTACTACAAAGCTACAGTAATCAAAACAGCATGGTACTGGTACAAAAACAGGTGCACAGATCAATGGAACAGAATTGAAAGCCTAGAAATAAAACCACACATCTATGGACAGCTTATCTTCGACAAAGGAGCTGAGTTCATACAATGGAGAAAAGAAAGTCTTTTCAACAAATGGTGCTGGGAAAACTGGAAAGCCGTATGTAAAAGAATGAAAACTGACCATTCTTTTTCACCATTCACCAAAATAAACTCAAAATGGATCAAAGACCTAAAGGTGAGACCTGAAAGCATAAGGCTTCTAGAAGAAAACGTAGGCAGTACACTCTTTGACATGAGTATTAAAAGGACCTTTTCGGACACCATGTCTTCTCAGAGAAGGGAAACAATAGAAAGAATAAACAAATGGGACTTCATCAGACTAAAGAGCTTCTTCAAGGCAAATGAAAACAGGATTGAAACAAAAAAACAACCCACTAACTGGGAAAAAATATTTGCAAGTCATTTATCTGACAAAGGCTTAATATCCATAATATATAAGGAACTCTCACAAGTCAACAACAAAAAATCAAACAACCCAATCAAAAAATGGGCTGGAGACATGAACAGACATTTCTCCAAAGAACATATACGGATGGCTAATAGGCACATGAAAAGATGCTCATCATCGCTGATCATCAGGGAAATGCAAATCAAAACTACACTGAGATATCACCTTACACCCATTAGAATGACAAAAATATCTAAATCTAATAGTAACAAATGTTGGAGAGGTTGTGGAGAGAATGGAACCCTCATACACTGCTGGTGGGAATGCAAACCAGTGCAGCCACTATGGAAAACAGTATGGAGATTCCTCAAAAAATTAAAAATAGAACTACCATACGAGCCAGCCATTCCACTACTGGGTATCTATCCAAAGAGCTTGAAGTCAGCAATTGCAAAAGTCCTATGCATCCCAATGTTCATTGCAGCATTATTTACAATAGCCAAGACATGGAAGCAACCTAAGCGCCCATCAACAGATGAATGGATAAAGAAGTTGTGGTATATATATACAATGGAATACTACTCAGCTGCAAAACAGAACAAAACCATCCCATTTGCAACAACTTGGATGGACCTTAAGGGAATTATGTTAAGTGAAATAAGGCAGTTAGAGAAGGATAATCTATGTATGACTCCACTCATATGAGGAATTTAAAAATGTGCACAAAGAGAACAGATTAGTGGCTACCAGGGGAAAGGTGGGGTGGGGGGTGGGCACAAAGGGTGAAATGGTGCACCTACAACACAAATGACAAACATTAATGTACAAGTGAAATCACACAAGATTGTAACCTATCATTAACTCAATAAAAAAAAAAGAAAACATATAGAGAAGGCCATGTGAAGTTCGGGGCAGAAAGTGGAGTAACCCAGCTACAAGCCAAGGAAATCCACAAATTGCTAGCAACTACCAGAAGCTATGAAGAAGCAAAGAGGAGTTCTTCTCTTGAGCCTTCAGAGAAAGTCTTGGCCCGCCAACACCAAAATTTTGCACTTCTACCTGTGTAATGTGAGAGAATAAATTTCTGGCTTTTTAAGCCACCTATTTTCTGGTACTTTGTTATAGCACCCTTGGGAGATAATAAGGATTTGGTACAGAAGAGTGGGGCACTGCTGCAAGAAATACCTGAAAATGTGAATGTAGCTTTGTAATTGAATAATGAGTGGAGGCTGGAAGAATTTTGAGGAATATGGTAGAAAAAGTCTAGATTGCCTTGAAGAGACTATTGATAGAAATATGTGTGGTAATAATCATTCTGGGGAGAGCTCAGAAAAAGTGAGAACCACAGAGAAAGTTCTGTCATCTTAGAGAATATATGTACTATCATGAACATAGTGTTGCTAGAAATATGAATATTGAAGGTGCTTCTGGTGAGATCTCAGATGGAAATGAAGAACGTGTTATTGGACAGTGGTGGAAAGGCAATCTTTTTTATAAAGTGGTGGAAAATTTGGCCGAATTGTGTTCAGCTGCTGGGTGGAAAGTAGAACTTGTAAGTGATAAATTTGGACATTTAGATGAGGAGCTTTCTAAATAAAGTAAAGAAGGTGCAGCCTGGTTTGTTCTTGCTATTTATATTAAAATGAGAGGAAAGAGATAAATTGAAGAAGGAACTGTTAAGCAAGGTGGAACCGGTATTTGATTTGAAAAATTCTCAGCCTCTCCCGAAAGTATGTTCTGGAAATAAGGCCAAGGGTGGAGCTGGACAGTTTCACCAAGAGGTTAGACCTGTGACTTATGGAGCCAATAAACCATTTCAACAGAAGTCAGGAATAGTGATGGCATTATCCAGGGATGATCTGTAGAGAACACTTGTGTCTAATGAAGTGGATCCCCTTGACATCCATGGAAAAGCAACAAAGTGTTTGCGAACTTTCTATCAGTAGTCATACTGTCAGCTTGGACTGAATGGAAGAAAGATAGGACAAAATAAAGACAGGCTGTCAGAACACCAGGATTCTACAAGCAGGAAGTGAGTGGAGAGGACAGACCTTCGCTTGTCCTACCACTGCATTTTGGAAACAGATGACGTGTTTTCTAGTTTCCAGAACAGAGATGGAGAGGAATTTTGCTGCAGGATAGATCATATCCAGAGTCTCACCCAACCCTGATTTAGATGATGAGATCTGAAACTTTACTTTTAATCTTACTTAAAAGGCGATAATGTGTTTGTTTATATTTATAAATAACTTTAATTTATATATAGTTTATTAATATATATTTATACAGATAAATATATAGTTTATTAATATAAATATACATATTTGCTGTTTCACATTTATTATCAAGTACAAAAATATTTATGTCCTTGGAAAAGATTTAAAACTTTTGAGTTGATATTTAGACAAGATTTGTATTTAGAGCTAATGTTGGAATAGGTTAAAGTTCATGGGGATGTTGGGATGAGGTAAATGTATTTTGCATGCGGGACAGATGTGAATTTTGGGGGCAGAAGAGCAAAGTGTACTGAGTTAAACAGTCTCTCCCAAAACTCATGTCCACACAGAACCTCAGAATGTGGCATTATTTAGAAATAGGAGGCTTTGTGGATGTAACTAGCTAAGATTAAGTCATACTGGATTTGGGCAGAATCTAAAACCAATGGTTAGTGTCCTTATAAGAAGGTCATGTGAAGATAGACACACACAGAGAGGAGAGAAGACCTTGAAAACAGCGGCATAAATTGAAACAATGTGGTTACAAGCCAAGGAAGGCAAAAAATTGCTGGCAATCACCAGACGCTAGGAAGAAGCAAGAAAGAAATCTTCCTCAGAGCCTTCAAAGAAAGCATGGTCCTGCTGACACCTTAATTTTGGACTTTCAGCTTCCAGAAACGTGAGAAAATAAAATTCTTTGTTTTAAGGCACCTAGTTTGTGTTACTTTGTTAGAGAAGCCCCAAGAAACTGATACACTGAGCTTAATCCTTACAAGATTTTCCTGTATTTCAAGGGTTACAGCAAAGACTCAGGACTCAGCTTCACCATGTTCCCAGTGAAATACACTTAGAAAAGAGGGAAGGGGGAAGGGGTCTCTTTGCCTTAATGGAGAAAAACACTTTTATCTACCCCTAAAGTATTTTAAAAATATTTGAGGATTCCAAAGAGATTTGGTTTATGTGGGTTACATATATTGTTATTTAATGTGTTAGAAATTTAAACAGAAATTTATAATGTGCTTTTTAAAAAATAAAATATTAGATATTAATACAAAAAGTGTTTTACACACAATTTTATATATTTCCCTAAGTACGTAAATGTAAACACTGCAGATAGTAATCATCTTGCATGATAAAATTCAGACAAGCAGACAGCTAAAAATAAGTGATTACTGAATGCTTATACCCTAAGTGTATAATAGATAGGTTTGATTTGTAGCTTAACAACAACAAAAAAACCCCAGACAATTGGTGGATTGTATTTACTGAATATCTTTATCCTCTTAGAAACATTAGATTACTATTAGTAAATAGGCTCTCTCGGTATTCTGCACTGTGATTCTTGAAATAACATAAGTTAAATTTTTGGACAGCTGAGATATTTACAGTGGACAAGTGAATAGACTCAGCAAGGTTTATAGCATTTATTGGGCACCTATTGTGTGGTGAGAATGGTACTTAGTGTTTGATTCTTACAAAAACGGAGAACGTAAAATATTATCTCCATTGTATGGATGAGAAACTGAACCTCAGAGCATTTAATTAATGATTTCAAGGTCAGCAAGTGGGTAAGAGTAAATGGAGGATCTGAGTCTCTCCAAATTCATATAGTTTTTTACCACGACATTATGCCATACCACAGCCATTTAGAATCTTGACTTCGTGCCCCAGTCCTTCCGCTCTATGACTATATTAAGTTGGGCTTGCTAATCAAATACGCTGAACCACATTTTGAATTGATGAAGCTGAAGTGGATTTTATTGGCTACATGTTGTCTACAACACAATTAGAATTGAGCCATCTAATTTTCTTCCAACTCCATGCCTAATTCAGAAAGAAAAATAAACAAGCAACTAAGGAAAAGATTTCATAAAGATTCTATGACCCAAAATGACATATTTTCTATCTTTACTCTTACAAATACTTCCATTACCATGGAAACTCATACAACCACAGGGACATCAATAAAGATTTAGATTGAAATCAAGGCAAGGTACTTGTCTTTCCTTTGATATTTAGAGATTAACACTGTACCAATACACTTGTCTTTGTGATTCAAAGACCACAAATTACCGAATGTTTACATTTCCCTAAGGAGGATCACATCAAAGGATTATAGTAAATAACAGAAGATTTCTAAAACAATTATTTGGAGCAAAAGAAAAAAAGGAGACCACAGGAATACCAGTATGTAAATGTTGGCCACTTAAAGAAATCTAATGCGATTTTGCATCAAAGGGGAGGTTTCAAATTTGGTCTGCTTCTCCTTAATCATATCCAAGTTGGTTTTGTGTTACCACATCTTCTAATCTTTGATATTTCTTATTATTCCCGTTCTAAATAAAAATGTCTATATCTTTTTACCTCCCTGTATTTTCATCATTCATATACAAAGAAAATAATTTATGACTTGCCAAACTACAACAGGAAGTAAAAGAAGCAATTCCTAAGTTTGCAAATGATCAAGTCCCCTGAATCTCAGCCCAGTACAATTATCTAGCAAGTTGTCTCTCAAATTTCCTTAGAACACGTGATTGATTATTAGCTCTGCTCTCTATGAGATTAATTTGGTAAAAAATAATAAGGGATCAATTCAGTTACCTCAGTTAATCTAGATTTTGTTCCCTTTCCCAAGAAGGCAGGCCAAATGAAGCTATTATTGGAGCCAAAAAGTAGCAGCATCACTACTCAGCCTCTTCATACATTAACAAATAGAAGGATGCAATTAAAACTAAGAGAAGTTATTGGTGAAATATAATTAAAGACAAAATCTTCTTCCAACCCAGACATCCTCTCCACAAAGGTAGTAGAAAAAGACAACACTTTTAAGCATTAGACCAGACTGTGATGTACATCACAGGCAAGGTGCTAAGAGATTGTAAAGACAGAAAGAAATCTCACCTTTTAATACAGCCATTTCATACATGTTCTCAATATAAATAATAACCTACCCTCAAGTCAGCGGACTTGACATCACCATTGGCCAAATACAGTTCATCCTAACTTTACCTGGTAATTGGGGTGACCATCTGTGTTAGCTAAGTAGTTTTATCCAGAGGAGAAGCCCACTGAAGTTAGGCTTCTATCTTTCCACAGAAACTGAGAGATAGGAGTGCTATCTCCCTTGATGTTTACATTTCAAAGAGATGGATCCCACATCCTTGAGGAAAGTTCTGAGTCCTAAAGCTGGCCAAAGGCCTAGCTAGTCTTCAAGAGGATTTATACATGTAGATACATTTCAAAGAGAGAAGTATTTACAATTTCAAGTTTTCTAAGGTACATTCTCTAAGAAAAAGGACGGAGGGAAATCTTTTCTCTTGCTTTTAATAGGGAGAATTAAGCCTCTTATTTTTAATTTAGACTTGCCCTTACAAATGACATCATTTCTAAGAAATTTGATATTTCGTGTCTCTGCTATAGTTTTGCTTTACATACCAGAGACAACTCAGATTTAGTTAGTTAATTTTATAGAAAACGTAATCTAGAGTTTAAAACCTATCATGTTAATCAATACCTAGCAAAATTTTAAGCACTTTTTAACTTGAGTCCACTATCACATAATAACAGGATAATGTAAACAAGTTGTTAAAGTTCTTTTACCAAAAACTTTCTTCCCAAATACCATTAGAAAACTGCCCACTGATGTGCATCTGTCCAACATAATTAAAAAATAAATGGTATAGTTTCCAGAAATTCAGACACGTTATATAACATCAATAGAAACTGACGACAGTTTTGGTATGATACAGCAGAAACTTAGATTTCCCATAGAATTGTAACCTAGAAGGAGCAGTCTCTCTGAGTTTTCTTTCCTCTTACCAAATATTGCAATAATAAAGCCTATTACTTTGTTATTATCAGAACTACATAAGATCAGCCCAAGTTGACCGATGGCTTACTATGTAACAGATGCTGCCTTAAGTAAGAGATAGTTGGTAACCAAAAAAATCTCTCTTCATGAAGCTCTCATTACTGTTAGACAGATAATATACTTTTAAACAATTACATGTATTATAATCTTATGTAGTGAAAAATGATATAAAGAAAATAACAGAGAAATGAGATCCAGTATGAAGGGATACAAATTTAGGCAACTGAGCCAGGAAATCCTTACTGAGAAGATGGCATATAAAAGAGATGCATATGAAGCAAGAGAAGAAGCCATGTGAATACATGATTGGAGAAGTAAAGAGGAAGTACAAGGCCTTAAGATAGGGGTGTACCTGACATGTCACTGTGGTGCAGTTAGTAAAGAATAAGAGATGAAACTGGAGAATTAATCACAGATCAGATTATATAGATTTTTATCCGATTTTATAAAAAAATTTTATTTTATTCCAAGTGTGGTGAGAAGTCATTGGAGGATTTCAAAACTAGAGTTTCCATAATATGTATATCTACTATGTCAAAAGGGTGACACTGCTTATCTTATGAAAATTAGACTGAAATAGGCAGGGAAACTAATGGAAGCTCTATCATATACTCGCAAGAAATTGATAAAAGTGGGAATAGTAATTGTGGTGGGAATTGGTGGGTTTAGGGAATTATTTTGTGATTTGGGCCAAATGTATTTGCCTAAGAATGAAATGAGGGGAGTGAAAGAAAGGCAAAATTTAATGAATACCTTGTGGGTTTTGGTTTGAACAAATAGATGCATTTTAGAGCCATTTATTGAGTTATGAATGCAGCACAAAAGCAGGTTTGGGGTGAAAATCTACAGTTGGACTTTTGCCATACTAATTTTTAAATTTCTGTTAGATTTATCAGTTGTAAATTTGAATTATTATAATTTTTAACCTGGATAATTTTGTATGACACAATTTTCCTAACCTGAAAACCTATGAGAAGTTATTTTATTGCATTTGTTTATCTTCAAAATGAGTACAAAGACTTCTAAATGGCAAGAAACTCTTCAGGGTCATATATCTACTTAGGAATAGACGATATCTCCTAAGACTAGGACACTTCCCACTATATACAATGCCTATTCACTTTTTGGAGAAACATCAAACATAAGAAGTGAGAGAGGAACTGAGGACAAAATTCATTGCTGATATACAAAATTGTTGGACCAGAAGTTTTCATTTTTATTTTTGTTTGTATTTAGGATGAGTTCTAAAACATCCAAGGCAAGACTATAATATATTCAACTGCCTTTATATTCATTTTAGCTTCAACAATTATTTCAAGTTTTATTGCTAAAACTTTCTGATTGTCAGGTGGCTCAGTAAACACTATCTCACATAATTTAAATATCATAAGAATAGTGATTAGTACTTTACATTTATTTAAAATATAGTTTACGTGTGAGAAACTGATTTTCCTTAGGTCATAAAATTAACTGGTTTACCCAGACTCTACCACATATCTGATGCCAAAACACAACTTTTCCTTTGTTAGGTTATGATATAATGTATCTAGAAAATATCTAGGGATATTTGTGTGTGTGAGTGTGGTTACAGACAGAGAGAGGAAGAAGTAAAGAGCAGGAGAAGAGGAAGAAGGAAGGAGGAGAGAGACAAGGACAAGGAATGAGTTTTAAAATTCTTATAAAGATTATATACTTGAAAGGGTGTTTTTTATTTGAAAAATTTGTCTTCTAATTTGTACATATATAAAAGAATCTATCAAAAGTAAATATAAAACATTTAGGGCCAGCCTGGTGGTGTAGTGCTTAAGTTTGTGTGCTCCGCTTTGGCGGCCTAGGGTTTGCAGGTTCGGATCCTGGGGGCAGACATACACACTGCTCATTAAGCCATGCTGAGACAGCGTCCCACATACAAAACAGAGGAAGATTGGCACAGATGTTAGCTCACTGACAATTTTCCTCAAGCAAAAACAGGAAGATTGGCAAGAAAGCTCAGGGTCAATCTTCCTCACCAAGAAATAAATAAATAAATAAACAAACAAATAAATAAAATCTAATTAAATTTCCAAATAGCGTTTTTGCAATGGGCAAGTATCATTTTAAATTTCTCTTTAAAAAAAGAAAAACATTAATTTCAGAAAGGAAGATAGAACTACAACATAAATGACATTGAAAAGAACTGCCTGTGTGTACTTATTCATTATTATCTTTGAAAATTAGTATAAGCATCCTTAAAGAATGTTTAATCAAGGATATAACTTGCTGCCTAAGGAGTCAGTCAATTTAGTTTAGGCTGAAAAAAAGACTTTTAACCCAAAAGTATATATTGAACATATAATCCTATGTAAAAGATAATTAGATTTAAGATTTTAAAAAGGAATTTAATATAATTAAGCTAAGAAGGGTCAAATATATCTGAAAAAATACAGTAAAAATAATTTTAAATATATCTTTTTAATAAAAAAAGCTAATGTTAAAATATGGTTACAAAAAAACTCTAGATTGGGGAAAACGTATTGAAATTGCTACCACATTTAGATATAGCTACTGAAATAAATTGAGAAGAAAAAGATTTCTCATTTTAAAGTAACTTAGAATTCATGGTAATTACTTATCAGATTAATTAATCATAGACACATTTTCTTATCTACTAATGATACAAAGTAGCTTCACACAATATCACACTTATGTACATATACAGATATAAAAAAGAATAATTTTGAATTCTCAATAAATGAGACAAATCTTCCCCTTCCATCTTGAAAAAAAATGCCTTTGTTAAGTGGGAACATGTAAGATAGTTTTTGGATATTTTAGAATTTCCTTATTTTTGTATTTCCTTATTTCCATTTTCATGTGGCCTTCAAATTACAGGGATATAATGAATATATTATTGGAAAATATTCCAAAAGTTATATAGACAAGGACCTATATTTTTAAGTGTAAAATGGAACATGAAATTTAAATTTCACTTGCTGAAGTAAAAACGTTTCTTTGCAAAGCTCTTGAGGAAATAGTAGTCATGAAAATGCTATTAATACATCCTAAATGAATGATATATTACTATGTCAAAGCCTAGATTTTTTAAAAAATACTTTGTATGAGCCCTTGGAAACTAAACTCTCTCCATCTTGAGACTTTCTTTCACTAGTTACAGAAATTGACATCATTGACAGACAGGATATTTTGGATGCTATTATGGGCTAAAAGTTTGTGTCCCTTGCCAAATTCTTACATTGAAGTCCCAACAACCAACGTGATGGTATTTGGAGATGGAACCTTTGGGAGGTAATCAGGCCATGAAGGTGGGGTCCTGGTTTGATGGAATTAATGCCCTTATAAGAAGAGACACCAGCGAGCTAGCTAGCTCTCTGAATCTCTCTCTTTCTCTCTCTCTGTGCCAGGTGAGCACACAGTGAGAAGGCAGCCACGTGCAATCCAGGAAGAGGGCTCTTGCCAGAAAATGACCATGTTGTCACTCTGACCTCAGACTTCCATCCACCAGAACTGTGAGAACATAAATGTGTGTTGTTTAAGCCCGCATCTATTGTATTTTGTATGGCAACTCCAGCTGACTCCCACAGATGCTGACATTATCATGTTGTGGTTTCTCCAGTTCTGCCTTTGTCTCTGAGAAATTTTAGCAAAGAGAAAGCCTGTGTCTTCTTATTCAAAACCTTCCAATAGAAGTGGGAAGAAAAAAAGAACAAGATGTGCAGTTATATAAGGATTTTTGCTATCTCAGTCTTTTCTCTTTCTTCTATATTCTAGATAAATATACTTTTATTTTTTATACTGAAAGATTTGACATTTTTCATTATATTGTTTTCAATTTAATAATATATTTGAAATAAAATTGATTTAGTGTGCCCAGATATCATAAAGACTTCAATTTATTAGGTTCTAATTATGTGCCAGGAACAAATAATGGAAAATACAATAGATACAGAACTAATAACATTTCATCTTCACATATGTCCTAAGACGTAGGCATAATCAGCCCTCTTTTCTGATGATTAAATGAAATCTTAGCAAAGTCAAGCAAATTATTCAAGGTCATGTGACTGTTAGTGGCAATGCTGAGATTCAGTCTTTATTTTAGTAGATTCTAAAGCTTTGTTAAAATTATTAAGAATGTAAGGATGCTTCCTGGGGAATGCTAGGGAAGTAGCTCATATACTTCATACTACGCTCCTTCGGCAGTGTAAAGTGCTCCTTGCCCTTGGCTGTAAGCTATATGTGGACTTTTCAGGGACATTCTCTGCCTTCTTTGCCTGTTTCTCGCTTGCATAAAAATTGGAAACCCATGTCTTCATCTTTACTTCAAGAAAACTAAACAGTTTAGGATTTTCAATACAATCATCATTTTTTCATTTAGTTTTTATTTCTATAAGCCATCTTCATCTCACCTTGACATTTCTTTTTATTTCTACAACTTAAAACACTTTTCAATGCATGTGAGAGAAAGAGAACAAGCTGCTCGATTATGTTCATGGATTGTGTTATCTCTTTATGCTTTCAATTTTCAATTTGCTAGATATGTTTTCCATATTAAGTTGTGTTTCATTTTTGTTATTATGCCATTATCAATTTTAATAAATACGGTATTAAATTTAATAATTCATGTATATATAAATGATATTTAATAAGAAATATGATCTAACCAATTAACTGGTATATATTTTAATTCCTCATTGTCACTTTTTCTTTTATTTAAACTCAGAAAATAACACTTCCTGGTACTTCAAGTGGTCCTCAAGTTGAGCCTAGGAATGTCACAGGGTATATAGGCATGAGTCATTATCTGTAAGCAAAGCTGCTGGGAAACTGTCCCAACACAATCCAGAAAGAAGAATGATTAGCTCTCTCCAGAAGGAAAATAAGAATGATTCCACACTCACAGAAAAAGGGAAGAGTAAGGGCAAGAGAAAAGGTGGAAGAACGAAAATAAAGAAACAGAGACGAAGATCACCAGCCCTCTTCCTGACAGATTATGTTCTTTCTCATATAAATACACTGCCTCTCCCTGGGAATGATTATTCTTTTGTGGCTATGGACAAAGTCTTATTCATGCTACTTGACTGGGCTTACGGAATGTGGAGGAAAACGAGATGTTTAACTTCTGATTATTAGGTTTAAAAACATATATAGGCTGACCCATAGCTTGGGCTCTGGAGTGAAGGTGACATCGGAGAGGAGATGCAGCTGACCCTTAAAAAACAAGTAACATGAGATCAAAATAAAAATCTGAATACATCTGTTAGATGTTGGGACTACTTTTACTGCAGCACAAACGAGATTTCTCTGATTGAGAAGCCTTCTCATACTTGACTCCCAGAATTCTGGCAGCATGGCTTATGCTTTCCAGGAAGAAAATTATATCATAAAACACTGGGGAATCTGATCAGTTAAGGAAAAAAGACCTGAAGAATCTGCCAGTCAGGAGTATTCTAGCACATCTGTAGTCAGTTGATAAACCTTAGTAGATGAGCCTGAAGTTCCTGGAAGAAAATTAATCTTTCCCACAGGAAAATCATCAACTGAGATCTCAAATAATTTACATATATAGAGTTCCAACAAATATAAGATTACACAAATATGTGCACATAACCTGGAAACAACCCTAGTAAGTGTGATTCAGCTAGAAACACTAGATCTTTGGTGCCCTACTCTTAAATAGAAACAAGCAAGCAAGAATAAGAAAGGGTTACAGAAAAGTTTTTAACAGAAACACAGAATCCAAAACAACCCAATAGAAAAGAATTTGATAGAAATTTGGACTATTCTTTAAAAAAAATTTTTAAACTTAATTAATATCTTCAGATGTAAAAGAAATAAGGAGAATCCACGAATCATTGAACAGAATATTATAAAAAGGAACATGAAAAGAGTAAGATGGAGCTCTTAAAAATTCTGATAGAAAGTGTGAAAAGCAATAAAATTACTAGAATATACAGTAGATGAAGGAAATGAAAATGAAAATTAGAAGATATAGTTTAAATAAGTTAAAGAATGAATCTAGAGATCCAGCATCTCAACAATAGGAGTCTGAGCAAGAAAGCAGAGTAAAAGGAAAAAAGTAAGTTATCAAGGAAATAAGGTATTTTCAAAGAATCTTAACGATCTCAATTTCCAAATAGAAAGGGCTGACAGAATAGCCGGTGCAAACACTATATAAAAATAAAACAAAAACATTTTCATTTCTGGCTTTTCTATGGACTAGAAATATTGAAGGATTCTTGCTACAGAGTACTAATGATGCTGGAAAAAGCAAAATATTAAAATGATTAAAACGGATTGAAAGAAAATAAGAGAAACCATTTCTGAATTCAGCAAAAAGCATGATCATGAATGTTGAGAAGTAAATGAGAATTGAAGGCACTGGGTATTCTTTGGTTATCTATGCATTATCTTAACTTAGAGTTTTGGTTCATGAACAGATAATGGGAAAAAATCTTTGAACCCACACTGGAAGCCTATTGTAGATAGATCATACTGCATACATATAGGATTTTACAAAAAGATAGATGGCAAGGGTGAAAGAAAAAACACATTTAGCAGCGACATTCAACAAAAAACACTGTCTCAACCTTGCTTCTGGCTGGAAGTTAAAAATAATCCATAAGAATTCATGGCAAATGGTAGCTGAAGCATGGATTTCAGGTTTCAGTATACAGTATTTGTACTGCAGAAAATGGAATGGCTGCCATCTGGAAACCAGGAAGAGGGCTCTCATCAGAAACCAGAAATTGAATCTGCCAGCACCTTAATCATGGACGTTCCAGCCTTCAGAATTATGAGAAGTAAATTTCTGTTACATATAAGCCAAAGTCAATGGTCCTTTGTTATAGCATCCAGAAGTGACTAGGAGAGATATGATTAGGCCGTCTGTGTCTGCTAACCAGTGTTTACAGAAATTAGGCTCATGCTCTCCCATAGAGACTGAGAGAAAGGGACCCTCTCCTCCCTTTTGTTCTTTTGCACTTATTTACTTTTTTGGTGCTGAAGATTCAGTCTGAGCTAACATCTGTTGCCAATCTTCCTTTTTTTTTTTTTAATGGCTTCAGGAAGATTAGCCCTCAGCTAAGATCTGTGCCAATCTTCCTCCATTTTTTATGTGGGTTTCTGCCACAGCATGACTTGACAAGTGGTGTTGGTCTGTACCCAGGATCTGAACCTGAGAACCCGAGCCACCCAAACAGAGCCTACCAGACTTAACCACAGTGCAATGGGGTGGCCCCAGCCCTATCCTTCTTGATGATTACATTTTAAAGGAATGGCTCCCAAATTCTTGAGAAAGACATTACTGGTTGTAGAAGATACATATACATCTCAAAAGGACAGAGAAAGGATTTGCAATTGTAAGTTTTCTAAAGTAAATGCTCCAAGGAAAGGGAGATCAAGGGCCTTTCATCAGGTTTTGAGTAGAATAAAGGGTAAATAATTTTTTCTTGAGCTTTCCCAGGCAAAATTTAAGGGAGACTGGGTCATCTCAGGGACATGGCTTTAGGCTGCTAGAAACCATGCTAGAAATTTGGTGAAGTCTCTTAGTACCGATGGTTAGATGGAGTCCATGGTGTTAAGAGATTTGGAGTTCTCAGTTAATTTCCATTTTCTGAGCTTCAAAGTCCCAGGTCAAGATAAGGGTTGAGAACCAAAAACTAAGCCTCTAGTTCTACCTTTAATGAATCTCTCACATCTTATAGGTGTAAGACAAGTTTTCTGAATAACAAACTTGATTTTTAATTTTATGGGTGGCTGGTATAAAACGAAAATTGAATTCACAACATTTCCAAGTCTCTCATGTCAAATACACAGCATTGTTTAGGAAAGAAAAGAAGCTAAAGAACTAAAAAGGAGACATTTGGGTGTATTCTAATAATTATGAGTATGTTGAATCCCCAAATCTTATGAAGATTCTTTTTCAGTGGAAGCAGCCCTCCCTTCACATTCTGAGGAGGTGTGGTAGAGCACATTGACGACGTCAGTTAATGGTATTTCTGCAGCCATACACTTTTTCTTACAAACTTATAGTCCACTTCCACTCTGAGTCTGGGTACTGACCATGTGACTTGGTTTGGGAAACAGGAAATTAGCTAATGTGATGCAATCAGAGGGATGAAAAAGTCCTTGCCCATTTCTATCTGTTCTCTTTCTCCTCTACATTTACCATGAAAACAAGTCCAGGTTAGTTTTTTTAAAGAGGGACCATGTGAAGCAGAACTGAGTTGTCTTAGTCAAGGCCATCTGTGACATTGAGATTTATAAGAAGAAATATATATTTGGTCTTCCACCCCACTTCTAGCAGAGCTCCTTGGAAAATCCTAAGTGATGAGAGCCATAAAAGTTTTTTGTTATGTTAATCAGGTGACTTCTAGACCACATCTGAGAATGGCAGCTGGTTGCCAGGAGAGCCAACCATGTGATTAGGAAGTTGGAACTTTCAGTCTCACCCTCAGCCCTCTGGGTAAGGGAAAAGGGCTGGAGGTTGAACCAATAGCCTATGGCCAATGATTTAATCAATCAAGCCCATGAAATGAAGGACCCATAAAAACCCAAAAGCACAGAGTTCAGAGAGCTTCTGGGTTGGTGAACACATGGAGATTTGGGGAGAGTGGAGCACCTGGAAAGGGCAGCACCCTTTCCCCATACCTTGCCCTATGCATTTCTTTCTTCTGGCTGTTCCTGAGTTATATCCTTTTATAATAAACCAGCAATCTAGTAAGGAAAATGTTTTCTCTGAGTTCTGTGAGCTGTTCTAGCAAATTAATGGAACTAAATGTGGGAGTTGCTGGAACCTCCGATCTACAGCCAGTTGGTCAGAAGTCAGTTGGTGATAACCTGGACTTGGCAACCAGAGTCTGAAAATGGGGAGGGGGAAGTCTTATGGGACTGAGCCCTTTACCTGTGGAATCTGATGCTGTCTCCAGGTAGTGTCAGAATTGAGTTGCTTAGTGGTGTGGGTGGAACCCTCCCAATTGGAACTGGGTGTAGAACACCCTATTTACCACCCTAAGCAGTCATCTTTCAGCCTATGTGCCAGCTGACTAAGACCCAAGAACAAGTATAAATTAGGCTAGGGCTAGTGTACAAAACTCTTCTTGGTGGTCCTACTGAAAAGGCAGATGGAATATGTGTAAAAAGCACATTGAAGTAAAATTTGAGATGTAATCCTGGTAGCATATTCATAAATATGTCTTCTCCCTGAGGTAATCAAGAGCCTTAGTTTAAGTGATATCATGTAGATTAATTGTTGGGTTCAAGATAACGCACTTGGTTTGCTTCATACACATTTTGGGTGCTAAACACAGAAAACAAAAAATAAGTCTTCCATTTCTCTTTTTCCTTTTCTTTCTGTTTGTGTTTCTTTCATTCTTTCCTTCCATCCTTTCTCCCGTCCTTCCTTCCTTCCTCCCTCCCTCCCAGAAATAAGGGTGAGTTTTTTGCTCCTATCATTTTTAAAATACAAATTACTTAAATTCTATATGATGCTAGTTATTTTCTTTGGTTCTGTAGAGGACTTTTTAAGGTTATTTTACACACACACACATAAAATGATATAATACACATATAATGTATACATATGCTAGCATATACATTATATACAGATATATTGTTACCTGAGAAGAGAGTGCTACTAGACATTCACTTTAACTATGAATTAACTTAAAGTATTCTTGTAATAAATAATTTTTATCCTAACATTTATTTTATAAATATGACTGTTAATATAAAAAATTCTTTCGAGATAAAGGGCAATTCATCTCCCAATTACCCCCAGGGCCATATACCTGCTACACTGAATGGTAGAAACAGAAAATGATGAATCTCAAATGATTGCAATTACTGGTTTTCCATTTACACTTTCCCTTATAATTAGAGTGAAGAGACGCTCAATAGAAAAACAGAAAATGTTATCTCTTAGATTGTTTCTAAGGACACAGAATCTGGAGATATATCTTCCACAACATTTTGTTCTGAAAAGTATTTGCTAACTATATCCCCACTAGCCAAAGAATACATAAGGTATCCTAAAGCACTTTTACTTCTGCTGGTTAAAAGAAAATATTTAATAACTGTAATACAACAAGAACTGCGCCAGGTTGTGGAAATACAAAGATGAAATACACTAACCGTTCTCTCTGTAGGAGGTCATAGCCTAGAGGGGGAGAAGGACAAGCACTCATAGTTATGAAAGATGAAGATACCATACTACATTTGGAAAACTCAACATATTCCATAGGAACTCTTCCCACCAAAAGAGCTCTTACTAAAGCAATTAGTAACTTGGAACTGAGAGAGATAGAAGGCAAGGTAACATACACGTTTACAAGCTTGCTTCATTCCCCAATATGTGTTCTGAACTCAGGCACAGACTTAATGTAATTTTGACAAGGGAAATGACCTAGAACTTTGTTAAAGGGTCATTACTTCATATTATCTTTATGTGAAGATTTTTACTTATCCACAGAGAGTGCAAAGAACTACAAAGCATCTAGAAGTAGAATTGTCTTTTAAATATCTTTAGTATTTATCCTGTGTAAGCCAAATAGAGATGAAATACAAATATAATAAAACAATTTATAAAATTTATTTAGCAATAATGCCATTTGGTGGTTTAGCGATATTATGCAGAACTGTTTCATAGAATCATCCAGCCGAAAGAGGAAGAAAAATCATTGAGTTTAACCAGCTAATATGTTACAGATTAAGAAACAGAGACCTGAGAAATGAATAATTTGCCCAAGGTCAAGCAATGAGTTTTCTTGGTTCTTAGTTCAATTTGTCCACTCTAGGACTCTAATGGAAGCTCAAAGTGAGAAGAGAAATAATCCTATTGCAGCTGGAGAAAAAAAAGAAGCAAATATTTTTCAGAAGTCTTATTTGGCCTTTAATTTTACTCCTTTCTCCACTATGCTTCAGAGAATCTGACACAGAAGCTTTGAAAGCAGTGAGTTCTGAACACAAAAATAGAATGTCTATGGTTTTATTCATATTTAGGAGCAGCAGTTTGAAGGAAGTGAAGCTGCAGCTGTACTTTTCCATGTTACTTAGCAACTGTCATGAGTCAAGAAAAATCACTGAAACTCATAGGCACTGGAGGGAGCATGACAAATGACACTTGAAAAAAATCCTATGAGGTCGATCTACATGTCGACTATCAACATGCTATTAAGAAATAAAATAAAAGTCATTACTACATAAACAATGTAAATTCTATTTTAAAGACTGGCAGTGACTGTGCAGGGAGCCTTCCACAGCACCTGGCCCAGCGCCTTGTCAGACAGATTCTCCAGTCAGATTTACTAAACTGAATTATTAGGCAAATATTTCTGGCCTGAACCATTGATATAGTTTATAGAAGATGAAGATACGTTTGCATCTTTGCATTGACATATTTTGGGGGAAATTTATCAATGCCATGTTTATGATTTGCCAAAATTAAAAATAGGAAATATCTTGAGATACTTAAAATGTCTCTAAAATCACTGTGCACAAATAAAATATGGAAGACTTATGGTAAGAAGAAATAAAAGCTAAAAAGTGAGATATTATATAAAACAAATCAAAAAAGCTGTAAGAGAATAATACTGTATGAGTTACCTGATATTTAGAGAAGTATTTTGTTTTCAAAGTAAGAAATGTTCTTGAAAATCACAGATGAAGAAATTATTTCCAAACAGAACACTATAATATTTAAAATTTTAGAGAAATCATTACATAAAAATGAATGCACACTGTGAAATAGTTTTTAAGACCCTAGAAAGGATATGTTTCAGCAAAGTTTGTAGGAATCCAACATGTCTGGAAATTTCTTTATATTTTCATATATAGAAAATTTACCTGAAAACATAAATTATAAAAAATTAAAGGATATTATTTCAGTGATTGTGGTCTGCAAACATTTTAAATCAATATAATTTGTCAATAACTTGAACTAAGCTTTTTCTTTCTCCTAATGCAAATCAGATAGGCCTTTCCAAAATCAATCTCTGAGCCATCCACACCCCTCCATCATCATTGCCCTCACCCTAACACAGCCCCAGGCACTGCTTTTCTGAACTACAAAAATAGCCATCTAGTGGTGTCACTACTGCTTCTCCAAATGGCTGCTTAAAAACTCCAGAAGTCTAAGTGATATTCATAAAAGGTATTTTATACATATTATTGGATCAGTCACTTTCTTTCAGTTGTTTCAAATGTTCTGTAGAACTCTCTAACTTCATCTCATAAACTACTTACTAAGTTTAGTCATTCAGTCCTTTTTTCAAGTCCTGTTCTAGAACCCCTCAGGATTTCGCTGTAGGTTTAAAATTCCCTTTCACTATTATTTTTAATTTCTTCCAATGTGTGCAGGCTTTCCTTAAGTGCAAAGAGGCTCACTTTACCTCAGGGCCTTTTTCACTTGCTGTTCTCTGTCTGGTATACTTCTACTCTATATCCCTGAAGATATGGTATCAAGTCAAATATTATGAGTTTAAAGATTTCCCTGCCCCAAAAGGTGCTAACTAGACTTTTCTCCTAAACAGCTACTCTATAGTATCTTTAAATTTATTTTTATGAACATACTGATATCATGTTAAATTAGTATTTAATTAATTTTTACTTGTTTATTATCCCTATGCCTCTATCAGTTGGCAAGGCTTTTGAGAAATGTGCCTTTGTTTGGATTGTTCATTGGTGTATTCTAAACACCAAGAACTTGTTAGTCACATATTTTGCACCCAATAAATATGAGTTGAATATATGGATAGTAATCAATATAGATGCTTATTGGTGGAGTGCAAATACACTACTACACAGACACCTGACTGAAGCCATTCAAAAACAGGACATAATGTAGAATGAAAGGAGTAGGCAAAAAAGAATATAAGAATGTTTAAAATACTGGTTTGCAAACTCTGGGCAAGTGGAAGAGCCAGTCTCACTGGCAAAGGAAGCTTTAAAGCTGGTGCACAATAACCTGTGTTCTTTTCTCCACCATGGTAAATGCCAAAGCCTTGTGTTGAGATGATGGCATCATATGTTGGAGACCCTGACAGACTAGATTCACTAAGTGATACAGCAGGAGAAAGAAATCAACCTTTGACTTGTTAAGAAACTAAGTCCTAAGCCCTTAATCTCATAGGAAGTCTATGGACAGTCTTTAGGGAGTCAAAGCATGCATTTAAATTATATACAAAATGTTGAATGTATATGTATTTCTCCGAAAAGAGGGCTCATAGTTTCATCAGAACTTTAAACGGATCCTTCATCTCTTTGCTATCATCACAGGTTCCCACAACCCCATAAAATAAACAAACCCAAAACAAGATGACTTGGTTTACATACAGGCAGAAGAATCTCACAACAAATTGGAGTGTCACTAAATTAAAGTCCAAGTCACACTACTAATCTGCACACTCTTTCTATAGTATTTGTTTGATATATTTTATCTATTCTGAAAAGAGGGCATTTATGCACTTATTCATTTGTGTCTAACATTATTAGGTAATGAGGTTCTAACATGAATTCATCTCTTGACAGAGAATTTAATACTACTCTAATGAAAAGCCATCAAGTCAGGAAATCTCATCCATCCAGTATATTCATTATTTCATTCATTTATTTAGAATGTCAGAGGGAATAGGGGGTTGTGACTAAGAGTACAGCTTCCAAAACAGAGATCCTGAATTTGAATCCTGATTATAGATAGTTATGTGACCTTGGATGAATTACAATACAGCTCTGTACTGCAATTTCCTCCTCTGTAGAATCAGGACTGGAACAGTGCCTGCTTAGGATTCTTGTGAGAAGATTTAGTGTATGGGAAGCAGGAGGTGTGGGATAGTTAGTATAAGAGTTCTCATTTTGCATGGTTCTGATATGCAGTAGCTTCATTTACCATGGTTTAGTGAAATAACCTCAGCCCCTCCAAAACACAGGTCATATTTCAGTTACCAAACTATATTAACCGGGAGTACTTACATTAACTTCAATCTTCACTGCTTGCTCTTCAGCACACAAATAATTACAGAAATAGCAGATCTACATCCTGATCCATGGCCATTCACATCACTCTTCTCAAAGTCTGTTGGTGACTGGTCACTGCATATCTGTTATTCAATTCACATACAGGCAGCAAAGCATTTAGCTGAGTTTCCTCTTTGTCTTGTAGAGATAAACCCATATGATGTTTTATAAAAATGGACAATTGAAAGATGGGATTGAACAACAAAGATGGAGGTGTAGCAAAGAAATGAAGATAATAACATGAAGAGAAATTAGAATCATAAGGTAAATGGAGTTAAAGGAAGGAGCTATTAATATATATGAGCAAAATGGTTGTGACAAAAAAGGATGAAGATGTCCTGGAAGAAGTAACACTGGCAAAAAACTTCATGTTAAAGGAATTCTCAGAGGCATTTCAAAACACTGAAAGCAAAAGGGATGCAATGTTGGAACCTGATCCACACTTAGAAAGAAGAATGATAATTTGCCAAGGCATAGAAAAGATCCTCACTCTGTATCACAAATTAAGCAACAGGAAGTAGAACGCTAGCCATGTCCAAACTACGCCTAAGTATTTTACAAAGAAATAAAACTTTGATATTCAATGTTTCAATGTTTAACATTGCAATGTACTAAACAAATGCTAATTTTACTAATGTTATTTTCCTATACTTTTAGAACCTACGGTAAGAGAGTTTTTAATGTTTTGACAAAAAATTTATAGATCATAGAACACTCAGAATCCTCCCCATTGATTATGATCGCTTTGCATGATTTCAGCTTCCATGGTCATTTTTACGGTTTGGCACTACCATGCAAAGTGAGAGACAGCCTGTATTAAACAAAAGTTAGCCACAAATTGTTGGTACAATTTTATTTATCGTTATTATCTGCCTTGGCCATTTTTGAAGTGTTTTTTCTTTCTTCTGATTTTTTTCTTTTTGATTTTATCTTGTTTGTACAGATCTGCACAGGTTCCTAGTTAATTAAAGCATAAAATCCTTTTCTGCTAGAATAGTAATACTTAAAAAATATTCCACTTTCAGATTTTAGTTTGTTCTTGAGCTTGAGTATGGTAATTTTTTTGTACAGAAATTTAGAATTTTTAATTAGTGAAGTTGTTAGCCTTTCCCTTTTATTCTAGTTCTTCTGTACTAGATGTACAAGCTAGGTATTCTTTGAGAAGGTGATAAACCTCTGAATCTTTTGTTTTATTATCTGTAAACTAGAGATAACATTACTACCAACCTCACACAGTTATTGTGAGAATTAAGTGTGTATATATGTGCTAAGCTTTATAACACAGGCTGCCCCAAAGGAAGAACTATGTATATCAAAGGTTTTTTTAATTATTAACAAGTAGAAGTAAATCTATTACAAAGTGAATTAGAGTAATAAAAAGACATGCTTGCTTTCCTTAGAAAGTTCACAGTCTCATGGGAAACAGAGAAGTAAAGGAGCTTGAATAGTGATGAGGGTTAGCATAGAGATGAAAAACACAGGGGACCAAGAGAGCATCTCTGAACGTAAGCCAACCCGTATTGTTGGCATCAGGAAAGTGATTCCAGAAAAGGTGACAATCATATTGAAAATTGAGGTGAAGAAAGCATTTAAAATAGTGACAATCGGATGTGCAAAGAAAGAATGTGCAAAAGAAGAATGCCAAAATTTGGGAAGTACATGTGGTTGAGGATGGCTGGGAAAAAGTAAAGTGTCTGAGGGTTTGGAGCATTAACTCCAACTTCCTGTAAAGGAAAGAAAAGGACATATTATAAAGTGTCAAGTAAATTATTATAGGAACAATTGAAAGATATTGAACCGAGGATGGTCATAAACATATCTGCAATTTAGAAAAATCATCCTGAAAATGGAAAGGAGGCTGCCTTAAGGAGAAACAAGGCATAGCAAAACTTGGATGTAAGGAGCATTTGGTGGAATGATCCACTTGAGAGATGGGAACCTGAATGACAGGGGTAGTGACGGCTAGGGGGAATGGGGAAGAGTTTGGGATACAGTAATGAGACATCGAGACATTAAGGAAGAATAACCTACAGACTTGGTACCAAAGGGGTGTCTTGGCCAAAATGAGGCATAATTTAAAGATGAATTCCTAAGAGAAAAAATCTTATTATGGAATTTAATAGCATCTAATCTTATTGTAATATGTGACACGTGCTTTGTAAATGACATTAATTTTAAAAGTAGGTCTAGCAATGTCTCTTTTATTTCAACTGTACAGCTACATTTTTAAATACAGATAAAGATATTTCCTATGAAGATAATCTGGAGGAATTTTTTTAAATAAAAAGTGATGAATTATATAACATAGTGCTTTATCTCTAAAGGTTTAAGATTTTGTAACAAAGAAATTCTCAGCTCTTAAGAACAGAATGTGACATTCTAGGTACACCTGATTCATATGCATCTCAACGTCCTTTTCATGAGGACCCCCAGGAGAAAGTGCTGTCTGATTTAAGTATGAAGTATAGTGTACTTCTCCTTAGCAATTGTTTTGTTTGTATCTCATGGACATTGTAAATCGTAAAACTTACAAGCTTTTTTACTTATAAGTTAGGTCTATTTTTGTGTTTTATCTACAGCAGATTTGTGGGTTATTATGACTTTTTTTTATTATTCCACTTTGTTCCTACATCTTTTTTCCTGAAATGGCACTCTTATCTTTTCATTTTATGCTTCCTTGTGAAATATCTTAAATCATTTTGGGAACAATATGTGACATGCATAATAGACAAAAATCATTCCCATGACTTGATACTCTCTGCATTGAGACATGTGTTTTCTATTCATTAAAGGTTGAAGAGTCCTGTCTATCGCTACATTCTATAAAATCTGTCTATGTAGAATCACTTTCCAAGGAGTTGACACTTTGGATAGATGCAAACTTTAGAGCTACTACCTCTGAGATTCTGACAGTATTATCCAGTCCCTGCCTTGAACTAGGTCTTAGAAAATGATGATGCCTTTTGATAAAGGTGTAAGAAGAACAGCCACCAGAGATGCTCACCTACTGTGGAGACAGACATCCTTCCTCACTGTGTAATAAGACACTGGGCCGTCCCTCTCTCAGTTAATGTTAAGGCTGGGGTATAAAATGTGGAGGAGAGCAGAGGTCTCACTGAGACAAACAGAACCCTATGTTTGATATTCCCTGAGTATTGCTAAATGCTCCTTACAAAACTCTACTGGGAATTTCAAATTCATTATGCTATGGAAGAACGATCTAATTCAAAAGGATTTCTGCTTTGATAACTTATCTACCTTTAAAAATCACATTTCTTATTTCTATTTTCTGGCTGCATAGGAAGTAAAAGAGAATATATTTGACAGCGTTTGAAAGATAATTGATGGTGACAGAAAAAATCATACAGCTTTGCACTAGAGCATAAAAATGACAAATCTATTACATGGGATCTTTTTTCTCTCTTTCCATCTTTAGGTATTTGGTCCTAAAATGAATCTAATTCATATAAAGCCACATTGTGAGATATCTGTCATTAGGGCTTAAAAGTCTGCTACTACAAAACGAAATGTATATTGTGCACGAGAGTGGAGGGGAGGAGGCTGTCTTACAGAGAATTGTGATATTTTCTTCCAATATATTCTCTCTTTAGGACAGAAGACCCTCCATTCATATTTTATCTTCTCTGGGTAAAAAATTTCCTCGGAGATAGAATATGTTGGAAATAAATTCTACTCTATTCTTAGCAATAGAGCTTGCTAAATTTACTCTCTTAATTAAGCATTTAGATCAATGAAATGAATTATTTCCAGTTTTGGCATATTACATTCTTTATGTCAAAATGCAATTCCTCTTTTTTTGCTTACATATGATGAAATTGATATATTAATTGGTGTGACATTTAAACAAGCTCTTCTAATACGGAAAAAAAAAGCAATAAATCTCTGCAAATGGGTTCTGGTATGTTTATAGAAATAGAGCATCGTATGAAACTGAATGGTTTCTCTTGGTCAGAAGTAATGTAGGGGAAAATAAGTTTTTAGGGTTTGGGTATTTTTATTATCATTAATATCTAGTGAAGCTGCTAGATTTTCTAGCCCCAACTTCTCTGTGTTTGTTATATAAACCCTGATATTTCTTTCTAAAATAATGTTGTAGAGATTAAAATGAAATAATACACTTAAAAGCTTTTGAGATATGTGTAGGAATTCTAGAACATGATGGCCTGAACTTGATTCCATTCTCCTCTGATCCCAACTCTGTGGCACTTTCCTTTTATCATACAACAAATGCTGTGACCTTTGGGTAGTTGGAAGCAGCCAAGGCAAAGATAAAACTGGTGAAGAATATCTTCATTAAGGTGCTGGAAATAGGCTAGAGAACAGAGCATCCAACAAAGAGTTTGACCTTCAGCTCCTCAGGCTGAAGTCAAGACATATGTGTGACTATTCCTTCACCCTACTGTCTCATAACAAAAAAAGTTCAAATGGTTGTCGAGCTTGTGGGTTTAGTCTTTAGTGCCTTGCCACTGTGAGAATACACGGATTTGGGAGAGCACAAGGTTTTCTCCAGGGCCCTCAGCAGAGGGCTGACTGCCTGCCCTGGGTTACAAGGCTGCAGAATGAGAGTCCACTGTCTTTACACTTTCAGGGTTCCCACAGTAAGAGGTGCTCTCACAAACCAACCTGAGATTCTAGGAACCCTAAAGGAAAATAACAGCCACCAAATGCAGCCCAACAGCCAAAGAATAGACAATCAGGCAGAATAATCAGAATACACACTTAGTGAAACTGAACTGCTTAATGAGAGAAGAAAAGGACTAAATAAAAACAAGCAAACAAAAAAAACAGGAAGAGAACACAAGGAGATAAGTGAGCAGCACTATAGTCTAAAACTCAAACCAAAAAACACAAACATAACACACATGTACACACACATACCCCAGCAATAACAAAAATTACAAGACCAAAAAAAGC
This sequence comes from Equus quagga, assembly GCF_021613505.1. Classification (NCBI taxonomy): domain Eukaryota; kingdom Metazoa; phylum Chordata; class Mammalia; order Perissodactyla; family Equidae; genus Equus; species Equus quagga. Next base: position 23,436,226 of record NC_060272.1, on the reverse strand, counting down.
CATTCTGGAGTTTAAAAACAATTTCGTCTGAAATTTCATATTAAGAATAAAAGGAGAAAGTGGTCTCGAGATCCAATTGTGACATCTAGAACAAGAGTTAGAAAAGATCTTTTGTAAAGATCCAAATAAGTATTTTGGCTTTGTGGTAGCCTGAAAGTAGGGTAAATTCTCAGATCCTGACAGTGAGTACAAATACAAATAGATTTTTTTCAAAGATATTTAATAAAAGAGTATTTATAGTAAGAGGAAAATAAGATGAAAGCCAATAAATAAGTAAATAACTGAATAGATTACAGTATTTCCACATCACATTATAGTAAATGTTATAATAGACAACTTACCCAACAGAAAGAATCGTAGCTTTTTAAAACAGGAGGAAGGCTCAGAAAGGGAGGAGGGGAGAGTCACGGAAAAAACATAAAAACAAAAGATCAATCAGAATCTATGTATAAAAAGAAATTTTCATCTAAACATTAGTTTATGGTAATAATATTATAGCATTGTTTGTATTCACTGGGTTGTGTTTCCCCTTGCTCTGCTAAACATATCATTATTTACACAAAACAGTCACACAAAGAAAGACACACTCGAATTCTAAGGAGATTGGAGGATGGATGTTAGAGCAAGAAAGGCCTCAGGAATCACATGAGTCAGTCACCTCACTATACACATAAGGGAATTAGAATGCAACAGACTGCAGAATATGAGCAGATCTGCGATATATTAACAGGCAATGCAAAATAACTCTTCTTAAGATTTCTAAAAACATTTAAAAGAGCTCAGTCCCTGTGTCATTATGCCAGTTCAATTTGTTCATGACAAGCCAGGTTACTCAGGTTTGCTTTTTGCCTGGTTCAGGGGGTAAGAGTTCACAATCAAAATCAAAACCACAGGAGACAGCACTGAAAGACATGCACTTAGAAGACCTTGCAGTCTTCTCTAGTTCTAAGCTAATGCTCTATTCTATCTGTCCACAGCTCCTAAGGGTTCTCTTTGGGTTCTTAGCTTAGTATTTGACTCATTTTTTATTTTCTAGCATGTGTGGTTCAGTTTTTCTTCTATATGAATTTGCTGAAAGCAAACATAAAAAAAAAAACTCTACCAGGGCTGGCCTAGTGGTGTAGTGGTTATGTCAGTGTGCTCTGCTTCGGCAGCCCAGGGTTTGTGGGTTCAGATCCTGAGTGCAGACGTATACTCTGCTCATCAGGGCATGCTGTGGTGGCATTCTATATGCAAGGTAGAGGGAGACTGGCATGGAAGTTAGCTCAGGGACGCTTTTCCTCAAGCAAAAAGAGTAAGATTTGCAACAGATGTTAGCTCAGGGTCAATCTGCCTCACCAAAAGGAACCCCAAAAAACCAAAAAAACAAAAAACTACCTATCAATGAACAGGATGAGCTTTTTAATGTGTTTAATTTCAAAACTATATAAAAAAAGACTTCCATGACTACAGGAGTAACATGCATGTCAGCAAGAACAGATACCAGTTTTTGACGAGTTTTATAGAATGTTAGTGCCTTATATTGCATTGTCTTCTTTCCAACACAATGCAGTCACTAATGGTCATGAATTCAACCCAAGTACACAAAAAAAAGTAACTCAGGGGATTTTTGCTTTGAAGATGAAGGCATGGGTATGGGTGTGTGTGCGAGTGTGCATGCTTTCACCATAATGACTCGTACCTCTCTTCATTTGGTTTGTTTTTATCAGAAATGGAAGACTGTTATTCAAAATGACCTCTGACCATTCAGTTAATAGAAATCAGTCAGTGCTATGATTGCCAGTCCAATCCCTAAAAACGAACAAAAAATGGAATGGTGAAATGTGTTTTGCTGGAAATTTGGTAGCAGGGGAAGTCATATCGATTGACATTACAAGTGTGCTGGGGAAGAAGCTGGTTTAGATTAAAGCAATAACCAAAGAACAAAGGGGTCTGGGGGGAAATAAACATACTTTATATTTTGTAGGGATATTTCCTGAGTATTTCTTTGGTTTAAGGTCTCTGACTTTTCCTCCCAGTTTTCAAAGCATATTTCATCCCAGGAATTCAGAATGGCAAACGCTAAGCTTTTTTCATGAGTTTGTATTTGTATTCTAAGAATTCCAGTTTCTTGAAGATCCAATACTAAACATTCAGAGGTGTTTAGGGCGAGTTCCTTCCATTACTTCTTCTTGTTAATCTATTTCACGTAATTAGCATTTTAAGTAAAAGAGAGTAACTTGAATAATATAAATACATCTTCCTTGGTAAGTAGGAAGGAAGCACAAATGGTGCATGATGACTCTCAACCCATCTGACTGAATTTTAAGTACAACCTACCTTTTGCTAGTTTTTCACATTTGGGCAAGTTTTAAAATATCTCTCCTGAAGCCAGACCGGTGGTGCAGCGGTTAAGTTTGTATGTTTCACTTTGGCGGCCCAGGGTTCATAGGTTTGGATCCTGGGTGTGGACATGGCACCACTTGGTAAGCCATGCTGTGGCAGGCATCCCACATATAAAGTAGAGGAAGATGGGCATGGATGTTAGCTCAGGGTCAGTCTTCCTCAGCAAAAAGAGGAGGATTGGCAGCAGAAGTTAGCTCAGGGCTAATCTTCCTCAAAAAAATAAATAATATCTCACCTACACAATCTTCTCATCATAAAATGATGATAATATTATAATCTAAAGCACAGTGCTGTTGTAAAGACAAGATAACACATGAAAAATCTTGAAAAAACCCTTATATGAAGCAAGTACTCAATAAATGCTATTATTGTTATGACTTGGTAAATGTGTCTCTTTCTTAGAACATTCAGGGTAAGCAGAAAAATATGAGAATTTCTCTTACTGTCACTTAGTTTTGCTAATTCATCTCAAATATACATATTTAACATACAGTTCCTACGGATCTTTAATCAAGTTGGCCAGATGCAAGCTTTAATACCTATGGAATAAAGCCAATGATATTAACAACAAGATTTAGGTGGAGAGATGAGAGCCAAGAGAGGGTTAAGAAGTACAAGTAAGATATATTGAGTATCTATACATCCCTAAGTTATCAATCTAGGTGAGGCTTCTCAGGAACAGCCACTTTATGTGTTTCAAGTACTCTAAACTCTAGGCTGCCATCAATCTCAGTTAAAGATTGAGGTCACTGCAGATTTAGCCTTCAGTTCTCCTACCAGTGCAACAAAAGCTATTTCCTAGGGATAAGTCTTCTTTCATTGTTACATGGGCAGTTGATGGCATTGTGTTCCTTTGACAACGCAAAGATAGGTGCACCATATCAAGCTGACATATTCTTTAGTTATTGTAATGGACTGAATTGCGCCCTCCCCAAATTCCTATGTTGAAGCCCTAATCCCTAGGACTGCAGAATGTGGCTATTTCTGTCATTTAAGCCATGCAGTTTGTGGTATTTTGTTATGACAGTCCTAGCAAACTAATACAGGTATTGAACGTGACTGGGGAAGGACTCCACGATTTGGATGTATCGCCATTGTCCAATAGTTCTTGTGTTATTGTTATCATTCCCAAAACAATCATATATGGATGGGGAGATATATGTAGATTCCTCCACAAATACCAGGAGTTCTTTACATTCTATGTAATGTTTCTCCAACTCATGGAGGAAGAAAACCCTATGGATTTTGCTTTGATAACTTCTTCCCATCTTCAGCCTCTAGGAAAAAGTACAAGTAAAGACACCCTCATTTCCCAACACTCTACTGCATCCAGGTGGTAGGGGGCTGAGGGAAGGCAAGTTAGATTCAAGGATTCCTTCTTATGTCTCCAGACTTCTCTATAAGGGTCATAAAACTTGAGCAGGCCAAATACTGCTCTCTAGCTAGCTCGGGATAATACTGACTCATACCACAAAAAGGCTTGGATTTCAGTTACTCTGGTCAGGCCTGAAGAGCCTAGGAGACCAAAGTAGTGCTTATTACTTCCATCACTTCCAAAAAATTCTCCAGGAAATGTAGGTCTTCCCATAATTCCTATGTATGAGTAGCTGTTTTTCCACAAGTCTTGAGGCCCAATGCCATCAGGTCTTCTAGTGGCTGACGCATCAGCTCCTGCTTATATTAAGCCTGAAGAATGAAAGCCTTTTGAACACCATATGGCATGGATCTCCTTGTCTTTGAACTTTCCCTTTTGCCAGTCTTCTGTTAAATTCTGGTTGAAGGGGCCTGGAGATTCTGGGTAGCAGTTGTGTGGGGATGGGACAAACAGCAGTCAAATGGATTGGACTTATACTCAGTACAGCCTTGATGATTCCAAGAACTCCAGAACATCTGTACCTCTTCAAATTCTACCAAGTCATTACTTAGTCGAATATAAATTGCATGATGCATACTAAATGTGGCAACCATCGTCTCTTAAGGAAGAATCTTGGAGGAACTTTATCCCTATTGCTTTTAATATGGTTGCTAAATCCATCTCACCTCTTTAAATGTACCTACCTCTGCAACACCTGCTGTGTTCTAGAGCATACCCACAATCAGTTTCCTGTCCTTTCTGGGGATAAAGAGATTTCTAGGCAGGCTTCAATTCTCAAAATAACATATGGAGGAAGCTATTAGTTTTACTTGCATTTTACACATGAAGAAACTGAGGTATAAGAAGATAAACGACTTATTCCAAGTCATAAGCCAGTTGGTGGAGGCAATATTCAAACATAAGCAGCAGGGTCTCCAAGCCTGCATCCTTAATCACCAATCTATTGTTTCTTGCTCTTTTTGCAAAAATTAATCTCTCATTTTCCTTTCCAGTCTCATGTTTTATTCCATAGGCTTGTTGTATGATTTCAACCTTAGTAAAATTAGGTTAATAAAAACACTGTAGAGGAATGGTAGCAGCTAGGCAGGATGTGAAGGGTAGATAAAGAACCTGTCCTAACACACGAGGGGCATAATTTAGCTTTCAATGTAGGAAATCATATTGGAAAGTCCATCTACTCACTAGACAGACATATACTGTTATTGGACCTAACAAACACTCAAGTAAGAAATTAGACACCTGATTCAAAGAGCAATAAATAAGTTTTAATATACATCTGAACAAAATGATCATTTAATTGATGATCATCTTCCTTAACTAATCTTGGATCATTTCTTTAAGCTTAAGCACCTTGTAAAATGCACCAAAGAAGGGAGCACATCGTCAGTTAAGCTACAGCCTATTAGAGATGATCTAAGCCTGGCTTCTCCCTCTTAATATTACGCTATCATAAGCTGCCAGATTTTACCTCTGGACTCCTGCATTTCTGAACAGATCTTTTTCTGCACAGCTTCTATTTTCAGTTCAGACTCCATGCTTACTGAATCAGGAAGAACTTTTAAAGGAGATATTTATGGCCGGCTAATCTGACACCTGATTCTTCTAGTTCTTACCTGCTTTAAAGCCTTCTAACCAGTCTCCCTGAGTCCCTTCTTGACTTCCTCTATCCATTCTCCAAACAGTATCCAGGGTAATTCAAAAAATGATAAATAAGCACATAAATAAATAAATTAGGTCATGCCATTTTCCACTTAAATCTCTTAAATGGATTTCTTTCACATTTAAAATAAAATGCCAACACTCCATTATGGTCTACAAGGCTCTGCTTTATCTGCTTCCTGGCCACTTCACAGGAATTCAAGACTTACTACAAAGCTACGTTAATCAAGATAGTATGGCAAAGAACAGACAAACATTGGCAAAAGAACAGACAAATAGAGCAATGGAACAGAATAGGGAGCCCATGAATACACCTACACAAATATCATCAACTGATATTTGACAAAGCAGCAAAGGCAGTTCAATAGAGAAAGGATAGTCTTTTCAACAGATAGTGTTGGAACAACTGTATATCTATATGCAGAATAATGAATGTAGACATAGATATTATACTTTTCATTAAAAAAATCACTTAAAGTGATTAAAGATACAAATGTAAAATGCAAAACTAAAAGGCTTCTAGAAGATAACATAAGTGAAATCTTAGATGCTCCTGGGTTTAGGTACAGCACCAAATGTACTCGCCATGAAAACTAAAAAAAGTTGGACTTCACTGAAATGAAAAACTTCTGCTCTGTGAAAGACACTGTTAAGAGAATGAAAAGACAAGTCACACACTGGGAGAAAATATTTGAAAATATACATCTGATAAAGGATTTATATCCAAAGTGTAAAAGAACTCTTAAAACTCAACAATAAAAATACAAACAACCTGATAAAATAAAAAATGGGCAAAAGATCAAAGAAGACATCTTGCCAAAGAAGGTATATGGATGAAAGAAGCAAATGAAGATACTCAACATTTTATGTCATTAAGGAACTGCAAATTAAAACAATAATGAGATACCATTACAGACCTAGTAGAACAGCTAAAACAAAAACACCGACAATACAAAATGTTGATGAGGATGTGGAGCAACAGGAAGTCTCATTCACTGTTGGTGGAAATGTAAAATGGTACAGTCATTCTGGAAGACAGTCTTGCAGCTTCTTAGAAAACTAAACATAACCTTACCATATGGCTCAGCAATTGTATCTTTACCCAAAGGAGTTGAAAACTCAAGTCCGTGTAAAACCCTGCACACAAATGTTTACAGTAGCATTATTCATAATTGCCAAAACTTGGAAGCAACCAACATGTCCTTCAGTAGATGAATGGATAAACAAACTGTGGTACGTCTATGCAATGGAATATTATTCAGTGCTAAAAAGAAATGAGCTATTAAGCCATGAAAAGACAGGGAACAACTTTAAAAGCACGTTATTAATACTACATGATTCCAACTGCATGACATTCTGGAAAAGTCAAAACTACAGACACAATAAAAAGATCAGTGGTTGCCAGGGCCTGGGTAAAGGAAGGACGCGATGAATACATAGAACACAGGGGATGTTTTAAGACAGTGAAAATATTCCGTATGATACCGTAATGGCAGATATATAACACTATCTATTTGTTAAGATTCATGCAACTATGCAACACTAAGAGTGAATCCTTAATATAAACTATGGGCTTTAGTTAATAATAATGTATCAATATTAGTTCATCAATTCTAACAAATGTACCACACTAATATAAGATATTAAATAATAATGGAATCTGTATGGAGGGGAAGAGGTGGCATATGGCAACTCTGTTCTTTCTGCTCAGCTTTGCTGCAAAACTAAAATTGATCTAAAAAATATAGTCTATTATTTAAAAAATGGCATGTGGCTAAATAGAAATGTACTTGATAAGTGCCACTGGAGGCTGGAGAAAGAATCTATGCGAGTAACCTGGAAAAATCTGTCCAGTGATGAAGACGGGATTTGGGATCTTGATTAGGCCTCCAAATTACTTAGAACGTGGATAGGTGGAGAAGAGGAAATCCAGCATTCCAGATGAGGAAGACAAATACAGTGCAAGCTGCTGAAAAATTCTTTGAAATGTTATATACGCTATCAAAATGGTCACTGGACATTTTGGTCACTGGTCACCTACAGTTATGTCTGAATGTTTATGTCTCCCAAAATTTTCATGTTGAAATCCTAATGTCCGATGTGATGTGATGGTAACAGGAAGTGGGGTCTTTGGGTTCTGCCCTCATGAATGGGATTAGTACTCTTATAAAAGGGATCCCCCACAGCTGCCTAGCCCTTTTCAACATGTTACAACATTTTACAACAAGAAATCTGCAACCCAGAAAAGGGCCCTGACTCCACCAGGCCAGCGCCATATTCTTAGACTTCCTGCCTCCAGAACTGTGAGAAATAAATTTCTGTTGTTTATAAGCCAGAGTCTGTGATATTTTGTTATAGAGCCTGAACAGACTAAGACACCTCCTTTTTCAAAAGACCTAACATTAAAGTTTGTCAAGATTTGTTTTCAGAAACAGGATGAACCAGGATGAACTTTTTCCTCACAAGTAGTGAGGATGGACTCCTGTATTCATTTGGCTATGCAGCATGTGAGAGACTAAAGTTAACTGGTTAACTGAGGGGCTGAAACTGGTTCTGAGTGGTATCTTTGTAAGCAACAGTCAACTGTATAATTACAAAGGAAATCTCTTGAAGAGAAGTGAGGTCATGTTTTACTACCACTAGATGAAATGACTACATAAAAAAAGGACCTAGTAGTTGACAAACTTTCTAAAGTCTTGGGAGCAGCTATTTCTGTCCCCTCCCCCACTATGTCCCACCCATGAAACCACTGCCTTCAGGGGGCACAGCTTGTTAATCTGTATTCTCTGAAACCACCACAAGTAGGAACTTTTTCCAAAAAGCTAAACAATGAACTACTACTTAAACCCCATTCTAATTTATAACCAAATCACACAAACACACTCCTTATTAGGAAAAGACATTATAATACGCATGTCAAAGGTTTAAAATGACTGCAAAACTCCCAAACTTGAAAAAAAATGGAAGTTTCTGGCAATTGGATTATTGGTCTTTTGGACTTAATTACTGGTCTCTTAGATCCTTCTAGAGAGAACTCCAGCTTCAGGGTCTCCTGTCCATGGATCTCAAGCCTGGACTTCCGGCCATCCATTTCTCCTGGAACTAAGATGCTTCCCTTACTCTTGGCTGCCCTGCCCCCCTTAGGAGACCACATAGATTTTCTTAACAGCCAGCCTATCGTAATTTGGGGCCTTCTTGACTGGGACCTCTATATATTGCTCTCCTAGGGGAGGTAAGGATTTGTTTGTTCTTTACAGGGAGGAATATGTGAAAAACTCAGCGCGTTTATTGCCATGACATGGTTTAAGCCATTATGTTCCAGAGTCAGTGATTAAATGCTCATCCGTTTGTGTAATTCTCACAAAAGATTCGGTGAAGTGGGTACTAATATCACCTCCACATCACATGGGAGGAAACTGAAAAAAGAGTGGGTACGTAGTTTAACCAGTCCCAGAGTTAATGACGATGGTTTGAACCCAGGGAGTCTTGAGTTGGCCACGCACTTACCCCTCGCTTAGGTGCTGATGATCATCTTTGGGATGCAGGCCGGGTGGGTGCTGGCTACCTGCTCTGATAGTTACGGGGCGGAGGCGCCCTGGAGGGCCACGCGGGCAGCCGGTCTCAGCCCCAGGAGGCCGCGCTCACCTGCGGCCCCGAGACCACGCCCCCCAACCCCGCGCGCCAGCCGGGGGCGGGGCCTGGCGGCCGTGGGGGCCGGCTGAGCTCCCGGCGCGGCGGTCTGAAGAGTTGGCGGACTGGCGGTCGAAGCGCCGAGCCCGGGGCGGGAGACGGCGGCCGCGCTGACCTCTCGGCTTTGCGGGGCTTGGCGCAGAGGCCCGCGGGGTAGGTGCTCACGCTCCCGGGGCGGCGGGGTGGGGATGCGGGCTGGGGCTCCCGCGCGGGACCGGGGGGCGGCCGAGGCGGGGCCGCGCGAGCACGGAGCAGGGCCGGCTCTGCGACCTCTGGAGCCCCCTGCGCAGCGGCGGCCCCTCGGTGGATGTCCCCGCGGGGGAGGCGGGTCGGGTTCCTTGCCGCGTGGTTGGTTGCCCTCACGGCCGAGCTGCTGCTAAGTTCCTCGAACTTCAACTTCATCGCGCGTTTGTCTGTGCGCGCTTCGTGCCGGGCGCTCGAATAGGTCCCCGGCATGCGCTCCGTAGCGTTACTTGTGACAAGTATGATGCTATCTGGCATGTGTAGGGCTCTTTGCCCCCGTCTCATCCATACCCCTTGGCTCCACATTATGCCAGGGGCCGAGGATCTCTCTTGCCCGCCTTGCTCTCCAGACTGATGGGATTCAGGAGTCAAACTTGTCTCCCCAGGCTCTTCCTGCGGTAGACGAGAGGTGTCCGGTATATGAGTTCTCATGGCAGGAACTTGGCATAAAATTGCACTTACTGTGGAAAAGCAATATTTCAATGAGTAGAAGTTTTTGATTTTGTTTTAATGCTAAAAGGACGTTAGGAGAGAAGTTGGTGGATTCGGCCAACGGGCTGAATCTTTTGGGGCATTTTGCCTAGGAGCTTGGTTTCTTCAAATGTGCAAACTAGTGAATGGGATCGGATGATCAGTTCTGAAATTTTGATTCTAGCGTATCTGTAACTCGGTAAACAGATGTGATTTATATGACTGTTAAGATACCCAGATAGCAGTTGCCGCTTTTTCTCCCAAATAAGTTGCAGCTTTCCCCCCTTTTTGGAGCTGCAGTTTGGGGTGATCTAGGAACTGGGTTCTCCATCTGGCAGAAGCCTTCCATTTGTAAAATGCCAAGCAGGAAAACTATGACTCCTTCCTCAAAGTGACAGTGGTCAGTGAATGGCTTAGGACAAGTGGATGCATTCTCAATGTCCCCAGTCTTCCGTTTGAGTCACTAATTGATGCTCCTTTTAGTTTTCACAATGCTGTTGATGAAGTTTGAAAGAGAATCACTTTTCATTTGTACTTAAGAAGAAAGGTCTTAATGTTGACCTTACTCTTTTTCCCATTTGAAAGATTCAGATAAACACATGGCAGAATTCTGAATTTGGCCTTGTTTTGTGATGAAGGGAAATAACTTCAGCATCTAAGAATTTATAAACCTTCGTAAATGATAATTGGAAACAGTCGTGAGAAGTCTTTAGCGAGTGAGGGAAATTGCCAGAGTTTCCTTGAAAAACGTGGCACCTGTCTTCTCTAGCAGCTGAAATGCCAGTTGTGAGCTGCCGGTATTTGTGAATAGGCTCCTAGGTGCTGTAAGGGAATTTGTATTCAGAAATCCAGTTGATGGGTCTCAGAGGGAGGGTGGGAAGTGCTGCTTAGTGGGTTTGAACCCAAGGAAAAGAGCACTGTCCTCTGCACGCCAGCTGCAGTGGGCAAGGAGGCTCGCTGCTTTCTCCCTTGTGTTACCTGCTGCAGTTGGCTTCCTTGCCTGTTGGTATTTTCTTAACCCCTCTTTCATATTTAGCTGCCTTGTTAAGTTCTAGTGACACAGTAATGGCAGCCGATGTTTCTGGGTTTCTTACTGTGTTAGTTTCCTGGGGCTGCCATAATAAAGTGCCACATTAGGTGGCTTAAAACAACACATTTGTTGCTTTAACCCTCTCAGTGCTGGTAGCTAGCGGTCCGTAATCAAGGAACCCGCAGGCCTCATCTCCCTCTGAAGGCTCTAGGCAAGAATCTTTTCCCGCTTCCTAGCTTCGGATTGTTGTTAATAATCCTTGTTATTCCTTTGGAGTTGTGTCACTCCAGTCTCTGCCTCTATTGTCACATCGCTCTTCTTATGTCTGTGTCTCCTTATCAGGACACTAGTCCTATTGGATTAGGGCCCATCGTAATGACCTCATCTTAAATTGATTATATCTGCAAAGACTCTTATTTCCAAATAAGATCCATTCACAGGCACCTGGGGTTAGGACTTCAGTTTATTTGGGGTGGACGCAGTTCAACTCAAAACATTGCTCCTTTCTGTGTGCTCTGGTGGGTGGCTTTATACTTTTATTTCTCTAACTACTTATAATTTTTCCATACCTTAGAGAGGCTGTAAAGACCAGGGGCCTGATTTATGTAAAAGAAATAAGAAATAAGGTCAACCTTCAGCCAGTACTTCAAAGACACTGGTTTTTTATTATAGACACATATAATAAGAAAATGGTATGTTATTCTGTTATCCCTTTTTATTGTAACCTAATTCTTTGAATTTGCCTGGCATCACTTTTCTAGGGAGCTCAAAGTACATCCCATGTGCTGTCTCATTAATCTGTTTCGTTTAAAGCAGGTGGCAGTACTTACTTTTGTTATTTCCCTTAACATTTTAAAATTATGTTAGTTAGTAGAGATTTATTTGACATATTCTACCAGTCTGCAGTCTTGTTTTCAGTGGCAGTCTGTCTCCAGCATGAAATCTGTAACACCATAGAGGAGGAAAAGTAAACTTTGAACTAGCAAAACCAGTATCCAGTAAATGTGTTGCAGTCTTGGAATCATTTTATGAGGAGTTTTTTCTACTCAGTCACAGTGCCGGTTTTAACACCTATAACTTCTTTTTACATTTATCTCTTTTTCATAAGGTTTTGGCTACTGTCCAATAAATGTCCTTTTCCTCTATTTTGATGAATCTGTAATATTTTAAAACCTCTTCTCGAAAAAAATCCTTAAAATTCTCATATCCTTAATGTTCTAAGATTTATGTGTTTGTTACTTTTTGATAGTTAAATCCTCTGATATGTGGCACATCTTCTCTCATCTCCTGATAGTCTTTAGTTGATTACTGTTTGGAGTTTGACATCATCATCATTCAAGTGATAGGAGTAGGTAAAGAGAAAATTCTTTGAGGGTTGGGACTATGTAGATGAGTTCAGAGGAAGGAAGAAGAAAAACAGTACTCCCTTTGAGTAACTTAAAAAAATTTAGAATAGGCTTAGAGTCATGAAGTTAGTACGTATTATTCCCATATACCTCACATCTAGTTTCTCTTAACATCTTACATTACTATGGTATTGTATGGTATTTTGCCCTACAGATTATTATAAGTTGATTGTATAGTGTGCATTCTTAGAAGCAAAGATGATTCTTAGTAGATTCATATATCAGCCAACCAATGTTGATATGATTATTAACTAAAGTCCATACTTTATTAAGATTTCCTTAGTTTTTACCTGATGTCCTTTTCTGATCCAGAATCCCACCCAGGATACTATATTCCATTGAGCTGTCGTGTCTCCTTAGGTGCCTCTATACTGTGACAGTTTCCCTTTATCTTTAGTTCTGTGTCTCTTGTTTCCTGGTCACTGTCCTAGCCACTTTGCATATGCTATCTCATATGCACCTCACAATAACTGAGAAGTGGAGCTAACTCTGTTTTGCAACAGGATAGTTAGGCAGTTTGCCCAAGGTTGCATTATTAGTAAATGATGGGGCCAAGGATGGAACCCGGGTCCCTGGAACTCCAAAATCTATGCTCTTATCTTATTCTTTGTAACAGCTAGTACTGTGCCTGCGGCGTTAGCACATTTTCCTTATCGGAACACTGTTTCAGTCAACCCAGGGTTTCTTAACCTCAGCACTATTGGCGTTTTCTTTGTCGTGGGGGCTATCCTGTGTATTGTAGGATGTTTAACAGTATCCCTTCTCCCTACCCTCTAGATGCTAGTAGCACTTCCACCTTCCCCACTGTCCTCCAGCCACGTAGTGTGACAACCAAAAATATTTCCATACACTAGTGTAGATCCCATGGTGGATAAAATGGCCCACTGAGAACCAATGGGTTAATACTTCTTAAAGAAATTTTTTTTTTTTGTAGCTGGCAATCTATAACAAGTATTGAATAAGCTACTGTACTATGTTGAGGCAATTAAAATATTCGAACTTCTAAAAACTGTGAGGACATTTGAAAGAAAGAATGCGTTAGCTCACTGTTACAGTTTTGCGGGAAAACATGAGCTATATGATATTTATGTTTTTTTGTCTAGTCTAAAGCCCAAGAATTAAAATAAAATTGTTAAGTGTTCATTTAGAGTTTTAGTGTTTAGTAACTCTGTGTGTATGTTTACCTTACATTGAGGTCCAATTTTTAAAGGCGTATGTTGATCTGCTTTTAAGGATTTTAATATAATCTCACTATTCGAAGTGATTATAGAAATTTGTTTTTGCCCTTAAGTAGTTTTCACAGCAGGGATATAAGTGATGCTGACTGTGTGGATCATGGTTGGTGCTGATTGTCCCCTTGTAACTTTTGAATAAATGTAATTTACGTGACATGTCTGCTTTATGACTTGATTCTTTTTTTTAAGGAATTATTATGATGTTGATTATTTACTGTGCATTCTTAGAAGCAAAGGTGATTCTTGGTGTTACAAAAGTTACATTGATGTTTAATATTGTCGTAGATGTTTGCCCCTTTCATTAAACTTTCTTATTTAAATTCAAATGAGTAGGTAGGACAGGTCTTTGCTTTTGAAAAGTAGCTATTTTCAAGCAAATATGAGACTGCTTGAAAATGTTAAGTAGCCTAGATTTATTTGATGCTTAAGAGCCTGTGTAGGGTGCTATAGATATAGCTCAAAACATTTTCTGAACATCTTGTTAGGCTTTCCAAAAGGCTTTGTATCTGACAGTCACATTTGTTTCTGTGCTTCATTTCTTCTAGATCTTCCCTATTTTATTTCTTGTTCAATGTCCATATCTAAATGGAGGAAGGAGGGCTGGCCCCATGGCCGAGTGGTTAAGTTCTCGCTCTCCGCTTCGGCGGCCCAGCGTTTCGCCGGTTTAGATCCTGGGCGAGGACATGGCACTCTCATTAGGCCACGTTGAGGCGGCATCCCACATACCACAACTAGAAGGACCCACAACTAAAATATACAACTATGTACTTGGGGAATTTGGGGAGAAAAAGCAGAAAAAAAAAAAGAAGATTGGCAACGGTTGTTAGCTCAGGTGCCAATCTTTAAAAAATAAATAAAAATAAATGGAGGGAGGTAAAATTTCAGTCTCTGAACCCTGAGGATCATTAACTTATATCTGAAGCTAACCTTAAAAACGGTATTCAACACTTGCATCAGTAGATGAGGAAACCAACCTATAAAGGTTCTCTTATCCAGGGTTATTGCAGCTGGTCACTAGACTCTTTGATTCCTTTGGTCATGATGCTTTTAGGAAAATGCTTAACCAGATGTAAATAAGGAAGCACGAAGATGTGAGTAGTGGTGAATTTTAGAGTTGTCCATATCATGTGCAAGTGAGATTTGAGGACAAGCTGAAGCTTAAATTCTGATTGCTAGACTTAAAACATTCATTGTATACTTCTGGTCTCTTGAATCCTCTTTAGAAGTCAGTTACTCATCTTACTGGGCTATGGTCTGCTATACCAATATTCATTTCAACCCTAAGTTTGTCTTAGATGATAAATAAGTAGTTTCCAATCAGCATGTAGGATATCTGTATTATTTGGCAGAGTCAGCCAAAAAACAAAAAAATCCAAATTAACCTGGTCTGGGTTTTGGCATGTTTGCTTGTCAAGTCCCAGGCCCATGATGTATTAAAGTATTTGTATGAACATGATCTAGTTTGGGCCTGTGGGCGATAATGCTTGACGGGAAGTCCTAAGATGCAGTTGTTGGTAATTAATGGTCAGTGAGAACAGAGGGGACCTCAAAGTGCTGAATTCTGTCATGCCTGGAGGAATCTGGAAACAGTGTGTGGTTCACAGGTCCATACTATCCTGCTTGAACCTCTTCTTAAATCTTTTATGCAGTGTTATTCAGCCTGCAGAACTTCCTGGTTTCCCATATTCAAGCAGCAGGTTATTATGGGGAAATTTATTCTTTACCTCTTGATTCCCCTGTGAAGATTATCCTTTTTCATATCATTGAGGCTTGTATCCCTCCTTCTCACCACTTTTGCCCCCTTCAGTTGTCTTACTAACCTCAAATTAATAAGTAACTCATCCTTACCTTTTAGAATTTGTATGCTAACTTCTACCTCAAGTGTTAGGATTTATGTGTTTAATATTATCACTAGTCCAGAGGTCTCTTTTACTGGGACTTAAAATGCAGTCTGATCTCTACAAGTGTGAATCTTGCCTGTCTTCCTTTCCTGTTACCTCTTATACTTGTCTACTATGGATAGAAGCAATTTATTGGTACCCTGCCTTATTTTAGAAGTGACTAAGTGTTTTTGAATAGTTTGATTAAGGGTTCAGAAATCTTGCTGTTTCATTTCTAATCCCCGTGGCTCTCGTAAAGCTATTTCACTTAATCTAGTCTCCAATGAAAGATTAATACTAAAATTACTTATCTAGTAACTGACTTTCAGTGTTTAAGTATTATGAAAAGGTAGTGTATATATACTAGCTATGTAACGAGGTGTTTTGGGCTGAATGTGTATGACCTTCCCCTCACCATCCCCCGAATTCATATGTTGAATCGCCAACCCCCAGTGTAGCTGTGTTCGAATAGGGTTCTAAGGAAGTAATTAGAGTTTAGTGAAGTCTTGAGGATGGGGCCCTGATTCAATAGGGTTAGTGTTCTTGTAAGGAGAGACACGAGAGAACTCTCCCTTCTCCACATAAACCAAAGAAAGGCCACGTGAAGACATAGTGAGGATTTCTCATATGCAAGCCAGAAAGAGCTCTCACCAGAAACCAAATTGTCCTGAACGTTTATCTGACCCATCTATCCTCCAGAAGTGTGAGAAAATGTTATTTAAGCCACCAATCTTAACTAGGTTTGTTGTTATGACAGCCTGAGCAGACTAATATATGAGGGAAAGTTTAACTCACTGAGTCCCAATTTCCTCAAAATAAGATTACTAAGTGTTTCAGAGAGTTGTTTATTAAGATTAAATGAAAGAAGGCAGAGCCTCATCACATTGTAAGTACTCAAATGTTAGCTATTAATAAAATGAAGAATTGAAAAAATATTAAAGAGTAGATGTGGAATTCATTTAAATGTCAGTTATAATTTCTGGTATTTTAGGAAGTTAAGAGTGTTTTCAAACAATTTGCCATTGTGGCTGAAGGTACTACTTCTCTTCCTGTGTTCCGGACAACAGGAATGGCCTGGGCTTATTTGGAGATTCTATCAAATGCTTGCTTCTGGCTCTTTTCTGTAGAGACTAAATGCTGTACCAGTGGTAAATATAGTTCCGTGTTGATTTATACAGTTAATTCTCTGTAATTCAATTCTTGAAACCACTTGCAGGCTGTCTGGAAGACTGGCAACAATTACTTTCTTTGTTTAGTACTTGCTTATGAAGTATCTTCATTTAAATATTATTTTGAAAATTAAAAAACAATCTTACTGATTATTTGAAATTAACATCAGGGTAACGGGTAAGTGATAAACTACCCATATGTATTTTGGTATTGGAAATATACAAATAAACAGTAAATGGCTTTGTATGTGTGTATATTAACTTTAATGGTAAAGATGATAACATTGCTTGTAGCTATGTGACAAAATTATGCTTTAAGTGAACACGGTGTAGTGATGCACTGTACTTCTTATTTGTTGCAACACAAAAGATGACTTCCAAATGATCCACTTAAAATACGACTAGTGCATTAAATGGAGTTTTAGTACCCTTCAGGAGCTCATCTTATGCTTTCATCTTACACATTCTAGTTTATCTAAAAAGGTATGGGGGTAATTTCAAGTAGTAATTTCTTCAGTTATAATTCCTTACTGTTGTATGGTGCATGTTATTTTCCTTTTAAGACTATCAAAAGAGCAATAATAACTCTTCAATTTCTCTGCCAAAAAATCAAGGAAGGAGTATACTCAACACAAGTAGAAGCTTAAAAAATTAGCACTGCTGAATTTTTCGAGGCTCACTGAAAAGTGTAACAGAGAAAATGGTATAAAAAAGTGTATGTATATTTCTAAAAAAAATGAAAGAAATAAATATGACCAGTAAGCTGGTGATTAACTAGGCTCACTTCCATTGACTTATTGAAGCCTAAGGTCTGTTTTCTTCTTATTGTTCCTTTTCTTTGTAGTTTTGCCAAATATCTGTTTATTAAAATGAAGGATAATAAGAAAAATTTAAAAGCTTCTCTTTTTGGTTGGCTAAAATCTTACTTTATTTCTCCGTCCACCCTATCTTTGCAATAGGTCATAAGTTCCTGTTTAGCAGAAACCAAATACTTAATTTACACTGTTTAAAAAGTACTTAACTCACAATCCTCTATCATAGGAAGCTTAAAATATTTGTTTATTCCTGAAAAAATATATTTGCATACATACATAAAAGTTATATATCGCTGATAAATGCCTTCAAGTCATGTAGACCATGAGACCAAATCCCTGTGCCACTTAGGATATAAGTTTGGAACTTTTGCTTAAACCTCTGTGAGTTTATTTTCTTTCTCTGAGAGGTGACACCTACTCAGAGATTAGACAGTTTATGGAAAGCACTAGGAGAGTGTCTTGCAGATAACTAATGGTGGCTGCCACTGGGTCCTGCCTGATCCCACACCGTGGCTCTACTCCCTTTCTGGTTCACTCCCTCTCTGGTTTCACTTCCTACTCTCCTCACTTGCTCAGGCCATTCTGGGCATGCTGCCTCCCTTCCTGCTCTCTTAGCCTTTGCTCTCTCTGCTTTTTCCCTAGATAGCCTGCACAACTGGCTTCCTCCTTTTTTGAGGTTTAGAGGAGTTATGACCTTATCTGCTAGGTCTTTCCTGACAGCTCATCTAAACTATCATTCTCCTCCTTACCCTGCTTTATTTTTCTTCTCAGCACCCATCTGTTTATTGCACATATTTATTGATGCATTGTCTGTATTCTCCCCTGAAGTGTGAGTCCATAGCATGGGGACTTTATTTTGTTCACTGTTGTATCCTAGCACATAGAACATCATTTGGCATACAGTAGGTACTACATTTTTTGATGAATTGCTGTTAAATCTTTGCAAAAGAAAAAAACCCTACATTTGAAGATAGTAGTTGCAGCCTTTATAGATTGGCAAGAACACCTTATCAAGATAGTCAGATGAAGGGAACAAAGTATGTACACCTACCAGGTTAGTATACAATTATCTGGATGTTGGGTTCATTTTTTTCTGCTTCTTATGAAAAGCTGACTGGCTTCATATTACATTTTAAACAGTAAATTAGGCTAAAATCCAAGTCTGTGGGCAGATTTGATAAAATACAGTGAACTTTTTAAAATTTTACTGGTTATGTCCTAGAAATATTTTTTGTTCATTTTGTATTTGAGAGACAATTAATAAACTTTGCTTCAAGTTACAGTTATAGTGTAAAAATTATGAGCGTTTACATGAAAAGTGGCATGAGAACAGAGAAGGTGAAGGCGGATAGGTGGGGGCTGGGATGCAGTGTGCTTCATGTGAAATATTAAGGGCTTTGGATTTGATCCTATGGGCATTGGGGAGTCCATGGAAAGATTTTAAGCATGCTGAGATTGTATTTAGTAAAGGTCATTCTGGCAGCTTTATGGACAGCCTACTGGGGACAGCCAGTTAGGAGTCTATTGCAATATTGCAATTTATGGAAGATGAGGGCGGAACTAAACTGCTTAATCACAACATACTAGTTACTGACTTAATTGAAAGCTTATTCTATAAGAATTTAAATTATTTTCATAATGAAAAATAAACTGAAAACATTTTAAAATTATCTAAATTTTATAATACAGAGTCAAAATTTGTGCTAGAAGTTATCTTAAATCATCTAGCCACATCTTATATACTTGAAGCTGGTCCCCAGAGAGGTGAAGTGACCTGGTCAAGATAACACAGCTGGGTCATGGCAGAGTTAATTGTCCTAATTTCTATGAAAATGGAGGGAGCACATGATTGTTTTTTTAATTATATAAACTAATGGATTAAATGTAAAAAGTTAGCCATTTTCTTTCTTGAGATGTAGCGTTTTTTTCTTAAGCTACCCAAGTGGCATTTTACTAGAAATGATATTTAATATATAATTATTTTGAAACTTTAACTTGTTTCCTTATATTTTTTCCTAGCCAAAGTTAGAGTTGATAAATCATATATAGAGCTTTGAAATAAGCAACATCATGTCTGAAAAATAATGGTCTAGAATTTGGATCTAGAATCTAGTCCTGGCTGTGACCCTGAGCAAGTAAAGTAGAGGTTCTGAGTCTCCATTCTGAGGTTTAGAATAGAGTTTGAATTTCGATGTCCTTTTTGTATCTCTATATAGCTTTTGTTATAGCTAAAAAAACCCCCAAAACATTAAAATATATTAAGCTGAACTTTTTGTCAGTGACACATAACCAAAGTACATGTTAACAAGAATTAACATATATATGTATCTAAGTGTGGACAAATTTTAGCTGGTTGCATACATGAAATATCTAGTAAACTAGGTACTATGTTTATTTTTTTTCTTGTTTTTTAAAATAATTTCCCCATAGGGAAGATGAGTAACTCTCTGCAGTAATTGACTGTTTGGAATACCTTCCAGACCAGATCGTGTTGGACATGAGCAGAAATTTTCTGAAGCAACCGGATAGAACAGCCTTAGTGAAAGAACTTCTGTTTGCCGTTAGCAAATATTACAGTAGTAAGGAGCCTCTGTTAGATCGCTTCTCTGAAGTTCATGAAGGAATTTCAGAGCTCTTAGGTAAGATCTTACTAAATATTAGAAATTGTCTTTTGGAGAAACAGGAAATGTTAATTGTCTTCAACATTAATCAAAACATTCAAACTAAGTGTGGATCTGGATTAATATTTAATATCAAATATGTAGTCAGTGTTCAAATTTTCTCATCTCAAATGATTTTCACAGTTTGTTCAAATAAGGATACAAATATGGTCCATAAGGAGCAAATTTACCAATTGCAATAGAAGTCTTGTTGATCTATAGATCCTTTCTCTCTCTTATTTTTTATTGTAATTTTTCTGTAGATATTGAATAAACCCACTGGTTGTTCTTGAGTTTCCCACAGTCTGGATTTTGCTGATTGCAAGCCCTTTTTCATATGTTCCTTTGTGTCCTGTATTTCTTATAAATTGGCCATTAAAGCTAAAGGTTTTAACAACTTTTTAACCAAGTTAATGATTTTTTTGGAACTGCTGCACTGTCAAGATCTATTTGGTAAATAGACAATATTTGGTAAATAGACAATTATGATACTGTTTTGTTATTGTAAGGATGAATTGTTTTAAACCACATGGTTTAAAAGGCTATATTTGATTTGTTTTTAATTTAAACTTTTAATGAGAAGTGGGAAAACTTAAATGATGCATCAAAATGCTAGTATGTCATCATAATCTTTCATTAAGATCTTATAACTGATACTGGCTGGTCTTTAAATTTAAGCCTGAGGATTCCCATTTACAGTATAATCTGTTGTCTTGATGAGCAGGAAATAACCTGTTGTAAAAAGTTATAAGAACTTGTATGCAACTTTTTCCATGCTTATAGATAAGGGAACAAAGCCCTCTTAACAACGAGGTGAAAGAGTGTTCATGATTTAAGAATGAGGACATTTTTCAGAAGTAAGCTACTGAAATTTTGGTGAAGTAGAGTTGGCAGAGCAACTGTGTATATACTGTAGATTTGCAACCTTTATTTTGCACATAATTGAATATAGTGATTATTTGACAAACAACTCGCGCTTTTTGGGGGAAGATGGAACTGACTGCTTAGTTATATTCATGCTCCTAGAAGAAGCAACATTCCCATAGATGTGATAATTTCATGGAAAATATTCCAGTAAAATCAGTTTTACTAGGTGTTAAGAGGGTTGGTCATGTTTACTGCAAGCATTGCCAAAGTCTTAAGCTGAACATCCAGTGCTACCCTGAATGCCTTGGACAGCTCTCTTGTGTTTACTAGAACCGTCCGTCACTTCCCTGTGTGCCCTTATTCATCCAACCGTGAAGCCTTCTGGGGGAACCTTCTCATCTCATATGCATGAAGTCCAGGTGACTGAGCCTTGCCTCCCCACGAGCTGAGTAGGCTGGATCTGGGCACCTGATCCAAGAGCAGCCCACCTGTAGGCTAATGAGATTGACGTAGCACAAGAGTCAGCTTGGCCAATCAAATTATATATATGAGTAAATTAAATTATGAGGGATTAGCAACTGAAAACATAGAGACACCAGTCTGTAGTGTAGAGAAAAAATAGTCGAGTAGACTTCAGCAAGAAGCAGAGGCCTGAGGGAGGTGACAGAGCAGTAGCTGATTTCTAGAGAGGCTGCCAGCTTTTCCCTCCAAGTCTTGTGTTGTATTTTGTTTTTTTTATTACCTTGAAGTAATTTGAGTTCTAGTCCTTGTGGCCGTAGATCAAACTGCAACATGTGTCAATATATTTTAATACTTAAAGGAAACAATTCAAATTATATCAACAAATTACAGATTAACCAATCCAAATCAAAACTGATGTCATCACAGTGTCCTCTCCACAAATGAAAACCGATTATATTAATCTTTCAAGGAAGATAGGGAACTCTTACTTGGGAGGTGGGAAGTGAGGGTTAAAACTCAGAGAAGTGGCCCTAGCCTGTTTGCACATTAACATCAGTTGGGTAGTTTTTAAAAACCCTTGCCTGGCATCAAATTCAGAGCTTTCATATGGTAATATTAGAACCTATTCCCCCAGGAGGCTCTAAGATACAGGTAGGGTTGAGAAGCACTAATCCAGAGACGTTCTGGTACGTTAGTCTGGACGCAAGTGACAACGGAATATTTTACTTGTGAATCTTAACAATTCCAGTTAACATCTTAAGGATTTTTTTTCTCCTAAAGTGAATCTTCATCTGATAGCATATATTTTTTAAGTAAAACTTCTTGTTTAATGTGCCAATTGGTGAATGGTTTGAGGGTACTGTATAGCACTCAGCAGTTTAGGAATAAATGCCTGCATGTGATCTATTCAGAAGCAGTGTTTGAAAGCAGTAATTCCATGCTATCTTGTTTTGTTCTAGTTATTTAAATTTAACAAGTTTTATAGACTAGAGGTAAGAGACTTGTTATCTTTATGAACTTAACCCATACATCATTTATGCTATTAAAGCGTTTTATAAGTAAACAATAATATCTTAATATTTAAATGCTTCACATTCAGAAATCTCTGAGTAATATTAGTGTTTCCTTTAAAATTTTTATTATTCTTTGTATATGTGTTCATGGGAAGTGGTTGGGAGAGAGAAGAGAATAAATGATGCATACTGCTTGGTAACATACGTGTACCTCCATGTATACCTAGCTTTCTTTCATTTAATAATAGATACTGAGCATTGACTATTTTGAAAAATGTTTATAACTGCCTAGTATTTAAATTGAGCATATATTTGTACTTTTATTAGCTGAGTAACTGAAATTATTTCCAATTTTCTTGATCATAATCTATGCTAGATATTTACTATAAATTAACTTAAGTGCATCTCTAATTATCTCCCATAAATTCCTGAAACTGGTACTTAAGCTGTACATATTTAAGGCTCTTGATGCATGTTTTCTCTGTGTTTATTAACCATTATTTTTGAAGTAATAATATTGAATATATACTTCAATATATATAGAAAGAGTAATACATATATCTCAGAGTAAAATAATTAGCTTGTGTCTATTTTAAGAGTAATTACCAGAAAAAAACTCATCTAATATTTATATAAAAAACATTTTCTATTTTTACACTAATTTCAAAGCAATATGCTCAAATACTGAGACACTGTATTAGTAGTAGCTAGTAGACAATGCTTTGGTCTCCTACTCCCTTTTTTGATTTAACCAGATCATTATAGATCTCACTAATGGTTTGTTGTCATTCTTGTATATTTCTCCTTCAGAATGTTTTCATAAGTTCTTTATATAGATTCTGAATATTTCTCATCAAAATTTTTACTATTTAATTTGTATTGATATTAAATTTAGGACCATCATTTATTATGGTTGTTTTTCTCATTGGAAAAAAGATAATGGTGTTTGTAAATTATCATAACCACTCATCCAGATACATTCTATTTCCTATTTATTTTATCCACTAATTTCCTTAGGTTTTATGTGCACAAAAAACATTATCTGCAAATAATTATAATTTTGTCTCCTTTTCCACCCTAATACCTTTTTACACAATTTTCTAAATGCATTGATATTCTTTCTTGGAAGAATTATATTAAATCAAAGAAGAACACATCCTAATATGAAACCGGAAGCTAGGAGCTATGCTTCTAGTTTTTAATCTGTTGTTTTTAAAAGATAAACGTTTGTGGATATGTCTATACACGTTTTCAACTATGTGTAAATCTAGTATTTTTTACATTAAATATGAAAACTAAATTTTCTTTGAAGTGATGCCAACCAGGTCCAAGACATAACATGATTATAAAACAATTTTCCTCGAAATTATCTGGGTCTCACCTTTTTCTTTTGATCACAGTGTTAGTTGACCATCAAGACTTGATCTGCTAAAATAGCCCTTTTCCTTTGTTGTAGGTTTTAAATCTATACTCTAGAAGCTCTCTTTTTAAGTGTTTGCCAGATTATTTTAGTCCGTGGCATTGATCACCTGTAAATAATTAACAGGTTAAAAAACCTCTCAAAGTATGTGTAATGCTGATTATTGGGTAGTGAAAGCACCAAGTAAAACAATATTTTTAGCTATCGTGCTAGTTTATGTGTCATGCAGCTAAAGCTAAGTATGGCATAGTCTTTCTTAAATGTTGAGTTTATTAGTTTGAATTGCAAATATATTTAGCAGGTCTTTGTAGAAATTTGGCATGCATAGGATACTTGCCATTATGCCAGTATTGTATCCTGTTGAGCTTTTTCTTGTTGGGGGTCATTTTTTTGGGTATCACAGAAAAACCAATGTTACTATGTGTATGATTTTTATTTCATTTTATGTGGCTTAAGTCATTTGGTAGGGAGGATGGATTCTTAAAGTAGCTCCAACTAAATGAACTAATTGATAATTGGAAAAGCATGCATAACTTTATTTTTATCTACAAAATACCTACGCAATTAGGCATAAAGTATACATTTTTTTAACTTAAA
Source organism: Equus quagga (assembly GCF_021613505.1). Lineage (NCBI taxonomy): Eukaryota > Metazoa > Chordata > Mammalia > Perissodactyla > Equidae > Equus > Equus quagga. The sequence continues at coordinate 23,411,849 of NC_060272.1, read as the reverse complement.
ATAATTCAATTCAACAAACACTAATTTTATGCTTATTTTGTATTAATAGTACAAAGATCAATAAAATATAATTCCTGTCCACTAGTAACTCATAATTTTCTATTTTAATTTTTGGGATATATTGAATTAGTTATTTAGTAATTATAAATCCCTTCCTGTATGGTTGTAAGTTACAGCTGAATATAAGACAGAATATTTGCCCTCAAAGGACTACAATAAAACACTGTTTAATTGAAATATTTCACCTGTGGAGAGAATCTTAAACTTGTCTACCAAAAATTCTTTAAATATTCAAAATCTTGAGACTTTGGCCTCACCATGTATTCCTCTTATGCTTCTTCTCTTATATGGAGATTCATGGCACCTGTGTGCTTTCTGCAACTTAGCAGAGCAATTGTAGTCATTTTTTAACTTAGCCAATTAGCTCAGCAGTGCTCTGGTCAGAGTGTTGGCAATTATCTCCTTTTACAGGTGAACCTGACGTTTTATGTAAATTGACTTTCTTATATATGCTTTAAAATACATAGGTATGTATATCCAGCATTTAGGTGTTTGTCCTTCTGTTTATATGTATATACAGCAATATTTGTATACTTGTATTATAGAATTATCTATAGGTCATCCTTTAGACTCACTGACTGATAACCAGTCTCTAGAGAAGCCTTTTAAATCAGTTAATTTGTTTGCTTACTATTTATTATCATGGTTTCTAAATTCTAGTAGTTCAATTCTTCACTGTTTTAGTATATTGCTTCCAATACTTTAGAGCACAGGTGAATTCCATTTAAGCCAGGTAATTCCATTGGTTGTATTGCCTCTTTTTAAAGCTCTTTAGTGTGAGGCATTATGTAGTCCTCATTCCTATTAGCACTCTCTTTCAGACACTAATCCCATGAGAGATTTGTTCTTTGTACTACTTGAGAGAGTGAAATGTAGGGAAAAAATGAAACTAGCAAAAGTGTGATTCAACACTTCCAGAAAACTGGTAAAATTATATGGTTATGAAGTCAAGTGATTGAAAAGAGACATGAAAAAACTACAAAATCTTCCTTAGCCTTCTAACTTGCTCTGTTCCCAGAAAAATAACATATCTAACGTAAAATTTTATCAATAAAATGAGGGTAATGGAAAATGTATCTTAAAAAGTGATGTTTGCAACATGCATCATTAGAACTGTCCTGGAAATATTTTAAGTACCCAGGCATTAATTCAGAAATTTAAATATTAAATTTAAAAGGTAACCCTTTTCCAGTAGGATTACCTCCTTGCAAAGGCAGCAGTTTGGATTGAAAGGTCAGTAAACTGAAAACTGCTGTATGTTCCTGGGCATTATATGATTTGTATTGGAATTTTGTTTCTCATTTGTTATTTTCTTTTGGGTTTCTCTCTACAAGTTGTTATGACTTAGGGTGGCTTTAATTTAGACGGATTTTGTTAAATTCTGTAATGAATCTTTGTCTATGATTTTGTGAATATTTATTTACTTAAAAATCTCAAACTGATCTAAAATCTTTTAAAATACTTTGTTCATTGCTATAATTAACACTTACAACAAATTATCAAGTGAAGGCACTATTTGTTCTTAGAAAAAAAGAACACGATGTCACCTGATCAAGTTAAAGGGATAAATTGAAGATTTCAAAATACTTGGAACCCAGAATGTGTTCTGTGGAGGATATTACCAAAATTTTTAAGACTAGATGATGTGTCTCAAGGAATATAATTAAATCAAGAGGAGAGATTAACACACTACACTTTTAGAGAAGCTTATAGGACAGCATGTAATCAAATATCGTTTGAATATTTACAGTAAATATCCACTATTGGAAGGTTACTTCTCTGAATTTCCCTAATTTTTAAGGAAAATAGAGTATTTTTTATTCATTAATAATGTAAATTAGTGTGGACTTAGAATTTCAGGCCGTTTCATTTTTCTCACTCAGATAGGGTTATCTAATTTTTCACATCATCTAGCATATTAACACCACTTCCTTGAATGTTCAGTCAGTGAGAATGTTAAGCAGTCTTCTGTAAATTGGAATACTTCAGAACTTTGAAGATTTTTCTCTGTATCTAGAATTCCCTTGACTGTGTGTCAAAGAACTTGGAAAATGGTTTTCTAAATCACTTTCTTTCTGTCTCATGCTCTCTTGAAAAATACTTCTGTCTTAATCCATGAATATAATAATCATTTAACATATGTGGAAGACAGTTCTTAAAATAGATTATTTTTATTTTTGCCTTCTAAATCTTCTCTAAAACCAAGACTTAAAACATAGTTTTATAAAATATTTGTACTTTTGCACCTTTAGCTGTGTAGTGAGTAGTTTTCATAAGTTATGTATTCAATGTGATTCATTAAATATGAAGCATAACACTATTCATTAGCTTCATTAAATAATTAGAATATCTAAAATTTTCTTCGATACTCCAATAGTTTATTTTTAGAGAAATGATTATGAACTTATAGTGTTGTAAGTGCTCTTGGATATCCCCCATTCCAGTCTCTAAAATCATAGGTGGAAGAAATGACTCTAGGAGAAATTAAGTGACTCTCTCAAATTCTTTAGCTAAGATTTGAGCCAGATCTCTGGGCCACTAGTCCACAAATACTTTATTCAGTTTATGATTTGCATTCATAACCACTGAGAATCTATAACATTAATAAATATAGAAGTTGGAATATAGAAGAACACACATGCCTATTCAGACCCATTTGCACCCACCTTTATGTGTGTTTTCTGTTATTGAAAATGAAAAATTCCTGCCTTAGAGGAGTCCGTTATAACCTATAGATACTAGTGAAGTAAAACAAAAAACGAGGTTTAGTAATGACGTGGGAAGTAAGTGTGGTCCTCTGAGCTCAGATCCCAGACGGGCAGTTTCTTACCTAACCAGAACCAACTACATAAATGAAGAACAAGCCCAGTCCACTGTAGAGGACTGTTAGGTGGATTAAGTGCAGCTGTCCGTATAGATTTTATGGACTGTAACTGGGGGGAAAATAAAGCCTCATCTATAACTTAATAATATGGATGTAGCAACTGAAGGTGTCTTTGTGTGTGTAAGAAAAGACTAAGAACTTGCAGTACTGCTAAGGCTGAACAAAAGTACATGACGTTGCAGCGTAGCCTGAATAGACCAATATTATCGTGATCACAGAGAAGATTAATACAACTTTGGCTATGAGAAAAGTAATATTGGCCCAAATAAACAAAGGTTATTTCCCTAGCTGAGTTTTGCTTTTCACTTATTCTTTAGTGAGGAGGCCCAGCTGCCTCATTGCATTGTCTAGCATTCTTTGCTCCAAAAATCAGAAACTGACTCTGGCTAACTTAGGCAAAAAAAAGGAATTTTTTGACAATATATTGGCTACTCACAGATTCAGTGGGGGTCCTCAAAAAGCTTGGAAAGAATCCGAGGCAGGAGGAAACGGTAGAAGTAATGCCAGCAGTACTCTCAGGTGAGATCACCATCTCATCATGCTGCTTCTGGGCCCTTCCCATCGCTGGAAATTTGATCTGACACCGAAGACCTGAATATAGGAAACTCTAGGAAATCAATTCCTGATCACTTACAAGGTGGTGGTAGAATAAAACTCAAATTATATGACCCATGAGCCCACAGCAATGGTATTTACACTTTAATGCTCAGTAGGGACACAGCGCATTTCCTCTTTTCTAAGAACATTTCTTTCAGTAGCTAAAGATCCAATGGAGTTACTTTTCTTCTTCTTTTTGGTTATATCGGGGGATATGATTTATGTAAAGGACCTACCAGACTCTCACTGTGGAATGCACAAGGAGTGTCTATAGTGGAATATAAAGGAATATGTGGTCCTATATTCTGCAAACAAAGGTATTAGGATACAAATAAATCAACTTTTTTTTTTTTAATTTCAAAAATATAATTCTGTAGTCTCAATTTCACCTCTCCATCTTCAAGACTGAGAATTTTCTTAACACACTGTTATTATTCAAAAGCTTTGGGACTTAATTGGGTTGTTAGTGGAATTTTCAAATTATACTGTGAATACATACTGTATTTACAGGGCTAAATACCCTAACATTCAGTGGCTTAATACAGTAAGCAGTTATTGCTATTCAGTGTTAGTTCTGGTCTCAGTTAAGCTCACTCATGTGTCTACACTTTGCTCTGTGTTGTGAAGACAGATCCCTGACTTTGGGCTCTCTCCCATGTTTTGAGTCTGCTGGCCGGTAGGCTAGCCTAGGATAGCCTTGGCTGGGGCAGCTGGGCTTTCTACCATGTGGCTTCTTAACTACTGGTGGGCTACCTCATGCTTGTTTACCTGGGAATAGCAGATTCCAAGAGTAGTCCCCAGGGACTCTTGAGGCCTAGCTCAAAACTGCTAAACTGTCTTTCCACTGAGAGGCAGAATATAGCAACTAGACAATGGCCAGACTATATAGAAAAAAAAAAAAAAATAGAACTCTGACCCATTATCGTCAGCAGCCAGTCTAGGAAGCTAATCTATTATCTACAGTTACCAGTCCAGGAAGTCAAACTTTCTATCAACCAACCTAGGAAGCCAAACAATAACTCTTCTAACAGTCAGCCCCAAGTGGCCAGGACTTGATTAATAACTGACAGCTCTCCTAATTTTTGTCACCACTTCCAGCTTCAGATGAACTGGAGAAAGCCAAGTATGTACCCCTAACCAGTCACATAGGATATCCCACTTCTAGTTAGCTCGTCTACAGCTTCCCCATGCTAACAGCTTCTAATCAGGGCATACCTGAAACTGACCCCTCCCGGCCCAACAAACACTTTTTAAAGTTTTCTCATTCTTCTGCCTGCCTTTGAGTTTTTGCCAAAACTCAAATGACGGTGGCTGACTCCCTTGCTATAGCAAGCTCTGAATAAAGAGCTTTTGCTTGTTCTCGTTTAGGTGGTCTTCACTTAATTCTAATTCACTTAATTCACCGTGTTCTCTCGGCCGAAGGAAGTCGTTAAGGCAGCCAGCTTCAAGGAGTGGAGAAAGAGGTTCTACCTCTTGATGGAAGAACTGCAAAGTCACACTTTAGAAAAGACACAGATACACGCAGGGGGTATTTTTGCAATTAATCTCCCACACTTACCTCTGTGGGTAAAGAACTTTTGCTCAAGTAATACTGAATTCTTGATGTTCCATTTTAAAACATCTACTAATAAAAGGAAAACAAATGTAACTACTTCTAATTTTTAATAATTTAGGAATAGGATCACATTAATGACTCAGTAACCTTTATAGTAATACCTGCCCCCTCCCCCCACTTTTTTCTTGAATAGATCCCTTAAATTTATTGGTTTTGAGAAAGTGATTCTCTGCAGAACTCACTCTGTGCATTTAATGCAGCGAAGCGAATGCATTAAAAAGTGATGTCAGGATATTGTTAATTGTCACTCAGGAAGCTTTGCTCCAATCACACCTCATTCAGAGCCTTCTAACATATTCCCTAATAAACTGCCCTTTTCTGTTTGCAACAGACGTTTTCATTGCCATTGAACTGACAGCATCTTATAATGAACTTTGAGCTTTGGAAAAAAAATAACAAGAGCTAAAACCTTCACTGATCAATTTTCTTACTGGGTAATGTGCAGCACTCACTGCCAAGACCAGGGAGACAATTTTCTGATTGATTTGAAAAGCTATGAGAAAGAAAAAATCTGAAGAAACAGCACATCTACACAAATTCTTCCTTAATTGTCTATGTACAGTTAAACTTCAATAAAATAACTGTGAATCCTTCAAAATTCTATGCCTCAGTAGAGACAGTCCATTTCTCTCTGGCAAAGTGAGATGCTATTTGCCCAAACTCATCAAATAACGTTGTTTATATATAGGCATACTTTATTCACAAAAGACTTATTACAGTTTCTGGTAATTTGGTTAAAATAATTAACAGTAAACGTTTTACGCATCAAGTATTTTTCCCTGGGGGAAGATCAGATCAGAAATCTGCAGGCAGAAGGTAAATGAAAAACACAAAATTGCTAAAATTAACTATAAATTCTAAGTACCTGATAAGACATGACTTTGGGTTGTACACTGAAAATGTGAAGTTTGCCGTGAAGAAAAAGCAGTTGCTTCAGCCTTATCACTTTATAAGCCAAGTTTTCCTATAACTTTTATTGTGAAAATCTAACAAATTAAAAGCTAAAAATCTTATGTGAATTCTAAAATTTATCATTTCTGTCAATGATAAAATGTACTTAAGAAAAATAACATATATGGGAAAGAATTATAAATGCAAATTAAAAATCACCTGAAATAAGAGCCATCCTAACAGATGAGGTGATAACTCACTGGGGTTTTGATTTGCATTTCCCTGATGATTAGTGTTGAGCATCTTTTCTTGTACCTGTTGGCCATCTGTATGCTGCCTTTGAAAAAATCCTCTGCCCATGTTTTTAGTCAGATTGGTTTCTTTTTTGCTGTCGTGAGTTCTTTACTATATATATTGAATATTAACCTGTTATCAGATACATGATTTGTAAGTGTTTTCTCGCACTGGTATATTGCCTTTTTATTTTGTTTCTCTTTGCTCTACAGAAGCTTTTTAGTTTGATGTAGTCCCGCTTGTTTGTTTTGCTTTTGTTGTCTTTGTTTTTAGTGTCAAATCCAAAAAAATCATTGCCAAGACTGATGTCAAGGAGCTTACTGCCTATGTTTTCTTCTAGTTTTGTGTTTGTCTTTAATCCATTTTCAGTTGATTTTTGTGGGTGTAATATAGTGGTCCAGTTTCATTCTTTTTCTTGTGACTGTCCAGTTTTCCCAACACCATTTCTCTTTTTTTTTTTTTAAAGATTGGCACCTGAGCTAACAACTGTTGCCAATTTTCTTTCTTTTTTTTTTTTTTTCTGCTTTATCTCCTCAAATCCCCCGTACATAGCTGTATATCTTAGTTGCAGGTCCTTCTAGTTGTGGCATGTGGGACCCCGCCTCAACGTGGCCTGACTAGTGGTGCCATGTCCGCGCCCAGGATCCGAACCAGCAAAACCCTGAGCCGCCACAGCCGAGCATGAGAACTTAACCACTCGGCCATGGGGCCAGCCCCCCAACACCATTTCTTGAAGTGACTTTCCTTTCCCCATTGTATATTCTTGGTTCCTTTGTTATAAATTGACCATATATACATAGGTTTATTTCTGGGCTTTCTAGTGTATTCTGTTGATATATGTGTCTGTTTTTATGCCAATACCATACTGTTTTGATTATTATAGCTTTGTAATATAGTTTGAAATCAGGGAGCATGATGCCTCCAGCTTTGCTCTTCTTAAGATTGTTTTGGCTCTTCGTGGTCTTTTGTGATTACATTCACTTTTTAGAATTTTTCTACTTTGATGAAAAAGGTGATTGGAATTTTGGTAGGGATTGCATTGGATAGTATGCGTATTTTAACGATATTTGTTCTTCTAAGCCCTGAGCTTGGAGTATCTTTTCATTTATTTGCATTTTCTTCAATTTCTTTCATCAGTGCCTTATAGTTCTCAGAGTACAGATCTTTCACCTCCTTGGTTAAATTTATTAATAAGTATTTTATTCTTTTTGATGCAGTTGTAAATAGGATTGTTAATTTCTCTTTCTGATAGTTATTAACGTATAAAATGTAATAGACTTCTGTATGTTGATTTTTGCATATTGCAACCTTACTGAATTCGTTTATTCTAACAGTTTTTTGTTGGAGCCTTTAAGATTTTCTATATAATATCATGTTATCTGCAAATAGTTTTACTTCTTCCTGGAGATTATTTCTTAAGCCCAGTGTCAATTGTTTTCTTATTTATTAAAATGAACCCTTTATATATTAAATATATTTTTAACTTTTGTCGTAATGATTGAAAATATTTTAGTTTTAAATATCTAAACGTTTTTTCAGAGTAATTAAATCTATTGATAATTCCTGTAGGTTTTTGCGTTGGGGGTATCTTATATACTAGCACAAACAAATAATTGTTTGCCTTCTATTAATTTTAAAATTTACTTTTTACATTTAAATGCATAATAGTCTAAATTTATCCTTCAGATTTCTTTGTCTCAAACATCATGTGCTAAATTTCTTTAATTCCTCCTTGAGTTGCTATCACTTATACTAATTATTCACAAACACATAATTTGGCAACATTCAGGCATGATTAATTGATGCAAGTTAATACACAGCAGAGTAATACACTGAATGACAGTCACCCTTCCCCAATCCACACCAAAGCACATTCCTCAGAGTACAGAAAAATTTAGCTCATAAGGTATGAAGCATGAGCTCTTATGTCATTTGCAGTGGAAATACTGGATTACTTTTAGTGAAGTGTATTGCAATTATATTGTGCTGTACAGAGTTCGTTGACCTCCCCGCCTTCTGGGGACACTGGGATCTGTGGCCTATGTGAAAGAATGTGCTTGGGCTCGGAGCTGGGGATGGCTACTCTGGCCTTAACCCCAAGGCACAAGTTAACAAGAGTATATCGTGTGTCATGTTCCTTGTCTGGCCTGGCCACCCCAACAGGCACCTGACCAGGCTGTAGAAAGATCCCATACGTGGGAACAAGAAGAAATAACTCAAAGTATCCAAATGTCTGAAACCTCGAGTCAGAACCCAGATAACATTAGAATAAAGGGGAGTCACAAGTGTAGAACAAATGGGAGTCTCACTGAGGAAAGGACACTTTGCCTCAGACCCGGACAATCGGCACTCCCACCAGCTGTACAAACTATTGGGACTTCCCCGGCTGATTGTGGTGTGGATGTTGTAAGTACTGATTTGTTGTTTTTTGTTTCCCCGCTCCTCATTCTGTTCTCCCTTATCAATGAACTCTGATTGCTTAAACAACCAAGTAGCCTTGGTGGTACCTGTCATTCCTTGCCCTTTGTGGCTGTGGACAACATATGCCAACTCAGTGAAGCCTCAGTATGAAATGAAAGTAGAAACGGTAACATGATAAAGATGTTCAATAAGAAAGTAATTTCTACAGATTTACACAAAGATTAAATACAGAAAAAAGTCAGAACTATATTTACCTCCTTGGAGTTTTGTGAGTATCTGAGTAATAGGGATTTTAAATTTGACATTGTCATTCCAGATATGTCCAATGCCCTAGGCAACTGGCATACCAGTATATTACCTACTTAAATGTTTATCCAGGTTTATGCAGCCTTAAAAAGCAAGCAAATATACAACAGCAACAAAAAAACTACATCCTGAGTGGCTATATTTTTACTTTTCTTGAATGGAAGTATTGAAAATGTACTTGCGTTATATTTATTTCCATAATACCATTGTCTCTCAGTGTTCCTTCCAATTATCTGCTGTTTTTTCTATCCTATGTGGATTCTACAAGATGAATAAACTTCAGCATTTTCCAGGTTTATAGCTTCCATCTACCAGCTCTTCTCAATTTACATAGTCTGCTTGAACAGCTTAAATATATTTTAAATACTAAAAGCAATTTAAATTAAATACAAATGTATGCTAATAGCTTTAGAAGCTATAAATGATCTGTGTCATGATGATCTTGAACAGATTTCCACTCTTAAAGCACTAGGAAAACCTGTACCCATCTACTAAAATGGATAAATACATTGCAAATCTAAGGGAACTCCACAAATCCAGCCTTTCTTGCCTCTAAGAAACTGGGGAGTACAAATCAGTGAATAGCCCAGACCTGGATTTTGAAGATGATTCATTCACATTTTTCATGCCTGTTTTGCCTTGAGTTAGACCACATACCTACTTTCAAAGATAAGTGACTTCAAGTCTCACTATGCTCAAAGACCTGAGTTCCTTGGTGTATATGAACACAAGATATTTGAATGAAATAGCCTCCATCAACTGGAACTGTTGAACTGCTCCTCCTCTGTAAATGGGATGCTCTCACATTTGGACAGCTATGTTTCGGAACTACAGAAGTTTACACAGAGTTTGAAAAGATTAACATCCAACTAATTTTTTGATTTACGTGGAAAAAAATAGTAGAGTCTGGAAGTACTTCTCACTCCCATCAACCGTGAGTTCTATTCTCCAACTGAAATGCTCTTTGCATGTTTCAAGATGTGCGTGCTTCAATCCCTGGAATTTTTGGATGCCTAGATTCTGGGAGTGTTCGAGTGAGGACCACAGTGTCATCCTTATCAGTCTTCCCCAAAGTGCTTGTGATTCACAGAGCGTGAAATGGTGGCATGCTATGAAATTACTAGTCTCTTCCCTATTCACACCACAGTGTTCAACAGTCACTCTCTCAGTTTCTATAAAACTGGTCTCACTCTAGTTTCTAGAATCCTTTTTGAGACCTGGATATTTGAAAAGATAAACTGTGACTTCATTGGACACTTCATACAAAAGTGGGAGAGGACCCAGGCTTTGAGGTAAATCACTGAATTCAAGTCCAAATCCCACCGATTGTTACCTTGGGCAAATCATCTAATTTCTTTGAACCAGTTTTCTCATTGGTGAAATGATTACAATATCAGAATGACCCCGTGTGTCTTGACTGTAGCACAGATGAAAAGCCCCGGGCACAGATTAGGTCCTTAATAAACAGGACTTTTGGGGAGCCCATTGTAGAAGCAGGCAGTAATCTGGTAAAGAACACAAGCAGCAGGACAGCTTTAAGGTGAAGAGATTCTGAGGGAACTGCCCCACCTTAGACATGGTCACTGTCTGCACGATCGCTTTCTTCTCAGGGACTTTGCACTTGCTGTTCCCTCTGCCTGGAAAGCTTTTCCCTGGTGGTGTTACATAGTACTCACTTTGTTAAGGTCTCTGCTCAGATGTCACCTCCTTAAAGAAGGTCCTCCATCACTCTTAGTTCCCTTACTCTGCTTTATTTTCTTCCTTATTACATGATATATTAAATATTTGTGTATCCTATGGAATGTAAATCTCTGAGCACAGGCTCCATGTTTCTAAACTGAAAATCTTTTCATTCTTCTCATGGACTCTTCCATGTTACACCCCAGACCTCCCTATCATCTTACGTTTGCTTTAAATTTGTAATTTTTCTCATTTTTCAGGTCAGAATGATATTGAGAACAAAGAAACTTGTTCCTTGTATACGCTGCAATATTCGCACATTCTTTGGATTACCTTAACTGAAAAGCTTTGCTTCTCTGTGGCATATTCTTCCACCACTTATATGTCCAAATAATTCTTGTTATTCTAGCAAATATAATTTTTTTACATGGTTAACATATCAAGACGCTAACCAGACATTGGAGAAAAACTGAAATGGAGGCATAAATTAACAGTCAAAACAAAGTATTTTACCAGGATGACCTCTTCATCAATCTTCTGATAACCCTTCACTGGTGGCTATAATTTTGCTTGTATGAACCCCTCATTACTTCATATTTTCTCTACATTGCAAAAATCCAGGTGCATGTCTTACCTCCCTGTGAGCCTATAAACTCCTGGAAGGCAAAATCTAAGTCAGATTATTACTTCTTCTTTATAATTAGTTTCATACACAGGGCCATTTATAGAGTAGCTGTTCAAAATGTGCTGAATGATTAATGAATGAATGAACAAGTAAGCAAATTTTAATGAGAAAACACTGTTATCTGATGGTATAATGCTGGCTAAAATGCTGCCTGCACAGCTTATTACCCCTGTGATTTTAGGCAAGTTGCTTCAGCTTTCTGTGTCTTAGGTTTTTTATCTGTGTAAAGGGGCTGAATATTTTGTTGAGATAATTATTTTAAGGACTAAATAAAAATGCCCCCAATAGATATGCAGTAAATGTTCATTCACTTTTCTCTCTAAGCTCAGAATCTATTGTTTTGGAAATTGTCCCCTATCCACTGTCTCATGGCCACATCGGAAGTGGGCAGAGGACCTATGCCATCCCTGGAGACTTTACTTTTTTGGCTCTTTCCTTTCCCAAGATGATTGGAGGTCCAAGAGTCATTTTAAGGCTTTAATCCTCAGTGACTTTTTCTTTTTGGTAAGGAAGATTGGCTTTGGGCTAACATCTGTGCCAGTCTTCCTCTGTTTTGTATGTGGGATGCCACCACAGCATGGCTTGATGAGCAGTGTGTAGGTCTGCACCCAGGATCCGAACCTGTGAACCCTTGGCCACCGAGGTGGAATGTGCAAACTTAACCACTGCACCACCTGGCTGGCCCCCACAGTGACTTTCAAGTCAGGTTTGTGGTTTCTTTTTGACAGCACATGCATCCAAAACCTGGTATGCTTTTTATTATTCTATAGCAGTCAGCTCTGTGTACCAATAGCCACTCTCATATGTATATTTATATTTTAAAGACGTGGTTCTCAGAACAGCTCTCTAATTGGTTTCTCATCTGCTATTACTCTCTTGTTTCTCTAAATCTGTGGTCCTCACACTTTTTGACCTTAAGAACCCTTTTCGAAACCTCTTAAAAATCTTTGAAAATTTTAAAGAGCTTTCGTTCATTTGGGCTGTATCTATCTATAGTTACCATTTAAAATTAAAACTAAGAAATTTTTAAATATTTATTTAAATCCTTTTAAAAATAAGTCCATTGCATTTTAATAGAAATAACTTTTCATAGACTGTAACTGTTTTCTAAAACAAGAGTGTTTTGTTTCATATGTTTTGCAAGTCTCTCTAATGCCTGGCTTAAGGAAACACAGCTGGATTTTCATATTTACTTCTGCCTCAATCTCTTGTGACATGCTGTCTTGGTTGAAGTAGATGAAGAAAATTCAGGCTCACGTGATACATAGTTGACGGAGGAGTATTTGTGATGGTTGTATTTTCAGATAATTATGGATATTGTTTGTTTATATTGCACTAATACGGAACAAATGGTAGTTTCTTAAAGTTGCAGTATGGAACTTAAACTATATAAAAAAACTGAATTATTTTAAAATCTATTGGAATGTCTTGTAGTGTGAATGGATCTTTTACCTATACATAATTTTATAATATCATATATTGGTTATTTGGAAAGTACGAGTTCACTGAGTTAAGCAGTTCTTTTTGATGTTGGCATATTTTATAATACAATATCAAAAAATTGCATTCATTATAATTACTGCTGGTATCATCCTTTGTAAGCCTTTAAATATTATGTCGAGCACATGATAGCAGATACAAGTTTGGACTGAAAGCTGGAATTGTATCATTGACAACAGATGCTCTCAATTGTTTCCCTTCAGGTGACTGGCTCACTTAATACCTTTTTGAGAGAATATTTGCAAATGCCAAGTTGGCTTAACCATAGTTTAGTTGGTCCTTGGAGTGAAAATGATATTCAATGTAAAAAGCTGCTAGTTAGACATGGGTTTCATTGTACCAGGGCTTTTCCTTGAAACAACCATTGTTCTTTAGTATGAATAAGGGCAAATGCAAATTAAAAGTAATGAGGCTTAATTCTCCCTGTGGAAAATAAGGGAGACTTCTTCCCCTACTCCCTTTTCTTAGAGTATTTACTTTAGAAACCTTGTAATTTTAATTTCTTCCTCTATGTCTTTGAATTGTATTTAAATTTCATTAAAAGCTAAATAAGCCTCTTGCCTGCTTAACATCCTAGGAAAGTTTTTCTCAAAGACCTGGAAATCATCTCTTTAGAATGTAAATATTCAAGAACAGTCGCACCCCCAACTCCCAGTTTCTGTGAGAAGGTTTAGGAGAAGGGTAGGAGCTTAATTTTTGCTCCAGTTGTAAGACTAAAAATAGAAGTTTATTTTTTCCATTTCTTAAACTCAATTAACTAACAAATGGTCACCCCAATTGCCAGGTAGATTTAGGGTGAACTGAGTAATAAATTGTGCTATCAAACCTCTTACCTGAGGATTTGTTATTGTCTTACAAACATGTATGTAATGGGTTGCATCTATTTTTCTATATAAAAGAGTGAGATTTTGTTCTTTGCAGTCTCTTAATGAACTGCCTATGATGTACGTCTCATTCTGGTTTGATGCTTATTCAATAATAGAACTGTTTTCTTTCTTTGCCACCTTTGTGGAGAGGTTTTTGGGTTGGGAGAAGGTTTTGTTTCCAATTATATTTCCCCAACTTATGCAGACATGTTTTATGTGTACTTCCTGTTTTGTCACACAGGATATTAAAAATATGTGAGCACAAGATTCAAGATTTAATTAAATTAATAACTTTTAATGCTTTATCAAGGACATCATTAAATGAAACTTCTGAAAGTGCTTGGCAGTGAAGAATTCAATGACTATTAGTGCGGCTTTGTGACAGTACCTTCACCATTGGTTTTATCCATTACTGAAAATATAAAAAGAGTGGAAAAGGCAAATAACGTCTTAGTATGACTAGAGTTCTGGTATCCCCAGGGGTCCCCAGACTCAACTAGAAATTTAACTGAAAGTACCTTAAACCTATCAGTCTTAGGTGGGAGAGTCACGAGGTCAGTCTTTTTCCCTGAGCCATAAGGTCTAATTGAAAGGAGTGACTGGGCACCATACCTTTAATTTGATCTCTAGCTAGAGACAATTTAATCCTTCTTGAGATCTTAATAATGGGGAAAGGCCCATACTGTTTTGTCTTTGTCTCAAGGAAAAATTTGAGACCTTTTAATTTTAAAATTTTCTTAGTTTTAAGAATCATCTACCTCTTCTGATGGCCACAAATACCTTGACTCCCTCTATTTCCTTTTGTTTTTGCTTGCAAGGCAGCAATTTTTTTTCCTGAGGTCTTCTGTTTCTTATAATGCCTTGCAAAATGCACTTACCAGCAGTCAACCTATACTACTAATGTTCTTACAATCATTAAACATTTAAGTTTATTAGGTATATTATGTGCCTCTTGAATGCCACAGGTGATGATTTTACAAAATATTTACAAACTACAAAGCATGTAATACTATCATTTTAGCCTCCAATATTGGCTTCTTCAGCACCTAAAGATTTATAATAATGACCCTCTATTGATACCAGTTTCTGTAAAAGCAAGGGTAGGATTGGGCTACAGAATAAGCATTAACCCACAGTGTTTTTAACACCTTCATCTTTTAGTGTAACAACCTGAACACATGTTTGATAAATGTGGTGGAGACAGAGATATTTGAGGTTTTTAACATTGACAGTTAAATGCTCCATTCAGGAAGTGATATACACTCCTTCAGCCCATCACCCACTGGCCAGAACTAGTCACATAGCCCTACCCGACTATAATGATTATGGGGAAATTTGGCTGCCAGAAATCTAGTTTAATAAGTTACTAAACATCTGACTTCTTCCTCCAGTAATATTTTTAAAAAGCAATTGATGCAACTTTTGAACTTTTCCATATTATTATTTCAAAACATTTAAATAAGATGAATAGGTTATGAATCTTGCAATGAAGAGGCTAGAAACAAATTATTATAGAGCCAGCCCTGATGGCCTAGCACTTAAAGTTTGACGCACTCTGCTGCAGCGACCCAGGTTCAGTTCTTGGGCACAGAACCACACCACTCTTCTGCCAGTTGCCATGCTGTGGCCGTGGCACACATAGAAGAACTAGAAGGACTTACAACTGTGTCCTGGGGCTTTGGGGAGAGGAAAAAAAAAGACCAAGATTGGCGACAGATGTTGGCTCAAAGTGAATTTTTCCCAGCAAAACAAACAAATTATTATAATCATCAATATCAAACCATTAAACATGATTATTCCCTATAATCTCTTTGAGAATGGGTATTTCCATTTAAATAAAATTAATGGAATTATTTCCTTGGTCTTAAAAATTAGAATTATTAGGGGCTGGTCCCATGGCCTATTGATTAAGTTTGGTTCAATCTGCTTTGGCAGCCCGGGTGCAGACCTACACCACTCATCGATGGCCATGCTCTGGTGGTAAACCACATGTACAAAATAGAGGAAGATTGGCACAGATGTTAGCTTAGGGTGAATCTTTCTCAAACAAAAAGAGGAACTTTGGCAACATGTTAGCTCAGGGTGAATCTTCCTCAGGAAAAAAAAAATTAGAATCATTAAATACTCCTAAATAAAGACAATGTCTCATATTTGGTTTGTCTGTGTTATTCTAACAGGTAATACACTAGCTTATTACCAGTCTCAAAAAAACTTTATATTGCTGTATGAGTTAGATAAAACAAAACACTAGTAGCTTAGATTGAGAACCAATTTTTTAGAAGTATATGTCATGATTTATTCAAATAGATACTCTATGGAGAATTTCAAATTTAGTTAAATATTTACTCTTGTTAAATTACTAGAATAGAATTGTAAATCCATATAATATGGATTTAGCCCTGAGACCTAGAAAAAGCTCCAATTGTTTAACACAAATCCCAGCCTAAGGATAGCAATTACATAGAATAGATCGTTTGAAAAGAATGTGCTGGCTATTCATAAAATTATTGATTATAAAAATAGACCTCATGACCTACAAATAATAAAGACTATTTTCTAGATTTTGAGTTTACATTTAACAATAGAAGCAAATAGAATTAATTGTAGTAATGGCTCTTTTTTAAATAAAAAGATGTATATGTGTAATAGTATTATCAATGATAGTACAATTAAGAATTTCAAATATGCTTTTCTTTAAAGGAATTTAAGAGTTTGAGAGAGATTGGCAGCACAGTATGTTGCCGTGTGTTAAGAAAATTGAATTTCTCAGGTTTTCTTATTATATCATCTAGTCGCTGATAATGCTAATAAGATGTGAAGTAAGGAATAGTACTGTTCTTACTAAACACTTGAATAATAATAGGATATACTTTAAAATACTTGCTATATATGAAGCTGATATATAGATTGCCCATCAAATCTGCATTTAATTATAGAGTAAACAACATTATAAACCTCAGAATAGAATGGAATTCTTGAACAGAACATAGAAGCAGAAAACTTTACCAAGTTGATTGAAATTGTGATGAGCACTGTCACTTCTAAAAACAAACTTGGTATTATCTAGGAACTTTCAATTAAAAGTTCACTCCATATAGGTTAATAATTGTGAAAGGGCTATGTGTATATACTAGTACTAAACAATTAAAAGGATGGCAGATGGTGGGAACCAGGTTCCTCACTATTGGAGGAGGAAGCTCCAGATAAGAAAGAGGAGAAGGCTAGAATAAACCATGTTGCTGAATTAGAACCGGACATGTTAGTATGAACTCATATTTAGCATAACGTAGATGGATAGATAGAAACAATTATAAATGTTTTTATACGTGGTTTAGTTTACATACTGTCAAATCCAGAAATAACAGAAATTAAAACCACTAAATCAATAAAGTAGTATTTAGTAAGAGTTGATTGTGCATATAAGAAAGTTGGCGAACTGGGAGTTCTCAAACTAACAGTGGCATAGGGCTCGGAGATACATTGTTATGATAGCTTATGTAGTGAGAATGCAGATGCTGTTTTTTCTTTATAACAATTGGTTATATCATTAGTTTCCATAGTGATAGGGATTGGTTAAAAGTGCTTACCTCATGCCAATTTCGGGGACCAGCTTAGATTTTGATTATGATTTTCAGAGGCATTTTACAGGAAGCAGCACAAGTTAAGTTTTGCTCGTTTGGAACAATAAGCTAAATTAAGTTTTACTTATGTGACTTAATAGTTTTTTTCTGCTCAGGGAGTTTTCCAGGTTGGTCTCCATTTTGTATTTTACTTTAACAATATATATTTCCCAGTTCTGTTTATGGAGAGAACTTAGAAACAACAATGCCCCAGTGGTGATCAGCACACCCAACACCCAGATCTTGGTTTCTAATATCATTTTCCTTGGAGAAATGGCTGATGCTAGGGTGGGGATTTCAAGTGTACAAGATGAGCCTTAAGCATCTTATAGTACCAGAAAGTCAAGAAATGATAAAAAGAAATACAGTGATGGAAGTGTATCAAAGGGAAACAGGAAACAACTGAAAGAGCTCCCGGTGGCCAAAGCTGGAAAAATTGGAGAGATAGAGTAACATAGTATTAGATTATAATGCAAACTATAAAATGAAGACCAAAGAGTCCATATTGACATAAACAATTGAACATTTACATGGAAGAGAAGTGACAAATTTCCTGTAAGAGAATTTCATGGAATTTATGTAGATACGTCCCCTTAAGGAGGGGGTGCCTAACTAGAGCAGCCTATGTTTAGTGACTTGCTTCCAAAGATTGCAAAGATTCCATAAAGTAACCACTTTGTGGTTCTGAAACCTGGCGAACACTCTCAGCCAGGTGATCAAGGCTAACAGCATCAGTAGTAAGTCATGTTGATAGCTCGTCCCTTTAATGTGTTGTGATATTAATGGCTCTTCACTTCTGTGATCTTCCTGCCAAAAGACCGTAACTGCCTTCTTACCATGAGAAAAAATCTCAGACAAACCCAAGTGAGGTGCATTCTACAGAATACCTGACTAGTACTCCTCAAAACTGTCAAGGTCATCAAAAACAAGGAAACCTTGAGAAACTGTCACAACCCAGAAAAGCCTAAGAAGACATAATGATTTAATGCCATGTCATGTCCTGGATGTGACTTTAAAACAGGAAAAAATGGACATTAGGGGAGAGCTAATGAAATCCAAATAAAATGCAGAGTTTAGTTTTGAAAAGTCTGCACTACACTCACAAGTTACTTAAAATTGCCATGAGTGGCATGGCTCCCTTAGAGTTAAGAGAAGCTCACGTATCCTTGAAGACTTAATTCTTTGATGAAGCAGACAGTGTAGCTCATATCATTGAATGTTCTCAAAATTTTAAACTAGAAAAGGTTTTACTGGGATAGCTTTGCTATGGCTTGATTATGATTTTGTAGTTATTCCTATTTGTAAAATCACATTAAATTTAAAATTAGATTTCAAAAGTATGCATCTTCATTTCTCTTAATATTCTTGTTTGTGAAACAGAGGTTGTGTTAGATGTTCTCATCATCTAATATGGTTTTTGGCACAGCACGATTACAGAAATGCCAAAAACAGAATATGAGATAGAACTGGAAATACTAGGAGAGATTATTGCTAAAAATAACCACTGTAGTATTGTACTTAGAGCATTTTTGTGATCAACTAAGCTGGCAAAGAAAATTATCCCTAGCATTATGATCTATTTTTTGACTGTCTTAATGGCTTCTAATATTCATGATTCTCAGGCTCAATTGGTAGATTTTTCCACATTGACTATTTGTCATCTTTTTTAAGTGGTGAACTATAGCATCTCAAAGGACTTTTAAATCATTATCAGGTTTCTACTTTTTATTCTTTGGCAATATATCATTCAGGAAGAATAGATTAAATGTGCTGAAACCGAAAGCAATGAAAACTAAAGAAGATTCTTAATATGAAAGAATAAGATTAATATCAATTGCCTATCTTATTCAAGGCTATATTATCTAGTTTATGAACCATTCTTTGGCTCAAATTTTGGTCAGGTATACCTGATCGTAAACTCTGTGCTACCAAAATGAGTAGGGAAATGATGCCCTTAAACTCCAATATATTTTTATTTCTCTTACACTGGCTTTTGAATAACTTAACCTTCAAACTGCATTTCCAACCCATTTGCTTTTTCTGTGTGTTACAGTGTTAATGGTGCCACCTTATTTCTTATTTCTATCCCATTTTATACTCCGTAGTAATAGAAATGCTCTCATCGAGTGGAATGCTTTTAAATCATTTTGAAAGCACTTCTATAGCCTAGATAGAATAAAGACATACAACTTAGCCAATCATATTAAAGGTCATTTTGATAAATCTATACATTAATACCTAATTTAGACATTTGCTTATTTTGTCAGATGGAGAGTTCTAAGCCAACTTGTTTTTTTTTTCTCCCTAATAAATAGCTAAGTGCAGAATATAAACTGAGTTCAAGAAATGACATTTTTACAGAGAATACTTAAGTTGAAACATAGTAGTCAGTGGTATAAAATGGCAAAGTATATATATGATGCTTATGTGACTTAAATTGTATTTGGGGTGTGTGTTTGATGTTATTTTAAGGAAGAAGCATAATTCCCGTAATTTTCAGTTACCTTTAAAATAATCAGTGTAGGATTCTGAAAAGATTGAGCTTAAATGAGTCTTGCTCTGCTTACCAACCATTCCCAATCAATTGCTGAAACCTTATTGGGGCCAGCTCCTTTCAGAACATTAATGGTGTCACACACTTCTGGCTATGCACACTGGTGGCTACATCTACTCCTAGCTTTCTGAAGGAGAAATTGGACTGGAATGATTTCAAGCTGGCTCGAAAGAAACCTGGGAACTGGTGGTGCTTCAGTGGTATGGATATAGATAAATCTGAGCATAGAGGCTGAAGCGGGAGCCAGATCTGCAAAGATGAATTTTCCCTGGGTCTTGGGAGAGAGAGAGGTCATCATACTTGTGCTATGGAGTTTTCTTGCAAGACTAGGTAGCCTCACTGAGTCCTAAAAAGCTGCAGGATATGTCCCCTAAAGCTAGTTAGCACTCATCTCTTTTAAGCTTTGGAGCAGAGGGGACATAAGGAAAGGTCTGTCAACTTAGAGACTGATACAGCCTCTACATTACACGAAGAGAGTCTGCTGTGCTTTTATCAATGAAAGGTTGCGCTTATCCAAGGTATTCTAAAGCTGGGCTTGAGCTCCACTGAGCAACCAAATGAAAGAAATTTCCAAGAAGACTTGGCAATAGCAAGTGGGAAAAAAGTGTTAATCACAGAAATTGACCTTAATAAATAGGGAATATAATGTATAGAAATTGTGTTAGTTCAGTGGGAAAGGATGTAATAGTTTATACGTGCTGGAACTAGTGAATATCCATTTGGAAAGAAATTTGAAAACTTATATAACATACAATTAAGGTGGGTTAGAGAGTTAAATGGTAAAGGTGAAAAACAAAAGGAGAAATTTAGAAAAAATAATTAGTCAAATATTTATATAAGTGAAGTTGGGAGTGACTTTTTTAAAAAAAATTAACACATCTTAGGTGCTCTAAAAAGGAATCTAGGTAAACTTATGCAAAAGTTTGTTTTTGGATGTGAAGTCATATTATAAAAGTCAATATCTAGCTGGCAGAGCAAAAAATATTGAATGTATAGATGAGAATTGGTATCTATAATATACAGAAAGATTTTTTTAAATTGGTAATAGAAAAAATGGCAAAAGATCTGTGAAACAAATTCACATTAACTTGCATATGAAGCATAATATCAAAGGTTTTTTTTTTTTCCCAAATGGGTATCAGACTGTTCTACACTTAACAGTTTGTTAAAAAGGCTATTCTTTCATCATTGAATTACTTGAGTTGCCTTTGTAAAAAGTCTAAGGGCCATATATATGTGAGTCCATTTCTTGATCTCTATTCTGATCCATTGATCTTTGATTTCTTCTCAAAATGGTTTTAACTATAATAGGTTTTTACTTTTCAAAATGGTTTTAACTATAATAGGTTTTTACTTTTCAAAATAAATTTTATAATCAACTTGCCAGTTTCTTTCTTTTTTGTATTACTTTGTGTAGTGTTTTCATGGTATAGTCATCTGTCCTCTTGTATCTCTCTGTGTATTTATATTGAAAGTGGGTTCTTATAAAGAACGTATATACTTGTCTTGCGTTTTCATCCAATCTGACATTTTTATCTTTATTTGGAGTATTTAAACAATTTACATTTAATGCACTTTTTGATGTGACTTGGTTTAAATCCATCACCTTGTTTGTTTTCTGTTTTGTCCCATCTGTTCTGTTCTTTATTTTAACTCTTGCATTTTTTTGGAATAACATTATTTTCTAGTATTCATTCTACTTTACCTTTACTATTCTTTTACTAGCTATGCCTCTTTTATTTATGTTTTTCCTTGCTCTAAGGCAGTGATTTTCAACCGGGGGTGATTTCACCTCATGGTACAATTATTAGTGTCTGGAGGTAGTTTTAGTTGTTACATTTGGAGGAGGGAGGGTGTGTGTGGGCGTTCAGTGGATAAAGGCCAGTGGTTCTGCTAAACATTCTGCAATGCGCAAGACAGTTCCCCACAACAAAGAAATATCAACCCCTAACTATCAATAGTGCTAACACTGAGAAACCCTTATGTAATATGTGTAACATCCCATCAGATAATGTTACAGCAATTCTGTCGTACTTCAAGAATCTTAAATCATTGTACTTTTATTTATCCCCTTTCCTTCATGAGTACTGTTGTTCCGTGTTTTACTTCTGCATATATTATAAGCCTCACAAAGCATTACTAGTAATTTTGTTTCAATCACCTGTTTTAAAGAGATTAAAAAATGACATTTTTTTAATATTTTCTCACATAACTTTCTAGAACACTTAATTTCTTTGTGTAGATCCTAATTCCCTTATAGTATCATTTCAATTTTCCCTGAAGAATTCCTTGAACTTTTCTTATAGTGCATGTTTGTTGGCAATAAAGTCTCATTCTGAGGAGGGTTTTATTTTGCCTTTGTTTTTAGAATGTATTTTCACAGTGTACAGAATTCAGTATTTTTCTTTTATTAGTTTCGTAACACTGTTCTATTCTCACTGTTGAATAGTTACTGACACAAAGTTGGTTGTTAATCCTTATCATTTTTCTGCTATATATTAGATCTTCTGACTGCTAAGATTTCCTTATTCAACAATTTTATTACTTTATTCAACAATTTTATTATGATGTGCCTTGATATGGTTTTGTTAATGTTTATTATGCTTGCAGTTCATTAAACTTCTTAGATTCATACTTTTCTTCAAATTTAAACAATTCTCTTCCATTTTTCTTCAAATATTTTTTTACGCTCCCCACCACTGTACTTTTCCCAGGATTCTAATTACATATCTATTGGACTGCTGGATTCAGGTTATTGATGATTGTTTTTTTTTTTTTTTTCTTTCTCCTGTGCTTCACTTTGGATAGTTTCCGTTATGTCTTCAAGTTCACTGATCTTTTCTTCTGCAGTATATAATCTGTTAATCTCATCCAATGTAAATGCTAGATATTTTAATGTTTATGTCATTAATTATACATTTTATACCATTTATAATAATATGACAGTGTGTATTGTAATTTGTGTTGCTTGGGATCAGTTTGCTTCCAAGCTTGTGTAAATGCAGGTACCGAGCAGCCTATACTCTAATGCTAATATAGCTCCACTACTAAAACACAGTTATTCTGCAGATTTTATCTCATGCCATGTGTATTGTGAAGTCTCTACGTTCAGGTTGGTGGGAATGCAAACAGTTCGCAGGCCTGTGTCAACTCCAGAAATTGTTTGATGGACTGCTTGCCAGTGGTTCCTTCTTAGGTCTTAGAGTTTTACCCCATGCATGTACACATCAATACTCTGCCAAAGACTTAAGGGGAGGGTACCTTATGCAGTGTTACACATCTTCCTTTCTACGTAGAGCCCCCTTAACTCCAATATTCTGTTGCATAAATTATGGCCACCTTAGCCTTTCTGAACTGCAATATCTGTCTCTTCAGCTCTGCAAGATTGTTAGACTCTGCTTTCACACAGCTTTTGCTGGGGGCTTGGGAACAAACTCCTGCAGTAACCTAGGACAGTTCTAAGATTTACGTCATTTTTTCCCTTCTTTTAGGTATCACAGTCCTGCAAGGCCTGTTATCCAATATCTGAAAACAGCCTTTTCATGTATTTTTTGTAGTTTTCCAGGTGTTTTTATGGTGAGATTACAATTGCTGAGTCAAGATTTTTCAAGCTGTTGTATAAGCTTTAAAATATATAAACTGGAATATTTTCTGAGCTTCTAAAGAGGTGATTTATATATTTCTGGATCATTTTTTATTAAAATTAATTTGAGTTTCTACATTTTATTAAAATGGGATTTATTGTTCTCTCTACTGTGAAATAAAGTATATGATGTTTCTCCCCTCCATCTTGTCTATCTCCTGCCACAAACACACAACTCCGCCACATACACTAATGCACAAAACACACACACAAGTCACCTCTTTGGGAGGTCAGGTGACATCCCTATTTCTAAATCATTTGAATTAGCAGTAGCATTTGACATCATTAATTACTCCTTAAAACACCACCTTCATTTTGCTTCCAGAACACCATCTCTAATACTCAGATTTCTTTGCTGTTTCCTAGTGTTCCCTCAGAGTTGTCAGTGTTGAGTGTTCCAGGGCTTAGTATTCGGTCCTCTGATGTTTTCTATCTGCATTTACTCCGTTGGTGATCTCATCCAGTTTCATGTACCATTTATAAGCCAACAACTACAAAATTGATATGTCCAGCCAAACGTTTTATCTGAACTCTAAATTCACATATGCAGATATTTGCTGAACATTTCTACTTGTATCTCCACTAAATATCTAAATTATAACATATGTGAAACTGAGCTTTTCTTTCACACAAAACCAGCCTCACTCTTACTCCTTATCTGACTTGATAGCATCAATATCCTTCCAGTTGATTTTCCTTAGCTCTTTATATCTTTGACAGCCAATATCCAATGTCTCAAGAATTAATCACGATGTGGCCTTCAAAATATATCCAGATGGGGCCGGCCCCATGGCTAAGTGGTTAAGTTCATGCACACCACTTCGGTGGCCCAGGATTTCACTGGTTTGGATCCTAGGTTCGGACCTAGCACCATTCATTAAGCTGTGCTGAGGTGGCATCCCACATAGCAGAGCCAGAAGGACCTACAACTAGAATATACAACTATGTACTTGGGGGACTTTGGGGAGAAGAAGAAGGAAAAGAAAGATGATTGGCAACAGATGTTAGCTCAGGTGCCAATCTGTAAAAAAACAAAGTGTATATATGTGTGTCTGTATACATATATATGTGTGTGTATACATATATATGTTTGTGTGTGTGTGTGTATATATATCTAGAGTCCAATTAATTCTCTCTGCCTCTACTGCTACCACCTGATAGGAAAAGCACCATAATTTCTTCACTACAATGTGTATTTATTAAATAAGCGTATAAATTTTAAGCATAGGTACTTGAGCAAAATATATATTGAATGTTTAGTATAAATCATGTACTATTATAGCAATCACCTTATGTATTGAGTGTTATTAGATTAGTCATAGTTTATTGCAAGGGAAAAGAAAACTTTTGAATAAGCTTCAGGCCCGAAAGGATAATTGTATTGAAAATATTTGGAGGCATTCTATGGATCAGAAAAGTAGGAAATACAGCCATGAACAATGTGACGAGTGAGTAAATTAAGAAATGACAAATCAGGAAAAAAGATTATGTTTTCCATTTTTATGGAGTATAAAGATTTCTGCTTTATTATTGTCTTTCTTGGCATGGCAACTTTTACTGTAACTGGGCCCAGCTCTCGTTGTAGATGATGACCCAGGTCCAGAGTACTTAATACCCATATGGCAAATTCAATATCGTGATTGCTCAAGACCTGTTTGGACCATTCCTACTTGGGGATGTTCATGTTTATTCCACCAGCTGGCTTAGGTTCCTTACATAAGGTCACAGAATATAAAGATGAACCTTCTAGGGCTGATAAAGGCTCTAAGAGGGTAGTAAGGGTTCATAGAGATTCACAGGGAATTTTAGTACAATAATTTTTACGCAATTGATTGCTAAGAAAAACTGGAGCTTCAAGAGTGTAAGGAATTTTCCCAAGATCACACAGCTGAAAAGTTGTGAACCTGTGACTTATGTAATTTGGAGTTCATTGTTATATAGACATATTTGTTAGAGTTTTACCTGAAGTGATTCATTCCATCTTTTACAAAAATCACTATCTTAATCCAGTATTGGTGTTCAGGTTATGCTAGCTTCATAAAACGATTTGGGTAGTTTTTTGTCTTTCGTCTAAGTTATGGAATATTATATATAATTGTTTTAAATAAGAATTTACCTGATAACGGAAGTTTTTAAAGCTCATGCCAGCCAACTTAAATGACTAATCAAATGTATGTAATATATCTGCATATAGATGTATTGTCTATCAGCTTTACTTTAGATGATTTGAAATGATTATGAGGGTTCACTAATATAAAACCACAATTTTAGAGACGTTTTTACACCTCTTTCAGAAATTGATAGAACAGGAGATAATAGGTAAATGTCACAGAATTCATGGAATTTTAACAATACCGACAATATACATAAAGCCAGGAAAACTGGAAGATTTTCTCAGAAAATATAAATAAAATTGACTCAAGTACAAAGTTTTTGAGCCCAATTTCTATAAAATATTAAGAACAGTAAATACAGTTCTATAACCAAATAAAGCATTTATATGTTGTAAAAATAAACAATTTGATATCTATGTTTAAGGAAAGTTTTGGGTTTTCTTTAAAGATTGGCACCAGAGCTAACAACTGTTGCCAGTCTTCTTTTTTTTTTTTTTCTGCTTTTTCTCCCCAAATCCCCCAAGCACATAGCTGTATATTTTACTTGTGGGTCCTTCAAGTTGTGGCATGTGGGATGCCGCCTCAGCATGATCTGATGGGCGGTGCCATGTTCGTGCCCAGGATCCGAACTGGCGAAATGCTGGGCCACCGAAGCGGAGCACATGAACTTAACCACTGAGCCATGGGGCCGGCCCCTAAGGAAACTTTTGAAACAAAATATTTTTAAAGATCTTTTAAAAATACATCAGTGAGCTTAGAAAAGGAGAAAATGGTCCAAAGAAGTAAGAGTGTGCTAAAACTGGTAGCTGCCCTACAGGTAGTAAATATGTGTGTAGAATATTTATAATATAGCATGAATAGTAGCCAATAATTGTGAATGAATGTATTTTTATTTCAATCAAAAAAGTTAAAAAGTATTCATATCCTTTCAGAAAACAAGACTAAAACCTTATCAGGCTTTCTATTTCACCCATTCCCCTGTGCTGTCACTTTTAAAATTGTGTAATTTGAGATATTTGTCTAAAACTTATGTAACAACAACTTTATTACCTACTAATTCCATTTAATATTTCTCCCTTTTCTATTTATTTCTTGAATACATCCTTGAATAATTATTTACATTGATCAGGGTGGTAATTTCCTATCGATTCTTTGCATCTTCCCCAAATATCTGTATATTGTATATTTGAAAGCTTCTAAATTCAAACTCATTTTCTTTTTCAAAGAATAAATTTCAGCCTAAGCAGTTCCTTCAATTTTTATGCTCGTATATTTAACTTGCTATTTGGCATTTCTTCCTGGATCACTCATTAGCACCTCAAGAAAATTACTTACCTAATGGAACTGTTATCCATCTTCTCTTTACCCTCTGTTCCTTCCATAGTGTCCTCATTTCAGTTTACAACACCGCGATATGACCAGTCAATTTCACCAGAAACTTGGTAGTCATCCTTGATGGCTCATTTTCCCTTAACATCTTTATCTAAGATATCAGCAAGCTCTCTTTCTTCCTCCAAATATGTACCTTGCATATCTGTCTTGAAATCTTGTGTGCAGGTCTTTTACAGTTTGAGTCCCTTTTACAATATTTTACGTTTAGGTGCTGAATAGCCACCTAAATGATCTTGCAGCCTCCTCTCTTGCTCTTACACATGCTATTATTCATAGAATAACCACGGATCACTCTTAAAAACATAATCAACATCACAGTTGTCCTGTGACTTCCCATTTTATATAGAATAAAAGCAACCCAGCTTACCACATCGTACGTGTCCTTTTGTGATCTTTGTCTTCAGTTTATTCCTGTATCCTTATTGACACTTTCTCCTCCTCTCTGATTTCCTTCAGTTATTTCTAAAACCAGTGTCTTTCCTGTCTCCAGGTCTTTTCACTTTCTATTTCCTCTTTCAAGGAACCTTAGCCTTTGATTCAATGTTTCCACTTTTACATTCTTCAAATTCCAAATTTAATGTCTTTTATTCTTAGAGAACTTCTCTAATTATATATAATGTACCTCCACGTTGCACTTTCTGTCACTATACCCCTTTTTCATGGATATATTTTAATCTATAGTTACTTTCTTAGTTTATTTGCTTAAATTTTTGGTTTTATCCACTAAAATGTAAGACCTAGAAAGTCCAGGATTGTATATGTTAATCTTCTTCACTGCCGTATCCTTGGTGCCTGTTACATAATAATAAGTAATAAGAGTTTGAGTATATTTCTAAAATAGACATCATGTGATGACTAAATGCTTTTAAATACAATATTACCTGTGAGTTCTGGACAATTTCAAGTATTTGTGCCATAAGGAAAAACATCGTGGAGAATAGAACCAGTTTCTGTTCGGTTATAGAAAATTAAGATTAGGAGCTCATTCTGATTTTTGCCTGTTGTTAAATAATTGCCTAGGCATGTTTGATTAATTAGTTGCCACATCTCTCTCTTGAAAAATACTGCTATCTGTAGCCAAAGATGCAATCATAAGGGCAGCATGAATCTATACTAGTTGATTTGCTCTGTCTTTTCTGTCATTTCTTAACATTGTATCATTTTAAAGAGACTGGAGCTTCATGGCTCAAAATCAGTTTGAGAAATTTTTGTAAAGAATTCTGATTAGCAAGGATTGGTTTGCATGATTATTCTTGGAAGCCATCACTGTGCCCGTGAGGGTCAAGTGAAATAACTGCCAGTCCCCTCTGGAACCGTATGTTTGGAGTGGGGAAGGAGCAATTGCCCAAAAGGGTGATGTAGATTATAAGAGATGAAGGGGAAAAAAGACATGGGTCAGTCAAAAAAGATTTTCGTTATGACTTTATGCATTATCCCTTCCAAGTGCTGAGGGCTATTCACAGAACAGGAAATGAAGTACATCTACCGCACAGCAGCGGTGTATCTGTTTCAGCAAAGCGTTTGCCAAAATCTCTTATTACATTTTCACGGAAAGATAAAGGAATATTGGCCAGAAAATGATTAAATATGTTCATAGCTTGCAAGAACTCCTAATTAAAAATTGTGAATTAATGAAAATTTCTAGTCAAGTGTCACGGGGCTCTGTCCTTGGCTCTTAAGCGTTCAGTGTTTTTACCAGTGGCTGGAGTGAGTTAGTGCCTGTGCAAGTGAAGTGGAAGCTTTTGTGGGATGGTTAATCTCACAGATACATATGTTGAAGTTTCTCTGTATTTGAAGTCCAGGGACTCACAATAATTTTCAGAATATTGTTTGACCTCCTTAATTTATAATTCATTTTTTATAATCTCAGATTGTTCTCAGACAGGCATCCTTGAACCGATCCATTCAAAACTACTCGCAGTTCTGTGATCATGTTATGTTCTCCCTGCGTGTCTCTTCTCTCTCTAAGCCCCTTTTCCTCTAGCTGACTCTCTCATTTCCTTTTTTTTTTTAAAGATTGGCACTTGAGCTAACAACTGTTGCCAATCTTCCTTTTTTTTTTTCTTCTTTTTCTCCCCAAAGCCCCCCAGTACATAGTTGTGTATTCTAGTTGTGAGTGCCTCTGGTTGTGCTATGCGGGACGCTGCCCTAGCACTGCCTGATGAGTAGTGCCATGTCTGGACCCAGGTTCTGAACCTGCGAAACCCTGGGCCGCCGAAGCGGAGCATGTGCACTTAACCACTCGGCCACAGGGCAGGCTCCTCTCTCTCATTTCTCCATACTTAATTTTCATAAAAAACTCAGTTGAATTTAGTTACAACTTTTGTGTTTCTGTAGCATCCTAGGTAACAGTGTAACAGCATGTCTTTACAAAGTGTTGTATCTTTTGGTTAGGGTTTATTTATTTAGTTTCCTTTTTCTGGACAAAGGGGAAAGCCACTAAGAAGGGCCTGGAATAAGTCTTAAGTGCCTCTGTGTTTCTAATGCCAAGCACAGTGCCTAATAACAAATAATAAAAAATTACTAAATGGCAATTTAATAATTGGAAGTAGGGAGGAAGAAACTCAACATGATCTTGCAAAGGTAGAATGTATATTGTAAGAAGTATATGCGAAGTTTGGAGCTTTGGTTGAGGGAAAATTTGCAATTAAGGCAATTAGTGTGGCAGAAATCTGAGTAAAGAGAATGTGTGGGTTTTAGTTCACTTCACAATCAATATGAAATAACCTGGTGTGTTTCCTCAAACAGGCCTCTTTAATATGGCATGTGTAATTAAACTGATGGAAAACAGCACAATTTTTTTCTGTGCTTATTCATTTGTTCAGTAGACTGTGCCTGGTTTGGGGATGGGTTGCCCCATGCTCTGAGGACACAAGCTGGACATGACACAGTCCCTGTTCTCAAAGCTCTTACAGTCTTACAGGAAGATTGTCAACTATCATTCCATTTGATAAGTGCTGGAATAAGGAAAATGACAAGAGGGTGTGGGAGCACAGAGGAGGCACCTGCTGCATCCTTGAAAGGTCTGGGAGGAACTAGAACTCCAAGAAGAAGGAATCGCTTGTGCAGAATCTTGGAGGTGAAGTGCATAGCTCCTTCAGGTTAAGTGTACTATCTGGGAGAGAAAACACAGGCAGCTGAAATAGGTGCTTCGTTTGGTAAGGCAAATAATCTCTCACTCTGCTGCAGTGAATCACTGGAAAATTGGGCTTCACTTTTACAATTCTTTATTATTACTTTAACGTAGCATTTAATTTAAAGTCAGGTTGTATCATGGATGTCCTTTTCCTTCACTCTATAAAAAGAGCCATTTCAGATTGCCTCAGACTGTGACCATTGACTAATTCCTATCTAGACCGGAGAGTTATACACAGGACGGATACCTCCTTCTTTTGTATCAGGCTCATTTTCTCTTCCTCCCTCCCTTCTTTCTTCCTCCTTTTGCCAGTACAGCAATCTATTTCTTTCTATTTTCATGTGAATTCTTTTTTTACAGAGAGCATGATTTCTAACGGACCATGTCCTTAGCACTCCCTGCCATTTCACTTATTGTCATTGCCCTTGAAGACTTACTTTGGGCTCTAGCTCTAAGTGGAAATAACACAACATGAAACTTTTGGGGCACTTGTCTTAGGTAATTAAATGTCTTTGACTAGCTTAATTTTATCTGGTTCCTGTCATCATATAGAAAACTTAAAATGTAAATTAATCATGAAGGCAGAGTTAAATTTTTAGATAGTTCCTACTCTAATTGGTAGACTTATAGGTCTTTAAAGTAATTGACTATAAGTATTTATGACTTAAAATCATTAAGAGATATGCCTGTTAGATAAACTCCAGGGACTTTAAAATGTCTTCAAGCATTAAATGGTCAAATCACTTTTAAGAGAAGCCAAAAGCATAATTATTCCAAATAAATTGTATAATTTAACTGGTATTTTTATGTATGAGTTAATTTTTTTAGCTCAATTTGTATTTTCTGTCCTCAGAGGGATGTTTGGAGGTTAAAACCCAATGGTAGAATGAGTAACCAGCACTATAATTTTTCTGGTGCAAGGGAACTAGAGATATGCCAGGAATGTTTAGAGATATATATGATCGTTCATCAAATATGTATTTTTCGTACAACGTACTTTAAGAAGTGTGATGATGAACTAAAGTGTATTCAGAGATGGGCAAGGAAAATTGTCATGACTTCTAGAGATTTGGGTATAACAACCAAGGTTCTTATCCAAGAAAATGGAAGATTTCAAGGATATATAACAGCTTATATTTGAAATTCTCTTATGTGAAAGAGGCAATAGGTTCTCACCACTATTAAAATTGTTGCCTTAGCATGGGAGTAAAAAATACTGCAACTTTAAGTATGATGGAAAGAGGTGTATTTCATCCTTAAAGGAGAATCATGCAGTTAGGAAAATATACAAACCATGTGGAAACTTACTCCCTTTATGCCAAGTATCTGTTTTCTATTTTTCCAGCCAGTGGTCTTGCATCAAATCTAATCTCTGTGTAAGATAATATGCACAAACCAACAACTGCCAATGCCAGCTGTTTATCCTTGGCAACATAGGGCATGCCCAATGTTTTAAGAAATAATTTGATTATTTTGGAGTTGATGTAACTTCTAGGATAACTTATTGCAGTGTGTTTTCATGAATAGGAGGTATGTTTTGCATAGAAAATAATTTCTTTATTATTTCAGAGCTGTCATATTTTGCTTTTCATTAACCCAGTAATAATGGCTAGTCCAAACACAGGATGGAAAAGGATGAGGACTAAATTAAAATTTGTGTATGCCTTCATTCTATGATTTAAAAAATATTTATTAGGGGATCAAAAGGTAAAAACATAATAATAATAAATATTGAGTATATTTGTAAATATTGCTTCATCTTATTTCTAAAATATAGCCAGATCTTTCAATTCCTTAATTTGGGGACTGTTTCAAGGTAAAAAGCAGAAGCAGCCTTAATCCATTTAGCCTTCTAGAACAAAATACCACAGACTGAATATCTTATAAACAACAAATTTATTTCTCACATTTCTGGAGGCTTTAAGTCCCAGATAAGTGTGCCAGCAAGGTCAGGTGAGGGTCATCTTCTGGAAGGCAGACTTCTTTCTGTATCCTCACGTGGCAGAAAGGACAAAGGAACTCTCTGGGGCTTTTTATAAAGGCATCAGTCTCATTCATGAGGGCAGAGGCCTGATGACTTGGTCACCTCCCAAAGCCACCACCTCCTAATGCTGTCACGATGGACATGAGGATTTCAGCATATAATTTGGGGGGAACACATTCAGACCATAGCATAGCCTGTTAGTTTATTCCCCTGTCTCTTCTAAAAGTATGAACAATTGCATAGATAATATTAGCCGTCCCTTAATAGGATAAGAAAGAGAAATTGTGGCAGGACACGACAAATTTGGAGATAGGAAGGTGACTATCTTTAGTGACAATGTTGAATTTTACATGGGCCCTGTTAAACAGTGAAGGTTAAGAAATCCTGCATCCTTTGTGTTTCAAGAAATGGCTCACTGCAAAGAGCTACCTTCCCCTCATGACTTAGATGAAACTCATGGATGCCCTCCTTTGTTTACCTATGATGGCCAGGCACAGGCCCTCCAAATTCCCTTTCTTGCTTCATAAATAATTAGCTGAACTGCTTGTCTCCACTGATCAATGGGAATAAAATGCTTGTCAACCAAACTTGAACCCTGAACTTTGGCCCACTCGCAGCCTGAGCCACCATCAACCCCATCTGAGACTAGGCTGTTCTCAGGGTGAAACATTGTCTGATGTATCAGGCCATCCTTTCATCCCTCTTACCTACACTCAGTTCTTTCTAGCTTTGTTTACTCTTCTCTCTAAAAAGAAAACCCCATTTGCCTAATGTTTGAGATCTTGTAAATCTCATGCTCACAGTGTTTTCCCTATTGTAAGAGTCTCTTTCCTCCCTTTGCAGTAATCCATTTGAATAAAATCTCTCTTTACTAAGTCTGGATTTTTCTTTTGTGTTTTTATACTACAGAACCCACGCATGACCTATGGTACCATCAAGGAGAGCGCAATAGCCCGGAGCGGGCAGCGTTTCCACAGTTCCCTTTGCCACAGTCATAGCTTGGAGCAACAGAATAGACCTGAAGGGACTTCATGGACTAAAACTTTAGCTGTCTCCAGATAAACCTGTGCAGATCGATTATCTGAGGACTGATTGTGATTGATATTTTCACAGTCTAGGCACAGTGGGAAGTTCCGAGTTAAAATTAATTTTGTTTGTTTATTTATTTATTGGTGGCTTTTCAGGTACCAGAAAGGAGAGTTTATGCAGCAGCATATAGAGGGTTCTCTTATTTTGTATTTCTTTATCTTTTCTTCCCATACAAATATCCCCTGGATGCAAACACGTTAGTGTGTCTTGCTGTAGGTTTGTGGGGTCTCTTTGTTTTTTATTTACATTGATTTACTTGAAAGATTTGATTTAAATCTCATTCTAATTCTTTTCTGCAACACTGTTTTTAAGACTTACTTTCTTTTCAGTATCAGTGTAATCTATAGCTTGTAAATGCTGCACAATATTCTTTATTATTAATCTACTGCATTTCATTTAGCTTTTCGCTAGATAGGACACAGAAGTTGCCTCCCTCCAACTCTGAAATAAAGATGACGCTCAAGTAAACATTTGTATGTAACTTTGTGTCTACTTTGGTGAAAAATTCTCTGGTATGTAAAACCAAGAATGGAATCACTGTTTAATTAGGCAACTATTTTAGTTTACTAAATGAGCCTGATTAATTTACAAAATAGCTAAAATAATTTTTAGTCTTACCACGAGTGCATAGGAGTTTCTCACAAAATCTCCAATTCATGGTACTCTATATTTTACTTTTATTATTCCATTGGATTTAGAGTATTAATATAATTACCTTAATTTGTGCTTTTAGGATTACTAGTGATTTTAAGCCTCTCTCTATGTACATATTACCTAATGTGGTTTTCTTTCTTTTTTTTTTTGTTAAAGATTGGCACCTGGGCTAACAACTGTTGCCAATCTTTTTTTTTTTTTTCCTGCTTTATCTCTCCCAAATTCCCCCCCGTACACAGTTGTATATCTTAGTTGCAGGTCCTTCTAGTTGTGGGATGTGGGATGCTGCCTCAGCGTGGCCTGACGGGCGGTGCCGTGTCCACGCTCAGGATCTGAACCCTGGGCCGCAGCAGCGGGGCTCGCGAACTTAACCACTCAGCCATGGAGCCGGCCCCCCCAATGTGCTTTTCTTTTTGCAAATTTTCATTGGGTTTTCTGAGTTGTTTTCTTTGTAGATTACTTTTTGTATACTCTAACTATCAATTCCTTGTTTGAAGTTGTGGCAAATATATTCTGACTTGTTTTTTCCTAGTCTATAACATTTATTTAATGTAAGTCCTTAATTTTGAGGTAGTCAAGTCTAACAAAAAAACCCACATCTTTTGTACATTTTAGGCTTTTTAAAAGAAGTTCACTGTGATGCAAAGCCCTTTTCCAATTTTGCCTATTAGGTTATAATATTGTTCTTTTATATTCTGGTCTTTCATTTCAGACTCCCTTTTATTTATGGCAAAAAGAAACAGAAACTTGCTTTATATTTGGCTATGCAGTGAACCTGTTTTCCCAAATCCGTCTCATTTACAGTCATCATCACATTAATTTTTGTAAGTTCCCATTTATATATTATTTCTTGAGCTCTCTATTTTGTTACAGGAACTTATGTATTTATTTATTTATTTATTTTTCTTAAGATTGGCACCTGAGCTAGCAAGTGTTGCCAATCTTTTTTTTTTTTTTTCCTGCTTTATCTCCCCATATCCCCCCTAGTACACAGTTGTATTATCTTAGTTGCAGGTCCTAGTTGTGGCATGTGGGCCACTGCCTCAACGTGGCCTGACAAGCAGTGCCCTGTCCCCACCCAGGATTGAAACCAGCGAAACCCTGGGCCACCGCAGCAGAGCGTGTGAGCTTAACCACTCGGCCACAGGGCCGGCCCTGGAACTTATGTATTTCTATCTAAACCAAGACTATACTGCTTTCATAGTAATGCGTTTAGTATGTCACAGTATCTGCCATGTTCAAATCTTCTCTCCTTGCAGCCTTTTTAAACATTCACATGGCTGTTCTTAGAATTTTATTGCATAGATTTTAGAAATAATGATTCTAAAATGAATAAGCAAATTATAACATCATTCAGGTTAACATAAATTCATTGGGAATTGACAAAAGACCGTAATAAATTAATCAAACCAATAGTATAACAGAATTTTCCTTTTATTCAGATCTTCTAGACTATAGTAAACTGGTAGAATTTTCCCTTTATATTTCTACTACATTCTTTTTACCTTTTTTCCCCAACAGAAGAATATTTTGTTCCCAGGATAGATTATGATGATATTTCTTTAAAATGCATACCTCTCTTCATCAGTATTAAAAGATTCTTCCTTCTTTGTTGTCACTCATTGGTTTCTCTTGTTACACCATAAAAATATTTTTGAATTGTTACTTTCATGTTAGAAAATAATAGTGCTCATCAGAGTAAGTATGGGAATTAGAGAAAACTATAAGAACATCATACATTCTATTACCCCAGAGAACCACCTTTAACGTGAGTTTCATTTGCCACTTTTTTCTACTCCTATAGATATTCCAGTGATGTAGCAGGTGCGTTTCCTTGTAGTATTTGTTTTTCCTAAATTCTGCAATTTAGAATTTTCAAGTAATTTTGCAATCTGTAATTCTCTAATTATCAAGAAAAATAGTATCTTTTTAGCTTTCTCATATCTAAATTATAAAAATGATAAATGTTTCTCAGCTAAATAGATACATGAATTTCTACCTTTAGTCTTTATTATATTTTCCAAAATATACAGTTCTTAGGAATAAAAGTAACATATTAGATTGAAAGAAAATATTTAATATGTTATAAACATTCAAAGTCACCTATTTATGGCCAAATTTATGATTGTGATTATTAAAATGTGGAAAATGGAAAGTTAAAAAAGCTTACTTTTCTTTTGTATCCATATAAGCATTGAGTTCAAACCAGTGCAAATGCTCTCACGTAGATAAAAGATTATCTGGATATATCATTTGCAGTGGATCAGATAGCATCGAAGGAAGGCAGTTTATCTCTATGATCTCAGTAGACAAATTATATTTACTCAAGGATATATAACAAAATTGATAAGAGAGAATTACAAGAGATTTTCTCACAAAAATCCCTCTCGTTCAGTTAGTAAATTTAAATCTCACTATGTGCCCACAATATAAATTTATGTATTTCTTATATTAGTATAATAGAAACCCTATTTTGAAGTACTGTATCTTGTCATTTTTCTTTATTTTGTAATATATTTTGTTAGTTTTTGTGCATATAATTACACATTGAAAGTACAGTTTGAAGAAATACTGCCAATAATCGGAAGAGAGTTGTAATTTTATTTAATATGAACCTCTTAGGTTTGACAGTGTTTATGAAACTAACCTTTGGTTTCCAAGAAATCAGTAATGGCAAATCAAAATCCTTAAGCACACAAACTTCTTTAATTTATTGTTTTCAATTTTAGTCAAAGAGAATTAATATAGTTTTAAAAGTATTATTTTGCTCTTTTCCATCTCTTTTCTCATTTCTATGCCATAACAAAAGAAATAGTCTACAAGAGAAAAACAAGAAAACATAGAAAATAGGACCTTTAATTAGTTAGTAATTGTATGTATAATGATATAAATTTTCAGCTAAGTGTTAGTTATCTAACACATGGTATGTTATGAGTTGAAATGTCCCCCTTCACATTTATATTTTGAAGTCCTAATCCCCAGTACCTCAAAATGTGATCTTATTTAGAAATAGGGTCATTGCAGATATCATTAGTTAAGATGAGGTCATGCCAGAGTCGGGGTGAGGGTGGTGCCCTAAGTCAGTATGATTGATGTCCTTGTAAGAGGCCATTTGGATTAGACACAAACGCAGGGAGAACACCAGGTGAGCATTCAAGTTATAATGCCAGAAGCCGAGGAATTACCAGAAGCTAGGAGAGAGGACTGGAACTAATCATTCTCTAGTGCCTTCATAGGGAGCATGACCCTGCTGACACCTTGATTTGCACTTCTAATCTCTGGAACTGTGAGATAATTCACGTTACTTAAG
Organism: Equus quagga; assembly: GCF_021613505.1. NCBI lineage: Eukaryota > Metazoa > Chordata > Mammalia > Perissodactyla > Equidae > Equus > Equus quagga. Next base: position 23,374,554 of record NC_060272.1, on the reverse strand, counting down.
CCACCCAGTTTGTGGTACTTTGTTACCTGAGCCCTAGCAAAGGAATACATGTTCTAGTACTAGGGACTGAGGGGAGCTGGCAAGAAATACCTAAAAATGTGGAAGTGGTTTTGGAATTGGCAAAGGTAAAGTCTCGAAGAGTGTTGAGGTGCATAATAGAAAAGCTCAGATTGCCTTGAAAAGATTGTTGCTAGAAATATGAATGTCAAAGGTGCATCTGGTGAGGTCTCAGACAGAAATGAGAAACATGTTATTTGAAACTGGAGAAAAGGTGATATTTATTAGAGAGTGACATAGAGAAGTTGGCTGAACTGTGTTCCACTGTTTTATAGAAAGTAGGACTTATAAGTGGTGAGCTGGTTTCTCCTTCTTGCTGTTAGTAAAAAGCTAGAGAAAAGAAATAAAGAAGGAATTTTTAAGCAAAAAGCAACCAGAACTTGAAAGATTTGGAAAATTCTCAGCCTCTCCATATTGCAAAAAGTGAGAAAGCGTGCTCTGGAGAGAACACTCAAGGGTGTGACTGGACATCTATCGCTAAAGACATTAGGCTTTTGGCCTGTGGAGCCAGTTAAGCAACACTTCTGGCTTGGACTGAAGGAGATAGTGATAGGATGAAATGAAGGAAGGCTGTTGGACTTCTGGGGTTCTAGAGCAAGAAAATGATGAAAGAGCCATTCATCTGTGAATATGTGTCATTCTTCAAGAAAAGAGAAGAATGACTCCAAAGATGGGTCAGGGAATGCCCCTCCTTGGTTATTAAAGGCAAGGATACTTCACTGGATCCAGAGGGTAGTGCCACCACTCAGGGCTGATGGTACAGGAACAAACTAATACCTTGCAACAGTCTGTGAAATCTCGGTGTCTTATGATACTCCTTTTTAAGAAATAACATATGCAAGGGACTTTTAAATTCAGAATACTGGATGCCTTTCTATAGATAAGGTTAAGAGGAAACATTTTTGTCTCTTTATTATGCAGGCACTTCCTCCATCAGCAGATAGAAAATGCCTACTTTTTTCCTTTTTTTTTTTTGCTGAGGAAGATTCACCCTGAGCTAACATCTGTGCCAGTCTTCCTCTATTTTGTATGTGGGTCACTGCTACAACATGATTGCTGATGAATGATGTAGATCTGTGCCCAGGAACCAAACCTGGGCTGCCGAAGCATAGTGCACCAGACTTAACCACTAGGCCATGGGGCTAGCTCCATTATATCTATTGTTTTTTTAAAGCCCAGTACTAAAATTCTATTAGACGGCCTTAGGAGAAAAGAGTTAATCCTGAGATGACTCAAATTTACAATACTGAAAAGAAAACAGAGTGTGAATCTGTTAACAACTATAATATAGAGCTAGAAATGTTTTCTGTCAAGAATATTTTCCAAGGTTGGGGTAAAAAGTGAAGATTTTAAGCATCTAATGCCACAAAGGTGTTCAGGAACAGAGAGCAGTTTTGCTGAAACCTGAGGACAGCATTTCCCTTAGGAAGCTTCATGTTTGTTGCACTTGTATGTCTGGGGTCTGTGGAAGAAATATACACTATAAATCAAAATGCCAGGGAACTTTGAAACTGACTGCTAAATAAAACTTATTGTAATGAGACATTTAAAGCTAATATAGCACAAAGTAGAAAGAAGTCCAAAATAGGTGGTATAGTTGACTACTCAAAAACTGAACATGAAAATTGGTATTTATCCAACATCATTGAGTGTCAAGTTACATTATTTTGTTGTGTTAATCTAGAATAAATATTCAAAATTAATGCCTTGATTTGCTTGATAAAGTAAAAATTTGTGCTTGCTGTTTTCCTTCAAACCTAAAATATTGTAATCATAACCAAATGCTTGTTCCAATTAGACATAGAGACTACACTGAAAATATTTAATATCCAATACAATATCCAGCTACGGACTAAACTTTGGGTAGAGGGTCCTTTGGAAGGAGCGAAAGAACTCCTTCAATGGCGTAAATCCTGGGATAGATTTTGCAAAGTACTGCGGAATTCCTCAGGATTTGGGGCTAAATTTCCACAGAGCATCAGGAATCTCTCTAGCGAATGGAGGATCTCTAAATGGTTTAGTAATATTTTTGTGTGTCAATTTCAAAGGATTGTGGACCAATGCAATTTACACTGGAGTGAAACTTCTCATCTCCTTCTCTGGAGGACTTTTATGAAATTTAAAGGGGACCATTATACTACAAATATAGCTTTGAAATATTCACTTTGTTTCTGTTACCCACACACTTAATCACAGAAAGGTAACTCTTCAGAATCAACAGACGTTACTCCTTATGCCAAATATTTTGCAGGCAAAGGTTTTGTAAAATGTTAACACAATTTAGTTAATTTGGCAAAGGGCTTGGAAGCTTTTATTCACTCTGCCTCTTTTGTGAGGGTTCTAATTAAATGTCTTATCTCACTAGGTTTAACTGTGATAAATTCCTGCTTCCAAATTAATCTTCTGTCTTGATTTCGTTCTTGTTTTCTGTTTAAACTGTACTTTTACTTTCCAGTTTGAGGAACATCATTCTAATTAAGGCACTGGCCTAAATAGCAGATATGCTTTATTCAATAAATATAAGAAATACATGTGTTTTAAAAAATAATTAAACAGGGAAATTATTGTTCTGTATATTTGGGTAATTGCTTACATAACCCTTGACAGCCTAGTGGTGGAAAATAGTTATAAGATATATCTGCATGTTTGCCTATAAAATATTAACACTTTTAACTTGAATTATTAAAAATGAGATGTGAAAAATATATATCCTAAATATTTGTAATGGGTTTGAAACTTTTATGGAGATCATAAAAATATTTGAACACATGTCTAGATCAATTTTCCTTAAATGTGTACAAATTATTTCTCTATAGGTATTTCACGTTGTCTTAAATTTTAAAGATGCTTTATTTATCATCATCATTACTAGTGCAAAGACTTAATTATAACTTTTTGGTGTTGTGATTAAAGCAAATAACTTTTCACCCTGTTAAAGAAAATTTGAAATATCATTTGTACCCATTCAAAATTATTCTGATTTTGAGAGATAATAGAAGTTTGCACTAGTTCTATAACTCTCAGGTTTCCAAAGTTAATTAAAGCCTTAAAATGTTCAATGCCTGAGTATTTAAGATCTGTGAGTTATGGGGCTGGCTCCGTGGCCGAGTGGTTAAGTTCGCCCGCTCCGCTGCGGCGGCCCAGGGTTTGGATCCTGGGTGCGCACATGGCACCGCTTGTCAGGCCACATTGAGATGGTGTCCCACATCCCACAACTAGAAGGAGTTGCAACCAAGATATACAACTATGAACTGGGTTAGTCCAGATGCCAAACCTTAAAAAAAAAAAAGGAAGATTGGCAACAGTTGTTAGCCTAGGTGCCAATCTTTAAAAAAAAAAAAAAAGATTTGTGAGTTAATTATTTATTAATTGACTATTCCATCTGTTAGTATCAAATGTAGCCTTTTATTTGAAATATTGATCGTCTGTTGTCAAATGGTCTTGGAATTTTTAGCTAGAATTGAAAGACTCCAGGATTATACCCCCTATTTGAACTGAGTCATAAGACTGCTTGAAAAAGTCATTTTCATCATACTTATTAGTTTTTAGTAATTAATAGCATTTCACTTAAATTAACTGTATTAATACTCACATTTTGCTCTATTCCTGACAGAATAACTTTAAATTATGGTTGACTAAATTTTTCTGCAAAGATCCAGATAGTATATATTTTAAGCTTTTTGAACCATACAGTCTTTTGTCACACTACTCAGTTTTGCTGTGAAAGCAGCCATAGATAATATGTAAATGAATGAGTGTGGCTGAATGCCAATAAAACTTTATTTACAAAAACAGGCACCAGCCCAGACTGGGCATGTGAGCTTGTTTGCTGACACCTTGCTTATACCATTTTAAGGGTAAAAATATATTTTCAGTTTTCTGCTATCCATCTCCTGCTTGTTATTACTTTTATTTAATGTCTAAAACTGAGGTAATCTCTTTTACTCTATTTCTTTACTTTTACTACCATCTTCATAGTTATCCAGGTACAAAATCTTAGAGTTGTCTGTTACCTGTTTCTCCCCTTGGCCTTTCATGTTCAATCGATGACATATTGTTGTATGTTTTGGTTCCACATTATCTCAAATTTTGTCCTTGCATTCTGTTTTCTGTGATTCCACTCTAATTTAACCTTTTAATATTTTTGCCTTGAACATTTAAAAATCTAAATCAATTGCTCCTTAATGTTTTTCTTTCTCAACTATATTTGTTCATTTAGTAAAACATACTGGACATTAGTGCAACTCCAAATCACAACTTCATTTCTCTCTTGAGCCGGCTTCAGTAAGGGTTCTGTCCACCAGTTCTATAAAATTGCTCTTATTGTGGTCCACCATACCCACTGAATTGCGAAATCCAGTGGTCATTGTTCACTTCTCATTAAACTTGACCACTTGGTGGCATTTCACAGAGTGCTCTTTCATTCTCCCTTGAAACATTTTCTTCCTTTGCTTTCAGCACTCTGCACTTCCTTGGTTTTATCTCTGATGCCACTGGCTGTTAGTTTTGTCTTCTTTGCTTGTCGTTTCCCTGATCTCTGAATGTTGGAGTTCCCCAGAGCTGAGACCTTTCCTATTGAATAAAAATCAGCACGTATTTTTCTTTCGTGATGTGGAAGGCTTAACCTACTGTCTTTCTCTTTATGTAAGTTATGGCCCATTTCAGTGTTTTCAAAAGTATTTGAGGTTAATTTTTGTTGTGAAAACAGTTTCAATAAAAGTGAATTATTTGTTGCATATTTAATTAGGGATTTCAGCATTATAAAATAGGAAAGCGGCTTTGCAATAGGTAGCAATAAAAACTTCTCCCCAAAGTAGTTATTTACTACATACAAGAAATATGATGGAATTTTTAAAAGCAGATCATCTGTCTTGGAAGTCTCTCATCTATCCTGTTACATAAGGCAGGCAGTCAATTCTAAGATTTTGTAATATAAAGGAAAATTGTGTAGATTAATGTATATTACTGTAAGAAATCAAGAGTTTTCCCAAAGTTAGCAAGCTAGTAGTATCTCCTAAACAGAGCATTTGAATATTTAAAAACAAATGACTGACCCTTATTTTTAGGCTATACTACCAGTCTCCAGTCTGAAGTTTTTTGAATGTTAAACATGCAGTCACTTGTGCAAATATAAGGTGTCTTAAATCCAATAAATAAATTTGACAGGTTGTGCATTTTTTCAAGGAAAATGAGAAGTGATTACATCAATGTTAAACAATTTATTGTTCTTTAAAAAAATGTGGCATCTTCTATAGCCAAGAAGTTTGAAAACAAGAACATATTTAATGGTGTGGTAGATAATTTCTAAAGACGACTGCCAAAACCTCTTCCCATATATACGCTGGATCTGTTTGCTACCCTTGTGTCTGGGAAAATCATGTGATTTGCATTGAAATCAATACGATGTGGCAAAAGTGAAACTATCTCACATCTGGCCTTAAACCTTAAAAGACCTGGTAGCATCCATTTACTCTGTGGAATCCTGAGGGACTTTGAAGAAGAGGTCCAGGATATCCTGATGGAGAGACAGTTGGTTCGCATCTAGCCTTGAGGTGCCCAACATTTAATAGAAGCCTTTTGGATTCTTTGTCCCTGCTTGACCTTGCAGAGGTCTGCAGACCTGAGAGACTTTAAAGAATGAACCAGAGCGACCAATTAGCTGAACTCAGGCTAAACTGCAGAATAAGTAAATAAAATGTTATTTTCTGATAAGTTTTTTGACAGTTTGTTATGCAGCAATAGATAACATGATTGAATTGATAGCTGATATAAATGAGCCCATTTACTGGAGGACTTCTCTGAGTCTTTAATCTGGCAAACAACATTTTGACTCCTTAGAGTGGGATATATTTGTGGCAAATTCTCTTGTCAATTTGAGACAAGCTATTTAGTTTGTTAAAAATATTTAATCTTTTCCAAATATTTCTGATGTTCTAAAGCATACTATCCAATAGAAATAAAATATGAGCAATAGATACAATGTAAGAGTTATTAATGGCCATATTTTAAAAACTATAAAGAAACAGGTAAAATTCATTTTAGAATACATTTTATTTAACCAGAGTATTAAAATGTTTTCTTTTCGGTAAACAATCAAAAAAACATATTGATAAGGTAATTTTATGTGTTTGTTGGTCTTCCATATCATTTGATTTTATACTTAGAGCACATTTCATTTTGGACTAGCCACATTTCAGGTACTCAATAGCTGTATGTGGCTAGTAGGTACTATATTGGGTAGCACAGCTCTAAAATACCTTTGCTTTGTGCCTGTTATTTTCTGACTTCCATAATTTCCTGCTGTACCATCCTCATCCATTCAAAAACATATATGAGAGTAATTATGTAAATACTACCTTTTAGTTCTCTTCCTGGAGTTCACTAACTGTTAGAAACATCTCTTACCTAATGTCTCAAGTTTTAAACTTAGACTTTCTTATCATTGAATCATTCACTATATATTGTTCCAGTTATTATATATATGTTCTTCTTACCTGCCCTATTGAATAATAAAATATTTGAGAAATAATCATACTGTTAAATTGCCTATTACATTTGAATCTAGTATATGTTTGTTTATAAATAATTTAATAGGCTTCTGTTTTCCCTTCATCCATTCTCATTGTCACAGTTAATTTCAGTATAGTTTCAACAGTTATATTATGGTCGTAGTATTCTTCGAGATTTACACGTACTGTAGCACATAAGGGTATGCAAATTTCTTCTTTTCTAGTATCAGGTTTATATTTCACTACATTGGGTTCTTTTACTCAGTAATACCTTAGAATTTGTAAGGAAGCAAAATATAATTTACTCTTGTTTTACTAGGTTTATTTTTCTCTCCCTACTCATTTATTATGTTTCCATGTCTTTATATTTGTATGTTCTTCTCCAAAATATTCTCTTTCCAAATTCTGCTTGTCCTTTGACCCTTTATTATTTTCCTGGCCCTCCTTGATATAATCAGAAGATAATAATCAAAAGTAAAATATGGTGGTTAAAGTATAGTATGTTTGAAGGAACACTAAGTATTACTAGATTTCAGCATTTGTCATTATTACCAATCTAATACAATGGTCAATTCATAATGACAACTTAGGTTTCTTAAACATATGTGGTGCTTACAGCAACTGATGAATTATTACACAAGGAGTAGGCCTTAAGTAAATAAAAAATGTAGATTTATTATTTTAGGTGATTTATTTATTTGTTTTTAATTGCAGTAACATTGGGTTATAACATTATATAGCTTTTGGATGTACATCATAATGTATTTCGAATTCTGTGTAGATTACATCATGTTCACCACCCAAAAACTAATTATAGTCCATCCCCTCACATGTGAGCCTATTCACCCCTTTTGCGCACCCCCCCCCCCCCCCGTGGTAACCACCAATTCATTCTCTGTTGCTACGTGTTTGTTTGTCGTTGTTTTTATCTTCTACTTATGAGTGCGATCATACGGTATTTGACTTTCTCCCTCTGACTTATTTCACTTGGCTAAATACACTCAAGTTCCGTCCATGTTGTCACAAATGGCCAGATTTCATCATTTCTTACCGTTGAGTAGTATTCCATTGTGTGTAAATACCACATCTTCTTTAAATGAGCTTTTTAAGAGCAATTTTAGTTGTACAAAGAAAGTTGCAAAGATAGTACAGAGTTCCCATATACCCACACCCAGTTTCCCCAAATTGTACATCTTATATTAGTATGGTTCTTTTGTCACAAACAAATGAACCAATATTGATACGTTATCATTAAAATCCGTACCTTATTCAGATTTCCTTAGTTTTTTCCTCATGTCCTTTTTCTGTTCCAAGATCCCATTCAGGATAATGTATTTTATTTAATCGTCATGTCTCCTTAAGCTCCTTTAGATCGTGACGGTTTCTTAGAAAGTCCTTGTTTTTGATGACCTTGACTGTTTTGAGGAGTGCTTCTCAGGTATTTTGTAAAATATCTTTCAAATGGCATTTGTTTACTACTGTCCTTGTGACAAGACTGAGGTAATGAGTTTTGGGAGGAAGACTGTAGAGATGAAGTGAATTCTCATCACATCATATTAAAGGTACATGCTCTTAACAGAGCTATCACTGTTGGTGTTAACCTTGATCACTTGACTGAAGCAGTGTTTGTCAAGTTTTTCTCCCTTTCTGTAGTCTTTGGGAGGAGGTTATTGTGTTCAGCCCAGACTTATGGAATGGAGAGAGATGCTCCACCTTCTTCAGGGGGATAGCTACGTCTACATAAATTATATGGATTTATTCTGCACAGGAGAATTACCTGTTCTCCCCTATTTATTTCTCCAATCACTTCTTTATATTAGTATGGACTTATAGATACCTACTCTATATTTTGGGTTGTAATCCATTACTTATTTTGTTGCTCAAATTTTTCCAGCTTTAGCCATTGGGACCTTTTTCAGTTGGCTGATATATCTTTTTGACAGACCCTCCCTCTTACCCATCATTGTTTGATTTCTTTTGTTTTGTTTCCTTAGTTTCTGGCACCATAAGATGCTCCAGGCTTATCTTGTATATTTCCTGCTCTGCTTCTAGAATCAGCCATTTCTCCAACAAGCCATGGTTCATTTTATTGGAGAATGATATTGGAAACCATAATCTGGGGACTGCGTATGCTCATTGCTACTAGGATGTCATTGCTCCTAGGCCCTTTCAGCTGATAGAACAAGGAAATTTAGTTGTGTGTGTAGTAATCCATGTATACACATCTATAAATATTTCTTTATGTACCTGTCTGTACCTATTTGTATTAGTTTGCTAGAGCTGCCAAAAAGTACCACAGACTCTGTGGCTCAAACAACAAAACAACAGAAATTTATTTTCTCATAGTTCTGGAGACTGCAAGTCCAAGATCAAGATGTTGGCAGGTTTGGGTTCTCATGAGGGCTCTCTTCCTGGCTTGCAGATGGCTGCCTTCTTGCTGTGTGTTCTTTTTTTTTTCTGTGCACATGCATCCCTGGTGTTTCTGTGTATGTCAGATTTCCCCTTCTTATAAGGATATTGGTCAGAGTAGGTTTGGGACCCTAAAGGCCTCATTTTAACTTAATCACCCCCTCAAAGGTACTATCTCCAAATGCTGTCACAATCTGAGTTACTGAGGGTTAGGGTTTCAATATATGAGTTTTGGACAAAGTTCAGTTCATAACACTGTTTTAAGCTGAACTTGATTCATACTGATATCTCCTACTCAATCCATTAGCACATGGATCATTTTCTCCTCTCTGCTTGCTTATCTGTAATGTCCCACTCTAAAAGTGGTAAACCTAGCTCCCTTCATCTGCCATCCATTTACTTAGTTTAGTTGTTCAGTTTTGGTATACATGTATAGCAATATCAGAATTGTTAACCTATACTCCTCAGTGAAACAACTTTATCAACTAGAGTAGAATGTTTATGTATAGCTTCTTTTGCATTTAGCCTTACAGTCTCCATATGTTTTGGAAGTTACTTAGGTCAGCATCTTTGGCCCTACCTGCTCGGATTTTATTTCATGCATTTGTATTACCATTAGATTCTTTCTTCACAGTTTGAATTCCATTGTTGGGTCCTTCAACCTCCTAAATGATTTTTTTTTGCCGAGAAAGATTCATCCTGAGCTAACATCTGTGCCAGGCTTCCTCTACTTTCAGAATGTGGGCTGCCAGCACAGCATGGCCGCTAACAGAGTGGTGTAGGTCTGTACCTGGGAACTGAACCTGGGCCGCCGAAGTGGAATGCGCCAAACTTAACCACTAGGCCACTGGGGCTGGCCCTCTAAATGATTTTTTTTTGTTTGCGTACATTGAAGTTTACTCTTTGTGCTGTAAAGTTCTGTGGATTTTGACTTATGCCTAGTGTCATCTTTCCATCATTACAGTATCATGGCCTAAAAATCCTCCTGTGTCTCACTTATTAGATCCTACCCAAAACCCTAGGAGCTACTGTTATCTCTTTGTTGTTTATATAGTTTTGCATTTTCCAGAATGTCATATAAACATAGCCATACGTTTTGTAGCATTTTTCAAGCTGGCTTCTTTCACTTAGGAATATGCATTTAAGAACCTTGCATGTTTTTCCATGGTTTAACAGCTTATTCCTTTTTATGATTAATGGTATTCTACTGTATATGTATATAATAGTTTGTTTATCCATTTGTAGCAGTTGGTTTTAGGGCTCCAGTAGGGTTGTTCACTGTGACTCTTGTTCTTGAGTTTTCTGCCTGTTGTAGTATGCTTAACTCAGTCAAAGAACCAGAAAAGAGTTAAGTTATGAATCAGGATGGTCTTATTAACTCTCCCTCTGAGTTTAATAGATAATATACTAGTACTGAAGAAATATGACTTCTTTATACAGAAAATGCTTTTGATAAGGACAGTTTGAAATAGCTACATGGAGCAACATAATACTAGAAAAAGAATAGTTAATAAGCTCTGCACCCTCATTGCCTCAGACCTAGGTATATAATTTTAGCTCCATCCATCATAATCCTATACAACATCCCAGAAGAACAGTCTGATCTAATTTCTTAGCTTTTTTATATCCTTTTCATCTCCTTTCTAGAAGCAGATATCAGGCCCTCTCAAGACTGTGTTGTATTTTAGCATGGTTTCTTTTTTGCTCCTGAACATACGCAAAGCTCTACCACCAGTTTTACCTATAGTCTCTCACCCACCACAGTCCTCTTCCTAAAAATGTCATTTAATATGATGAGATTATTTAATGTGGTGAGAATTTAGAGAATAGAGATAATACCATAAAGTGTAGTTTTTAGGAAATGTTTTTAGAGATGGTCAAATTTCACTTGTGCCTGCAAGAATGATTAACACTGTGGTTGACAAAGAGGACAAAGGGTGGACATACACACAGTACCAATTATAGTATACCCATATGAGAGTAAAGAAATTGACCTTCATAAATAGGATAGCATAAGAACTTCATGACAAATACGTGTGAAAAGAATTTGATTTAAATGTTGACGTCAATTGCAGTAGTCAAGAGTGAGCTATTAAGTCATTACCGAATTTGAGACTGAGAAAGGTCTCTATCAAATCCTCGAATATTAAATCAAGACTCAATTGACTAAAAAAGTAGAAAAAAATTTTCCCAGTCTACTTCAAAAGAGATAATCTGTACTTCTAGCATTTACAGAATTTGCTATGCACAGAACTTCTCTGGTCAGCTCTGATAATCTCGCTGCCCTTCTTCATTTCACAAATCTAAGACTTTATTTTCTAATCAAGGAGGAAGAACAGAACTCTGAGAACAGAGCTAGTGAGTGTTTTATGGTTGATTTTTCTATTTTGTTGTATGATTCCATTTTGTTTCCAAGTTCTTTTCCATTCTGAGTTGGTAGCAGACAGCTGTCTCTACTTACTGCATGAACATTATATTGAAGGACCATGTATAATTCTGTGTCGTGTTAGATATCCAGAGTATTTGTGACATAATAATGATGATGATAATGATTATTTTCGTGAAAATGCTCTAGCATTAAATTTACATATAATAGTCTCTCTCTTTTAGTGCCTTATACTTCATCTAATTATAGGGCTTTTGATCAACTGGTCTGTGGAAATGAAAATTGTCTTTTACATAATTGGCCCCAAACCCAAACCTCTGCATATCTGTGTTGGCTTTTGTCTCCTCTCGCGCATTCTACTTCATGTATTTTGTCAGGGTTCTTTGCAGGTGGGGGTGGGGCACATTAAGTATGCATTTTAAAATATTTGAAAATAATTTGAATTCATCAGCAATTAAGAATGACAAAATTATTTATATATCTATATATTGATGGAGACTCACTCAGAACTGAACATTACCACCTGTGATTTAGAAACTCTTCAGAAAGTTAAAGGATATACTGTATGTATTAGAGTTCTCCAGAGAAACAGAACTAATAGGATTTGTGTGTGTATTTATATTTATGTATGGAAAGAGATTTATTATAAGGAACTGGCTCACTCAGTTACAGAGGTTGACAGCTCCCAAGATCTGCAGGATGAGTCAGCAACCTGGAGACCCTGGTGAGCCAATGATGAAATTCTTGTCTAAAGGCTGGCAGGCTTGAGATTCATGAAAAGCTAATGTTTCAGTTTGAATCTAAAGGCAAGAAAAAGCTGATGTTCCAGTTCGAAGGCAATTGGGCAGGAGGAATTCTTTCCTACTCAGGGGAGGGTCAGCCTATTTGTTCTTTTCAGATCTTCAACTAATTGAATGAGGCCCACATACATTAGGGAGAGCAATCTGCTTTACTCAGTCTACCAATGTAAATGTTAATCTCATCCAAAAACACCCTCAAAGACACACTCAAAATGATGTTTGGCCAAACCTCTGGGCACCCTGTGTCCCAGTCAAGTTGATACAAAATCAGCCATCACACTATATTTTGAATTAATAATAGAGCAGAACACTAGATTAATGATGGAATTGGGAGCAAAATCTTGACACATGCCCCATGATAAGGTGCCAAGATAAGGTAGGTAGAAAGATAACTATTAAGTGCTTGGGTATGAATTTTTAGACTTGGCCATTTTCATAGTCTTTATTATATCTTTGGCCATTTATTATACCAAATTACGTTGAGTTTTAACTCTATGTCCACATTCTATTGGAAGACAGTGAATATTGGATGTGACTCCTGCGTGATGCTGCCAGTGATAGCACTAGAATAGGAGGGCACTGGGGGCCACCGCTGCCCTTAGATCTGGGCAGTGGGCCGCAAATATTACAGATACTCAAACGTAAAAGATATCTTTTTAGTTATTTAAGGAATTTTTCTAAAGTTAATGTTAACAGTTGAGCAAAATGGAGTTTACAGGTGAGAGAAACATGAACCAAGGTAACTATCCAGGCTAGAGGATGAAGTTCTGAGTGGGGTGGGGACTATTGCCTCTGTCTAGATTTTGTTTCAAGTTAGCTCTCCAAATTTCCCTAACAGAATGTCTAGACAGTCTGGTTTCCCCAGACCACTGTGCATTCCATTCCCCCTTTCCCCTGTTCGTATGAAGTAGTTTTGGTGCTACATAGAATTGCCTGGCAGTCCTGAATTGGAAACAGGTGATGTGAGGGAGGAGCACTTGCCTAACTCCATGGGCAGCTTGACCTGCCAGGCCTCATCCAAGTTTCAGGTCCAGTCACTGCCTGAGTTTGGGATCTGAGCTCGCTCTTCTCCTGCTTTGTCCAGAACATCCCTATTATCACTTAGATGGCAGAGCTGACCCTGGCAATTACAGTATGTATTATATCTTAAACATCTTTATCCTCTCATTCTCAATGAAATTACTGGAAAGTAGTATTCCTGGCCCTTCGTGGAAACAACCTGGGACAAGGGCTTAATTTACAACATTTAAATAAAGTCATGCATCCCTTAATGACAGGGGTACGTTCTGAGAATGTCAGGTGATTTCGTCATTGTGCAACAACATAGAATACTAACACAAACCTAAATGGTATAGCCTACTACACACCTAGGCTATGTGGTACTAGTCTCATGGTGCCACGGTTGGATATGTGGTCTGTCATTGACCCTTATGTCACTATGCAGTGCATGACTGTATTTAAATGTGTGAAATGTGGGCCTGTGTTTGCACTCTTAGCTTGTGATGCTCAAGGCAGTATGAGACCGTGCAGCTTATTGAGAGAGTCAGGAAATTTATAGAGGAGTGCTAAGCTTCCCTCATCTTATTCCTGACGAAGGTATGGGAACTGAAGATGATTGTAAAGTCAGTGGATGGGAGAGTTGAAAACAGGTAGCAGACTATGTGAGAGTGTAGGGGGTGAGTTCAAGGGATTTGGGCCTTGGTCAAAGAGTGGAAAAGTACTGGGTACTAAGTCAGAGTGGAGAAAAGTGTCTCCAAGGTTTCCCTTGCCTCCTATTGATCCCCACTTCCCCTCAGCAGTGGTGCCTGAATTGTACCTCTGCCCGGGGCTTCCGATAAGAGACCTAGAAATGAAGGTGAGTGGACTAAGAATGCAAATATGTGAAGAACATGATGGGTGGGGGGTTGGGGTGTGGCGGGGCTGAGTCCTTGACTGCAGCTCCTTTCAGTGATTGCAATGCACCTGGCTGTGCAGCATGTCTGATGGGGGGAGGGCAACTTTCCCCTGTGAGGTGTGACAGATAAAGACTTCATAATTGCCTATAGTCAGGGCTGAAAAATTGCACAGATTTTTAACCAAGAGCTGGACTCTGTATGCAAGCAGGCAGGGTTGCCTCAATATACAGGCAGAGTGGGAGATTTTTTTTTTGAGGCAGTGACATGTGAAGGCAGTCTAAATAATCTTGTTAACATAGACTTGGACCTTGAAAGTATGTTGTTATAAGGAGCTACACATATTGAAGTATGCTAGTATGTGATATATAAGGTAAAGTGGATTTAAACAAGAGAAAAGAGAAGAGGCACAATTGTTTCTGAAAGTACCCACCTTTAGTCATTTTAAAATTGGGAGAGCTTATCCTACAATAGGCTATGACACTGAAAGTAAACAGTTAAATGGAACGGGGAAATATAGTCATATCAGAACACGAACTAGAAGGCATTAATAGTAAATCATTATCATCTAACAGTGATTAAAGATAACACTATGAATTCTGTCAGTTCTCTTTTGAAATCTTCACTTTCTCTAATTGCCTTAATTTTGAGTTTTTGAAAATAATTCTTATGCTGTTTTTTACTATATCTCTTTATATAGATTCACTTTGGCTTCTTTAGAAAGATGGGTTTATCGTTCTCTTTGGCTTTGTGGGGATATCTTTTAGAATATCCTGATTTTCACTGGGGACATTATTTCTGCTCTTTTAATTTTTTCCCCATAATAACTTTAAATAAAATTAAACACTCAAAAAATAGAATTTACATTTAATTAAAGGGACTTTTTTCCCTGTACTCCAGAATGAAGAGAGTAAGTCAGAGTGGCTCCCAAATTGCCTCATAATTTCTGAGATCTTCTCTTTTTTTTTTTTTTAGTGGAAACTTCTCTTTGCTATTTTTCTGATTCTGCTCTATGTGGATTCACACTCAGAAGTTTGTCCTCAGTTTGATGCTTTGTCTAAGGGAGAAGATTTCTCTGGCTACTTCCATGTTCATTGATTCCCGATGATTCCAGCACTGCCCAATCATTTAAACGTTCTTTTGTACCTACAGTTTAGTTGGAGCTCACAGTGCACTCGCACTTCTGTCTGCAGGATTCAGATTGGCCATTGGAGTTTTCCAGTTGGCAATTAGAGTGTTTTCCGACTCTTGGGACTTTCAGAAATTTCTTTGACTATTTTCTGCTTCTTCCCTCATGTAATGTTGCTACTATCATACAGGTTTGATGTGTGTTTGGGTTTCTTCTCCACCTGTTAGAGTTTTAGAGATTCAAGTGGAAAATATCACTTGGGTTTGTTTAATATGTTGTATTGAAGTTTTTGGCTTGTTATCTTAGTAGTTCTGTCTGTTTTCTGGAGGTATACGGGAAGATTCAAAATCTAAAGATCACTGTCATCTTCTCAGAAGCTTTAGATTTTCAAAATGGTATTACATGTGTTCAGTGTTTATTGAGTGAGTTTTACATGATCAGGATTGTGTAATAAGTGCAAAAAAGTTGTCATATTATATCATCTATTATGATAGTATACAACAAATAGGAATTATCGTGCTTAGTTATAGTGGGAAACAAAGGGTAGCATGTGAGCACATAGGCAGGGAGCCAGTTCATGTGGGGGTGTCTGTGTCCACTTCAAAGAAGAGGAGGCATTTTTCGGTAAGGTGATATCTAAACCGAGCTCTGAAGGAAGGATATTTCTTTTTTAATTAGTGGTATAGAGAGATGTTTATGCAGAAGGCTTGAGAGAAAAATTATGTTTTCTGGTTATTGTAGTTTAATATGACTGATGTATATGTGCCAGCTAAAGAGTTTATGTCGTATCTGGAGAGAAATGAAAGGCTACTGAAGAATATTTGACGTGAGAGTGATATGATCATATTTTGTAACTGTTATTTATCCTTAAAGCAAACTGAATACAAAGCTGTTATTGAATCTGTTTTAGGGCTGATAGGTCAGTAGTTTACTCAGATATATTTAATACACAATAAAAATAAGAATGACCCTAGTCAAGATATTTGGCATAAAAAATATAGTACTCCAAGACCATTGCTCTGTAAGACCTGACAGTAAAGCAAGGTAATGTAAATAGCATGGGCAAAGTTCAAAGTTAAATAGAAAAAGAAGTCCGTTGATTGGAGTGATCGGAGAGTCCTTTGTGGAGCAGGTAACACAAGAATTAAGCATATAGTAAACATTTTAATTTTAATTCCCATGTTGGAAACTTTGATGATGGGCAACTGCTACCACCTTAGTTTAGACCTTAGCATCCTTTTATAATATGGCCCCTACCAATATTTTCAATCTAATTTGTTTTTTTTGTGAGGAAGATTGGCCCTGAGCTAACATCTGTTGCCAATCTTCTTATTTTTGCTTGAGGAAGATTGTTGCTGAGCTAGCATTTGTGCCAGTCTTCCTCTGTTTTGTGTAGGATGCTGCCACAGCATGGCTTGATGAGTGGTTTTAGGTCCCTGCCTGGGATCGGAACCTGTGAACCCCAGGCCGTGGAAGCAGAACGCATGAATTTAACCATATGTCGCTGGGCCAGCCCCTCAATCTCATGTTTTAATAATATCTTTCCTCCAATATCTGTGTCTCAACTCTAGGTCAAAGAGGATGGCTTTCTATAGCCATTAAAAAGTGTTTTTTTTTTTTTCCCTTTAAGTGTTTAACTTCTAAGAGGAAAAGATGGTAGATGTTAAACAATGCTATACTCGTTCTATTGAAGCAACTGAAAAACAATAAAGAACATTGCATTGTAAGTCAAATTTGAATTGACTGGAAATCAAATTTGAACTGATGAATTTTAACCTCTACTCTGACCAATTGCATGTAATTTCACTAAGCTTCTGATTTTATTATTTTAAAAGTGAAGTTAAATAGCATGGGCATGGCCACACACGGTTTAAAACAATGGACATGAGATTCAAAACTTAATTGCCTTATCCAGACACAGACTCTTAAAGTATTCCAAGTCAACTTCAGTGAGTGCTGCAACAAAATTTGTTTTTCCCTCAGTGGGGAAACTGATCACATATAGAGCTGTTTTGCAAGAATGTTTTGTTTGTTCCTTGGTTTTATTTTGGTTTTCATCATGTTAAGAATTTGGAAGACAGACCAGAGCTAAATCATGTCTTTGACATTGTAAAACTCTGTGACCTTGATAAGACAGTTAATGTCTCTGAACTTGGTTCCTAGTTTACAGTAATTGTGACAGTAAGAGGTTTATCATGAAATGTAAAGAAAAAATGTAAATTGCTTAATAATTGCCTAGCCCATGGCTTGGCTCATATTATATACTAAAGAGATACCAAGTTTTGGCTTTCCATGAAATTTTAAGAAACCTTCAAGAACATATTTTATTCTTCCAATTCTAGAATAGGGACATATCTATCAATTCCCTTTTTTAACACATAAAAAAATATGCTAAGAGATATTATGGATGAGACAGTTTTGAGCTTTGTGTTGAGGGCATGTGGTGCAAGGACAAGTTAACTGAGAAAGAAAAGGCCCCGGTTCTCTGCTCTCTTTCTGTCCCCTACCTTGGTTTATAGTATTTGATTTTATTGTCAGTATTTTATGGTACTGGTTTCTGTGTTTTCAGACAGTATATGTATATCTTTAAAATGTAAAATGACTTTGATCTTCCTACAAAACAGGCTCACAAACATACACGTTTCTCCTAGGAAAATTTATTGATGTTTAATTGAGCATCAGGGAAGAAAAGGAGATAACTTCAATGAAAAAGAATTCAGATTGAGTACAGAAGATGTCTTATTATGTTTGGGTCTGAATATTCTTAAAATATAGTCCTCTTAATTTGGAAATAGTACTATGAGACGGAAAAATATATTTTGGTTTTAGCATTTGAAATCAATGTGGAGGTAGAGAATATATATCAAAAAATTGATTGGCAAGTAAATAGCAGCTTGTTGTTAAAAAGACAATTAATCCTTTGATCTAAACAATTGCCTACATGAAATATGTGCCAAACCTTATCAACGCACCCCTCCTTTTTGTTTCCTGGGACACCTGCTCATGCCAGTTGGGTCATGGTCAGAAGAAAAATCAATCTCAGTGAAATGATTAATGCCTCACAAATCCAGTCTTTTATTTTCCCGTCATCTGTTTGGCTGATTGTTTGACTCATCTTTCATATACTTAGAAACCAGAAAAAAATCACCAGAATCTCCAAAATGAATGGGTAAGTCAAACATTCATAGTATATACAAAAGGAGTATTAACATTCAGGTGATTTGTATTCACAGTATATAATTCACTTAGTTTACAAAAGGTTTTGTGGCAGTATTTCAATTTTCTATGACCACATTATTTGCAAATTAATGTTTTTGGTGGAGTGGACTCTTTGATGTTTTTGGATGTAAATTCATATTAAAATATAATATCAATAGCCAAATATATATCCAAGGATAGGTTAGGAAATATATTTGAAATGCATCACAGATACTCATACTTCTTTCTTTATTTTTCCCATCAGTAGAGACTCTCAAAATACCTTCTTCCAATCTTTGCTGAGAAGATAATGGATTAGAGAGCTGTCGTGTTGAAAGGACATCAGGTATCAGATTAGGGTTTTATAAGTGAGTGCACATATCAGACCTTCCTAAAGTCAGGGAAATTATATACCAGGGGAAAGAAGTAATTATAAGGAAGAGCAGGAATAAAGTTAAAGTATTTTTATTTGGGGAATGGAAGGAATAGTAGGTCAGAGAAAATGAAAGTAATTTGATTTCAGTTAGTAAAAAAGGAGCCACTTGTCATTTTCGTATACATTTAAAACACTTCCATGATGGAGCAGAATAGCATGGCTGTCCACAATGCCTTTTCTGTGGCTCCTGCTTTTTTTGGTGAGGAATACTGGCTCCAAGTTAATGTCTGTGGCAATCTTCCTCTGTTTTGTATGTGGGATGCCTCCAAAGCATGGCTTGATGAATGGTGTGTGCAGACTGAACTACCACACCACTGGTTTGGCCCCTGTGGTTATTTATTTATTTACTTTTTTTAAAGATTGGCACCTGAGCTAACAACTGTTGCCAATCTTCTTTTTTATTTTCCTGCTTTTTCTCCCCAAATCCCCCCCAGTACATAATTGTACATTTTTGTTGTGGGTCCTTGTAGTTGTGGCATGTGAGATGCCACCTCAGCCTGGCCTAATGAGTGATGCCATGTCTGCGCCCAGGATCCGAACCAATGAAATCCTGGGCCACCAAAGCGGAACAGGCAAATTTAACCACTCAGCCACGGGGCCAGCCCCTGTTTACTTCTTTTATGGGAACTCTTACCTAGTCGAATTTGTCTGCTTTTCTATGAAGTTACAGTTAACTTCTGGTGCTGAAAATATCTTTCACTAGAGTCAATAAAATCATCTAAATAAACACTATAGTTATCTGATTATCTGTGTTAGCAGTCCTGTAATCATGGAGGAGTTAAGGTATGAGCTTCAATTTTCTAAACTGCAAAAATATAAAAGTACTATATGTACTCTATGTCTTATATTGAGCATTTGGAGATCAGATGTGGTAACATATTTGAAATAACTTGGAAAAATTATCAAAAACCTATAGTTTGTATTTTTACTTGTTTATTTTTTGCTTTTGTTGCTTATGCTTTTGGTATCATATCCAAAAAACCATTGCCAAGACCATGTCAGGGAGCTTTGCCCTTATGTTTTCTTCTAGGAATTTTATAGTCCAGGTCTTATATTTAGTCTTTAATCCATTAGGGTTAGTTTTTGTAAGTGATGTAAGATAAGGGTCCAATTTCATTCTTTTGCAGATGAATATCATGTTTTCCCAGTACCCATTTATTTTGAAAAGACTGTCCTTTCCCCGTTGAATATTCTTGGCTCCCTTGTCAGATGTTAATTGATCATAGCAACATAAGGTTTATTTCTGGGCTCTCAGTTCTGTCCCGTTGATCTATGTGTCTGTTTTTATGCTGCTACTATTCTGTTTTGATTATCATACCTTTGTATTATAGTTTGAAATCAGGAAATGTGATGCCTGCAGCTTTGTTCTTCCTTTTCAAGGTTACTCTGGCTATTCATGGTCGTCTTTGATTATATATGAATTTCAGGATTATTTTCTCTCGTTCTGTGAAAAATTGCCATTGGAATTTTGATAGGGATCATATTAAATCTATAGATGACTTTGGATAGTATGGACATTTTAACAATATTCTTCTAAGCCATGACTTCAGGATATCTTTCTTTTTATTTGTGTCTTCTTCAGTTTCTTTTGTCAATGTGTTGTCACTATCAGCATACGGTCTTTTACCTCCTTGGTTAAATTTAATCTTTTTTAAAAAAGAATTTTGTTTTTTATTTGTTTATTTTTGGTGAGGAAGATTGGCCCTGAGCTAAGATCTGTTGACAATCCTCCTCTTTTTGCTTGAAGAAGATTGTAGCTAAGCTAACATCTATGGCAGTCTTCCTCGATTTTGTACGTGGGACCCTCCACAGCTTGGCTTGGTGAATTGTGTGTAGGTCTTCACCTGGGATTGGAACCTGCGAACCCCAGGCCACTGAAACAGAGTTCATGAACTTACCACTACACCACCGGGTCAGCCCCTAAATTTATTCTTAACTATTGTTTTTGGTGCTGTTGTACATCAAACTAAAAAGCTTCTGCACATCAAAAGAACAAATGAACAACATGAAAAGGCAACCTATAAAATGGGGGAGAAAATATTTGCAAACCATATATCAGATAAGGGGTTAATATCCAAAATATGTATACAACTCAATAACAAAAAGCCCAATAATCCAATTAAAAAGTGGACAGAAGATCTGAGTAGACATTTTTCCAAAGAAGACATACAAATGGCCAACAGGTACATGAAAGATGCTCACCATCACTAATCATCAGGGAACTGCAAATCAAAACTACAATGACATATCACATCACACCTCTTAAAATGGCTATTATCTAAAAGACAAGAGAGAACAAGTGTTGGCAAGGATGTGGAGAAATGAGAACCCTGCTATACTGTTGGTGGGAATGTAAATTGGCACAGCCCCTATGGAAAACAGCATGAGATTCCTCAAAAAATTGAAAATAACTACCATATGATCCACTAATTCTTCTTCTGGGTATGTATCTGAAAGAAATGAAATCACTATCTTGAAGAGATTTCTGCATCCCCGTGTTCATTGCAGCATTATTCACTATAGCCAAGATGCGGGAACAACCTAAGTATTCTCTAATGGATGAATGCATAAAGAAAATGTGATGTATATGCGTACAATGGAGTATTATTGAGCCATAAAAAAGAAGGAATTCTTACCATTTGCAACAACATAGATGGAACTTGAGGATATTATGCTAAGTAAAATAAGTCAGACAGAGAAAGACAAATACTGTATGATCTCACTTATATGTAGAATCTTAAATAAAACAAACAGACTGAACTGGCAGAAACAGAGTAGATTGGTGGTTACCAGGGGCTGGAGTGTGGGGGAAATAGGGAGACGTGGGCCAAAGAGTACACTTTCAGTTATGAGTAATTTCTGGGGATCTAATATATTGCCTGACGACTCTAATTACCAATACTATAATACTACAATACTATAATACTGTAATTAACAATAAATAACAAATATTATATACTTGCAAGTTGCAAAGAGAGTAAATCTGAAATGTTCTCACCACACATACATAAAAATTATAATGAGATATGATGGATGTGTTAACCTTTTTGTGGTAGTCATTTCACAACATGTGTTTCAAATTATCATGTTGTACACTTTAAACTTATACAATGTTACGTCAGTTATATATCAATAAAGCTGGAAAAAATACCTGTACAACTAAATGTCATTGTTAGGAGGCAAAAGATTCTGAAATTTTCGCCTTAGTCTCCGTATTTCTTGAGGTCAGTTACTGAAGCTCCTAAAACAAATTACACGTTGAAGCTCTTGTTAATCAGGAAGTCTTCTCTTCCTTATTCTTCATCGCTTTTCTTTCACTATGTCTTGAACAAAAGCAAAATAATATTGTTAGTCTAAAATGAGAATTGGCAAAGTATTCTTTTCCAGGCAATGGTAGCACAGGACCTGGTTTTTTACAGTTCATGAGCTAATAATGGTTTTACATTCTTAAGTGATTTAAAAAATTATAATAAAAGTATTTGATGGCATATGAAAAGTATATGGAACTCAAATATCATTGTCCATACATAAAATTTAGTTGGAGCATGGCCATGCTCATTTATTGTTGTATTGTTTATGGCTGCTTTGTTGTTACTGCAATAGAGTTTAATGGTTGTAACAGAGACCCCATGCAGTTTTCTCAATTTTCACTGCTAAACCCAGTACGGATTGTAATGATACAGTTGTAACTTCTTAGCATTTTTAGTGTCATATGTATTACTTCACTGTGACTTGTTTTTCCCTTTTATTACTAGTATACATACTTCCCATGTCATAAGAAGAGAAAAACGGGCTTTGAATGTTGTGATTTTAAGTCAGAGTACAGTGACAATTATTTTGTTATCAAATTAGAGGGCAAATAATTCAGTTTATTATGCAATAACACTATAGTAGTGCTAAAAGAATACAGCATACCTTTACATTACCAGAATAAAGTCTCAACACAATATTTCCACCTTCCAAGAACACAGTGATAAGAAAAATTAGAATTGAAAATGGACTATCTCATCATGGAAGAGCTTCATACACACAAATAAAAATAAAGATGCAACCAAATGAATTTTCTGAGTTCGCCAACAGTGAAAGCTATTTATTGTTGGTGAATTAATTGAATTATGTGTGATTGCAACAGTTGAAGAAATGTGTCAACAACAACAAAAAAACACAAGACTACAAACATGTCAGCAGTTGCTTAAAGAGTTGAGAATTATGGGAGAAATATTCATGGTCAATTAAAAAACAAGGCAAATATTTGTATTGGTTTTCTTTGGCTCTTGATAAGTTGACAGATATTACCAATACTATTGATTTTTTGTTTATCAGATGAGTTGATGCCAAGTAGAAAGTGACTAAAGAATTAAACTCTCTTGAGAGTCTGTGTGGACCAACTACAAGAGATAAAATTTCAAAGTAGGTAAGAGAATGCTAATTCAGTACAACTTGAAGTGGAATCTGTTAAGGTGTGTTAGAACTGATGGTGGGAAAAATATGTGGAACAGAAACAGGATTAGTTGAGAAATTTTATACAGCTAATGAAAATGCAAGATGTCTAAAGCCATCAATAATTAATTGTATTATTCATTAACAGATACTTTGCAGAAAATATTTTTATCGTGTAAAATTTAACCAGAAGTTCATTGATGAACTTCATTTCTCTTGTGCATTTAACCACTGTGTAAGTTGTGACATTTATTCAGAAGTGCAAGTGGAGTAAGCTGACTTGCTCTATCATGTTGCAGTCTGAGGGGTTAGCTGTGATAATGTTTTATTGGGGTTTTTTTTTGAGTTTAGGACTGACACATGTTTTTCTGAATTAGAACTATCCACAATCACTATTAGATAATACTGAATGGCTTTGGAAATTAGCTTTTTATGCAGAATAGATAAAGTTTCTCAAAGAATTCAACCAAAAATTAAAAGTTAAATAATGTTTATATGTGAAACTTAGGCTGCAGTAAAATCATTTTGATGACAACTAACTTTATTAGAATCACAAGTAATATGAAGATCTTTATCTACTTCCTGTGCTGTCAAAAGTTAAAACAAGAATTATTATCTTCATTCCAATATACATTTTCAATGGATGTATTTTCTTAAATTTCCAAAGGAAATTTCCATATTTCAGAATTGATTTAACTGGGTAATTGAGGAGCTCTACCTAACTTTCAATTGGAAGTGACTAGTCTGCAATGTAATGACATACTGAGAGTTAAATATCAAAAGAATATAATAGAGTTCCATAAATGCCTTATGAGCAATAAATGTGCTCAATAAAATTATGCTTATGGATCAATATCAGCAACTGACAGTTCCTATGTGTGAAAAATTTTCAAAGATGAAATATGTAAAATCTAATTCCTGATAAGCATTAACTTATAACTAAGCATTATGTTATGAAACTTTGCAGTCAATTTTGATGATAGGAGATGTTAAATTTGAAATATAATCAAGTAAAATGTTATCAATCTCCCAAAAAGTATTTCATTTTTCTTCTTAATAGATCTATAACATAAAAAATTACTCACGTATTTTATTTATTTTATTTTCATAAAATATAAATTAAATATAAAAAAAAATCTGAGTTTTATTTCTTTTTATGTAAATATCTACATAAGATATTTGCCTTTTGGCCCACAAAGCCTAAAATACTTACTCATGTGATCCTTTACGGAAAAAGTTTGCTTCCCCCTAGTACAGAAGATTTAGAAGTTAATGTGAAAGTGTCTCTATAGTTATTCTGACATTATTAACGTTGTATTGTTATTAGAGTAGTAAGATCATTGGAGAAATAAGTCTGATGAGCGAAAACTAAAAGACAGAGTCTCCTTCCTTCCAGATTGGGGGAGCAATAGGCAAATGCTAAAACACTCTTTGAATGTGATTTTTTTTTTTTTAAAGATTTTATTTTTTTCCTTTTTCTCCCCAAAGCCCCCCGGTACATAGTTGTATATTCTTCGTTGTGGGTCCTTCTAGTTGTGGCATGTGGGACGCTGCCTCAGCGTGGTTTGATGAGCAGTGCCATGTCCACTCCCAGGATTCGAACCAACGAAACACTGGGCCGCCTGCAGTGGAGTGCGTGAACTTAACCACTCGGCCACAGGGCCAGCCCCTGAATGTGATTTTTGAGACAGATCAGGCTCTGCTTAGGCTCTTGCTCTGGTTGCTACTTCCATAAGGTGAGAAGAACATGGGAACACAGAGGCAGAATGTTTTCCTTCTGAGACTTAGTTCTCTTACAGGTAGAGTGATTGCTTTTATCATGACCATCTGCTCACACTGGCACTTGGGAACGCAGGAAGTCTCATATTTGTTCCTCAGTCCCTGGATGATGGGAGATTGCAACTTGGCAGGAGAATAAAAACCTACTTCAGTAGTTGTTCATCACACAATAAACTGCTAATTTAATTGCATCTTTGTGGTTGCAACTCAACATAACTTTTTAGGGACTCAAAAAGAAAATGATATGGATTGGAAGATTGGAAGTATATGATTTGGGTATTATTAAACATGTATTTATTGTGTTCATAACATTGGTTTCATCTCAACAAAACTGATTTATTATGTTTTTTAATTCTAACATATGTAGGTGATTTCCTAAGGAGTCTATGGAGACTAAACTTTGACAAATGGCAAGGAGCCTCTTATTGTGCCATTTATATTCTCATAAAGTTACTGAAAGTCTTATAAAGCTCTTCAGTGCTTCAATTATTTTCTTAAATTATCAAGGTGAGGAATCACATTGTAATATATGAATTTATTGGAGAAATGTTCTTTCTTACTATGATGAAAAAGGTGAAAATTCCCACTCCCTGTTCCATCGGTATCTCAAACCTAGAAGGAGAGGAATAATGCTATATCCTCAACCTCATCACATAGTCTCACAGACTTAGAGCTATCTAAGTGCCTGTGCCCACCATTATGTCCCCATCATATTTTTAGTAACTCCTATCAGGCCTGCCAAACACTAAAGTCAGATTTTTTCTGGTGATTGTGGTTTGCCATGATATATTTATATTGCCACTCTAAATTCAGATACAGAAGATATATTGATGGTTTACAAAGCATACAATAATTCTGCTGAGTACAAGATCAGAGAACCACTATTTATTGCAGAGAGTGAGGTCTATGACAAGTTTCAGCTACTATGCTGCAGGTCTCTGAAGTTTTCAAAATGTAAATTTCTCCTACTTACTGGCATTATTGTTCACTTTTGAACACAAAACAGGACAAAAATTATAGGACATTTAGCTGCTTTTTTTGTATAGACTGCCATAGTATAGAAACTATTGTATTCCAAAATTGTGTTTGAACTCGGCGATATGACTTTATTTCTTTTAGTTTTCGGTATTAACAAAACTACAATAGTAAAGATAAGAATCAGCAAAGAAAATTAAAATTAGATATAATTAAAGAACACAAAGATGAATAAGGTTGTAGTGATATTTATAAGTATCCACTTATTAAGATAGGGGCTACATTAATAAAAACAGCCTTAGAAGCTGTGCTCTGGGAATTCTCCATTAAAACATGCATGAGGACTCACAGGAGCTGTTCTCTGACAAATTTTACTATGGCATTCAGTTCTAGTTTTTTTGAAGTTGAGGATAAAAATTCATTAAAACGTCTTAGTAACCAGGGCTTTCAATTTTTAGTACAGATGTTTATGTGCATGCTTCACTGCATTGTGAATAATATGACACATGCAATTATCTTTCCAAATACTGAAATGCTTGCTATGTAGAAATATAAGCATATAAGAATTCCTTAAACTTACAAATTATTGTCTTATCTGCATGTAATGCATATATAGTTTTTCATATGACCTGAAGTACTCTGTCACTCACATCAAATTAATTGTATTAGTAGCAACTACTTTTATACTGATGACTTCCTAGGGGCCTTATGTTCAGCTTATTACTGTCTGATTTCTTGGAATGTTTAGTGACATTGTTAGAAGATAATAGCTGTGATATTTGGTGAAAGATAATAAATAGAATTATTTCAATTTCCTAAACTCAAATGGGGGTAAGATCGTATAAACTTAATAGAACAATTCTTCATTGTGATTTAACGCCCAGATATTTTGAGTGTTCTCTTTGTGATGTTTACTGTGTGATGTGTAAAAGGATGCCAGTATATCAATAAATTAGCTTTACTATTATGAATGAGTTTGCATATCGGATCATTCTTTGAAATAATTTTCTTTGTATGTTAGTAACCTAAGACTAGAATTTTATAATTTGATGTATTTTCCTGAAATAGGGAGTCTCCAGGCTTCATCATATCTCCTTTATTGATATTACACTTAAGGGTGAGTTTTGATCTCCTAGATAGTAAGATGGATGGTCAATTTCTTTATTGAATCAATCTTTTTTCCTTGGATTACTGATTTTCATATTTAATTCTATCTCTAACGCCTTTATCTAAATATGATATTTTCTCTGAGCTAAAATTCTGCTCTAACAGTGGGGCAGAACCAGGCTGGTACCATAGTGTCTTGATTACTGTAGCTTTGTAGTAAATTTTGAAATCTAGGCTTGAGAGTCCTCTAACATTAGCTCTGTTAATTCTTTATTATGTTTTCCTTTTTATTCCTCAAACTGGATAATGTCCATTGACCTATCTTCATGATCACTGATTTGTTCTCTGCTTGCTCAAATCTGTTGTTGAAACTCTGTTGTGAATTTTTCAATTAATAGTACTTTTCAAATCCAGAATTTCTATTTGGATGATCTATATAATTTGTTTCTCTTTATCAGTACTCTGGTGAAGCATCAGACTTATTCTTTCCTTTAATTTTTTTAGACATAGTATTCTTTAGTTCCTTGAGTACATTTAAATTAACTGGTCCTTTAGCACCTGAGCACATTTAAAATAGCTGGCTTAAAATCTTTAGCTAGTAAGTCCAATTTTGGGCTCCCTCAAGTACAGTTTGTATTGATTATATTTTCCCCTTGTGTATGGGTCATAGTTTGTTTCTTTGCATGTTTTATATTTTTGGTAAAAACTGGACATTCCAAATGTTATGTATAAATTTTGGAAATTAGGTACCCTCCTCCTTTCTAGGGTTACTTGGTATTGCTGCTTGTTGTAGTAGTTATTGGTTTAGTGATTTTTCTGGATTAAATCAGTAAAATCTGTCTCTTTGACATGTGTGGCCACTAAAGTCTGTACTTGGTTAGTTTCATAGTCAGTTATTGATTAGAAAAGATGTCCTTGATGCCAGGAGCAATAAATCTCCCAGTCTCTGCTGTAGGACTGAGTGTGGGGCATGCCTGCAATAATCAGCCGGGCACTTTACAGCTCTGCCTTAGTCTTTACTTCCTGCTTGCACAGAACCTCAAGATCAGTAAGAACTGGGAGCATAGGACCTTCCCAGCTCTTTCATGAGCATTAGTACAGCCCAAAGCATGTGTGTTGCCGTCTAGATCCTCAGCAGTATATCAGACCTTTTCCAAGCCCTTATGGACTATTCCTCAGCTTTCTCCTTTTAAAATTCTTGATTAGTTCATTGTTTGCTCCAACTGTTACTCATCACCTCAGAAGCTGTGATGTTAAAACATTTGCCAACTGCCCCTCGTCAAGAAATATTCAGTACTGGGCAATTTCTGTTGAGTTAAAAAAGAAGCTTTTGGAATGCGTTCTTCCAGGGAACCACTAGACAGGTCAAATAATGTCTTTTCTTTGAATAAAACTTTAAAGAGTTCAAGTTCTGATCTGCTCTCTCCAGTAGTGGGAAAGCAAGTATTTTCCAAGACTGCCACAAAATTGGAGGATGCAGACAGGATGGCAGTAGATAGGTGAGATTGTCACAAAACTAACTATTCCTACCAAGATTAAACCATATTTATTGAGTAAGTTGGTGTCTTCAAGGCTTTGGTTAATTTTCAGGTTATGAAAAAAGGATTCTCATTGTTTTTCCAAGTTTTATCATTGCTTTTCTGGAGGGGCAAACTTTTGGAAGTCCTTACTCTGACATTTTGGCTAATGTCTGCTTACTTAAGAGTATTTTAACCAAAAATTCCAGCAGAGAAAACCAGATTCATGGTATAGTTGAAGAAAAAATTGGAGTCATGTATATTTACTCTGTAGTGTATATAGCCTTATTCAAACTTAGCTTTATACATTGTACCACCTTGAAGACTTTGCCAGCCAGTGTTAAAGTACATAGCTTGCTTTCTAAAGAACATAAACACAACTGAAAATCATATTTAAAATGTGCTCAATAACTTTCTACATACTTTTTTCTTTAATACGTATACCATTCATTTAGAAATTGGGAACATAATTAATATATATTTACCTAACATTACAAAAATATACAAAGCTATTGATTTCTCACCAAGGGAGAGTTGCATGGTTTCTTTTACTGAAATCACTATAAAAACATGTGAAACTGTAAGTTGTAAAATCCTTGGAAGTTGGCAAGATATTCCAAGATTTAATTTTTACATTTTCATGAGAAGAAAAAACATGCCATACTTAAAAGTATCCTTCTTAGTAAAGATGACTCCTATAGAAATCTTGTGAAATGTTTTCAATATTTTTTACACTCTAACTAGAAACAGACCAACTGCTAAGATGAATTCTCAAAAGATTATTAATTTTTTTCCTTAAGCATTGTTCCTCCTGACACAAGACATGAAGTTAGGTGCTTTTATAGGTTATGGGACATTTCAAAGAAGAAATATGATAAAAGATGAATATGAAGCATAATTATTTGTAGTACTATATAAAGGTTTCGTGGAATATAGATGAAGTTGCTGAATTGAGATAATTTGAATGGTTTGAACATGTGTTATTTTATTGAAAAGGGGTAGTGGTGGTGATACGTGGAACTGTAGTAAATTAAAAAAGACAACTCTCTAGATTGGGATGCATCTCACATTTAATAAGATGGAGTTTATAAAGCCAAAGATAAGTAACAAAATTAAGGATTTATAAATTTAGAATCTTGATAAAGTACACAGAAAAGAACAACATGTATAATGGCTATTATAACAAATGGCGAGTGTGAAAATTATTTTTACAGTTGCTGAATTACTGAAATACGCAGAAATTAAAGTGTTGGCTGTCGATGGCTAATCTCATATCTATGTTATTCGAGAAGATCAGGAACCTCTTCCCTGGTATAATTTTAGGAAATGATTTTTCTAACTAAGAAATTATTCTGCAATTTGTCTGTATCCATTCCTTAAGCATCAATCATTTTCACACCATTGGCTTATTCATATAAAGCTAGTATGTATTTGTAATTCTGATCTTGAATAAGTAGGAAATTAAAAGTTCAATATCAATTAACCTTTTAGATAAAATTAGTTTATCCATTTCTAAAGTAAAATAATACCGTGCAGAAGTGGAACATCAGAAAGGCCTCTCAACTAATGGACTCTTTAGAAGAATGAGGAGTTCTAGAATTAGAATCTGGATTTTAATAGTTAATACTCACTGCATGTGGCCAAATGACTTGCTTGTCTGTTGGTGTGGCGTGCCAAAATATAAGGATATGCTAGCAAGAATAGAGAGAAGATGATCTTTCAGCTGGGTTGGCTATACTCTTTTAACCTATGTGTTTATATTATTTTAGTCTGCTGACTTCATTTTGGAGAATGTCTAGGGTTTATGTGATGCTGCAATGATAAGTATATTTAAGCAGTCTCTGTGTAAAGTCAAACCCTCACACATATTCACTGAGAACTTCTATTAATTGTTTCACCTCCATAGTCACATGGTTCTTTAGTAAATTGAGGATTTTTATTTCAATCAGCCTTTTCTAAGCGTGTATTCCAGATGAAATGATTATCACTCCCAAACCTCTTGCTTTATAAATACGATGCCTTCAGAGAAAAACTAGCTGAAATTTGAAAATAAGGCAAAAATGTAGGTAACCTATCCCTTTAGTGTTGTGTTAGGGTAAACGATTATCTAGGGGAATATTTTTAAGTCAATCACTATTTACTATTGATGGAAGGTCCTAGAATTAGTGAGGTTACCTGTTAAATTGTAGAATTTTGGTGAAATGTAGATTTTGTAGAGATGCAAATAATTCGTCTGGTGGAAAAGATAACCCGAATAGTTATGGTTTATGATACTGTTGGTTATTACTCAGCTATGTAGCTAGGCTAGTGGGTTAATCCTAACATTGTCTAAACAATCAGTTTCTCAAATGCTCTTTGGCTCTGTTTTATTATCTTACTGGTTCCTTTAGTGAGTTCAATAAAATATTTGACATCTATTCATTTTATATTTGTATGAGGGACATTTTAAAACTTTTAAAAACTTTTCAATTCTGTATCTGTTTCAATCATTGTCTTCAGAGCAAAAAGGTATTCTTTCCCTCCACAAACTTCCTGCTACTGCAGAAATTATTGATAGGACAATATTGTATATTAGCCTTCATAAATTAGAAAATAATATTTGTATACTGTTCTGAGTGATCTGCATTAATATAATTATGTTTCGGTAGGAATGACATGGATTCAACTTGTAAAACTTTGTAATAGAAAAGCATGATTAATGTCAAGTATGTTAGTTATATATCTAATCTGTTGAGTTTACAGGAGAAACAGTTAAATTATCATGGCCACTTTTTTCCCATTCCAGGAATATCACATCATTAGGAACTTCTTAAAAATATAAATCCCCACACCTGAATCCAGACTCATTGAATTAGTATATGTAGGAGTGATGCTGTGTAATAGGTCCTTTTTGAAAAAATATCCTAGTTGATTAAGATGCAAAATCTGCTTTTGAATTGCAGATCTAGTTTCCCGAGGGAGAGCTTTTGAGTAACGACTTCTAATAATTAATCTCAAATTATGAGTGGTAGAGATAAGAATAGAAAACTGAAAAATATATATGACAAAGTACTCTTTCCAGAGCTAAATTTTGATATATGTAGCAAAGTGTACAGAAGATTTAATGCAATCTTTTATGTTCATGGAACTCAAGTATGTAGATACTCTGTTTCATATTTTGGACACAGAACAAAAACACATCTGCCAGCTTCCAAGGATGGCTTTTTAATGACATTTTTAGCAATCATAAAGAATTCATATAGGCCAACATTAAAGAACTCATCCTCGGAAACGAAATCAAAGCCCTGAAAACTTTATTATTAGCTTTGAAAGAGACATTAGAGGACAGTGGGCAGTGGAAGCTGCCACACTTTGGGAGCATGTTGGAAGCATAAGTTGACTTCAGTTTGAGTAGTACGAGAGCAATCGTGTGAAGTCAGCCTGGCAGAAAGAAAAAAGGTCTACAACAAGGTCATCAACGGGCTAAATTGTTAACAGCACACAACTAAATCCAAATGTCTTTAGTTAATTTATATTTTTGTTAATTTCATATCAATAACAGCTACAAAATTTGTCAATTCCGGTGTTCGGTGTTCCATTCAATTACCAGAAACACTTAGATACAATGCGGCAATAAACAAGATAAAAAGGAAAAGAAAATAAAACTTAATTACATCTGAAACTAATAGTGTGTAATGGTGGACGTCATCTCACCAGCTTTAAAGCCAAAGAAACTACTCTGAGGCACATCCTACTCAGTCCTGTTGAGGTGTAATTGACCAATCAACAACAGCTGATGAAATGTTAAGTCTACAGCATCTCTGTTTGCCTCAGAGTTCACTCTGGTTTACAGACCCAATGTTTACTTTTCAGGGCAATCTGAATTTATATTCACACAATTCTCCTAAACTGCTGGATGCATCCTTATATATCTATTCGAATTAGAAATACGTGTCAGTTACAGCATCAGTGTATGTGTAAGAGAGAGTTTGTGGATATGTTTGTGTGTGTGAGAGAGAATGAGTGAGTGAGGGTGTGAATGAGGCTGTGAATGTGTGTATGAGTTCATGTGTCTATATATGTGTGCAACTGTGTGTGATCGTGTGTGAGTGTGTGGGGGTGATGATAGGTGTTCATGATATATTTTACTGTCTGAAACTAAGTCACTGTTGATACTGTCTTATTCTGAAAGGTCTCATTAAAAAAAAGTCACCTTAGAATGTGTGGGTGTGTGTATGTGTGTTTAAATGTATCTCAGCTATTAAAAAGACGAGTTCAGTAGGCCACAGTGTGAGAGTACATTCCCTCCCTATCCAGTAGAGTTGAACTAAATTTATGCCTGCTAGAGCAGCGTGTACTGAAAAGGGGCTTTGCAGAGCTGTGTACTGTCCCTTTGTGGATGTCATACAGAGGTTTTTATTTCTATCCGAGTACTCAGAGGTCAGAGTCAAAAGAAATAATAATCTCATTTTTTTTAACATACTGAGTCAATAGAAGTCTCATTTCAGGGGAAAATTGAAGTCATAAGCCTACTATGGTGTAAGAAAGAAGAATACAAAATAATTATTTTATATATATAAAAAGTTGAGAAAGTCAAAGAAACATCACACACTGGGCCTATCATCTGGAGAAATCACATGCTGGACATACTGTACACACAATGTTTCTCAATTTTACAATGACATTAAAGAACAAATTGGCGAATGTTTCATTCTAATATTCTCTTTTCCCATGATGTTATGCTGAATTATTCTAATAGAATAGTCCATGAAGAAAGGTCATAATCAAAAATATTTAAGAGGATAAGTGTTAACATTAAGTATTTTTACCACAATTAAAGAAAAGCATTTAGGGAAAAATAGTAACTCTTATCTACTGCTTATTGTATTTCAAGCATTTTACCTCTGTTATTTAATTCTCACAAGCACAGTAGGAGGTAAGTTCTGTTATCTTGATTTTCAAATGAGGAGGTTGACTCACAGGTGGAGTGACAAGTAGTTTGCCCAAGGTTTCACACATCTAGTTAGTGGGGATCCAGAGTAAATCCAGTCTGGCTTCAGTTAACCAGTATGCTTTGACCCCTTCTGTACTATACTGATGACTTTTATATGTGGGATGTTTTTCCTGTTTTCTACAGTAAGTTAACCAGTGTGTTTTTATTTAATCCTGAATTTCCAACACATTTTCCATGTAAAGTTTATTTTTATGGGCAACATATAAACAATATTTGCGTAGGACTGGTGTTCAGTAGAACATGCTTTGTAGGTCCCTGTTCTAGTAATATGCAAAGTAGAAAGTCTATTTTTGTTTCCACAGATTAATATAGTCTTAGATTGGATTCCCTGGGCACTGTATTCTGAGACAGAGATTTTACCTGAAAGAAGTTTATGAATAGTGCTCCAGAGAAAAATACCTGTAAAGTAAGGAGGATAATAAGATTAAGATAAGAGAGGAGCTGGGGCTGGCTCATTGCTGAGCGGTTAAGTTCCTGCACTCTGCTTCGGCACCAAGGGTTTCACCTGTTCAGATCCTGGGTGCACACATGGCACCACTCATCAAGCCATGCTGAGGCGGCGTCCCACATGCCACAACTAAAAGGACCCACAACTAGAACATACAACTATGTATTGGGGGGATTGAGGGAGAAAAAGCAGAAGCTTTGGTTTTCATCAGTTTAAATAGAATACCTAGGTGTAACTTTTTTGGTGTGTGGTGTTTTTTTCTGGTTTGGTTTTTGGTTTAGAGTTTTGATGTTTATCTTTCTTCGAGTGCTCTGATCTTGAATCTGTGGCTGGGTATTTTTTCATTGTGTTTGGAAACCTTATAGCCATTGCATCCTCATATGTTTCTTCTTCACTGTGCTTCTTCTCTTTTCCTTCTGGGGTTGTAATTATGTTATACCATTTGAAATTGTCCCACAATTCTTGTATGCTCAGGGTTTCCCCCAACATTTTGTTTCACTTTGCATAATTTCTTTTGACCTATATTAATGTTCACACATCCTTTTCTTGGCTCCAACAAGTCTACTGATGAGCCCTTTAAAGGCATCCATCGTCTTTGTGATAGTGTGTATTTTTCTAGCATTACCATCTCAATTCTTTTATATAATTTTCATCTTTGTTGAATTTATCCATCTATTCATACATGCTGATCACCTTTTCCACTAGATCCTTTAACATACTAAACATTCATTTTATACTCTCTCCCTTATAGCTCCACACGGGATAGTCTCTGAATAAGGTTCTGTTCATTGCTTTGTCTCTCGGCAGACAGTTGTTTTATTCTTACATGTTTTTGTGTTTGAAATTTTTAATTGCTGAACATAGTTTCTAGAGCATTAGAGGCTGAGATGTATAAACTTTATGCCTTGAAATAGTATACCACTTTATCTGCTAGAATGTTAGTGGAGGATTGGATCAATCCTGTTAGCAGTTGAGCTGGGTTTGCATTTTGTTGTTACTGTGGTTACCCACAGTACACTACAGACTTCTTGTACTTTCATTGTTACTTAGGGTGGGGTGGGTATGCTGGAGGATTTTTCTAAATATTCCGTCTTTAGGGGCTGGCCCTAAAGGGTAGCATAGTGGATAAGTTCATACACTTGACTTAGGTGGCCCGGGGTTCGTGGGTTCAAATCCCAGGCGTAGACCTACACACCACTCATCAAGCCATGCTGTGGCAGTGCCCCACATACAAAATAGAGGAAGATTGACATGGATGTTAGCCTAGTGACAATCTTTCTCAAACAAAAAGAGGAGAATTGGCAACAGATGTTAGCTCAGGGCCAATCTTCCTCACCAAAAATAAATAAATAAATATTTCATCTTTACCTTCAGTTTCACACCTTACCTCTATGTCTGCCTCTCGAAGAGTAGTGGTGATTCTCCCGCAGTGGTAGACTGCTGTGTCTTGCTAGTTGATATTTGCTTGCCTGCTGGTTTTCCTAGGAGGGGCTTTCTCAGTGATCCTGCCCTTTGCCCAGGATAGAAGATCTCTAATGGGCTGGGCCATTAGAAAGAAACAGTGGTTTTCTTTCTTGTAACCTTCCCTCGACTGCAGTGTGCCTTCCCCTTACCCAGGAGGGTGAAAAGGTTTGCTGCCTATCATTTTTTTTTAAATAAATGAGAATTATTCTTCCTTAATTATAAAATGTCAAATAACTTTCGTTTCCTCTAAACATAAAATGAAGATAGAAGAACACTTTTCACTATCTTTCTTCCCACTTCTTACAGTATAACTTCTGATTATTGATGAATTTACTAATATTAAGTATTATGATTTTTCTTTAAGGAGTTATTTGTAACTATGGCATTTTATTTTCCTGATTATTTAATGAAGACATGCCAAGATATTTATTTCATTAGTTCTAGTATTAACCACCAAACTTTGCTGTTTTACAGTGAATTTCCTATTCTTATTCTCTATTTTTTCCTTTGTCTTTTTTCATTTTACATCTCCATCTTCATTTGAATATTAGTTTTGCTTACTATAGGCCACATACTACTGTATTTAGAACTTTACATAAATTAATTTTTAATTCTCACAGTCTGCTATGATGATACTGTTATTTATACAAGAAAGGGTAAGCAAATTTGTCCAAATTACATAGCTAGTAAAAGGAGATTCAGAGGCTAGAGCTGAGCAGACTGACTTCAGTGTAATATTCTTAACCATTATAAGTTATATTTTGTCCCTAATTTAATTTGAACTCTCATGCACCTGTTACGGTATATCTTTCAGTCTGCATGCATACACATGCATACTTGTGTTTTCAGAAAGGATGCAAAATTCTACAAATGTCTTGTTTGATGTATGTACACATGAGTGCCAAATGTCTTTGAAAAAAATATTTTACTTATTGTCCTTTCATTCTTCTTCAGGTATTGCTCTATTATATTTACTTTTTTAATTTAACTATTTGTGTCTAAAACTTGCTTTTTCTTTATAACTAAACCGATTATTGCCTAATATTGAAGTCTTTTTTTTTTTTTTTTTACCCTTGACATTAAAAAGGATATACTTCAAGGTTAGTTTCTTTGCCTTAATTTTATCTGATGTGGCTGCTTTTATA
Source organism: Equus quagga (assembly GCF_021613505.1). Classification (NCBI taxonomy): domain Eukaryota; kingdom Metazoa; phylum Chordata; class Mammalia; order Perissodactyla; family Equidae; genus Equus; species Equus quagga. The sequence goes on along the minus strand of NC_060272.1, from coordinate 23,337,870 downwards.
TCTGCAGTATATGTTGTCCCTAATTTTAGTAAAGTTGTATTTTCTTTTTAATTTTTAAAATAAAGTCATTGTGAATTTATCCTAGAGGCTCTTTACTGAACATTATCCACATTTGAGATCCATGCATTCTGTCATCTGTATCTATTATTCTAATCTCCATTTTTACCTCTGTGTCCTGGAGGGATATATTTAAGAGGTCTTCATTGTCACTGCCTACATTTTCTTTAGTGATGATTCTGCCTATACTTCTTTGAATGCAAATTTTATCATTGTTTCACTTTTAAGGTCCACAAATGATTTCACTCTCTTAATAAGCTCCACTTTTATTTTGGTCTGGTATAAAATTCTTTAATCTTTCAAGATATTTTACCCCCTCAGATTCCAAGCATTTTAGGTTGATTGTGAATTCATGGCAGGCAATATCTAATATATATTTAGGTATCTTATTGTGTAATTTCCAAAAAGTTTTATTTTTTTCTCTTCTACGCATTTTATAGGCAGGATAGTTTTCTCCCTTTTTATTCACTCTTGAATGAAGAGAGATCAATCCAAACCTGGCTTTTGCTGCAAAACTGTAGATTTTTCTAAAATACTCTAACTGTCCAATTGGTTTCCATTAGCATCATCCTCTAAAACGCTAAGGAGGAAGTTTGGTTGATGTAAATTTTGAGAGCCAGTTCAATTATCCAACAGTCAAAGCAAATTGGCAGGCAGCCAGAGCCCTAGGAAGTCATTTAGATAAATTTCATATTCATATAATTTATTCTCTCTGTTTGGTGAAGATGCTGTGCCAGAGGCCATGTTTTCTGTGAACCAATTTCAGTTTAGACCAATTACCATGGCAATTACTCTCTTCTGCCTCTGTCTTTTTAAAGCATCATACTTTGTTTGAAAGAAGCCGTGTCTCATCAGGAAGCAGTTGTCCAATGGCATGATTTCTCCTTGAGAGTGCTGATAAGAAAAACCAGAAGTCTCATAACTTAACACCATGAAAGTCATTCAGTCATAGCTGTGAAAGGCATACCGTTGAGAATTCTAATAGTTTGTTCTTTGTGCATAAACTCCGGATGTATGGTTGGGGTTGTTTCAGTGTTCCCTGCTGGTGCTATGCAGCATTCTTGGGGAGGGTAAGTTTGTGAGTAAATGCCTGCTTGTCTCCCTGATGCGGGCCTTAACATTTTTATGAGGCTGCATTGGTCATTTCAATATCAATAAATAAATACCTTCCTTAATTCCCCATTATAATCCTAAATAATCTTTCTCAATTTGAAACTTTTACACCTTTGGTCTTTTTGACAGACCTTCTATCATTCTGTGTCATCCTCTTTTCTTCCTGCATTTCTGGATATTTCTTCGCATGATCTTTTCTGGCCTCTTTTCTTGCAATGTAGTATCCCTCACCTTTCTTTTTTGAGTCTCCGCTTTTAGTCTCTACATATTCTTCCTAGAAACATATTACATAACATGATTCAAATACTACGTTCTCTCTCTCTCTCTTTCTCTCTCTCTGTCTCTCTCTCTCGTCTCTCTGTCTCTTTCAAATGATGCTTCCAGACTATATATCTCCACTGAACTTTAGTGCCTTTCACTCATCTGTCTCTGGGAAATCATCATTCGGATATCCAACAGGCACCTCAAATGCAATTTATGCCAAACTCTTCTTGATAATTCAGGACACCTTTATTCCTTTTTGCCTTGAATGGCATCACTTTCAGAAGTTAAATCAGAAGTCATGGAGCAATACTTAATTGTGTCCTTTCTGTGTGCTTGCTAACCAAATAAAACCAGTTCCCTCATGGTCTATCAATCATTATGTTTATTGATTATATCTGAGTTGTACTAATGCTTTGGCTAGAATCTTAGAACCTTGGGCTCCCCCCCCTTTTTTTTTATTATGCTGCAACAATTATAGCCTGTACAACTTCCTGCTTCATCATACACATTGACAGCCCCTATCAATTTTTCATGAATTCCAATTTTATTTTTTAAATACAATTATATTTTTAAAAATACAAATATACCCATTGAAAGAAACATTTCAATTATGAATATATATTTTGAATATTATGCTTAATGCAGATACACAGATATCATTATTGCAGATATTTCCAAAAATATTCACACAGAATCTGCTAAAACTAATAAGTTTAGAATAATCACAGAAGACAGCCATTTTATGAAAATCAATTGTATTGCTATATACTAACAACAAATAATTGAAAACTAGAATTAAGAACGCAACAACTACAAATATGCCAGTACCATCTATTATAGCCTTCCACTCCTACAAGGAAATACTTAGTTGCAAATCTAACAAAAATATGCAGGATCTAAATGCTGAACATTGCAAAATAATGCTGAAAGAAATAAAAATACCTCAAAAAATGGAGAAGTATACTGTGCTCATGAATTAGAATATTCAACATAGTCCAGGTCCATTTCCCCCAAATTAATCTGCAGATTTAATGAAATTTCATCAATATACCATTGGGAAATTTGTCAATATAGACAATCTGGCTCTAAATTTGTATGGAAAGGCAAAACATTCAGATTAATGAAAACAATACTGAAAAATATGAACGAAGCTGGAAGTCTCATGTGATCTGCTTTTAAGATTCACTAAAAAGCTACTTTAATCAAGAAAATGTGGTATCAGTGAAAGAACATCCATACAGATCAATGAAGCACAAGGAGTCCATAAATAGATTCACTTAAATACCGTTAAATGATTTCTAACAAAGATGCAAAAGCAATTCAATCGAGAAAGCATAGTCTTTTCAACAAATTGTAATGTATCAAATGGGCATCCAAAAGTGAAATTTCATCTATACTTCATACTTATCAAAATTAATTCAAAATGAAACTAAATGTAATATATGGAACTCTTGACATTTTTAGAGGAAAACATAGGACATAATCTTCATGGCCTTGGGTTAAGTAAAATGTTCTTAGATATGAAACCAAAAGTGTGATCCATAAAATATTGATAACTTGGACTTCATGAAAGTGAAACCTTTTACCCCAGAACACTGAATAGAATGAAGACACGAGCTACAGACTGGGATAATGTATTTGTAAATCACATATCCAACAAAAGTCTTATATTCAGACTATATAACTAAAAATTCATAAGAAAACAAAAAATACAATAGGATTATGGGCAAAATATTTGAACAGATCTTTCATTGAAGAAGATATATGGATTGCAGTTACACACATGAAGAGATGCTCAACAACATTATCCCTTAGTAAGTTAAAACCACAGGGAGATACCACTACACATCTATTGGAATGGCTAAAATAACTGAAACTTTCATACTTGTTATAATGCAAAATCATCCAGCCACTCTGGAAAATATTTTGGAAGATTCTTATAAAGTTAAATGTCTACTTTTTATGTGATCCAATAATTCCACTCCTGGAGATTTTCTCTAACGAAATAAAAGCTTATTTTCACACACAAGAAAGTATTCATTGTTTATAACAGCTTTATTCATAGTTGCCAAAAATAAGTAACAGTCTAATGCTATTCAGCTGATTAATGCATAAACAAGTTGTAATGCATCCATTCAGTAGAATAAAATGCTATCAACAAAAAACATGATTGAAACATGCAAGATGTACAAATCTAACTAGAATTATAATATGTAAAATAGTCTCAAAATATTACATCTTGTACTCATTCGTATGATATTCTAGATAAGGCAAAACTATAGGGATGAATAATAGATCAGCAGTGGCCGGGGATTGGGAATAAAGTGAAATTTGGACTAGAAAGTCAAGCCTGAGAGAAATCTATTTTGAGGGGAGGGATGGAACTGTTCTGTATCCTGATTTTGATCACGATTACATGAATCTGCATATATGGTAAAACTCATGTGATTGTACATCTTGAAGAAAGCATTAATTTCTAGTGTTTTAAATAAATTACTATTGTATTTAGATTCCATTAGATACTTTATAAGAGTGATACAATAGTTTTATTCTAAAATTTCAATGCTTAAAGCATCCTAGAAAATACATTATTTTCAACTATTTAAAAAAATTAAGCAGATGCAAGCTATTGATAGACTGTATCTTAGTTGTGTTTCCCTTAAAAGGAGGACTGGGATGCAGGCAGTTCCTTTTGGAGGTGGTCTCAGGCAGTAAACTGGAGGAAATAGGGAAGTGTAACAGGGTGGGGATGTAGTTCCTTACTGAATGCATTCATTAGTGGGTTGTTATGCAGGACAAATAAGGCTCAGTCTTGCTGTCCATCCCCTGAGTTATCATGTGGAATATGCCTTCAAACTGTCCAACTAGATTTCAGGAAGATAGGGTGCCCCCGGAAACGTTACGCATATTCCCTTACACTGTGCTGCACATATCTGGGCAAACTCACTGGTGTGGATGAAGTCATCGTATTTGCACTAAAAACCAAATATTCATTGTTTCTTGGAAATTCGAATTTAAGTAGACGTCTTGTATTTCATCTGGCAACTTGAGCAGGTGGAGGTTATGTCTTAAGGCACAATGGAGACCTCATAGTGACTAAGGGTGGATGTATCTCCTACTTTATCTGTTGTGTCTTCACTTTCTTATGGCGTTTTTGGGGAACAAAGAAAAATATTTTTATATAGTTAAACTTATGAATATTTTCTTTGTTTTGCCTTGCATTTTGAATCATAATTGGAAAAGCTCTTCTTTGCCTACACTAAGCTTAAAGTTTTTTTTTTTTTTTTGCATGGTGTTTTTACATTTATATATCTCATCCATTTGGAGCTCATTCTTGTATTAGTAAGAATATGGATGTAAATTTTCTCTCTTTTTCAATAGCTACCCGGTTATCCAAGTTTTATTTATTTAAAAGTTTCTATCTGCCCTAGTGATTTGAGACGCCACCTTTTTTAAGTTTCCATATGTACTTGGATCTATTTCTAATTTTCTATTTTTTTCTGCTACTACACCTGGATCATCATTTTTTTTATTTATAAGGGTTTTATAGTATGTTTTAATGTCCAATAAGGCTTGCTCCCCTCATAGTGATTTTTTCTTAGTTTTAGTGGGTATTTCTGCGTATTTGTTTCTCCATATAAACTTTAGCATTAACTTGTCTAAAAACAAAAAGACCGTGGGTATTTTTCACTGCAAATGAATTAACTTTGTAAATTGATTTAGGGAAAACTGACACCTTCATAATATTGCCTCATCATATTCAAGATGAGGGGCATATTTTTCCATTTTCTAAGTCTACCTTTTTGTCATCCAGGAGTTTTAAAAATTTTTCCTAATAGAGATTTTATACATTTTTTAGTAACTAACTCTAATTTGTTTGCTACTATTCTAAGTATGGTTTTCTCTACATCATTTCTTATTCTTTTTGTTGGCTATATGAAGATTTTTGATTTTTTTGTGTGTCAATTTTATATTCTGTTAAATTTTAGTTTTTTTCATTGTTTTTAGTTTTATCATTGATTCTCTTGGGATTTTTCAAATTACCACTCTATCTTTTGCAAGTAGATACAGATTGACTTTTTTCTTTTTGACCATTTCTTGTGACCTTAATTAACTTCTGTTTAATTGCATTGACTAATATCTGTAGTACAATGTCAAGGAGTATGTAGTGAAGTTTGTGGGATCTTTACCTTGTTCTTGCATTTAGTAGTCAGGCTTCTAGTGTTCCTCCATTTCATGGGTTAATGGCTTAAGGGCTAAAAGTGAAGAATGCGTGTGTTTTTTCCTAATCATTTTAGTTTTTATTTTATTTATTTATTTATTTATTTTGAGGAAGATTAGCCCTGAGCTAACTACTGCCAGTCCTCCTCTTTTTTGCTGAGAAAGCCTGGCCCTGAGCTAACTTCGTGCCCGTCTTCCTCTACTTTATACATGGGACACCCAGCTCACCACAGCATGGCGTGCCAAGCGGTGCCATACCACACCTGGGATCGGAACCAGCGAACCCTTTGCCGCCGAGAAGTGGAACGTGCGAACTTAACCGCTGCGCCACCGGGCCGGCCCCCCTAATCATTTTAAGAAAGTATTCCTAAATTTTTATTTTCCTGTGTACTTTCATTAGAAATACATGTGGAATATTTTCTTTTTTTTTTCACTAGCAGAGAATGACTTTATTGTACCTATGTAACATAAAATCACTATAAGTGTATACATCCATGAAAAATCTATACAATTAAGCCTAATCAACTCCTTGTAAATAGATATTATTTAAAATTTGCATATTCTTTTCTTTTTTTAATTGCTGTAACATTGGATTATAACATTATATAGCTTTCTGATGTACATCATAATATATTCCGAATTCTGTATATGTTGAATATTTTCAAAGCTCCTTCAGCATCTGTGGAGATAAGCATAAGATTTTACCCTTAGATCTATTAATGTGTTTTAAGATTTTAATAGATTACCTAAAATGAAATAATTGTATATGCTTGGAATAAATCACACTTATTCACAGTGTACTATTTTCTTCGTGTGGTGTTTGTATTTAGTTTGCTAATAGTATCATAAGTATTTTTGCATAAATATTAATGTGACACTGCTTTCAGTTTTCTTTCATTTATACCATGTTTATGAGGTTGAGATATTGATGCTCTGCTTATTTTATAAAAAGAAGTAGGGAGTTTTCTTTATCAGTGCTCTGGAACAATATATAATACGGTGGAACTATCTGGACGTTGAGTATTTGGCAGAAATTCACTGAGAAACTTCTTATGCCTGGCAGTTTCTTTGTGTGTAATTCTTTAATAGCTTTCTATGTTCTTTGGAAGGTTGACTACTTGGACTTTCCATCTCTAAGTATGCCCCTTTAGCTTTTTTATAAAAGTCCTTTTAGGTTGAGTGACGGGAGGGAGTAGGGTATCCAGTCTGGGTAGATGCCATGCTTATTCTTTTAATTCTGCTTGTACTAACAAGTCTCTGTGATATGAATGAATAAAATTTTGATTTTTTATGGTAACTGAAAAATTATTTTGAGTTACTCTTGGCCACAGTTTAATGGGTGAGCATTTCTCTTTCTATTCCTTTTCTTTTCTTTTTTTTTTTTAACTGAGTCAGACTGGAGTGTGTGATAAAGGGAGAGGTAAATAGCTTTGGTAGCATGTAGTCTTTTAGAATATTTGTTTTGTTACTCATAAGATTCTTTTTACTTGTCTTATTTTAAGATTAAAATATATCTCGTTCTAATAAGGAATAATTTGTGTCTTCTAAGTCCTTATGTGACTCTGGAGCTTCTTCCCTTGCCATAGAAGATCAGGCACGTGGGTCCTTCCCTTATCTGTGCATTGCTCCTTTGAATATTTTCCTGCCTCTAGGAGCTACTCATCTATTTTCCAGTCAGTATGGCTTCCTGCATGTGCAGGTGTATTACTTACCTATTTATATGTAGCAAAGTATCCCCAAACGTAGCAGTTTAAAAAAACAAACATTATCTCACAGTTTCTTGTGGGTCAGGAATCCAGGTGCAGCTTAGCTGTATGGTTCTTCTTTAATATTTCTCAGTGGTTGAAGTCAGCCTATCAGCTAGGTGGTAGACATTTATTTTATTTTATCTTTATTTTTTTGAGGAAGATTGGCCCTGAGCTAACATTTGTGCCCATCTTCCTCTACTTTATATGTGGGACCCCTGCCACAGCATGGCTTGATAAGTAATGCGTAGAGCCACGCCCAGGATCCGAACCGGTGAACTCCGGGCCGCCAAAGCAGGGCATGCGAACTTAACCGCTTCACGAGTGGGCTGGCCCCAAGGTGGTAGTCATTTAATGACTTGACTGAAGCTGAAGGATTTACCACCAAGCTCATTCACATGGTTGTTGGCCGTCTTCCGTTTTTCATATTCTATTGTACTAACAGCCACAGTTCCTCAGTATGCCATGTGGGCTTCTCCAGAGGGCTGCTCATAACATGGCATCCTACTTACCCTAATGTGTGTGATCAGAGAGACAGCCACACACAGAGAAAGAGAGAATCCACGATGAAAGCCAAAGCCTTTTTATAACGTAGTATCAAAGATACTTCATAACTTCTACCAATTTTTGTTTTATTAGAAATGAGCCAGTAAGTCTAGCCCACACTCAAAGGAACTTTAATGAATACAAAGAGGTGGAACTGTTTGAGGCTCTCTTAGAAGCTATATTTTTATAGAGGTCAGGGTTTTGGACCTCTGTGTCACTACTTTTTAGCTCTCTTCTTGGTAATAGTCTATTTTTTGGGTCACCATCCTACAAAATTAATTTCTTTATATTGTTTCCTTCAATTTTTGCTACTAGTATACGTTTTGTTGGTTTTGTTTATTTTATCTATTTCATTAGCCATTGTGGAAGAAAAACATTTGCTCTAGAGTCAATCTGCTAAAATAACTTAGAAATCTCTCAGAATGTCATTGATAGTGTCTAAAGTTGTCCCCGAATACATTAATATGCTTGGGAAGATGGTGAGATTCACAAGACTAGGTCTGTTTTATCAGCACTGAACCATCAGATAGGTGTACTATAAAAAAAATGATATATTGAGTTAAACTAATCACTGTCAGCTCTCAAGTTATTCCAACTTTAAGCTTCTATGATTCCCATCCTAAAAGTCTGTGATATCATCCTCTGTGGAATCTCTGTGAATCAAGAAAGTCATTGGTGACCCACTTTAATATTTAGGTGTCACATATTTGGCAACTGTTTTACAGATTTGTCTGTCAAGACCATTTTCCAGCTGATCTGAGACAGCTGCCTGATTGAGTATCTGCCCTATGTATTATTAACTTCACTCTTTTGGAACCACTTCCAATGACAAACCATGTCCTGTCATTTTCAACCTTCTTTATGCCATTTTAGTTGACATCCTCTGAATATCTACATGAAGATTTGTTTCTGCCAGCCTGGAAATATTTTCCAGATGTGATAAAAATCTTGAACTAAAATCTCTGAAGTGGTCATCCTAGATTGACTAAATGCAGTTCCATATGTGTGGTGTCATAGAAAATAAGATAATGGAACAACAAAATATTTGGCACAAACATACAATATAAAATCAAGACAAATGCTTTGTTTAATATTCAAGTGTTTTAAAGTACTGTTATGTGTTTAAATTTTTTTTTTCTTAAATATAATACCACTATTCAATTGGGTAAGGTTTCATTATCTTAATTATATAAATAAAGGAAAATAAAGATCAGAAAGGCCAGTGACTCTCCAGTGATACAGTCATTTTGTTATAGAACCTAAATAGAACCCCAAATTTCTGACTGCTAACCCAGGAAAGTTTCCATGACAGTATTTTACCTCTCCTATTACAGTAACCAGGAATAACTGAAGCCAATTTCTACTTGCTTTAGTTAAAATAGTGATGGGCTGTTCCCAGAGATGATCAACAACAGCATCATATTTCACACCCCCTTCATCCCTAATACACACAGTCTCCAACCTCTGCTGAAATTGAACAGTCTGATATTTCTCAACACCATGGCGAATTCTATGCCAATTTCAAATTCTCTATGTTTTCGGCATGTCCCTATAATTTAGATTGAGATGGGCAAGTTTTATTCATTTTTGAACTCCTTCCCAGTCTAGAGCACGTAGTTCCTGGCCCTAGCGTCAATCAGAGGCTGAGGCTATAAATTTTTCTTCTTATATATCCTGCCCTGTTAATCTCAGGGAATCTACTGGGGTTCAATTTAGTCTTGACTATGCTCTAATCTCTTTCAGACTGAATGCTACATCAACTCCACCTCTTCCCTGTTTTCTGCAAAACACACTCTTTTGAGATAATCAGAGAAACCTAGAAAAGCAGCCCAAGGCTGACTATGGTCTTTCTAGATGAGTTTTCCACCTACACTGAAAGAACAGACACAGCATCCCCAATATTGTTATAAATTAAAAGTGTACTTATTATGTTAGTATCGTATAAGCCATGAACATCGTTAGTTTAAAAATGTATCTAGACTTATTTGGCATTTTCTGGGTATAAGTTAAATGACACAGTTTTTGGTAGAACTAAGAAACATTTATTTTCCACCCCTTTAGAAGGGGGTTTCATTTATTTTTATTATGTTCTGGAATAGTGAGTGTGTGCGTGCACATGTGTGTACAGAGACAAGTGGGGAGGGGGTAAACTCTTAGATTCCCTCTTGAGTTGTTAGATGAGACATTTCAGGCCTGACTGTTGAAAGTATGATTTTGCACGAAACAGGAGAAGCATTTCCAGGTTTCTGTATGAGATGAAGGAAAAAGAAAATAAAAATAGTGTGAACTCATGAACATGAACTAGAAGAAGAATCATCAAAACTTTTGTAAAGTTATTAACCTCATAGCTCGGATGTGAATGAATTGTTTTTCACAGAAATCAGTCAATGCGCTGGATTTGATAACCAAGGCATCTCAAAGACAAAAGGGAACAGGTATTTATGGAAATTTAGAATCCCTTTCTGGAATTTTATACATTGATAAGGTTGTGATTTGGATCAAGTTTAATTTGATATCTGAGAAGCCAAGTGCCCAGCTTACATCTGGCTTATCAATAGTGTAGTAATTCTCACAAAACTGAATCTTACTAACAAATGATACACATTTGCGAGAGAGAGAATGTTTACTCCTCTATCAGTAAATTAAAAAAAAAATTATATGGGAGCATATCACTCATTTGAACTTGTAAGTGAGAGAAGAATCTTAACTATTATTTATTTATCTAAAATGCAATAGAAATTTGTAAATGAGAGGGTGGCATCAGACTTTTCTATTTATCAAAATTAAATTTAATTGTTCATTATTTTAGAAACTCCATGTGCACACTCTTACTTTATAGACCTCAATAATGTTTAAGTGATGCTTCATGAGAGTGATCAAATACAGCATACTTCCTGCTTCCTGCCTGTACTCACTAAGCTGAATGTGGCTGGAGAAAATGTGCAACTTGTCTGACTGTTCTCCATTTGAAATCATGTGCATTAACCTGACATAGATCCATAGAACTTCTAAGCAATCAGAATACATTTCCTGATTTCATTCACTATCCCAGTATCCTAGAAATAATTCATATTTTCACTTGTCCTAATATTACCAGCAGCTCCTCACTTATCCTCACTCTGGCAGATGGGCTTCTTGCTATTTTCCTGAGAGAAGTGAAGCAGTCAGAATAAGCTATCCACAACCTGCCATCACTATCGGAACTGACCTCCCCATCTCTGTCCTGCTATGATGGACAAAATGAATATCCTCCTATCAAATCCAACTTCAGTGCTTTTACACTGGTTTCTAGCCCCTCGTCCCTACTGAAATCTATGGTCAATCTATTATCCCCTTTCTTGTGCAGTATTATTTTTTCCCTGGTTAATTTAATCACTCTCATTAGTGTAACAGTATGTGTTATACCTCATGTTTTGAGAAAAAACTGTAACTTCCTTAAGCCAGTACCGCTCCTTGAGTTTTCACTTCATTTGTCTTGTGCACTTATAATAAGTGAACCATAAAATCTTAAGAGCTTAGACTCTAATGCTTTTCTTTTCTACCCATTCTCTCTTCTCGTAAAGCCACACCAATAAGGCTTTATATCCTACACTACTCAAACAAAATTATTTTTTTCCAAGTCAAAAGTGATATTCATATTGCTTACAACAATGGACAATTCTGAGTCCTTGACTTTCTGGACGCTACACTAACCCAATTTTCCTCCTAATTCAATAGCCCATTTTTTGTGTTCTATGTGCTGGTTTACGTCTCATTTCTCTGATCTCTAAGCTTTGAAGTAGTTCAGGTTTCAGTTTTGATCCACTTTCTTTTCCCTGCACACACTTCTTTGTAATTTCATTCATTCTGTGGTTCAAATACCATAAATACACTCCTGACTTCTAAAATGGTATCTCGAGACTAGACCTTTCCGTTGAACTCAAGATTTGCAAATTCAACTTGCTGTTCACCATCACTATTGGAATATGTGCTAGGAAACTTAAAATAACACAAAACTAAGCTTTTCATCTTCTCAATCAGACCTAAAAACTTGATATCATCTTTTACTGTTTTTTTCCTTGCAAATCCTATCTAATCTGTCAGAAAATCTGTTGGCTCTAATCCCATGAAATATGCAAAATCCAGCCATCTCTTATCACCTCTTATGCTGCCAACTAACTTCAAAATGGTTTCTACTTTTAGGGAAAATGTCATTTGAATTTTGATAGGAATTGCATTGTATCTGTATACCACTTTGTTTAGTATGGACGTTTTAACAATATTAAGTTTTCCAGTCAATGAACATGAGAATTTCTTTCTATTTATGTCATCTTCAATTTCTCTCATCTATGTTTTATAGTTTTCAGTGTACAAATATTTCATAACCTTGGTTGAATTTATTCTTGAATATTTTATTTTTAATGCTATTGTAAATTGGATTGTTTTCTTAATTTCTCTTTCAGACAGTTCATTGTTAGTGAACAGAAAAGCAACTGATTTTTCTGTTTATTTTTGTATCCTACAACTTTACTGAATTTTTTTTTATTAGCCCTAACAATATTTTTGTGGAGTCTTTAGGATTTTCTATATATAATATCATCTGCAGACTATTTTGCTTCTTTCTTTCTATTTTGGATGCCTTTTATTTCTTTTTATTGCCTAACTGCTCTGACTAGGGCTTTCAGTCTTTTGTTGGTTAGAAGTGGCTAGAGTGGATGTGCTTGTCTTGTTCCTGATCTTAAAGGGAAAGCTTTCAACTTTTGACTGTTGAGTATGATGTTAGCTGTGGGCTTTTTATATATGGCCTTTATTATGTTTAGCTCTATTACTTCTATATTTGTTGAGAGTATTTTTAAAGATCTTATTTTCTAGAGTAGTCTTAGGTTTACAGCAAAATGGAGAGGAAGGTACAGAGATTTCACATAAATCCCGTGCTCTCATACGTGCATAGAATCTCCCATTATCAACATCACCAACCATAGTGGAACATCTATTACAATTGAATAATCTACATTGACATATCACCCAAAGTCCATAGTTTACATTAGGCTTCACTCTTAGTGTTGTGTATTCCATGAGTTTGGACAAATGTACAATGTCAGGTATCCATCATTATATCAGACTGAGCATTTTCACTGCCCTAAAAATCTTCTGTGCTCTGCCCATTCATTCCTTCTGCCCCCCAACTCACTGAGAATTTTTGTCATGAACAGATAATGAATTTTTTAGATGCTTTTTTACATCTATTCAGATGATTATATGATTTTTATGTTTCATTCTGTTAATGTGGTATATCATAGTTATTGTTTCTAGTAATTTTCTCTATTTCTTCTAGGTTATCAATTTGTGGCATAAAATTATTTTATTTTGTTCAGTTTTTTTTTTTTACTTTTGTAATCATCTTTACTATGTGGGTTTTAAAACACTTTTCTACACTCATTACAGAATGACTAGAACATCTGTTCCCTGAAATTATGTTGTTGTCACCATAGCAATTGGGTAGCTCTCTTACAAATATCCTTTTATATGTGTTTTTTTCCTGCCTTCATTGAGATATAACTGACATATAGCATTGGATAAGTTTTAGGTACACAACATGTTGATTTGATATGCTTATATATTGCAAAATGATTACCACCATACCATTAGCTAATACCTCCATCACGTCACATAATTATCATTTCTTCTTTGAGATCTTTCTTTTTACTTAATGTAGTCATTTATATTGCTATAAACTTCCCTCTTAGGACTGCTTTTGCTGCATCTCATAAGTTTTGGTATGTTATGTTTCCATTTTCATCTGTCTCAAAGTATGTTTTTATTTTCCTTTTGATTTCTTCTTTAACCCTATGGTTGTTCATGAGTATGTTGTTTAATTTCCACAGATATGTGAATTTTCCAGTTTTCTATCTGTTACTGATTTTTAGTTTCTTTCTATCACTGGTCAAGAAAGATACTTGATACTATTTGATTCTTCTTAAATTTGTTAAAATGTGTTTTGTGGCCCAGCATATGACCTATCCAGGAGAATGTTCCATGTATATTTAAGAAGAATATGTATTCTGTTGTTATTAGATTGAATTTTCTGAATAAATGTATTAAGTCAATTGATGTAGAATGCAGTTGTAAGTGCACTGTTTCTGTATTGATTTTTTTCTGTCTGGATGATCTCTCTATTGTTGAAACTGGGGTATTGTGGTCTCATACAATTATTATATTGCTGTCTATTTCTCCTGTCATTTTTGTTAATATTTGCCTTATATGTTTAGTGCTCTGGTATTAGATGCATATGTGTTAACATTTTTTAAATCTTCTTGATGATTTCACCCCTTTATCATTATATGATGACCTTCTTTGTTATGAAAATTTTTGACTGAAAGTCTGTATTGTCTGATACAAGTATAGCAACCCATGCTCTCTTTTGGTTACCATTTTGGTAGAATATCTTTTTCAGCTTATGTGTTTCCTTAAAGCTAAATTGAGTCTCTTCTAGGGAGCATATAGTTGAATTAATTCAGACACTCAGAGTGTTTTGGTTGGAGAATTTAATCCGTTTGCATTTAAAGTAATTATTGATTGGTAAGGATGTACTGTTTCCATTTTGTTAATTGTTTTCTGACTATTCCATAGTTCCTTTTTTTCCTTTCTTCCTCTCTTTTGCTCTTCCTTTGTGATTTGATGAGTTTTTGCAGTGGTGTGCTTTGATTCCCTTTTCTTTATCTTTTGTGTGTTATCTACTTTTTTGCTGCGAGTACCATGAGATTTATATATAACATCTTGTGGTTACGACAGTCTGTTTCAAGCTGATACAATTTAACTTCAGTCACATAAAAAACTTCACTCTTTTACTTTGCTGTTCACATTTTATGCTATTGATATTACAAGTTACATCTTTTTATATTGTGTATCCATTAACAAATTATTGTAGCTATAGTTAATTTTAATAATTTCATCTTTTAACTTTTATAGTAAAGTGATTTTCATACCACCATTATAGTATTAGAGTATTCTGGATTTGACTATATATTTACCTTTGCCAGTGAATTTTATACTTTCATGTATTTTCTTGTTCCTAATTAGCATCTTTTTGTTTTACCTGGAAGAACTTCCTTTAGAAGTGGTGATGAATCCTCTGAACTTTTGTTTGTCTGGGCAAGTCTTTATCTCTCCTTCATTGCTGAAGGACAGCTTTGCTGGGTTTGGTATTCTTGGTTGGAAGTTTTTTGTTTAGCACTTTGAATATATTATCCCACTCTTGCCTGGCCTGTGAGTTTTCTACTGAGAAATTCACTTATAGTCTTATGGAAGTCCTTTTTTATGTGATGAGTCTCTTTTCTCTTGCTGCTTTCAAAATTCTCTCTTTGTCCTTAACTTTTGATAATTTGATTTAAAAAGCAGTTTGATCACAACTTCTTTATATTCAATTTATTTGGGATTCTTTGAGTTTCACAGATCTGGATGTTAATTTCTTTCCCAAGATTTGGAAAGTTTTCTGTCATTATTTCTTTAAATAAGTTTTCTGCCTGTTTCTCTTTCTCTGTTCCTTCTAGGACTCAAATAACGTGTATATTGATTTGGCTCTTATGGGTTCTGTAAATTCCATAGGCTTTCCTCTTGTTCATTCTTGTTCCTTTGGGTAATTGCAAATGATCTATGTTTGAGCTCACTGATTCTTTCTTCTGCTTCACTGAGTCTGTTGTTGAAGCTGTCTACTTAATTTTAAGTTCAGTCATTGCACTCTTCAGCTCTAGAATTTCTTTTTGGTTCCTTTTTACAGTTTCTTTCTTTTTGTTGAAACTTTTGATTTTGTTTTTTGTTTTGCTAATTTTGATTAGTTGCTTCCTTAAGACAATTATTTTGAATTCTTTGTCAGGCAGCTCACAGATCTCCACTTCTTTAATATCAGTTACTGGTGCTTTATTTTGTTCCTTTTTGTGATATATATATTTTTTTTTTTTATTATCCTTCATGATCCTTGTAGTATTTTAATGGCGTCTGTGCTTTTAAAAATGTAGTCACCTCTTCTAATCCTTACAGACTGGCTTCAGCAGGGAAAATTCTTCACTAGTCAGTCCAGCCAGAGATTCTGTGAGGTTCAGCAGATGGAGACTGTGAGTGGACCTGCTGCCATGGTGTGTGGGTGATCAGATCTGGTCATGTGGTCCGTGAGTGTGGGCCTGAAGCCTAGATTTGCAGGAACTGGCCTGGAACTTGGATCCACCTGGGCTATCTTGGGAAAGGGGCCCAATGGGGAAGTTCTGGAGCCAAAGTCGGCAGGAGTGAGCCTTTAGCCAGGGCTCACTAGAGCTGGCCTGGTGCTAGGGCAGGCCTAAAGCATGAGTGTGTAGTGGTGAGTCTGACACTGGGTGAATCTGGCATATGGGTCCATGGGCCCTGTCCTGGTGCTGGGATGGGCCTGGAGGCCCATGGGGGCCAGCCTGGTGCTGGGGTGGGCAGGAAGCCTGGGTCTATAGAGATTGCCTTGCTGCTGGGGCAGGACTGTAGCCTGGGTCTGTGGGAACCAGTCTGGCACTGGGGAAGTTTTGCACTTGGGTCTGCAAGCACTGGCCTAACACTTGGGACCTTTGGGATGGGACTGGAGTCTGGGTCCATGGCAAAGTCAGATGCTCACTTCAATCTGTTTTCCCTATGAGAGAGCTCCATGGTGGAAAGGATCTCTCTCAGCCCTGTGCTGTGTGAGCTTAGGGGAGAGGTGACTTGGGTAGAGTGAAACTCAGCTTCCTACCCTTTTCAATGTGTCTTTTCTTGTTTCTCTGCTCCACTTGGGTGCTGTAATCTCTCACCTGGAATTTAAAGCTCTTGTGAAGGTATTTTCACGTGTGGATGGTTGTTTATATCAGATTTTCTGTGACGGGACACAGGTTGGAACCACCTATTTCACTATGTTATTGATGTCCCATCAAAAGTTTCCTCATAATCATTGTTTCTTTTGATCCTCAAGAGAAAGGCTAGTGAAGATTTTTTAGTACCACTTTAAAGATGTGAAAACTCACAGTAAATAGTATTGCTCTCGAATTATATGCATAATCGTTTGGAATAAGCGCGAAAACCAAGGTTCCCATACTCTGTGTTTCCATTCCATTCCATCACATTAATTCTAAGAAAGGAAGAGAGAGTTTGAGACAAAAACAGATTAGGCAGAAATTATGATTGACAGCTAAAAAACATTATTTAGCTACTGAAAACAATAATGCTTTCAGTAGGGCTCTATGTTTATTCTAAAATGCTTTTATCATAGCAAACAGTGATGTGATGCCAAGATCTATAATAGGATATATGGTAATTCCAATAATAGAGGATTATATATTTTCTAATATTGCTTAAAATTGTCATGCAATTATTCTGAAATATGAAATGAGAAAACCAAATATTTTTAGACTCTTTGAGTCTATAATCTCTACACTACTTATGAAACTACATTAATTCAACAATAAAGCTAGGAAAGAAAATATATTGAAGAAATCATTTACAAAATAAGAAACTATAAAAATAAACATGTAACTACACCTCCATAAACTAGAAACCTTGTGAAAAAATGTTTTCATCTCTAGTAATTTACCAGTGCACAGAATATTGACTTCAAAATCCAATTAAAGTATATCAAAACCATGATATTGACCCACAAAGAAAAAAACCAATCTTCACGTTTTTTTGTGACTCATAATGATAGTGATTTAATTAAAGTAAAATAAAATGTACTTATGTTATTAAAATGGCTTTATATATTTCCATAAAATATGGAAATCTAGACAAAACAACAATGTAATTATGTTATTTTGTAGGCTTTAAAAAATATAATTGCTTGAATCAGGGTGCTGAGGAAAATTGGGGACTGAAAGGACTGAGAGTTATTCTGAGCTTTCAAGAGCTGGCACAAGATTTCCCCGTTATGTTTTCAAAATGCCGTTAGGGTAGGTAATAAAATAAATATCAAAAATACAACACTACAGTTGTGTTGACAGATGATAGAAATAACACTATTGCTATTCAATTAGAAATAGCACACTAACTTACACTGTTATTAAATATTAGAAAAGCTAAGCATTGAAATATATTGATTTCCTTCAATACCAGCAACATTATAATTTAGTCTGTCACTTTCATTTAAAGAATTCATAATGATTCTAGGTTAATTTAGTAGGCAACAACAACAAAATTTAAAAATTGTCTTTCTTGCAACAATACTATATTATTCTCTTGCAGTGTAAAATGTGCACTGAAATAATTACTAAATTTAGTATTTAAAATAGTGATAGTTACAGTAACAGTCATCATAAGATCAGCTTAATTTTTAGCAAATAACTTCTAAGGAATTATCTGAAGTGATTTATGTGATTTATTTTATATTTCTTATATATTTAATATATTTGCATTTTTATATATATGTAAGAATGCTTTATACTTCATATATCATGTTTAAAATGTAAATACTTGCTACTTTGGTTATAGAATTTGAACCAGCAGAGTTCTGTTACAGCATGCTTTCAAATTGTTTCTTTTTTGTTAACAGCTTTATGGAGGTAAAATTGATAAAGAACTGCAAATATTTGATGTGTATAATTTTATGAGTTGGGACATATGCACACACTCTTAAAATCATCACTGCAATCAAGACATATCCAACACCTCCAAGAGTTACTTTGAGTCGCTTTGTTTTATGTGTGTTAAGAACATTTCATAAGAGATTTGCCCTCTTAACAAATTTTGAAATGCAGAATACCATATTGGTTAACTATAGACACTATGTTGTACAGTAGATCTCTAGAACTTATTCATCTCGTATAACTGAAACGTTATATCCATTGGATAATTACACATTTTCTCTTACCCTCCACCCTTTGGCAATCACTATTGGATTCTGTCCTTCTATGAGTTTTGACTATTTTAGATACCTCATTTAAGTGGAATCACATTGTATTTGTTCTTCTGTGTCTGGCTTATTTCACTTAGCATAGTGTCCCTCAGGTTCATCTGTGTTGTCACAATAGCAGGATTTCCTTATTTTTAAGGTTGAATAAGATTCCATTGTATGTATATACCTCATTTTCTTTATCCTTTCATCTGTCAATGGACACTTGCGTTATTTCCATATAGGCTACTGTCAGTAGTACTTCAGTGAAAGTGGGAGTACAGATATCTCTTCGAGATCCTAATTTCACTTCTTTTGGATACGTAGCTATAACCGGGATTGCTGGATCATATAGTAGTTCTATTTTTGATTTTTTGAGGAATCTCAATACTATTTTCCAAAGCTGCTTTAACATTTTACATTCCTACCAACAGAGTACAAGGGTTCCAATTTCTTGACAACCTCACCAGTACCTCTTATCTTTTTCTGTTTAATAGTAGCCTTCCTAGCAAGTGTGAGGTGATATCTCATTGTAATTTTGATTTGCCTTTCCCTGATCATTAATGATGTTGAGCATCTTGTCGTATACCTGTTGGCCATTTATATTTTGTCTTCGGAGAAATGTCTGTTCAAGTCCTTTGCTCATTTGTTAAAAATTTTTTTGCTGAGGAAGATTAACACTGAGCTAATATTCCTCTTTTTTTACTTGAGGAAGATTAGCCCTGAACTAACGTCTGTGCCAATCTTCTTTCACTTTATATGTGGGTTGCCACCACAGCATGGCTGATGAGTGGTGTAGGTCCGCGTCTGGGATCTGAACCCACGAACCCAGGCCGCTGAAATGGAGAGTGCCAAACTTAACCATTATGCCATGGGGCCGGCCCTTCCTTTGCTCTATTTTTTTTTTCAGGAAGATTAGTCCTGAGCTAACTACTGCCAATCCTCTTCTGTTTGCTAAGGAAGACTGGCCCTGAGCTAATATCCATTCCCATCTTACTCTACTTTATATATGGGACACCTACCACAGCATGGCTTTTGCCAAATGGTGTGATGTCCACAGCCGGGATCCAAACTGGCAAACCCCGGGCCACCGAGAAGCAGAATGTGCACACTTAACGACTGCACCCACTGGGCCAGCCCCTGCTCATTTTTAATTGGTTATTTGTTTTATGTTGTTGAGTGCTGAGGTTTTTTTAAAAACGTATTTTGGATATTAAACCCTCGTCAAATAAATGGTTTACAAATATTTTTTTCTATTCCATAGGTTGTCTTTTGATTCTGTTAATTTTTTCTATTATTGTACAGAAGCTTTTCGATTTAATGTAATCCTGTTTGTTTATATTTGCTGTTGTGGTCTGTGCTTTTGGTGTCATATCTGAGAAATCATTGCTAACGCCTATGTTAAGAGGCTTTTTCCATGTATTTTCTTCTAGGAGTTTTACAGTTTCAATACTTAGGTTTAAGTATTTAATAGATTTTTAATTGATTTTGGTATGGTGTAATGTAAGGGTCTGGTTTCATTTTTCTGCATGTGATTATTCAGTTTTCTCAACACCATTTGTTGAAGACACTATCCTTTCCCCATCGTGTATTCTTGGCACCCTTGTAAAACATCAATTACCAGTATGCACGGATTTATTTCTGGGCTCTCTACTCTGTTCCATTGGTCTGTATGTCTATTTTTATGCCAATACCATGCTGTTTTAATTGTAGCTTTATGATATATTGGAATCAGGAAGTGTGCAGCCTCCAGATTTGTTCTTTGTTCTCAAGATGATTTTGGCTATTCTGGGTCTTTTGCGGTTCCGTATGAATTTTATGATTGCTTCTATTGGCAACAACATTATGCTTGTTTATTTAGGTCTACTTGATATTTACTTGCAGATCCATCCAGGATTTTGTATTTTTCTATATGAATATGTTGTTATAAATAATCTAAATGTGATATTACATAGAATTAATTTTTCTCAAATGAAATATACTGTTGATATACATCAGTTAAAGAGCACTAAAAATGCACTTGTAGTAAAATAAAGTTAAATTTATTAACCTTTGTGAAGCAGGGAAGACAGAAAACCAACAGGAGCCTTGGGGAGTCTCAGTAAGAGGGTGTTATCCAGGGCCTCTTATAAGATTCAGATTTGTTTTAGGTGATTTAGCAGAGATTCAGGGAAGTAGGTGTTTTCTTTGAAGTGGATTCTGTCATAAATTGAGGGTGATTCTGCCATTACCTAGGAGGAAAGAGGAACAGAATGACTCTGATATTGTCCATAGTGAAGTAGCAGCAGTTGCACGTGGGATGTTTGGTCATTTTTATGATTACATGGATTTTTTTTTGCCTGTTCTCAGATGCAATTAGAGAGTGGTGTCATAATTTTGTCTCCTTCTTTCACAGTCCCAGAGTGACTTTATCTGATGTTCAAGTTCTGTGAAGTTGTTTATGTACCACCCAACAACAGCCGACCTTGCTGGTAGCAACAAGCCAACTGCTAGCAGACAGCCGTAAGGGATTTTTTCTGGATCAATACCAATAGAAAAGATTTTAACTACATATTATTTTAAAGTATTAATACTTGTTCTATAGTGAACATGAGTCTTGTTAAACGGTTCAATATTATTTTTCCTATGTTCTTTATGAGAATTCTGATCATACTAGTATTTCTCCAGTAGCAGTTATTTAGTCTTTTATTTTAAGTTTTTAAAATAATTTGTTCAGCTTCCTTTAGTGTCTTAGGCAAGTTAATTCCTTTTTTGACTCCTCTTCCCCGACCCTGTACTCATTTCCTATGTGTTTTGTCTTCTTTCTTTAATCCACCTTTCTTTCTTCATCCATCTGCCTTCACACAGTCACTGGATAATTTATTCAGAGATGGATTGGAAGACACTATTCATTTGAAACTACAGCTTTGATCAAAGAACATAGCTTGTAATAAGTTTTTCAGTGGCCTTTAGACATCTGGGCATGTTAGTCTGAACAGTATATCAGATAATAGATCATCAGGTGAAATTGGGAGATTTCAGAACTTAAGTTCATGCACAAAGATTCACACAGATTCCCATTTACAAAAGATAAAGACAGGTGATTAGCCAGCATCAGGTAACTCAAGGTTTTTAGTACATGTTTTGAGCCTTTGTGTTTTGAAATAATTTATTATGCACTAATGGATAACAAATATAAGCAGGTGAGGCACAATTAAGTGTGTGATCAGTGGATTCAAGTTCCTGAAATGATTGAAAGATGTTTTGAGTTGAAGCCGTAAATGTAGGCCATAAATGTAGGAAAAATCAAACAGTAGAATTAGGATTGAACATAGGTAGGTACTGCAGTTACTGAAAATCACCCTGACAGGAACAATAAAAGACTTACTCTTTCCTCAAATTATTGTTGTCTTAAGACTTGTCATTCAGAAGTCTCTTATGTGACTCTGGAACTGATCAACTGTTTTCCAAAAATAATATTTGTGCTTCAGATGCTTGTGATAGTTTTAGTAGGGCTAAAATTTGTATTTATATATACTAAGTAGATACTCATGATTGAATGTAAGCAATTTTGAATCTCATGCTACTCTTCTGGCAAGCTATCTGTAAGCTTTACCAAAAAGATGTTTATGCAATTATAACTGTTTGTAAACCCTTGTATAATGGATAATGACTTTGATATTTGTTTGTAAATTGTTTTGACATCCATTTGAATCAACGAAATCACAGTCTTTATTTTCTTTTAATAATGATTTCCTAAAAAATGTATTATCTGGCACCCTGAAGTGTATATTGATGAAATGAGTTTGACTAACTCTGATTTTGGCATTAGGAAAGTAATTCATGACTAAATATCACAATTACAATGTGGAGAAGAGCTTCCTGGTGATGGAGATATTTAAAGGAGCCAATATGAAAATAAAGTATGGAGTTAGAAATGAAGATAAATGTCATTCACTAACTTAATGAAACAAATTCTGTTGAGATTCAATAAAACATTTCTAATGTGAGAATCTATAATAAAACAATAGTATACTTTCATTTCCATCCTTCCGTCCTTCATGCCATTGTCATATTTCACTAAAGTTATACTACCCATGTCAAAATGGTATCATTTTGACTTAATAGACAAATATTTTTCAAATAAATTAAGGGAAAATAAAGAACAGAAAAATATAATAGCTGAGGACAAAAAAATTCACTGGATGGATTGAACAATAGAATGGAGATGTAAAAGAAAACTACTTTGTTAACCTGAAGATAGATGAATAGAAATTAACTACTCTGAAGAACAGAGGAAAAAAAGATTAAAAAAAAAGCCAGTATCTCAGGGACCTGTGGAACAGTGTTATAAAGTCTAACTCACTTGTAGTTAGACACCTAGGAGAAGAGGAGAGAGAATAAGGCAGAATAAAGTATCTGAAGAAAGAAATGGCCAAGAGTGGGAATTAAATCTCAAATATGATAAAAGATAAAAAATTCAAGAAGCTAGCCAGACCCTAAGCAGTATGAATTTAAAGAAAACTTTGTCTAGGCACATCACATCAAACTGAGAGCTGGAAACCAAAGTTAAAGAGAAAATCTTGAAAGTACCATAAAGGGGGAAAATAAACCGTCAGATACATAGCGTCAGGAATTTGGTTGACTGCTGACTCAAAAACTGTGGCCATCAGAAGACAGTGGAAGAACATCTTTAAAGTGATGGAAGAAATTCTATATAGAATTCTATATTCTGTGAAAATATGCTTCAAGAACTCCATACTCAGTTACACTATCTTTCTGTATCCAGTAAAATATCCCTCAGGATTGCAGGTGAAATAAAGACATTATCAGAAAAGATAAGAGGCTCCATTGCCTGCAGACCTGCATTGTAAGACATGCCAAAGCAAATTTTTCAGGTTGAAGAGAAATGATACCAGATGAAAAGTCAAATCTTCAGGAAGAAATAAAGAGCAATGGAAATGTTCTGGAGGCTGGAAGTCCAAGGTCATGGTGCAAGTAGATTCAGTGTCCTGCAGACTTTCCTGGGAGTGCCTACTTGCTGTCTCACAGCCTTCTGCGGATAACCTCTTCCCAGGAAGCCCTCTCTCTCTCCTGCAAATAGACCCTCAAGAATATCCTGCACCAGTCCTCCAGGCCTGCGCTGACAGGCCTAAATCCTAGAATAAAATCAGCATAGGTAATAATAATAGCTAACACTAATTCATTCCACGAGTGTTTTTTCGGTTATTACCTTGTACCAGACAGTGTTCCAGGTGCTAGGGATATAGCAGTGGACAAAGAAAGACAGGAGACAGAATCTCTACCTTCACTAAAAGCAAAAAAAGAACACATTAATTTAGGATGAGTTGTAATAATTTAAAAATAAACATTACAATGTAGAGTAACCTCTCAAGAATAACACAATTATAGGTGGTACTTCAGATGAGAATAGAGTAAGAAAAATTACTCAATCTAAGATATGCTGAGTTACAAAGCTACAATTAAGGGAGGAAACAAATAGAAAACAAGATGATTGACTTATCCTCAACCACACCAATGACCATATTAGGTGTGGGTGGGCTAATAACTCCAATTAAAAAGAGATTATCAATAAGTTAAGACACAAGTATATGCTGTTTATGAGACAAACTCTAAATATAAAGACACAAATAGTTGCAATCAAAATGCTAGGAGGAAATATACTGTGCAAATCATAATTATAAGAAACCTGACGTGGTATATTACTGTGAGACAGACTTGGCTCCAAAAGAAAGAACATTACCAGAGCTAGAGATATATAAATGTTATAATAATCACATCATGTGTATGCACCTAATAATAGTAGAGCTTCACATGCATAACACAGTATAGTTCACATCCTTAACGCTGGAAACATAATTGACAGATTAAAAAGAAAAAATATAGACACACCTATAATTGTAATTTGAGGCATAATATTCCTCTCTTAATGCAAGAAGTAGACCGAAAAAAAAAACAAACAGTAGAGATTTATACTATTTGAGCAACACTATCAACCAATTTAACTATTAGAAAGATATAGAACACTATAGTCAACAGATGTAGAACATGTTATTTTAAAATCAGTAAATCTTCCCTGTTAGGGAGTGTATGTTTGTGTACCTGCAACATTTGTATGTTGGAGCCCTGACTCTCAATGAGGTGGTGTTTGGAGTGGGGCCATTGGGAAGCAATTAGATATAAATGAGGTCATGACGGTGGAGCCCCCACGATGGGATTAGTGTGCTTGTAAGAAGAGGAAGAGAGATCAGAGCTCTCCCTCTGCCCTGTGAGGATATATGAGAAGGCAGCCATCTACAAGGCAGGAGGAGGGCTCTCATCAGAACCTGACCATGCTGGCATCCTCCCTCAAACTGCCAGCCACCAGAACTGTGAGAAATAAATTTCTTTTGTTGAAGCCACCTAGTCTATGGTGTTTTGTTATGGCAGCCCTAGCAGGATAAGACATTCCCCAGGATAGACAATATACTGGTCTATAACACAAGCCCCAGTCAGTTTCAAAGATTGAAACCTTTCTGAGTATGCTCTGTTATGACAATATAATTAAGAATTATCAATAAAAATATATGAAATAATCCCAATTGTATTTGGAAATTGATCAGTATACTTCTAAATAATCCATTGGTCAATGAAAAAATAGCAAGAGAAAGCAGAAAATATTTTGAACTGAACACTAATGGAAACACAATATACCAAACTGTGTGAGATGTAGATAAAGCAATGCTATGAGAAAATTTCATAATTATAAATGTCTATATTAGCAAAAAGTAACATCTAAATATAAATATTCTAAGCTGTCATCTTTAGAATCTGAAAAAAAAAGTAACAAAGCAAACCCAACATAAGTAGAAGAAAGGAAAAGAACACTATTGAAACTGGAATAGTGCTTGCCACTGCGGTAGAGAGGTAGATGAAAGGGGCATCAGAGAAGATTCTAGGCTGATGATACTGCTCTATGTGTTGAACGAGGTGTTGATTTCATAGGTGTACAGATTGATCAAAACTCAATGAAATGTACAATTAAGATCTGTGTATTTTCTGTATGTAATTGTATCTTAGTAAAAAAAGAACTTCAAGGGGCCAGCCCGTTGGCATAGTGGTTAAGTTTGCATGCTCTGCTTTGGCAGCCCAGGGTTCACTGGTTCAGGTACCAGCTGCAGACCTACACACCGCTCATCAAGCCAGGCTGTGATGGCATCTCACGTACAAAATGGAGGAAGATCGACACAGATGTTAGCTCAGGGCCAATCTTCCTCACCCAAAAAAAAAAAAAAAAATCAGTAAAAAAGAAATGTATATAATATCAGGGACTATACTTATCTTTACACTTGGGATGCACTCTGATAATTTACATTCTATTTTTGACAGTCTCTTCTGGTTTTTATTTAATACAGCCAGTTCCAAGTCTTTTTACTGATTTCATCACCTGAAGATTGCTGCTTACTGGATAAAGAACAATGCATTAGAATCTAGAATGTACTTTTACTTCATTCTTTATAGTAAGACAATGTGATCATTGAGTGGATAGAGAATATGATTTGGAAGTTTAATTTGTTTCTATATTTGAAATACAAACTAAATGCAAAAAATATTTTAATGCCTGCATTACTAATTCAGCATTATGACCTTCTCCCTTGAAAAGAAATTAAAGAAATCTAAACATATTCTTTACTCAGCAGCTGTAATATGTTGTTGGACTAAAATGGGACCAATGCTGTTTATCTGAAATACAATCCTCACAGCTGGCAAGAGTCAGAACATTATCTCTTAAAACTGCTGTAAAATCTGTAGTGAATTCTCTTTAAAACTGCCAGAAATCAGTATCGATTGAATTTTTATTTCATTTGTTTCATTGGATTTTTAAAAACTTGGTTGAAAATCACATACATATGTCCATACTCGCACACATACGTGCTCAAATGCTGTAACAACTAGGTGATAAAAATATAGGAGAAGAAGTAAAGCTTAGTTGTCAGAAATGAAGAAGAGTTGTAAAGATCAGATGCTCACACAGTTTCTTTCAAATACAGCAAATGAGATGTGTGGGGGTGGAGTGGGGATGATAAAAACCACCACATGCAGATAAATTCTTTTGAAGATGTAGTTTCTACTTCAAACGTAGATATTTGTTGACGTGGGGTTGGTGTGGGTGTCAGTGTGATTATGTATATGAAGCATGAGATGGGAAATAAGGAGTAATTTGTTTTTAAGGGACATATCTTTTAAAGACATCAATAAAATAAATGAATCTGTGATTACTGGACTTTTTCTTCAGATCGTGAATAAGGATTGAGAGAATTAAAAGGAACTCAAACTAATTTGCATCTTCTACATTGGAGAATTCAGAGTATCATTTCCTAGAAGAGGAAAGACTATACTGAAAAAGCGTGGAGGTGCCATTTCAAAAGCACAGATTCGGGCTGAATTTGAGGAAGTCTGGGGAATATTGGAGGGATCTAGATTTGGGGATATGTGTGTCTTTGCTTTTGGATGTTCATCTGAATTCGAAAACATGTTGAAATAGCCATAAAGAAATCCACTTATATTGAATTATATTCATAAACAAGTTCAGAACTTTTATCTGTTTAAAGCATATATTCTAGCTATTTTATGCTTTCAAAATCAAAGGAGCTCATTATTAAAGAGTATATATATCGCATTTTCCCTTTCCTTTTGCTTTAATAATATATGTAGTCCATGGTGAAATCATTGTAATCATTTGCCTAAGTAATTTGCTTTCAGGTTTTATGCCTTAAAGTTTCTTATTTTCTGGTTTTTTGCAACTCGCCACTTTATTCACTACTTTGGCCAAGTATACAGGAGCACCCAGTCTTTCTTTTTACCCATTAATCTTCCTTTCATTCCTCTCATATTATCAATTCTGCCCCAAATTGATCATTATTTCATGGCATTAATAAGTCAATATTCCTCTTCTCTGAATAACTAAATAGCTAATGATGGGTTAAATCTACTCCGGTAATTGTGACATCTTGACTATTTCTTGATAATTTTAGTCCTTGATCATTAGGTAACCCTTCCTTATTTCACCTGTCTCTGCCTTTCCTTTCTCCCTGCAGCAGTATCTTTTGTGAAGTGCCATCTGTTGGTCCATTTCCATCTCTGTTTCTAAGGCAGTCCTACCAGGAACTGTGCATATGTCGACAGGCTCCTTGCTCCTTGCTCCTTCATCAAGAACTTATCCAGAGGTGCAGAAGGAGTAAAGTGACTTATATTAGATCAGAGAATTAGAAGCCAGTCTCCTGCTCTTAATGAGAACCCTAATTTGATTAATCAGGTGGATGAGCAGAAACTCATGTCATGCCCAGTAGTAGCACTTCTACTCTGCCTCCCAATACTGAATCCATTTATAACATTGGACTTCTGCCTTGGCATGTTCTCCTAATTTTCAAAATTGAACTGCTGCCTACGATGCCACGTTTTATCTTCTGCTTATTAGTTGGAACTCTGGAGGCCAACAATTATCTGAATAGTATCCAAACTACTAATTTTTTAGACAGTATTCATTTGACCTCTTGGCTATTTCTATTGGGACCAACCTTTGCAATTTTGGTAATTCCAGTATCCCTGTTAGATCACTGCCTAATCCTGGCTCTCTGAAGCCCTAGTGTTGCATAGGTTCTTGAATGGCTTGTATATGAACTCATATAAACATTTTTCAAAAAAAATGCATTTACCCTCTGAGATTATGCTAATTAGGATATATGAGAAGTCCAGAATATTGCTATCTGAATAATCAAGGCCTTCAATAATTTTCAGTATATTATAGGGTGTTAGCTTATGCTCAAAATGGAAACTTAATGTAAGAAAATTTTGCTTTGGATCTGAATATATTTATTAGGACATAAATTACTATGAAGCTATAAAAGTAATTATTAAACCTAACTATTATTACTGCTTTAATTGGCAACTATTTTATATCTAATTTAACTATATAGAAATGAAATAATGGCATTTCTAATTTGGAATTCTCTGGTTTTTAATTCCCAAGTCCGATTGATCATTAAAACATACCTTTAAAAACTCTCTGCATTTGCTATTTAAAATTATTTCTATGGTCTGAAAACAAAATTAGAAGCGATGAAATGAACTCTGCATTCAGTAACTACTTTTTTGTATATTAAACACTTTTAAAAATGTTTGCAGTAGAAAAACAATAGTTTCAAAAGTTAGTTAGCATTTCTTCACTGTTACCTAAATGTGATGAAGACAAATGAAATTTGATGCTCTGAGTTGCTGTTCAAACTGTCTCCTCTCCAGCTCACTGGCACTGCTGTAATTGACGCCCTCAAATTTCTCACCTAAATTACTGCAACAGGCTTTTAAATGTTTCCTTTTCCGTTAATTCCATCTTGTTTCCTATTCACCCTGCACGCTGACACCAAGTGAGTTTTCCAGAGTATCGTTTGATTAGCTGATTACCTGATTACCAAGCATTTCATGCCTCGTCAGTTGCATTCTGTATAAAATTTAAACCCTTTTACGAGATGCCTGACTTACAAGTTCTGGTTACTTACCTAATTTCTTAATTCCAGGGGCTTTTTTTGTTTGTTTGTTTGTTTGTTTTTTACTGCTCAAATTTGTTTTCCTAGACTTTGACTCTGCAAATGATACTTTCCGCTTTCTCTGACCAGCTGGCTTTCTGTTAGAGTCTACTAATAGGAGACATTAGAGGAAGATCAGGAGATGAGAAGAAAGAATAAGAGACTTTCTTTATATTTGCACATCCCTGGCAGTATTCCTTCAGTGATAGTGGTCAGTTGCCATCAACTTCCAGTGGCATTCCCAGCACTAGCATCGCTGGGCTGACTCAGAGGTACCAAAAGCAAACAAGCCATGCCCTGTTATGAGGCAGAGTGCCAGCTTGCCACTCTCCTAATCCACTGAGAAACAAACTTTGGCTTGTCTGAGGCCGTAACAGGCTGTTTCCCACATAGCAGTGTGAGCCCTCTCCAGGGCATATCTCTTTCTCTTTGGTCCGAAAAACTTAGAGGTCTGGGAGTACAGTGTCCCTCCAAGAACCCACCTCATTGTACTGCTTCTTTGAGCCACTAGGTTCTCATAATAACATCTCTTCCTTTTAGTATCCTACCCGTAGAGGTTGGAACTTATTCCTGTAATTGTTGATTTCTAGATAACTGCAAGGACACCATTTTGCTTTTAGCTATCCAAGACATGTTTAATCAACTCCTTCTATTAAACTTCTTGTTTAAATATGTAAGTGTAATGGTGCAATGGTAAATGTTTAACAACTGGCTCGCTGGTAGGGGTAGGGTGAGGGGATCTATGGCTTGTCTAATTTGCTCATTTCTAAAGTGTGTATACTCCCCTCATGGCAGATGTCAAATTACCAATGTGATGTCACTGAAGGTGGCATTAGGAAGGAAGACAAGTACACAGTTGACTCACCGTTATGGGCCTGCTTCACCACACAATGTGTTTTCCGTGTTCTGACTGGACCATGAATGAAACAATAATGGATACAATGAGTTTTCAGGAAATAGACCCTCCCATATGGAATTCTGAGATTGGCCTTGGCTCTATACTGAGTTTCTGTACAATGGCAAAAGGTCTGCTGGGAATATGGCATGCCTTGGCCTCTGGATTAATTAAATTACCATCACTGGTTGCTTAGGATGGAGCACCTGAGGAAGATCAGGCTTTGGTGAGACATGTGCCTGCCATGCCTGATTACGTGATTGTTAGAGTGATGACAACTATTAGTGGGGTGGGGTAGTTACATATAACTGAACTACGGAGTTTACAGGATGAAAATGACGGGCTCAGGAAATAGAACTTGCAACTTTCAAGTCACAGTGATAGAAACAGTGTTCTACTGTGAGAGACCTCTCATAGCTGTAAAGTAGATGTGACTGAAAATCATACCTAAAATTTAATTAAGCATGTTGCAGGATTACAGTATAGGCCGAATCCACAGATTTATCAAGTATCTAATGTAAAACAGACCTCTTTTGGAAAGAAATGGATTCATGACTTGAATGAACTCAAGTGAAACTAAGAATCTTGATTGTCCAAAGCACTATCAGTGGAAGTGCTTAAAACAAAAACATTTAAGTATCTTTACTTAAAAACAATATAATAAGCCATCCTTAGGAAGTCCTTCACAAGAGAATGTTTGTTTTTCTGAAGATTCACTGCTTCAATCTCTATTTCATCTATAACTGCAATCATAATATGCTACAGGGATTCAAGTATGACATGTGACACAGGAAGAGAGAGTATATTCTCAAGAAGCATTGCAAAATTTCGCTATTTTTTATTTAAGGAGGCTTAAGGGAAAATGTGTAAAATTGGATTCTAAAGATGTTAAAATAAGGAGAATATATTGGATAAATTTATCTTTATAGGTAACTTACAGAGATTCTGGATGCTATATATTCGGGCAACTGGAAGTGGCTCAGACAGTTTGTGTGGTGGACAGAGCTGTACTCGTGATTATTCTTCAATGACATTAAGGTGTTCAAACTCCTTTGATGTGGTGAAAGGAATGAATCAAATGTTTAAGGCAGTTGAAAAAGATGTGCACATACATCCTGTTACATACTCAGGACTCAGAAGAATATCCCTTTGCTAAAGAATTGAGAAATGCATTAGTGAAGGAGGGCCAGCTTCCATAAACAGCTCTGAGATTGCTGGGCCCTTTAGGTGAGGATGATGGCAGGAGACGCTGCTGTAAAGGTGATCGCCCTAATTTCAGCGGTAATTTAGGACTGACACAGAAGCTTTATTACTTTCCTTAACCTCCAGTAGTAAAGGGGATAAAATTGCCATATTTGGAAGCAGGGACAAAAGGGTAACAGAATGATTTAATCTGCAGAGATTTTGATGGTGGCAAACTGATCCCAAGTTTCAGAGACAAAATATATGAACAATGTACTGCAGTGATGTTTGATTAAATAAATACATAGTTTCTAGATCTGAAGGCACAAATCTGACTTAAATTTATGCAGTAGAATATTTCAAGGCCTTTCAAAATTGATTTATTATAAATGATCTGCTAGGCTATCTTCATTAGGAACTGTGATAACTGTACCAGGCCAAAATAAAACTATCTATGTTTTAGTAGACATAGGTTTTGAGTTGCTGTTATTCCATGGGCACTTAATATGTGACTTCGGTACACCAATCAAAGTGGAATTTTAGGGACCTCAAGTAATTCATTGTTTGGGCACCAATATTTTACAAGTGTAGATCTTTGGGTCCATGGAACCAATTTGTCATTAATTTGCTGGTTCTTGAATGTATAATTGGAAGAAACTTACTGGTGAACAACAGATTTCCCATATTTGCCCCCTAACCAATGGACTGAGGGCTATTGAGGTAAGTACTACTGTGTGGAAGCCCTTTATAGTCTTTCTTTTGAAATTTTTACAAGTCTGGTAAATTTAGTCTATTCAGAGGGTGTATTAATCTCCAAGAATGGCTATAGATTGTAGTACAATTTTACTTAGTCCTCATTTCAATTACACTGCAGTTTCAACTGTGATATCCTTACTGGAGCAAGATCTGGATAATTTGATATGAAACCCCTGATCTGGCAATTGCTCTTTTCACTATATTCATTAAGAAGGACTACTAGAAGCAGTTTCTTTTACCCGGAGAGAAAAACAATACATTTTCATGGTCTCGCCTCAGGTCTCTGTTAATTCTCATCACCTCTGCAGAGAGTGTGCGAAGATCTTGATTTCCTTGACATGACACACAATATAATGTAGAGTGTTTATTATATTTATAACAGCATGCTGATTAGACTTGAGAAGGAGGGAGGAACAAATAAGTTATGACAATATACCTGCTATAAAAGGGTGAGAAATAAACCTCATGAAAATTCAGGGTCTTTTCACTTCAGTGAGGTTCCCAGGGATCTAATATTCTAAAAAGTTGTCATGGTATCCACTTCAAATTGAGACACAAGTTGCTATTACTTAAACAACCTGTCACTAAAAAAGACATACAAAGCTTGGTTGGGCCCCTTAAATTTTAGAGGCAGCGTATATCATATTCAGGTAATTCATAAGGCTGCTGGGTTTGATTGGGATCCTGAGCAAGAAAAGGTTCTGCAACAGTTCCGGGGTGGAATGCGTATTTTCTTCTTGACTGGCCTTTATAAGCCAGCAGATCCAATTGTACTTTAATAAATAGGTATGTCATATTAAACCTCTGAAAAGCCCCAATAGAAGATTCACAGAGGAGATACCTAAGGATTTGTGTTCTTCTTCAGATGCGTGAGATCCTCTTCATAGCTTGCAGTCAGACTTTAGAAACTTAATACCTGTCTTTGGGACAGAAGGTGCCCATATAACCTGAGGTGCCATTATAAATTGTAACTGGTCTATCACATTATAGGCTTTGATGTAGCAGCAATACATCTTTCAATTGAAAATGGTAAAATGCCCCTGAATGAGCAAGAACAGTTTCTCAGCCACAAGTGAGTTTTGACAGTATGTTTCTCAAACTCTTGTGGTATCCACTCCTAGCTGCCTGCCTTTTTTGTCCTCAATCTACATCTGTTTTCTCACAGGGAGTTCTTTGAATGTTTGTCAGAAGTTTTTCTTTTAAAAATCTGTTTTGATTCCAACTGGCAAAGGACTACAGCAGCATCAGGAGCATCCCTATAAGACACTAGCAAAGTCTTCAGTGCATTTGCTTGTCTTTATTGTTTGAATCCGGAGATGGTCAAATGTATATCCTTACACTTATGATCAGGCAGTAGTGGTTTGGCTGGATAATCAGGAATTGGGGAATAACAGGTTAATAATTTCTCTGACAAGGATGCCTGGGATTTTGGATTGACATTTTGGGATGGAAATGAAATTCATATATATTGATACTATATATATATATATATATATATATATATATATATTTATATATATTTATATATATGTGTGTGTATGTGTATACCATATATCACACACAGAGTATTCCCTAATGAATATACATATTTTATACTTCCTTATCGAAAATTATATTCTTTAGTCAGTAAACTATTTCTGCTGTGTCTTCTCTTGACTTTGTTATGTATATGATGAGAGGTAGAGAATGAAGGTTGGGATAATTATAAATTCAGTTGAGAGAATGTATTTAAAATTATAAAAATTTTTGTATATATATGTATTTGCATGTTTATACACATGCATATATAGGTTTTTATGTTTATACGTACGTATGTGTATGTATATATAAAACACATGTAAAACAATATGGTATGGAATATATATGCAGGGAAATGTATAGGATATAAATACTGTAATGATATCTTTGTGGTTCACTCATTCATTCTCTTCCAGGTTCACTTCCTTGAAAGTGAAGAAAGTGAAAGAAACCTTTCTTGACTACTCCATGGGCAATAACAACCCCACCTACTCTTTTTTCTTAACAGGAATTAGTTTATTCATGTAAGTCATGTTACATAGTTTTTCCTTTAATTGTTTATTTTCTGTATCCATGTACCAAATGTGAGTTTTATAGCTAGTTTGTGGCTCTGTACCTAGCACATAGTAAAGTGCCATTTCAAAAACTTGGGATGAATTTAGAGGAGAGAAAGATCATTAAGAAGCTGAGTAATCACAAATACGGTTAGTGGTTTTGTCGCCAATTAGTCAAGCTTTTTGGCACACTTGATAATTTCACCACGTCTTAGTTTTATCAACTGCAAAATAAGAATAATAAAAGTAGCTTCCCAGAAACTTTTGTTTGTATCAAGTGACATACTGTATAAGAAAGCACTTATACAAATGCTTACTTTTTACTTATCGACTCTGGCAAAATCTTTTCATTCCCAGTCACCTTAGACATTGTGTGCCAATGCTAATTTGAATGTTTGCTGCAAATGATGAACATTCATTTAAGAATAACCTTCATGTTATCAGTTATGTGTGTATACGTTGTATGTGTAGAGATATTTAAAGATGATAAAAATACTGTAATTCAAAATCATCTCTATTCTACCAATTTATCTCAATTAAAACATTACTTTAGCATAGTTTACTTGTTAATTATTTTCCTATGCATTGAATTTCGGTATTTAAACTTCATGGGACATCAAGCTGTGTTTTCAATTAACTCAAAAAAATCTCCTTCCATTTGCAACAGCAAGGAGCCCCATCATAGAGCGTAATATCAGCAATCTGTTTTTCATCTTATAATTACACAAGAAATCTCTGACAATGGAATGCTCACAAGAGACCCAATCCAGTATAATCACACATAGATGCAGATCAGTTATTATGTCTTACGTTGTGTTATCTTTATTTTTTAAAAGATCTAGCTACTTTTTGTAGATTTGACTCAAAAGCAAGTAAGCATTTAAGAAACATATGTACTTGTTCTTCATCTTGTTGAGCTGTGCCTTTGTTTTTATTTTCCCTAATTGATGGTTTTCTTTTCTATTAAATGTTGTTCTTCATGTAACGTAGTAGTTACATGTACTAGGTCTTGGAGCCTAATTTTATCAAATATTCATTTATTATCAAGTGTTTGCCCTTAAGAAAATAAATCAATATTTCTGGCATGTAATTTCATTTTTAAAATGGAATAATAGTAACACCTCATTGAATTAGTATAATTTTTAAAGAAACTAATTGACTTATAGCAGGTGAAACATTTCTGAAAAACAATAAATATTAGCTATGAATATTTTCTTATGTGTTCCCTTTATTCAAATATATGAACTTTCAGCTGCTTTCTGAATTTGGAAACAGATACTCAACATGCCACTGCAGATTTGACTTCATACGTAGTTTAATATTTTATCATTCCGTTACCAGGATGATGAAAATCTGATCAATTACCATAAGGGCTTTTTGTAGTCCAAAGCAAATTTCCTGACATGGCAAAAGGTCTTTCATCATTTGTATCTTTCCTTTGTGTCTACCCTCCTTGCATAGCTTCCCCCTTTGGTCGTTTTTGTTGCAGCAAGGTCAAAAGACTTAGTTTCCCCAGTACACCATTTTTAGTCTTTTTTGATGTTTCTATTTAGGATGAACTACACACTTTTGTTTGGAAAACTGCATTCCTTCTTACAGCTTCAATAACACTATGATGTTCCCTGATTAACACCTTAAACGAGAGCGAGTCATGTCTTTCTTACAATCCATCTGTCGTTTACTTGTGTTATTAATATCTATATCACTTCTTCTGCTGATCTCCTTCATTCAACTACGTAAAGGATGGTGATGCTTTTTTTCGTTTATGTATCTCCAGTTTTCATTGTAGTAATAAACATAATTAACAGGTATTTGTTAAATGCTTGGGAAATGTGATATCTTGTGATTCATTTCTTAGATTTGGGGGCAGATGTGTGGGAGGCAATACTGGGATTTTGACAGAACTTTCTCCCCTTTTGTTTGGTAGTATATGTGCAAATAAACATAAACTTTCAGTCTATGAAATTTATTTAAAAGTCTGTTTTACCCTTTATAGTTTTATTATTTAATTTGAAGTTACATAAAATAAAAGTGACAGAGTAAGTCCAAGATGCTTAACACGCACAAACACACAAAACAAAAGTCAAGTAGGAAAGGAGAGGAAGGAGAAAAGGCAAACACCTCTGTTTTGCACTCAAACTATTTGAAGAAAAATTTAAGTACTGAGAGATAGGACTAAATATAAAAACCATAGTTAGTATACTTTGATAATCTAATAGAAGAAAGTAAAAAAGAAAGAGGCAGATATTTACATGGGAAGGAGCAGGATTCAATTCAAGTAGGTTTGAATATGGAAACTACAAAATGTTTTAAATAGAAGTAATAGATTTTCCTAGAGCTTTGTCCTAGAGTCATACTTAGACTTTCTGAAAAAGGGACCAGAATGAAATAAATTGAAAGTGTATAATTAACACCCATAAAAATCTTACAATTATAAATGAAACTGAAAGACATATGTTTGGCTTATAGATTCTTACTCCTTTTCTTCCTTCTTTTATTAAATTATTCAAAATATTTATTGTACATCATAGAGAATATGTAAAGCACTAGGTATATAAAGTGTATTAGAAAGATAGAATCTTTTAACTTTGGACCTGGGATATAAAGGAGATGCACGAGTTAATAACCATTATTCAGTATTGTGGATAAGAATATACCAAGGAAAAGAATGTCATGTACAAAGGAGTAGAATTGAGAGACAACATGGAATTTTAATTAAATGTGAAACATTTGGTATGGTTGGGTCATAGACCATTGAAAAAGGGGTTAGAAATTAGTCTAGAGAGAAGAGCTGAAACCAAGTTGTACAATCACTTGTAGAATTTTTTGTTGTTGCTTGGATGTTATCTGAAGTGGGATGACTAACTATCAAAGGATTTTAATTAGGTAAATGGCGTTTTCAAATATGGGTCTTAGGAAAAAATCTTCCTACAGGAATGCAGTAAAATGATAAAAGGCTGGAAAAATGGTTATAGATGTTATTGTAAAAGTGCTGAGCAGAGGAATGATAGTTATCTGGAACCAGAATATGACAGTAGAGATGGAGAGAACTGGACTGATACAGAATTTTATTTCCAGGATTTTGTGATTAAAGATGGGAGGAGCAGGCAAGAAAAATTCATAGATCATGCTGCAGATTCCAGCACTGGCAAATGGATGGGTATTGGTGCATTTTATTAAACTAGAGACCATAGGATTTCTCACAGACATATTTGTGAGAAAAGGTAAACACAGTTTTGGACACACTGAGGTAAAAGTTCTATAAATTTGCACGTGGACATGTGCAACAGTTTCTGCCTTACTTTGAGAGAGATTTGGGCTGAAGTTATGAATTTGAAAAATATCAAAGTTCATTGAGTTCATTAGAGTGTGAAGATTGAAAAGGCAGAGGGTCAAAGATACACCTAGAGAAAAGTCAACGTGTAAAATTAGTAGAAGAAGAAGAAGAGATTGAAAAGTTTTGGGTGGAAATGAAAACAAACAAATCTAGGTCAATATACAAAGAAATTGAAGAGGTTTAGAGGAGTTTGGAGTTGTTAGTGCTAAATATTGCTAAGTAGTCAAGAAAGGTGGGTTTTTTTGGGTTTTTATAATAAGGAATTCGTGCTTGAGAGCATGTTTACTGGAGTGGTAAGAAGAAAGGCTATAGATTACAAAGGACTGAGAAGATTGTGGGAGATGAGAGAACAGTCAACAATTGCAAATGTCTGTTTTATCAAATAACATGTGAATGGGCAAGTTTTTAGAAAAGATTCACAAGGATTGCTATTTGTATATTTATTATTTTAAGTATGAGGACCCTCAATCATATTATAATATTCATAAAGAGTCCCTGGTAGTGAGAGAAAAAATGTAAACAAGATCAAAAAGAGGAAAGAAATACAACTGGATCCCCGAGAAATCAGTTTTATTGTTCTCCAAAATAATTGACTATACACTGCTGTCACCAGCTACCTCAAAATCTCAGTGAATAAACACGTAGGAATTTATTTCTCGCTCTTAAAGTCTTTGACTGATTGGTTTAGCCCACTCCAGCTACTCCAGTTGTCCAGAGTTATTTCTCTTACTTAAAGAAAACTGATTATAGACTTTAATCACATCTACAAAATATCTTTATAGCAACACCTAGATTAGTATATGAATAATGGGGGACTATAGCCTAGCCAAGTTAGCACGTCGAAATATCATGACAATGGTATTAAGAGCAATAATTAAAATAATATTGTACTATATACCCTATCATATTTTTCCAGTTGATACTCGGAACTGCTGACAAAATGCAACTATCTGAGGATTCTAAAAATTAAAAGATGGCTGAGAAATTGGGTAGGAAAATGGAAAATGAAAGAACATTCACTGTAACTATGAGGCCCTGCTTGTTTTTTTGTTTTGTTATTTTTAAACTGAGTTATCTTCTCTCAGTAGCTATGCAAGTCATTATTCCAGAACTGTGAGGCAGGTGTGTACACCAAATACTCCAAGAGAAACCCTCTATTTTGTTCAAAAACAAGCAAGGGAACACCCACCCTTCCCACTGGACAAAGATTTTGGGGGAAACTGCTCCTCATTTTTTTCTCTTTTTACTTTCCCTGTCACAGCCGTAAAACTACAATCCTGTAGCAGAAGAGGAAGTGGTATCTATGCTGATGTCTAAAACTGTAGGGAGTATCTTCTCTCTGAGTAAAGGAACCGGGACCAGCAGACTTTATGATACTGAGAATATGAAGAGAATCCCCATTATTCTTCTTTCTCCTTTTTCTCTTGATGCTTTGCTTCTAAGGCAGTGACACTAGTAGGCAGTGTGTGAAGGCATGTGGAAATTAAAACATCAGAGTATCAGAAAAGGGGCTCCCTGGTAGCCAGAGACTGTGGAAGAGTATGGAGAGTAGAGAGCTGGAGAAAGAAATGCCACATTTGTATATAAAGTTCT
The DNA here is from genome assembly GCF_021613505.1 of Equus quagga. Lineage (NCBI taxonomy): Eukaryota > Metazoa > Chordata > Mammalia > Perissodactyla > Equidae > Equus > Equus quagga. Next base: position 23,298,678 of record NC_060272.1, on the reverse strand, counting down.
AAGTTCAAGTCTGAGTAGTGCATCTCTGGAACTGACCCAGCACTGGTCTAGCAATGGCTTTAAGAACTAGTATGATACAGAACACTGCTCAGGCTCCAGACTGGGCCCTGGATAGTACGCCTGTGGGTTACACCCAATAGCCCTGCAGAATCTTTGAAAACTAAAGTGACGTCAGAAACAAAGCCCAGAGAAAGACTGGTGGTATGAACCTGACTAGGTTCATTTCCTGCTTTAACAATTTTTTAAAAAATCAGTCTTCTCCAAAAGATGTAACAGGACTCACGGTTGCATAACAAAAATACTGAAAATGTCCAGTATATAATTCAAAATTCCGTGAAAAACATGTAAGCAGGGAAACCATAACAACCCTCAAGAGAAAAGTTTATTAAACTTTGGAAAGTTTTAGAAATTATCAAAGACTTTAAAGAAGCTCTTACAACCATGCTCTATTAAATATAGGCAAATGCACTTGACTAGAAAGGCAGAAGGCTTAATCAAGAACTGAAAAATCCAATAAGTGAAATTAAAATTGACTGGATAGTCTCAATGGTAGAATGAAAATGACAGAAGAAGAAACCAGTAAACTTAAAGATAGAATAATATAAATTACAATATAAATTAACCTGCCTGAAAAAGGGAGCAAAAAAATAAAAAAGAAAGCCTCAGGGACATACATGTAGGACAATATCAAAGAGTCTTACATTCATATTTTTGAAGTCTCAGAAGTACAGGGGAAATATTAATGAGAAAAATATTTGATGTAATTACGATTAAAACCTTTCCAAATTTAAGGAAAAAATTAATTTACGTATTGAAGAATCTTGGAGAATTCCAAACACAATAAATTCAAGCATGTCATACCCAGATACATTATAACAAAACAGATGAAAGCCAAAAATAAAGATTATACTTGAAAGCAAACCAAGAACTCAACATATTACAATAGAGAAACACTGGTAGAAGTGACTTTATATTTCTCACTAGAAAAAATAAAGATCAGAATATAAGCATACAATATTTTTTAAATAGTAAAAGTAAATGATTGTCAACTTCAGCATCCTGTCCAACAAAAATACCCTTCTGAAAGAAAGGTGATAGAAAAGACATTTTAAAATATAAAAGAAACACAAAGCAAAAAATAACAGAAAAAACAATTAGGTAAATTGATCAGCAGCAAATTAAATCATTGCTGAAAGCAAAATTATAACTACCTGAAGGATGTTCAGTGTATAAGGATGTACATATGACAATTACAATTTAAGATAGGGTAGTTAAAGGATTATAATATGTAAAGTTTCTATATTTCACTTGAAATTGTAAAATATTAGCTCTAAATTGACTTAGTAGTTAGACATATATATTGTAATCCTTATAGCAACAGTAAAAACACAATTCAAAGAAATATTGTAAAAAAGCCAATAGATATATTGTCAGATGTAAAAAATAATCTGAAAGAGGCAGGAAAGGTGAAACAGGAATAAATAAAGAGGAGATAGTTAGAAAACAAGTGAAATGATAAACGGAAATCCAGCCACATCAATAATTACAGTAGAGGTAAATGACCTAAGCACAACACATGGATGCATTCGGGTTGGGGGGATTATACGTTGTCTGCAAGACCATACTTTGAGTATAGTTATAGACAGTTAAGAGTAAAGGGTGGAAAATTATATGTATTATCTAATCTAAGGAAAACTTGACTGTATGTATTATCAGGAAAGAGAACTTCAAAATAAGGGAAATACTTCGGATAAAGAGGTACATTCAATCATGAAAACAGGGTTAATTCACCAAGAAGATATAGCAGTCCTAGATGTGTATGCACCTAAGAAAAGTACTTCAAACTACATGAAACAAACTAGCAGAATTGAATATATAAATAGATTCACAATTGTACTTGGAGATGTCGTTATTCCTGCCTTGGTAATTAATAGAACAAGTAGAAAAATAGCAATGAATGAGAAAGCATGACTAACAGTATCAACCAACATTACCCAACTGATATTTATAGAATACAGAACCCCAAAATAGCAAAATATACATTTATTCAAGTGCATATCTAGCATTACAAAATAGACCATATCTTGGGTTATAAAATGAGCCTTAACAAATTTAAAAGGATTGGAATTATACAAAATATGTTCCTTGACCCTAATGGAAATAAACTAGGAATCAACAATACAGTGTAGATTGAAGATTAAATGACACAAGTGGAGATTAAATGACACACTTCTAAATAATGTGTGAAAAAGGAAGTCTTAAAGAAAAGTAGAACATTTTAACCTAAATGAAAATACAGCATATAAAAATTTGTGGGATGAAGTTAAAGCAGTGCTTCAAGGAAAAGCAAAAGCATGAAAAAGTATTAGTAAAGAAGAAGTAGTCTTAAATTTATGGTATAAGCTTCAACCTTAAATGAAAAAGTAACTGAAATTCGAGCAGAAGAGAGGATATAAGGTCATAGTGGAAAAAAGGAAAAAGAAAAGAGTATGAATACAGTAAAATACATATATAAACAAAAGCTGTTGTTTTGAAAACATCAAAAAAATTGATGAATCTTTAGCCAGATAAAGAAAAAAGAGAATGCATGAATTATTTATTTTTGTTTTCTTGCAAGGAAGGATTTGCTCTGAGCTAACATCTGTTACCAGTCTTCCTTTTTTTTTTTCCCCCTTTTTCTCCCCAAAGCCCCAGTGCATGGTTGTATATCCTAGTTGTAAGTCCTTCTAGATCTTTTATGTGAGCTGCCACCACAGCATGGCGACTGACAGACAGCTAGTGCAGTTCTTCGATGAGAAAATGAACCCAGGCCGCCGAGGTGGAAAGTGTGGAACTTTAACCACTAGACCATCAGGGCTGGCTCAAGAATACATGAAGTATTAATATCAGAAACTAAAAGGCAACAGTCCCCAAAGACATTGAAAGGATAACAGGATAATACTAAGACAATACTATCGCCACCAATTTGACAACCTTAATGAAATGGACCGATTTCTTCAAAGGTGAAAAATACCATAACTCAGGAAGCAGTAGATAATCTGAATAGTCCAAATCTATTAAATCAAGTAAGTTTGTAGTTTAAAGATTCCTTACAAAGAAAATCACAAATCTAGATGGTTTTATTGACAAATTCCAGCAAACATTTAAAAAAGAAACAATACCATTTGTGTAATCTCCCACAGAATAGACACATAACACTACTGAACCCATTTTATGATGCCTAGATTAACCTGATGGCAGTACTAGATAGAGTACCAAAAAAAGTACAGACCGACATCACCCAGGAACATAGGCACAAGGATCCTCAACAAAATATTAGCAAGTAAAACCCAGCAACACGTGAAAAAGAATATGTCACAACTAAGTGTAAAGTTCATGCCAGGAATGTAAGGCTGGTTTAACATTAAAAAGCAATCAATATAATCTGTCATATTAACAGACTTAAAAAAAAAAAACATGATTTCATCAGATGGGGAAAAACTATTTTAGAAAATTCATTCTTTCTTGCTACACGTTCTCATTAAAATAGAAGGGAACTTTCTTAACCTGATAAAGAACATTTATAAAATCATACAGTTAAGGTGATACTTAATAGTGAAAAACAATGCTTTCCCCTTAAGATTGTTAATCGTCTATAATACTCTTACTCTCCCTCACAACTACTATTCTACATCTTACTTGTAGTCCACGTTTGTTCAATTAGGCAATAAAAGTTACAAAAATCAGAAAGTCATAGATTGGAAAGGAAAAAATACTGTATTCAAAAATACTATGATTGGCTATGTTGAAAATCCCAAGTCTACAAAAGAACCCTAGAACTAAGCAATAAGTTTACCAAAGTGGCAGAAACCAAGATCAATAAAGGAAAATTATTCATATTTCTATGCACTTACAATGACAGTTGGTAATCAAAATTTTCGAAAAGAAACAGCATCAAATAGCTTTAAAAAGCAAATACTTAGTCCTAAATTTTACATGATTTGAAACTACCCAGATGAAAGAAATCAAAGAAGACCTAAATAAATGGTATTGTGCTCATGGATTTGAAGACTCAATATTGTTAAGATACTGGTCCTTCCCAAATTGATCAATAGACCTAACACAGCATGAATAGAATTGGCTAAAGCTTTTCAAGTATCCTATGATTGTTCCATATATATCCTTGAGATATCTTCCAGTGTTCTGACTATATGCTTCTGGAGATCTGGTTTTATATACTTGTGATATGACAAGTGAAACAAAGTTTCCTTCTGAGAAAATCATAAGCTTCTTGAAAAAATCTTGAGAATTGCGTTTTTTTTCCAATGCCCTAATTTCATCTATTATTTTAATTTAATTTTTTTGAGGAAGATTAGGCCTGAGCTATCATCCATGCCAGTGCTCCTCTGTTTTGTATGTGGGATGCCACCGCAGCATGGCTGAGGAGTGGTATAGGTCCACGCCCAGGATCTGAACCTTGAAACCTGGGACGCTAAAGTGGAGCACACTGGCTTTAACCACTGCACTGCAGGCCTGGCCCCCTAATTTCATCTATTTTAGAACCTCAAACATCTTAATCTTTCACTTTTTTTTTTTTTTTAAGAATATAGCCAGCCCTCCATATCCATGGATTGCACACCTTCTGATTCCACATCCATGGATTTAACCAACTCTGCATCATAATCTGCAGATTTGGAACCCATGGATACAGGGGGCTGACAAAGGGAATTGAGCATCTGTGGATTTGGTATCCACTGTGGGTCCTGGAATCAATCCCCTGTGAATACCAAGGGGTGACTGTATATCAGTATTGCATTTGTAAATATCTATCACACTTAGTTTAAATAAAGTTTATAACGAAAAATGGTATTTTTCCTCTGGAGCACTTTACTACTGTCAGTGGCTCAAAGCAGAATTACTTTGAAAACTGTCACTTAATCTGTTTCTGAAAGTAGCCGAAAGAACTCTTTGACACTTTTCCACAATTAGGATCTGTCACTTGAGTGAAAGTAAATAGAGTTTGCCTATTGTCTAATGTATTTTCTAGACATATCAATCACCAGAACTATATTCAGATGACACCACACATTCAGTATGTTCAGTCAAACTGATTTACTCAGATACAGGAGTCTGTATACCCAAAGGGTTGACTAAAATGTCGATAAAATTGGTATATTTCCTATTGCAAGGGCACTCAGGTGATTAAGTTTGTGTGCATATTATACGTGTAATAATTGTGTAATTACATGTATAGTAATATTATCAGTAAATGTAAAATCATGCTCCTAAGGAATGACAATTTTTTTAAATAAAATGTTCCTAATTTCAAGATCTATCCAGTAGTTCAAAAACTCAAGTTCATAGAATGAAATGATTAAGGAAATTTACAATAAGGCACAATGACTTCTAAAACATTAAGTTTTCTTCTCCTCTGGCAAGAAATGTTAAAGTCTTTGAAATAGTAAGTTTGCTTTTAAAATGGATAAATGAAGTAGCATCCTGTGGCTATAAATTCCTATAATCTGTCCTCAAAGCACATTTTATTGAACAAACAAAACTGAAGACTACACAGGTGATTCTTTTACTATTCCAGTGTGTACCTTTAAAACTGTACATTGCCTAAAAATATATAGATAAATCTACATTACTTTTGGATTTCTGATTGAAGGAAAATGGCATTAATTGCCTGAATTGTCCTAAATCCAAATCTGAGCTTGCTCATTGAGACTACGGCAGGTTTAGGGAAAGGGTGACAGAGCGGCTTTATCTGCATCTTTTGGCAGAGCCACTCTGCTGAATTAATGTGTATTACTGTTTATTAATTTCCTGGCTAAAATTGTACACTATGATAAAATGTAATTATAGTCTGGAACTATTGTGAAATTCTAATTTATCTTATCTTGGATACATAGGGTCATATTTCTTCATATTCCCTTTAAGGAGATATACATATCAATAAAGCAATAAAAAGGGTTCAGACTGGGGTTGGCATTGTACAGTCATTAAAGCTGACTTGAAGAGAGTCATCTGAGATACCAGCTTCAAACATGCTGCAAGTAGCAACTAGTGAAACTCGTTAAAGGACTCTGAACTTTTGTCTCACATCTTCAAATGCATGAAGTCATCAATGTTACAGCTCTATACAGCATAGAAAACTATTCCTCTGTGAGAGCTATAATAGTCATTATAATTTTGGCTTAAATTTACCAGTGAACGAAGTAGGCAAAACAAAAGCAATATTCCTTTTGCATAATTATTTTGGTAGTTTAAACAGATGCAAGATTCTTGATAGACACTTTTTTAAATTACTGAGTGACTATAATGGAAAATGTGGCTAGTTAATTAATTTTATTTAAATAGGTTATGTTGTAATTTATTTATCATAATCAAGTTTGAGTCTTTTAGCACATTCTGCCTTCCATCCTGGGATCCCCTGAACTCCTGGTTGATTTTATTTTTAATTTGCATAAATTAAGGTCCACTCTTTGTTCTGTGTAGTTCTATGGTTTATGAAAAATATGTAGTGTCGTGTACCTACCATCACAGTATTACCCGAATTAGTGTCACCACCCTTAAAAATAATCCGCTGTTATTCCCCTAGTCAAACATTCCCCACTCCCACGCCCTTGGCAAACATTGGTCTGTTGTCTCTACCTCTAATTCCACTTTTCCCAGACATAATATGAATGGAATTGCATATTATGTGGATTTTTTGATCTAGCTCCTTTCACTTAGAACACTGTCCTTAGGATTCATCCATAGCTCTTTCATTTGTCATCACTGACTAGTATTCCCATGTGTAGATGTACCATAGGTTTTTTTAGCCATTCATCTTCTGAAGGATATCTTGGTTGCTTGCACTTTTAGCAATTGTGAATAAAGCCGCTGTAAACATTCACATTTTGTGTAGATCTAAGTTTTCAAGTCAGTTGGGCAAAATATGTGGGAGCATGATTGCTGGGTCCTGTGTTAAGTATATATTTGAAAGGTTTTCTCACAAAGTGTCTGCCACATTTTGCATCCCTATCAGCAATGTATGAGAGTTCCTGTTGCTCTGCTTCCTCACCAGCATTTGGTATCGCCATCATTGGAATTATACCAGTTTTAGTAAGTGTTTTAATTTGCATTTCCCTAATGATGAAATCCAGCCCTAGTGGTCTAGTAGTTAAGATTGAGTGCTCTCACCACGGTAGCCTGGGTTAGTTTTCCTGTCAGGGAAACACATGACCTGTCTGTGGATTGTCACCCTGTGGCAGCTGCACATTGCCATGATACTGAAAGCTGTGCCACTGTTATTTCAAATACCAGCAGGGTCACCTGTGATGGACGAGTTTCAGCAGAGTTTCCAGACTAAGACCAGGAAGAAGGACCTGGCCACTAACTTCCAAAAGATTTGGCCATGAAAACTGTACGAATGGCAGCAGGGCATTGTCTGATACAGCGCTGGAAGGGGAGAGGATGACGCTAAAAGACCGGGCACGGTTCTGCTCTGCTCTACACAGGGTTGCTAGGAGTCAGACTGCATTCACTCAACAGCACTGCCAACAAAAAAATGGCAAAAGATGTTGAGAATCTTTTCATTGCTTATTTGCCATCCATATATCTTCTTTGGTTCCTGTTTCGTCAAAGTATTTATAGGAAAACTTTTGGTTTTGTTTTCTGATGGTATTGAATTCCCATTTAAAATTCCACCAATCTTCTTTTAAATCGTTTTCATTTTTTAATTGGCAATCCTCCTAGGATAATTTCTAGCCAAAGCTCACAAAGGGGACATGGCCAAAAACATGTTGCCCTTCTCATTACCCTAAAACAGATGTTTACTTCACTGAAATAACCGAGACAGGCATTTCTGTTGGAAAATGTTTGCCAAAATAATTTACTTTTTATTTTGAACACTAACCCGTGATTGTTACCAAATAAAGAAATTGTTGAGAGAAACATATGTTTAATTTGAGAAAAGGAAGTCAACCTCCTTTTAAAAGAATATTGTGCTATTTTGTGAATTGCCTGAAATCAAACTTTGTGAAGTTATATATAAATTTTAATATTTATATGTTAATGATAGTTTATAATAATTTTTACTTTAGGGATCAAATCTATGCTTTTAATTATTAGAGAATGTTACATATAAAATGTAAAGTACTTACATCATCTTTAATATAGAGAGTGTACAATTTTTCTTGTGAATCCACACTCTAAATTATTTCATTTTTATGAACTTAAATATGGTTCATTGTAATATCATAAACATTGCACAATAATTATTATATACAATACATATCACCTGGCTGTATGACATGTAATCGAGTATTAATATGTAATAGTCATAACATTTTCAGAATTTCTTATATGTATGGCATTTTGTACTTTATTTATTATAGTCTGAGATTTAGATATTATTTTCTGACAAATCTGTATTTCAGATAATTCTCTTGCATAATTACCACCTAATGTGAAATATTTTATTTCATTGTGTGAATGAATGATGCTACTTTCAAGAATAATCCTAAATCTATCTAGTTTACTCTCCATAAAGATTGACATTTATTTGATTCACCACATTCACTTTCCTCTTTATATTTAATATTTGACACCTGACAGGATATATTTTAGAACTGTTGCTCAAATATGCAGGTAGTGGATAAAACAAGATGGCTTCCCTAGATAAATGATAATATTCAATGTATCTAATTACCACAAACTTAGCAGTTTTAAAGAACCTTTTTATTATCTCACAGTTTCCATAGGTCAGAAGTCTGGGAACAATGTAGCAAAGCCGCTTTTTCTGTTCCAGGTTCACAGGATCAAAATCAAGGTGTCAGCAAGGCTGGGTTTCTTTTTCTAGGCTCTGGGGAAGAATGCATGTCCAAGCTTATTTATGTTCTTGGCAGAATTTAGTTCCTGTGGTTGTGGTACTAAAGTACCTGTTTCCTATTTGGATGTCAGCCAGGAACCACCCTTACCTCCTAGAGGCCTCTCTCAGATCCATGCATATGTTACACTTATATATCAGAACCTGCAATGATGTGTTGAATATTCCTTATTCTTGGAATTGGTGTGACTTCATCTTCTGCTGTATCTCTCCTGCCTCCTGCACTACATCTCTCTGGCTCCGGCCAGAGAAAGTTCTCTGTTTTTAAGTTCTCATGTTATTAGATTGAACCCAGTTAGATAATCCATAACCTCCCTAATTTAAGATCCTTAAAATTAATATATCTTCAAAGTCGTTTCAGCTATGAAATATAGCATATTCAAAGGTTTCAAGGATTAGGATGTGGACATCTTTGGGTGACCATTCTACCTATCACACTTAGGCAGTAGATTAAGGTTACTGAAATGTAACAGATGCCAGATGTTAAAGATTTTGAATGCTTCCATCTAAAATTGACTTCTTATCAATTAAAGAAAACCTAATTGAATAATTCATTAAGCACCTGATTATAGTCAAATTGAACAGCAAAAATTAAAAGCATTGTGTATTGTGAGCTATATATTTAACTTACCATAAATTTGTATTTAAAAATGGCTTAAAGATATGCAATAAAATTATAACTAGATACAGTCTACAAATATGAAAAAAAATGCATTTTGAAGACATTCTACATTTGGGTAATTTTTAATAAAATGTATTAACTTTATATAAATTTTTTTGTTCATGAACACCTATAAACATAAGAAAATGGGATAGATACTATCATTGTGACATACAAATTGTGTTACATTGTTTTTACTGCTTGTGTTAGATCAAAAATACTATTTGCTTTATTTAGCAATAATTTTTAGTCACTTCAGTGAGTGAAAATAAACTGCTGGGTTTTCTAACAGTAAAAATTTTATCTGTAGTGAAAAGCAAGTATGAATTCAGGGAGAGCATTCTGGTGCTTTATTCGGACCAAACACCAATGAATGTTCAATCTGCAGCCCAGTCATTGAGACAGTCCAATCATGTTCATGATGAAAATCGTGGAAACTCTGCCATCCATAGTGGAACAGTTTGATTGCAATCACACTTCTGACCAAGAGTATTGAAAATTAAATATATTTGATATTTTATGTAATATATGTTATTTCAATTTTTCTTTCTAAATTGCACCCACTAAGCTACTTTTAAAAAAGTCTTTCAAGAATCAAGGAAAGAATGGCATTATGATTTTAAAATTTATCTAAAAACCTCTTTCTCTGAGTTTAGTTCATGCAATTTTTTATACTTTAGTTCCCTCTATCATCTTGGCAATTCAGCAGTAGGCAATGTTCTTTTCTTGGGTTTGTATGACTTATCAATCCGACAATAATCACCATGGGAAGGGAGGAAAATGGGAGTAGCTTTCTTTATTATTTGATGCACAGTTTGCAGGTTCACAGGAAGAGTTCACTTCCTACCACGTAGGTTACATGATATTTTATTGTACTCAGTATTTCCTGTTGGTTTTGTAAGCATTGCAGTCATCTGATTTAGGACACCAAATGTAGATTGGAACAAGGACTAGGTCATTAGACAACTCAAAAAAGAAATCAGGAAACCAGCCATCCAAAGGAGAAAATTTAATCTAGAAGGTCTGCAAGTTATGGCATCTAATGCTAACTTGTCTAACAATTAATCCAATTATCTTAATGGCTAACATTAAGGTTTATTTCTCACCTGCAGTAGCCCTAGTGGCTCAGGAATCCAGACTGTTTTCATTTTGTGACACTGACACTTTAAACCTGTGATGCAGGCCACTTTTGGCTCACATTCCATTATTTGGAACTCAGTCACATCGACTCACAGGGAAGGCTGGAAAACATACTTTTTCCTTGTATCCAGGAAGAGAATATTGAAATGCTTGGTCAACACCCAACATATTTCTGTCGCAGGAAATTAGAGACATTGAGATAGATGACTAAACCATAGAAAAGAGTAAACAAGCAGGAAATCAGTAGAAAATATAAGATGGTACATATGGAGTGAGCAGAGATACAGGAGAGTATAAGAATCAATATATGACTCATGGAAAAAACTCCACTCAAGGCTTCTTTGTTGTTGAGTGTAGGCCAGGAACAGAACATGTTGGTTACTCTGAATTTCCGCATATGCATTATCTGGCATTCCTTGTTATGTTCTGTGCCCTCAGAAGACTGACCTCTGTAGTATTCACTTGGGTTAGACCTTTGAGTGGTACTGGGAGGAGATAGGGGACATAAAGAGAATTCCCTGCTTCAGTGTCATTTCTCTGGTAGTAGTACCTCCATCTGAGATTGTCGTGACTATAGCTCCCCTTGAATGGGTCTTTATCCGTGGGTGTAGCTCTCACTGGCCCTTGTAGCACTTTCCTCTCCTTTTCCCACAGTTCTGGAGGTAAGGATAATGGCTTCCTGCTGTTGTTAATATTTGAATCTTTTATCGTATACTCGTTTTGTCCATAGCTCTAGCTGGACCCATGTAAGTAATGCTTGCATTAAACATTCTTCATTAGGGACAGCCCCAGCAGTGTAGTGGTTAAGTTCTCTGCACTCTGCTTCAGTGGCCCAGGTTCAGTTCCTGGATGTGGACCTACACCACTAGTCTGTCAGTGGCCATGCTGTGGCAGAGGCTAACATACAAAAAATGAGGAAGATTGGCATCAAATATTAGCTCAGGGTGAATCTTCCACAGCAAAAATAAAATAAAATAAATTTTTTCATTAAAGTCTAGCACCAGTCTTATTTCCTGTTATGTTCACATATTATGTACCAATACTATTTGAAACTGTGATTTTTGTTTCAGTGGGTTCCAAGGGACAGTCCAGAGGAGATACATATGTATATTTATCATTTTTCTTATTGAATTAAGCTAACATATTTCAAAGTTGTAAATCAATAGGAACAAGCTATAGTTTGTGGGGTTTTTTTACCAGTGGGATGTCCTTTTGGTTACATACTAATAAAAATTATTTTTCTGTTATTACTCAAATATAGTTTTATGAGGGGAGGAGAAAGTCAGCTATCTGTGTGAAGGACTAGAAGAATATTACTTAAAGTTTGTACCTTTGACCCCCAATCTGTTCTCTATAGCTATGAGCTTGGGTTTTTTTGTTAGTTTTGTTTTTAAATGTCATGTATAAGGTGATGGATGGTAACTAGACTTATCATGGGGATCATTTCACAGTGTATACAAATATCAAATCATTATTTTGTACACCTGAAACTAGTATAATGTTATATGTTAATTAAACTTCAATTAAAAAAATCTCTAGGCTTCTAATTCAAGTGTAAACAACCAAAATTTTCCTACTTTATATCTATCCATCTATCTATCTGCATTAGTCAGGGTTCTCCAGAGACTCAGAACCAATGCAAGAGGACATACATATACATACATATATACATGTGTGTATAAACACACACACACAGAGATTTTAAAGAATTCGTTCACATGAATGTGGGGCTGGAAATCTGAAGTCTTCAGGGCAGACTGTCAGGTTGGAGACCCGGGGGAGGAGTTGAAGTTGCAGTTCCGAGTCTGGGGGCAGAATGCCTTCTTTTTCAGTGGACCTCAGTCCTTGTCTCTTATGGCCTTGAAGTCATTGGATGTGGCCCACTCACATTATGGAGGATAATTTGCCTTACTCAAAGTCTACTGATTTAAATCTTAATCATATCTAAAAATACCTTCACAGTAACTATTGTCTGGTGTTTGACCAAGCATCTGGACACCACGGCTTAACCAAGTTCACACATAAAATTAGCCATCACTATGTCTATCATCTGTCTTCTATCATCTGTCTATCAATCACCTATCAGTCTACCTATCTATATTAGTTTCCTATTGCTGGTAACAAATTACCACAAACTTAGTAGCTTAAAACAACACATTTGTGGTCTCACATTTCCGAAGATCAAAAGTCTGAAATGGGTCTCACTGCGCAAAGGTCAAGTTACTGAATTCCTTTGGGATTCTGTAGGAAGAATCAGTTTCTTTGCCTTTTCTGGGTTCTTGAGGCCACCTGTGTTCTTTGGGTCTTGGCCTCATTACTCCATCTTTAAAGGCAGCAACATCAGGCAGAGTCTTTCTTACATTGCCATCTCTCTGGTCCCATTTTCACATGCTTTTCTCTGATTCTGATTCCTCTTTTGCTTCGTTATTCAACTTGTAAAGCCCCTTGTGATTATATTCTGCTCCCCTGACTAATCTAGGATCATCTCTCTCTTTAAGTTCAGTTTACTAGCAACCTTATTTTCTTCATCAACCTGAATTCCTCTTTGTCATGCAACAGATTAACACACTCTGGATATTAGGATGTGGACATTTTTGAGGGTTATTATTCTATCTACCACGCTCTATCTTCTACATAATCTTTTAACCTCCATTAACTTCACAATATTGGTATAAAACTATTAAGTAGAAATTGCCTAGAGTTTTTATGAGATCTTGGAATATTTAATGATATTGCTCAAAGATTCAACAGGACTTAATAAACAGAAAAGAGATGTTCTGTTCATTCTTCACTGAGGAAACAGCACTGCCAATCAAAAAGAAAAAGGATTTTAAATGTTCTTTCCATTAATTAGCATGGAACTTGCTTATCTGAGCAGAAATAGAGCATATAGACACAGGACCAGGGTCACTCTAGTTAGAGCCGCTGCCATTATGTTCACCACATAGCAGAAAGTCAGTATTTTGTAGTGCTTATTGGAGTGAAGCAAACATTTTGTAAATAATAATTGATAAATATTGACTACTTAAAGACACTCTCAGTGTAAGATCCTGTGTATTAGTTATTATTGGGAGTCCTGAAACATGAAATCCAATAATGTGGGAAACATCAGAATAGTTAGTGTCACTGTGTGGTTGACAAATCTGGTTTTGAAGTAACCTGGGCCCGGGCTAGAATATAAACTCTAATCCTTTCTAGTTGCATAATTATTTCTTCACTTTCACAGCCTATTCGAAAGCTTAAAATATGATCAAGAACAATAAAAACTTATACATGGATTTTTATAGCAGCTTTATTTGTAAAATAGGTAAAACTGAAAACAACCCAAATGTCTTCAGTGGGTGAAGAGTTAAACTCTAGTACATTCATATAATGCAGTGTTATTCAACAAAGGGGAACATGCTATGGATACATGCTACAATGTGGATGGACGTCAGGGCATTATGCTTTGAGAAAAAAAACAATCTCAAAATAGTATAAACTGTATGGTCCCATTTATATAACATTCTCAAAATAAAACTATGGAGAACTGATTAATGGTTGCTAGCAGTTAAGGACTATGTATATATATGTATACACAGAGAGAGAGAGGGAGAAAGAATGGAAAGATGGAAATTTCTTTGTTGATGGCAAATGACTGACTTGTGATTACGTAAGGTTAATGTATATTTCATGTAGGGGAGAATGTGAGATGCCAGTGGAAGATCATACTATTATCCTATTCTCCCATGTATCTTATTTATTATTCTTCCTACTTTTGTGCTCAAAGAAGACTGTGGTGATGTTAGTATATATATATAATTTCAATGGATTTCATTTTTATTTTGCTTTACTAAACTCTTTCCATGATATTCTCCGTAAAAATTCTACACTGATAAATTGGGTCTAGTGTTGTCTTTCATCACAGCTTCAACTACAAATTCTGTTTGATGAACAATGTAATGAATCAGCTTTAGCAGGCAAAAATTTTCATCAGTGATGCAATCTTTTATTTTCTTCCTCTTTTCTTTGATTTCCTTCTGCTTCCCTGATTTACTGATTACTCTGCACTGCATCAAGTGCATCTTCTCATATATCTTTCAGGATGATAAAACTTGTGGACCTTACTGTCTATTACTTCTACTTTGTTTTTTAATTCTATATTTTAAACATCACTGAAAAGTAAATATGAAATAACTCACTAAAATTTTTCATGTATACATATGTGCATATAAATCAGATGATAATCAGCGTTTTTGAGAAAATGCTAATAGATTATTTTTCTTGTGAATTTTTAAATTTCTTTGTAATTTTTCAAAAATGGTGAATATTAATGTTGAAAACACTTTCAAATATATAGGAAAAATAAAAACACTGTATTTTTATATTTTAGTTTTGTTAAATCTTTTAATAATTTGGAATTGTTTTAAATTTTTAATAGCTAGCCAATATGATCAATATACTAAGCTCTCTATAGCTAATTTATTTAATAACAAAAATAATTAAAAACTTTAAACTATCTTCTTCAATATTTCAGTGATATTGAATAATAATAAATAAAGCTAGGATCAAGTCAGTTGTAATATAAGCAGATAAGAAATGTTCAATCAATCTACCTGATTTGAATTAAATCACAAAATAACTTTAGCCTTAATGATCATGGTGATAGCTATAAGAGATAAAAGCTCCTACAGTATATCCTCACCCCCAGGTGGAATTAGAAATATACCTTCTGGACGTTACATGACACATGGTACATATTTCCAATCCAGATACTCATCATATTTTCTTGTAATTAATATGTTATCATCAGTTTTCTTTACTAGACTGTGATCTCCTTGAGAGTAGAGACTGTCATATATTTTTTTAACCCAAATGACTAGTTCAGTGTCAAGCTTTCATTAAATGATTGGATATATAAGCTAATGTATTATCTTTTTAGCATAATTTTTATTGGAAATAATGAGCATTTCAATCTCAGAAGATCCACTGGAGTACCTGTATTAAATTTTCTATTGAAGTAGTTTACTAAATTCTTTTGCCTTGCATCACATAGACCTGTTTAATTCCAGTTCACTCACCTAATAACTGGACCAAATTACACTTATGGTTTATATGGCCATATAAGTTATGTGAATTTTAAAGGAGAGAATGAAACTCCATCACTCTGCCTAGTGCCTGGACAAAATAGGCAGCTTTTCATTCCTATTTCCTTCCACGGGGACTTAACTTCTTAATTTACTAAGTATTCATTAACCTCTTTCTTAGTGCATAACAACATATCATGAAGTATAAAAAAAGGAATAACACACAAAAGACATGTTTTTGGTGTTGAAAAGTTTGTAACATTATTGAGGTGACAAAATACACCAATATACAGGAAAGAGAGAGAGAGATTGATTTAAAAGTTTCCATAGCACTTCTAAAATATTTGAGAGCACTATAAGTGTGTATTAAAGTTCAGAGAAAGAAGGGTTGGTGACTACCCCAAGGAGAAAATAGGAGCTACAAGGAATCTTGAAGAAAAGGTTGAGTATGATCAATGAACATGTTTTACGTTAGGTATCCTTGAAGCAAGCATGAGATGATTTTTTGTGTGCAAGTAACTTATTTAAAAAATGTTCCCAGGAGTATAAGAGGAAAGGGGCAGAAAGAACAGGAAGGGAGATTTTCATCTTGGGTAAAATTGCATAGTGGGTAGTTTCAGCCTGATCCCACAGAAGGGCTCTGAAGTGTTCACTTAGAATCCAGAGTTGTTCTGGATGAGGGCAAAGGAGCAGGGGCTTTCACAGTCTGTTACCCATCAGTGTTTAGGTAAAGGGTATGTGTGTAAATGTAATGGGGAGGAACGGAAAGTGACAAGAATTCCAAGGCACTCCCTGCTCTCTATACATGAGGATGTAAGCTCCCACTGTCTGAGGGCCATTTTTACTAAAAAGAGCCTCTGCTGCTGTGCATTTGAAGATAAAGTACACTGAAGCCTAGGTACTCAAAAAGGGAAAAAGGTGAACTGAAGCATCTTCATGGAGTTCAGTCATTATCTATTGTGTGTGTGTGTCAGGTAGAAGGGGAGCTACTGACAACTTATAGGAAAGGCAGAAATGATAACCCACAAGGAGGGAAAGAAGACTCTTCCTTGAAGCATGCAACCATTGACCTGTAGTTCTTTTCATCCAACTACTCTTCCAGGGCAGAACTGAAATTCTATTTACAATGTTTTTGGTAAGTTATTCTTCAGCCTTTGCTTTAACATTTCCAGAAAGAAAGAACTCAGTGTTTCTCAGGTCAGCCACTGTTAGAATGAATCAGTCCTTTTGGTTCAAATTATTAGGCTCTTATTCATTCCATTGTTCACAGGTCACAAGGGATTCCAATTACCAACTAGAATGCCTTCTCTTGGTGTTTTTTTTTCTTTTTTCTGTTGAAAGGAGAAACTCTTAGAGTGGTACTTCTTTGTGCTCCCCTGAAGTCAAGCCACAAGCCATTACGATCTTACTAGCTTGCATTTTATTGCAGATCACTTAGTCGTCCAGTCAGATACTTCAGATACCACAGTGTACTCGTTTTTTAAAATGTCTTTTAGCCTACGCATCTCAAAGATAAACAAGACTATTCTTAGTTTATCTTGCCAGTTCTCCCCTCACTCCCAGGTAAGAAGAAACATTTCATTGTATCTAGTGTCCCACTGTTGTGAATGTGACCAAGTCAGGAAAATGAAATAGAGTGTCCTGTTTGTTCTGATGACCTTCTCCTGCTATGAGTGTTTCCCTGTAGTCATAAGCAGGGCAAAGTTGGGGAAATGGAAAGGGAATTTGGGAAATATTGAATTTTTTCAGAAAAAGAAATAGCATCTCTAACTTACTTTAGTAGTTATGTTTAGTTTATATATAAAGTTTCAGATGCTAAATTACAGCATGAGTTTCTCTTTCTATATCCCAATCAAAATTAGGTTTAAAAAGATTTAGATGCACTGACCCTGGAAAATGTTTAATATCCTATGAATTTTCAAATTTATGTCATATGTTCCCTGAGGCTGCTTTTACTTGACTACTACCTCAAAAAGGTATTTAAAGAGTATTGATATTATGTATACTTTTTTGTCTTTTTAATACCACATTTCTGAGCTTCTCCTGTGATTATTAAACTGCTTATTCACTTTCTAAGAAACACATGCAGGTTTTTATCTCCCTCAAATTTATCAGTCTTAGCCCTTGTCACAAATCCAATGTCTGGATTCTGAACTCCTGTTTTAATTTTCTGACTAACAACTATCAATTTTGAAAACTTTTACTCATGACAATCCCTGAAAACAGAAGCACTTGTAACCGAGAGAAAAAAATAGTCTGTTTTTAGGGAGCTTTTCAAAGTTTTTCCACAGAATCATGGACATTTTCTAATCTAATAACATAGTATATTTTATGTAAATGATCCATTTCCTATTTTTTTCCCTAATAGACCATAATTCCAAGATGGCAGAGCAAGGATATAGTCACTCTTATATGTCCTACCCAGTGTCTGTCATATATTAGTCAATAGTTATGCAGTCAATGGAGGAATTAATGGTGTTCAAGATAGTAATAAAGGAGAGTTTTCTTACATAGTTATATATTTACCATAACCTGCTCCATCTTTGTTATATATTAATTCATTCTCCAACACATCTTCTCAATTTTATATATTTTTGACATTGTCTTAAAGTTATTTCATCAGTTGTAATTACAGTTACTTAAAATATTCTAATTCATGCCCAGCCATTCCCTAAATCCTACTTTAAATGGTATTGCTTGAATGGTTTTGTTTATATTCTGTTCCCATAATTAGTATTAATGGCAATCTGGGACTCTCTTCAACTCCAAGAGTATCCATATTTCTTTATTACTACATTCAAATTAATCTCTGGGAAGTAATTTGTAATGGGATATTATATGTGACTTAAGTCTGGTTAGACCTGAATGCATATGATTAGAATTTGGAATTTACTCATAAAAGAGAATCAGTTAATAAAAGCCTATGTAGTTTCTTTACTCCATTTGTGTTTGAGTATTTAATGATAGAGTATCAAAAGAACAATTTTAGGAATAATTTGTGCATTTGTAATAAAGAAGCTTGTATAAAAAGAAGGCAGCAAGGGTGCTAAGAGGCAAGAAGATATGCTCCAGATTGGTCCAAATCAGATTAAATGTGCCATCTTGGCTCAAATGGAAAATAGAGCCTGTAGTGAGCCTGAAAACTTTTTATTTGCCTCTAGGAAAACATATACTAAATGCAGATACTTTGTTAGCTATTCTATTTCATTTCCATTGTTGTTGTCAAATATTTTGGCCATACCATATTTTTATTAAAGAGGGAAAGCATGGGATCTTTATCTTCATAATCTCTAGAAGTTGAAAAATGTATGGATATTACATTTAAAACTGAAATATTACCTAGAAGTTTTCAGTCCCCATGATATGATTATTTTTTAACATGTTTTCATTTTTATAGACTAAAAATATATATTTGAGTGTGGGAACATAGAGTAACTTGTTGTCCAGTGCTCTTTTCCAATCCTAAAATATTTCCACAGAAATGGTTATGGATACATATACATTGAATGAATAAAGGAATAAATAATTTGAAGATGTGATATCTTACATTCATTTTTGTGTAGAACTTGAATTCACATTATGTGTATTTAGCTCTGCATAGCTCAAGTATATAAAGTTTTTATTTGTTGCAAGGGAGTACCAGGGCGAGGGAAGAGGATTGGTGACCATCTCCTCCCTAGAACTATTAGAAATATTTTTTGACAATGGGCCTTTTTCTGAGCTTTTGTTTAGGTTTCAAAAATGGAATTGGCATCCACACATTAGGAAACAGATTCTAAAGCGAGAATGTTGTGATTTCAGTAATCTGTAACATTGCAATTTTCTTTACATTTCACATTAGCGTTAAGTTACAAAGCATTATATGATAGAGTACACTTGTAACTTTTTTAGACATTTCAATAATTGCATATTTTGAAAGATAGTAGGTAGATAGTCAAATTAGGAAGGGACAAAACATTGAAGGGAAAAATGTACAGAATTAGTTATCAAAAGAAAGAAGACAGTATCTGAAGACTTGTTGCTTCAGGTATGAAAGTAGAAAAGGGCCATAAGATGCAGCCCTGGAACCCCACTTAGCAGAGTACAAGTCCTTGTGCATAAGGAAGTGAATTTAAAGTTGTATTTATAATGATTTGCATTCGCTTCCCTTTAATTCAACAAATGTGAACTCTGAGTTATCCTATGCAGCATCCTTTGCTAGGCATGGGGGAGAACATCTTTTAATAGAGTAAGAAAGATAAAACAAGTATAAGATAATATTCCTGTTAAAAATCTTGTAAGAAACATGATGTTGCTTTATGAATAGTTTACCTTCTAAATCACACATTATCTCATAAAGAAACCTAATAACTGTCCCAATACTTTATTGGAAGCTTTCAAAAACAAAGCAAGGAAAGCAACAACAGTAATAACAACAAAATTGCTTGAAGGAATATTGTTGGCTATTTATTGAAATCTAGTTTGAATCATTGTGGGATTGAAAGTGTTTGACAGAGCTGATGTACAAGATATGGTTCTAAAAATACAGTGTACTAGAAACATGAGACCCTTAAATTCAATGGTGGTAACAGGTGCAGCTTTAATGAAATACATTAGCATGTTAAAATAAACAAAGCTAAACATAGTCAGATGGATAATGATCAACATCTTTATTTACTGAATTCCACAGCAAAGGCTAAAGACATCAGAAATGTACCTTTAAAATGAGATTTGGGATCTCAGGGAAGCTATTTTAGCTTTTGCAGGTTTTGAAACATAGTTGCTCCATTTTTTTCTGTCTGAACAGTTAGAGCATAAAGAGCTGGTGAAATTATTTATGTACTTCAATAAAATAAATTTTCAAAGTCACTGAATAACTAACTATGCAAAGTTCCACTTATCAGTACAGACCCAGAGAGCACAGAACCGTAAACCCACAAAGTGCGCCTGTGGAGTTTCTAACAAATAACCAGATGAAATCCCTTCCCCAAGTCTAATTTCATGTCTTCCAACCAGTTTTCATAGGAGGACCTTTAGGAAATTTTCCCTAGGAAGACTATTTTTGGCATATAGAGAACATCAGTGTTTGGAGAGCCCTGGATATATCATGATGTGAGTGAATTCTCTATCTTTTCAAGTTTTAAGAGAAAAGTGAATGTTCAGGAAGATTGTGATTACCTGACAATGGTGTGGAATGAGAGCCCTTGAAATTGGTATGTTTTGAGAGATGAGGCTGATAGCTCCAGTGGATTGCCAAAGGCCACGTGTGAAGCTTGTATTGCGTGGAGAAAATACAACGGGACTGGAAGCCTTGATAATGAGGGAATAAAAGAAATTTTTCTTTCCCAAGTTACTTGCTTGGTTTAGGCAAAAATAAATTGATTTTGCAGTGACAGAAGTGGATATGCTGACCTACATGTTTATTTATTGACAACCATTGATATACGTTCTTACAGTCCATTCCTTTAGTATCTTGATGGGGCCGAATGAATTCCTACCATTACCAGACTAGATATTTCTGTGATTTAGGGGGTAAAGAAAGCACTTTTTTCTCTTCCAGGATAGAGTGTTATAAAAATAAGATTGTTGGCAAGTAAGATAACAAAACTGAAGGAACAGATATGAAATAGTTAAGTCATAAATTCAGCTAGGTGATTTGGGATCTTACCTTTGAGGAAGGACTTCAAGCTCTAGCAACAATAAAAAGGAAAAATCAGCTAGAAGAAAGGATTTCAAGTTCAGTTTGAAAAAATAGATATCCTTCTAAGTTTCCCCAAAACATTGTAGATTTCTGGAAAATACAGGACAGTTTTTTACAATTTCCATGCATGCATTAAAGTGATTTTCAATAATGTTCTATTATTTCCATAATAACACTTATTCAAAATATACACTTTAGGGGCTGGCCCTGTGGCCGAGTGGTTAACTTCACGCACGATGTTTCAGCAGCCCCAGGTTTTGCAGGTTTGGATCCTGGGTGCGAACATGGCACCACTTGTCAAGCCATGCTGTGGTGGTGTCCCACATACCACAACTAGAGGCACTCACAACTGGAATATACAACTATGTACTGGGGGACTTTGGGGAGAAGAAGAAGGGGGAAAAAAGAAAGATTGGCAACAGATGTTAGCTCAGGTGCCAGTCTTTAAAAAAAAAAACTTTATTAAGAAGTCAAATTTACTAAGAAAATTGTGGCATAATTTTTCATATATTAGAAAATATACATCCTTGGAAATTGTTTCAAATTCTAGTATTAGACTTTATCAATGCCAAAAAGCTACACAGTCTTTCCTAGAAGAACAAAGAACACATTAAGCATTTTTAAATTTTTTCTTTGAGATAAATTTTCTTCCTTCTTCCCCCCTTCCATATTCACTTATTTCAGAATATTTTGATTGTGAAACACTCAGCTGAAGAAACTATTTTACAGGCAGTTTTTGAGTGTGAAGGAAAATAGATAAAGAAATATGGTGAAACACAGCACAAGTCTCCAAGAATTTAGGACCAAAAGAATAGTTCTTAGGTGAGAAGTTGCAGTTGGTTCTAGCGATCTACCAAATTTCTCTCCCTTTGAAAAGCATTGCCACACAAATCTACCCCCTTGGTTAAATTGTTCTTCTTCCTCAACACTAACCTAGTTGTAGATAAGGAAATAGAAAAATAAATTTTATGAAAACCTTTCACTCAATACAGAGAAAATACCAAGAGCAAGCAGTAATATTGAAATTCATCTTGTTTAAAGAAGAAAAAAAGGGGAAATATGCAAAATTAAATTATTTGGTGGTACAGTTCTTCAAAACACAGATTTCTGTTCCCCTGCAATTTATGCATTCTCAGTACTTACATTATTAGGCTCTGAATCTTAGAAGGCACGATATAGAAGCAAAGTAAGTACACAGCTGACTTATGATGAACATATAGCATAAATGAGGGGGAAAATTGTTATTAATCCAGTGAGATATTGGAATTGCTTTTCCTGCAGCATTATACATCCAATGTTACTCACATAATGCTGTTATCTACCCTCCCTTCTATATCCCCCAAAAGTGTGTATGTGTCGTAGGCAGGATCTAAGATGTCTCCAAAATTTTCTGCCCCTCCTATGTATACGCTGCATAATTTTGGATGTTATGAAATTAACCAATGCTATTCCAGTGGTTAGATTATGTTATATGCACGGTTTAAGAAAGAGAGATTATCTGGGTGGCACTGACCTCCTCAAACAATGCCTTTCAGAGAAGAGAGTTTTTTCTGAGGGGTCAGAGAAGATAAAGTCAGAGAAATTCAAGTACATGAAAAATTTTACACCACGTTTTTAGTTTGAACATTAGGGGGACACATGGCAAGGAAATTTCAGCTGCGTTTAAGACCTGAAAGTGGCCTCGAGGTGTCAGCCAGCAAGAAACTCAGTCTTACAGTCTCAAGAAACTGAGTCCAGCCAACAAGAAGAATGAAGTTGGTTTTCCCCTAGAGCATTCAGATGAGAAATTAGTTTAGCAAGTACCTTGCTTTTAGCCTTATAATACCTTCATCAAAGAAGCAGGTTATGCTGTGTTGGACTTTTGACTTACAAAAACTTTGAGCGCTGTTTGTGGTAATTTGTTAAGCAACAACATAAAATTAATAAATGCCCAAGCATACGTATATCTATATTAAGTGGACACTTCTTAAATCATCATTAGATAACATACATTTGAACAACTTTATCGATGAATAATTATTTACAAAAATCTGTACACGCATAAAATATATGATTTGATGAGTTTTGACATGCATACATAACTGCTAAATCACCAACAAAAAAAAAGATTCAAAACGTTTCCATCATCCGCAAACGTTTTCTTGTGTCCTTTTTGTGATTCATTCTCTCCACACCCAGCTTCAACACCACTGATCTGCTTTCTGTCGTGATAGATTCGTTTGCACTTAAAACTTTTTATATGAATGGTATCATACAGTATATACTCTTTTTCGTCTGCTGTTTTTCATTCAGCATAAATATTTTGAAGTAGATCCTTGTTGAGTGTATCAATGTTGATATACTACGTTTTATTTATTCACCTACTTGCTGATACTTAGTTTCTAATTTTAAAAAATTTTTCTGGATAAAGCTGCCATGAACATTTGATACAAGACTTTGTATGTTTTCATTTTTCTTGGTAAATATTTAGGAGTTGACTATCTGGGGTATATGATAGGTGTATCTGTAACATTCTAAGAAACTGTCTAATATTTCCCAAAGTGTTAGTATTAAATTATATGTCCTTGACTTTTCAGAATCTACTTAGAATTAATGTTATACCCCATCTTATAAAAGGTATAAAACTTGGAAACATAGGGTTCTTCGTATCTTCCCCTCAGTCTTTACACTGTATAGATTTTAGAGGTAGGAATGTTATAAATTCTGTATTACAATGTTTTAATTTGTGCTGGAAGCTGTAATATACATTATAAAGTTAAAAGGACAAAAAATATATTTATACAGTTATTTATACCATTTATTTATGTATGTACAATTTACTTCTTTATGTATGTATGTGTTTATGTATGTATTTCCCTTCAACTTAAAGAAACTTTAGTGTTTTTTGTTATGCAGGATTTAAGTCAGTGAATCTCTTAGTCTTCCTTGATCTGAAATTGTCTTTATTTTGCCTTAATTCTTGAAGGATCTTGGCACTAAATATAGAATTCTGCATTGGCAGCTATTTTGATTCTTGCCAAAATTTACAAATATTATTTCATTCTCTTCTGGCCTCCATAGCTTCTGATGAGAAATAGACTTTTAATTTTGTGCTCTGTATTTAAAGTATCAATTTTCTCTATTTTCAAGATTTTCTCCTTCCCTTTGGATTTCAATATTTAAACAATTGTATGTATACGTGTGGCCTCCTTTGTGTGTATCCAGGATGGATTTAGTATTTAAAAACACTAAATTTATGTCTTTCATCAAATTTGGTAAGTTTTTGACCATTGTTTTTTTACCACGTTCTCTCTCTTCTCTCATTCTGGAAATGAGATTGCCCATAGGTTAGACTGTTTTTGTATTGTAATTTCTTTGTATATTTCAATACCTGAAAATCTATTCAGTTTTTCAATGTTTTTTTCTTTCTCTTTAGATTGCATAATTTTATTATTTCATGTTTACTATTTCTTTTGCCACCTTTATACTACTTATTAAACACCCAAATTTTTTATTTCCGGTAATTTTTTATTTTAACAGTTTCTTTGGTTCTTTCATATATTTTCTACTTCTGTTAAGATTTCTACATTTTTATTCATGATGTTTGTTTTCTCCTTCACTTCAATGAATGTCGTTAAAATAATTGTTTTAAAATCCTCTTCTGATAGTTCCAAAGTCTGGGTCATATCAGGGATACCCTCTGATGATTATATTATTCCTTGAAAATGGTACATATTTACATGGTTCTTTGTATTTCAAGCATTTTGGATTGTACTTTGAACATTGTAGATGTTGTTTTGAAGACTCTGGATTCTGATATATTTTCTGAAAAATATTGATATTTTGCTTAGCTTGTTTAGATTCAGACTAGAAAATCTGTCAACATCAGTTTGATTCTCAGTTACTCTTGCACTCTCTCTAACCAACTGTCTAGCAGCCATGGCTTCTGGTGCTCAATCCCTTAGTTCTTCATTTGAAAAAGAAAGCAGACTATCAACTGGAGTTTTAGCTATCCTGCACCACACAACAGCTGCAGCCTTCCCTTACTACAAAGTCACAATAAGGCACTCACTTCATGGTCATAACTCCCCCAAAGTTTTAGTCCTCTCAGAACTTTGCCCACTTTCTCCATGTTCCATAACCATTGAAAAATTGAATTATTGTTGGTTTTGGGTTTTTTAAAAATTTTGCTCAGAGTTTATAATTAACCGTGAGATGGTCAGTCTGTTGTGCACTTATATCACTATTCCAGAAGCAGAATCTAGGCGTATGTTTTATAATCACAAATGGTCAAAGTGTTTCATTTATATTACAGTCAACTCACAGAGTTTACATGGGATATAAGGATTAGAATATATTCTGAGACCTGTAATCCACTCTTCCCCCATTGATACTTAGTCATTACTCAGTATATTGTGAATCACATAAATTTCTTCAGTCCCTGTTGTTGATATGGCGTGGATAGTTGAGTTGTTCTTCAAACCTTACAAGTGCATAAATAAGGGAAACCATCACATGGCAGCCAACAAGTGGTTTAGATCTGTGTCTGGGAACCAAATCCAGACCACCAAAGTGGAGAGTGCCAAACTTAACCACTAGGCCATGGAGCCAGCCCCTTGAGCATCTTTTCGTGTGCCTGTTGGCCATTGTGTGTCTTCTTTGGAAAAATGTCTTTTCAAGTCCTCTGCCCATTTTTTAATCAGTTTATTTGTTTTTTTGATATTAAGTTGTGTAAGTTCCTTATATATTTTGGATATTAACTCCTTATTGGATCTGTGATTTGCAAATACCTTCTCCCATTCAGTAGGTTGCCTTTTCATTTTGTTGATGGTTTCCCCCTTTGTGAAAAAACTGTTTAGTTTGTTGCAATGCTATTTATTTTTACTTTTATTGCCCTGCCTAAGGAGACTGATCTAAAAAAATGTTGCTAAGACCAATGTCAAATAGCTGACTGTGTATGTTTTTTCTAGGAGTTTTATGGCTTTAGGGCTTATGTTCAAGTCTTTAATCTTTTTTGAATTTATTTTTTATGTAGTGTAAGAGACTGAGCCAGTCTGATTCTTTTGCAGGTAGCTGTCCAGTTTTTCCAACACTGTTTATTAAAGAGACTATCTTTTCCCCATTGTATTATCTTCCCTCCTTTGTCATAGATAAATTGACCATATATGCATGGGTTTGTTTCTGGACTCCATTCTATTCCATTGATCTATGTATCTGTTTTTATTCCAGTACCATACTGTTTTGATTATTATAGCTTTGTAGTATAGTTTGAAATCGGGGACCATGATACCTCTAGCTTTGTTCTTCTTTCTCAAGAATGTTTGGCTATTCAGGGTCTTTTGTGTTTCCATACAAATTTGAGGATTCTTCCTTCTACTGTGAAAAATGCCATTGATATTTTGATGGGGATTTCATTGAATCTGTAGATTACTTTGGGTAGTATAGACATTTTAACATTATCCATTCTTCCAATCAATGAGGATGATGTGTCTTTCTATTTATTTATGCCATCTTCAATTTTTTTCATCAGTGCTTCGTAGTTTTTAGAGTACAAGTCTTTCACCTCCTTGGTTAAATTTATTCCTAGGTATTTTATTTGTTTAGATGCAATGGTAAATGGGGTCGTTTTCTTAATTTCTTTTTCTGATAGCTTGTTATTAGTGTGTAGAAATGCAACCAATTTCTGTGTATTAATTTTGTATTCTACAACATTACTGAATTCACTTGTTAGTTCTAATAGTTTTTTGGTGGAGTCTTTAGGGTTTTCTCTATATATAATATGTTATCTGCAAATATTGACAGGTTTACTTCTTCCTTTCCAATTTGGACACATTTTGTTTCTTTTTCTTGCCTAATTGCTGTGGCTAGGATTTCCCATGCTATGTTGAAGAAAAGTGGTGAGAGGGAGCATCCTTGTCTTGTTCCTGATCTTACAGGAAAAGCTTCCAGCCTTGCACTGTTGAATATAGTGTTGCTGTGGCTTTGTCATATATGATCTTTATTATGTTGAAGTGCCTACTTTGCATACCCACTTTGTTGAAGCTTTTTTCATAAATGGACAGTAAATTTTGATGGATGCTTTTTCTGCATCAATTGAGATGATCACATGATTTTTATTCATTTTCTTAATGTGGTATGTCACCTTGATTGATTTGTGGTTGTTAAACCATCCTTACATTGCTAGAATAAATCTCATTTGATCATGGTGTATGATCCTTTTAATTTATTGTTGCAGTTGGTTTGCTAATATTTTGTTGAGGATTTTTGCATTTATGTTTATCAGGGATATTGGCCTGTAATTTTTTTTGTATGTCTCTGTCCAGTTTTGGTATCAGGATAATGCTGGCCTTGTAAAATGACTTTGGAAGCATTTTTTTCCTCTTCAGAATTTTAAAATAATTTCAGAAGGCAAGGTATTAAGTCTACTTTAAATGTTTGGTAGAATTTGCCTGTGAAGCCATGTAGTCCTGGACTTTTGTTTTTTGGGAGTCTTTTAATTACTGATTCATTTTCATTACTTGTAATCAGTCTGCTCAGAATTTTGCTTTTTTCATGATTCAGTTTTGAAAGGCTATATGTTTGTAGGATTTTATCCATTTCTTCTAGGTTTTACAATTTGTTGATGTATCATTGTTTGTAGTAGTCTTTTATGATCCTTTGTATTTCTGTGATGTCAATTGTAACTTCTCTTTCATTTCTGATTTTTCTTATTTGGACCCTTTCTCTCTCTCTCTTTTTTATTTTTTGTGAGGAAGATTGGCCCTGAGCTAACATCTGTTGCCAATCTTCCTCTTTTTTCTTGAGGAACTAACATCCATGCCAATTTTCTGCTGTTTTGTTTGTGGGATACCACCACAGCATGGTTTGATAAGCGGTGCATAGGTCCATGCCCAGGATCCAAACCCGTGAACCCTGGGTCAGCTAAGCTGAGCTCTTGAATTTAACCACTACACCACTGGGCCAGCCCTTCTTTTTTTCCTGATGAATCTATTTAAAAGTTCATTGACTTTGTTTATTTTTTCAAAGAGTCAGCTTTTAGTTTTGTTAATCTTTTTTATTGTATTTTTGGTCTCTATTTCATTTATTTCCTGTCTGGTCTTTATTATTTCCTTCCTTCTACTAACTATGGGCTCAGTTCTTTCTTCTAGTTCTTTTTAGGTGTAAAGTTAAATTGTTTATTTGAAATTTTTCTTGTTCCTTGAGATAGGCCTGTATCTCAATGAACTTCCCTCTTAGAACTGTTTTTGCTGCATTTCTTAGATTTTGGAAAGTTGAGTTTCTGGTTTTATTTGTCTCAAGGTATTTTTTTATTTCCTCATTGACCCACTGGTTTTTTGACCCATTGACCCATTGGTTGACCCATGTTTAGTAGCATGTTCTTTAGTCTCCATGTTTGTTTTTTTCTAGTTTTCTTCTTGTAATTGATTTGTAGTTTCTTGCCATTGTGATTAAAGGAGATGTTTATATGATTTCAGTCTTTTTAAAAGTTTATTGAGACTTGTTTCGTGATTTAACATGTGATCTATCCTGAGGAATGTACCATGTGCACTTAAAAGAATGTGTATCCTGCAGTTTGGGGATGAAATGTTGTATATTTATCTATTAAGTCCATCTGGTCTAATATGTCTTTTAAGGCCAATGTTTCTTAATTGATTTTCTATCTGGATTACCTATCCATTGATATAAGTTGTGTATTAAAGCCCTCTTCTATTGTTTTACTTCTGTCAATTTCTCCCTTTATGTCTGTTAATATCTGCTTTATATATTTAGGTGCTCCTATGTTGGGTGCATAAATATTTATGAATGTTGTGTCCCCTTCTTGGATTGACCCTTTGCCCTTCTTTGTTGTTAGTCTTTGTTTTAAAGGCCATTTTGCCTGATATGGGTATTGCTACCCCAGCTTTCTTTTTGTTTCCATTTGAATGGAATATCTTTTTCCATCCCTTCCCTTTCAGTCTGTGTGTATGTTTACATCTGAAGCGAATCTCTTGTAGGCAGGATATAAATGGGTCTTTTTTTCTTTTATCCATTCAGCCACACTTGTTTTTTGACTGGAGCATTTAGTCAATTTACATTTAAAATAATTATTACTTTTTGCCATTTTGTTAGTGTGTTTTCTTGTTGTTTTTGTAATTCTTCTCTGTTGCTTTCTTCTCTTGGTCTCTTCCCCTGTGGTGTGATGGGGTTTTTTAGTGTTATGTTTAGGTTTCTTTGTCTTTATTTTTTGTGTGTCTGTTGTGTGGTTTTGATTTGTGGTTACCATGAGGTTCATACATGTTGACCTATATATATAGCAGTCTATTTTAAAGTGATAGTCATTTAAGTTCAAACACATTCTAAAACAACTACTTTTTTACTCCCCTGTAATGTTCTATGTTTTTGATATCATATTTTACATCTCTTTATTTTGTGTATCCATTAGCTACCTATTGTATCTATAGTTGATTTTACTAATTTTGTCTTTTAACCTTAATACTAGCTTTTTAAGTGACTGATCCATTGCCTTTACTAAATATTTTCTTT
Organism: Equus quagga; assembly: GCF_021613505.1. NCBI lineage: Eukaryota > Metazoa > Chordata > Mammalia > Perissodactyla > Equidae > Equus > Equus quagga. The sequence continues at coordinate 23,268,778 of NC_060272.1, read as the reverse complement.
TACCACTGAGATGATCTTTTCGTTCATATATTTTCTTATTTCTAGTTATGGCCTTGTCTTTTCTACTTAAAGAAGACCCTTTAACATTTCTTTTAAAGCTAGTTTAGTGGCGATGAACTCCTTTAGTTTTTGCTTGCCTGGAAACGCTTTATCTCTCCTTCAAGTCTGAATGTTAACTTTGCCAGGTAGAGTATTTTGGATGTAATTTATTTTCCTTTTAGCACCTTAAATATATCATGCCCCTCCCTTCTGGCTGCAGAGTTTCTGCTGAAAAATTAGCTGATAGTCTGATGGGGATTCTCTTGTATGTGACTTTTTTTTCTCTTGCTGCATTCAAGATTCTTTCTTTATTTTTAACTCTTGTCAGTTTAACTATAATATGTCTTAGTATGGATCTCTTTGGGTTCATCTTATTTATGACCCTCTTTGCTTCCTGGACCTGAATGTCTGTTTTCTTCCCCAAGTTAGGAAATTTTTTAGCCATTATTTCTTCAAATAATTTTTCTGCTCCTTTCTCTCTCCTCCTTCTGGGACACCTATAATGTGAATGTTAGTACTCTTGATGTTGTCCCAGAGGTCCCTGAGTTCCACTCCTAAGTTCGTTGAACATCTTTATGACCATTGCTTTGAACTCTTTTTCAGGTAAATTACTTATCTCTGTTTCATTAGAGTTTTTTCCTGGGGTTTTCTCTTATGCTTCATTTGGAACATATTCCTCTGTATTCTCCTTTTGTTTGCCTTTCTGTGTTTGTTTTTATGAATTAGGTGAAATAGCTGCTTCTCCCAATCTTGAAGGAGTGGCCTTGTGTAGGAGTAGCCCCTTTGTGTACTACATGTGCCAGACAGCTTTGGCAGGCCAGCTGGAGCAGGTGTAAGCTAGGGGAGTCCTGGGTGTGCAGTGTTCAGGCCTTAGCAGGCTAACTAGAGCATCCTGACCATGTTCCTGCTCATGCTATCAAAGTGGAGAGGGAACACAAAAAAATGGCATTCACTAGCACCTCAGACCCTACAGAGTGTTCCAGCAATTCTCCACCCATTCGGTAGATGCTCTAGGATTGGTAAATAGATTTCCTTCCCATATAGTCTAGGTGCCCTTTAAACTGCTGTTTTTTCATTATGCTTCAGGGTAGGCAAACCTGCACATGGGCCCATCAGTGATATTGCTCCCTGCTACAGTTTGTTGCACCTGCAATGAGGTTCCCATTGATACTGTGTCTTCATCTCCCCTACCTTTCTCTGTGGTCCCTCTGTTGTTTGTTATGCAGAAGCTGTCCAATCAGCCCTCAGAGATTCTTCAAGAGGAATTGCTCTCTATGTAGGCATGGATTTGGTGTGTCTGGTGACTAAAGTTATTGTTCAGTAGCGTGATGAACAAGTGTTTGGATTGGGTCGGATTGAGTCTAAGATAATTTTCTTCTAGATTATGAGGAAAAAAATCCTTAGCTAGGTGATGGCCTGTTCTCTAAAGCCCATGCCACAATTAAAATTGTTTCTTTTTTTTAATAACACCTTTATTTAGGTATGTACAGAAGAAGTGCTCCTATTTAATGTGTACAATATGATAAATCTGAACATACGCAAATACCTGTAATACCATCAACACAATGAAGGGAATAGACAAATTCAACACCTAGAGTTTCTTTGTGTCACATCTTTTTTTGTCGTAGAACACTTGGCATGAGATGTACACTCTTAAATTTTGAAGCATGTAATACCATAACGTTAACTTTAGGCACTAGTGTACGGCAGATCTCTGGAACTTAGAATAACACACTTCATATCCATTGAACAACTTCCCATTTCTTCCACCACCACTAGCCCCTGTCAATCACTATTGTATTCTCTGTTTTTATGAGTTTGACTATTTAGATACATTATATCAGTGGAATCTCACAGTATTTGCTTGTGACTGGGTTATTTCACTTAGCATAAATGCCCTTTGGGTTTATCCATATATTGCAAATGGCAGAAATTTATTTTTTTTAAGCCTGAATAATATTCCATTGTGTGCATATACCACATTTTCTTTATCCATTCTTCTGTCAATGCAAACTTGGTTTGTTTCCATAACTTCGCTGTTGTGAATAATGCTGTAATGAACATGCTTTCATATACTTCTGCAGATATATCTAGAGATTACTGATTTCATTTCCTTCAGATGTATACCCAGAAGAGGAATTGCTGGATCATATGGTATTTCTGTTTTAATTTTTTAGGGACACTTCATACAGTTTTTCATCATGGCTGTACATTCCCACCAGTAGTGTACCAGGGTTCCGTTTTCTTCATGTCCTCACCAACACTTATATTTTTCATAAAAGGCATCCTAACTGGGCCAGCCCCGGTGGCCTACTGGTTAAATTCAGCATGCTTCACTTCAGCAGCCTGGCTTCACTTCCTGGGCACAGAGCTACACCACTTGTCTGTCAGTGGCCATGCTGTGGCAGCAACTTACAGACAAAAAGAGAAAGAGTGGCAACAGATGTTAGCTCAGGGTGCATCTTCCTCAGCAAAAAAAAAGAAAAGAAGAAAAGCTATCCTAATAGATGTGAAGAAATATCTCCTCGTGGTTTCAATTTGCATTTCCCTGGAAATTAGTGATGCCGGGCACCTTTTCATGTACCTATTGACCATCTGTATGCCTTCTTTTCAAAAATGTCTAGTCAGATCTTTTAAATCAGATTATTTCTGGTTTTTTGCTATTGAGTTGTGTAGTTTTTATATATAATTTGGAAATTAACCTTTTATCAGATATATGGTTTCCAAATGTTTTCTCCCACTCACAGGTTGCCTTTCATTCTGTGGATTATTTCCTTTGCTGTGCAGAAACTTTTAAATTTAATGTAGTCCCACTTGTCTATTTTTGCTTTTACCCCTATATTTATGCTGTCATATCCAAGAAACCATTGCCAAGACCAATGTCAAGAAGCTTTTCTTCTATGTTTTCTTCTAGGAGTTTTGCAGTTTCAGGTATTACATTTAGATGTTTAATGCATTTTGAGTTGATTTTTGTGTATAGTGTAAGATAGGGGTCCAACTTAATTTTTGTGTGTATGGATATTCCAGTTTTCTTAGCACTGTTTGTTGAAGAGACTGTCTTTCCCTCATGGTGTATTCTTGAAAACCTTGTCAAAGATCAGTTGACTGTATATGCATGGGTTTATTTCTGGGCTTTCTGTTCTGTTCCATTCTTCTATATGTCTCTGTCTGTGCCAGTACCAGACTGTTTTAATTACTATAGCTTTGTGTATTATTTCAAATCAGGAAGTATGATACCTTAAGATTTGTTCTCCTTTATTAAGATTGCTTTAGCTATTCTGAGTCTTTTGTGCTCTCATATGAATTTTAAGATTTTTTTTTTCTATTTCTGTGAAGTGGCATTTGGGTTTTGACGTGGATGGCATGAATCTGTTGATCACTTTGAGTAGTGTGGACATTTTAATAATATTAATTCTTCCAAGCCATGAACATGAGATGTCTTTATTTGAATGTATTTTAATTTCATTTATCAACAATTTTTAGTTTTCAGTGTACAAGTCTTTTACCTCCTTGGTTAAGTTTATTCTTAAGTTTTTTATTCTTTTTGAGGTTATTGCAAATTGGATTGTTTTCTCAATTTCCTTTTCAGATGGTTTGTTGTTAGTGTATGGAAATAAACTGATTTTTGTACATTGATTTTGTATGCTGCAACTTTACTGAATTTGTTTATTAGTTCTAATAGTTGTTTGGTGGAGCCATTAGGGATTTCTACATATAGGATCATGTTATCTGCAAATTGAGATAATTTTGCTTGGGACTTTCCGATTTGGATTCCTTTTATTTCTTTTTCTGGCCTAATTACCCTAGCAAGGACTTCCAGTACTATGTTGAATAGAGTGGCAAGAGTGGGTGTCCTTATCTTGTTTCTCATTTAAAGGAAAATCTTTCGATTTTTCACAGTTCAGTATGAAGTTAGCTGTGGGCTTTTCATATCCACATAGGCTTTGTTATGTTGATATAAGTTCCTTCTATGCCTAGTTTGTTTAGTGTTTTTATCATTGAAAGGTTATCGAATTTTGTCAAATGCTTTTTCTGCATATTGAGATGATCAAGTGATTTTATTCTTCGTTCTGCTAAGGCAGTGTATCACATTTATTGATTTGTGTATGTTGAGCCATCCATGCATCTCAGGGATAGATCTCATTTGGACATGGTGTATGACCTTTTTAATTGACTGTTGAATTTGGTTTGTTAGTGTTTTTATTGAGAATTTTTGCATTGTTACTCAGTCTACATTAAAGATAAAGTGAATAGGATGTATATATTAAATTGAATCTAATAAGACTGTGTGTTTGAAATAATACCAGACAAAATATCACTTTGGTATACTTTTAAATCATTTTCTGAAGTTAATTTGACAGCTTATCTTATTTATATATTTGATCCAAATATCTACTTCCAAGTGTTATGTATAAAGAATAATTCATAGGAGACCACAAGCTACATGTATAAAATATGTAAAGTTTTTCTTTTTTTTAAACAGTGGAACACTGAAAAAACCTGGATGTTCAAAATAAGAAAATGTTCAAGGTCATTATTATCTTAAAAGTCATTGGAGAATTATGATTAATGACAAATGGTAAATAGTGGGATATATGGATAATTACATATAAATAATGTTAAATGATTAAAAGAGGAACGTTTTTAGGGCTATGTCAAAATTACATCTTATATGATTAAAATAGAAGTTAAAAAGTGTCATTTTGGCAATTGAGAATAGTGGCAAAATGGTTTTTATTACAGCATATTTAGTAATTCTTTTAAATTACAGAGATATAAATTTAAGATTTAAATTTGAATTTTGTAATTTAATGTATTATAAGAAATAAGTTATAAATTAGTAAATTAAGATTCACATAATAGTTCAAAACAAGCATAAACAGGGAGTTATTGAAGAATGTGTGTTGAAATTACTTGGGGTAAGTAAACAAATGATAAAAAATAACAATAACTTATACACTTTTCTTTGTGAATGAGATTCAGTGGTGACCCCAGTATTTTCATTAATATAAATTAAAATCTCTAAAGAATAATTTAGTAGGGTCTTGAGTACAGAAATGCCAAAAATAGGGAAAGGTAACCAAAAGAGGAAGCCCATACTCTCTTTAAGAAAAGATATAATACTGATTGACAGTTTCTGAAAATAAGTGACAAAATATACTTGTACATAAATATATATGTGTATTTTTATGATTTTAGTTTTAAATTTGTTTGTCCAATTACTCTGCTGCTTAATACTACCTGAAACCATACTACCTAATAGGATAAAGATCTTGAGAATCCTTTTGCATTTTATAAAATGAAAAAATAGCAAGATAATGAATGAATCTAAAGAATTTCTAATTGAGGATCAATTTGTGGTACATGACTTTCATTTTGGGAAAAATGGAAACATTGAGAATAATCCTCCAATTTCAGTAAAGGACAGAAAAACACACATGACATAATACATTTGTCAGACTGACTATTTCAGTGATGTTACAGAATTTTTTGTTGAAGAAGCTCTTTTATTTAGAAGAATTATCACCCTATTGTGATAATGGAAAAGGAAATAAAAAGTACAATGTATAAGTTATTCCATTAGTTAGGAGAGAGGTTTAGGAGACACAGTTGTCTTCAATGACTCCAGCTTCATTTTTGCCACATTCTCCTAAGATATAATTAGGAAAAATACATCACATAGAAATCTGGAACACTTAATGAAGCCATATATTATTTTTAATTACAGGTTTAGATAGACACAATAACTAATAACTAATTGCCTCTGTTCATTTTTTTCTTTTTACTTTATATTGGCAGTGTTTTAACTGTCATCATTATGCACCTGCTTCTTCTTCGTCTCTGTCAAAAACGTACATCATAAATAATAAATAAATAAATTATCTAGTTACAGTTGTGTGCTCGCTATTCATTAAAAGACTATTGGCCTGGATAGAACAAATATAATAGGCTGAATTTATCATTCTTAAATGAAAACAACAACCACAAGAAGATAGGAAGATACATAAAATGATTTAGATGTACATGGAATGATTCACCTCAAATTTATATGACTCTGACTCTGGTTTTGTAGAGAATATTTTGTTTCATTTAGTTTTAATTAGTTACATTATTCTATTAAGTAGTGCTCTTTTGGTGGTTGACAAGTATGTAAATATAAAATGTCTTCAAGAACCTTCAGTTATTTCTTTAGTTAATATTTTTAAGCTCTCTCTCTGTCATAAACTTCCCTGAAATGTAACCCATATGATGCCTACACAAATTAGACCGCTTTTTCAATCTTATGAGACAATTTATATATAATGCTATCATTAAGACATCAACCTCCCCAGGAAAAAGTGGACCTGTATTCATCATTTAAAAAGGTATATTTCTTTGAGTACTTTTAGCGAAGTATAATTTTAAAGCTATGTGTTAAGAAGCATCTATAGTTACAGCAAGTTATCATATTTTCTCCATTAATATCTAACCCTAAAATATTGTTAGAATAACTCAGAGACATAATCAATAAGTGAGCAGGAACAGCAACTCAGCGGGAGCTGTTACAATTTATACATAATCCAGTGCACCAGGGAGATACACATTCTAAAAGTAGTAAACACCAAATACCATGCTATGGTTGAAAGTTTTATTGTGTTAGCTAACCGTAATTTAGAAAAATGATTGCATTCCCTAATTTAATGAAACAGAAAGAGAGATAAAGATTAACTACATTTAAGTTGGTGATTCTAAAATTTTGGTTATGTGAGAAGTGTTGTGGATCTTATTAAAGATGCGTATGCCTGGATATTAGAATCATAATGTCTGGGGTAGGGCTTGGCCTTCTGAATTTTTAGAAATATTTTATACCATCACTAAAAAGTATAAAGAGTAATTCAATTATAAGCAATGTATGCATCATCTCAATGTAACAAATAAAACTTTACTAGTATATTGAAATTATTTGTTTAACCTTTTCTGGTGGTATTTTCCTTCTTCTCCCTTCTTGGGGGTAACCACACTGCTCAATTTATGGTGGTAAAGTTAGGAGAAAAGTATTAAAAGCCTTCTGGAGGTAAAATATATTAGACCAAAAGGAAATAGAACGAAATTATAGCTTTAGAGTGTTTTCTGGCCAACTTTGCAGACAGAGAGCAGTTTACCCCTAAGCAGAGAAATTACAAACCTACACAGGAAGTTCTTCCTTATATACAGCTTGACCATCCACTGTCTGAGCCAGCTGAGGCGTGGTCTTTTGGATGAACAATGTAAATAACTCTCAGAAGGCGATTATCTCAAGAACAAGATGAGTAGTTTACATTTTTTACATTAATCAATTTAATTTACTGCATTTTAAAGTTGAAGTCGTGTTCCAGTTTTGAAGTTGAAGGGCTAACGAAAGAGAGAGGTCTGGCTGGATTGCATAGAGGGGAACTTCTGTTATCCACAGGGCAGCAATATAAATATTGTGTGCTCAGAGAAAGGGGGAAAGAGGAATATTGAGAAAGACTGGAGAGAAACACTGAAGGTAACGTTCAGCATGCTGACATTTTAACATGAAAATACGACTCTCTCTTTTGTCTGCCTGGATAGGGAAGGATAGTCTACATACAAACCACTGCAAAGATGCCCAACAGCTGGGTAAGTGCCCTTAGTAATAGCTTGGGAGACTTAATGTGATGCTTTGAAAGCGTTGACTTCCTTTTTTATTTTATTACATAACGGATTTTTTTAAAAATGTCTTCACCCTCTGGAAAAATTGAGAAGGATGCAAAACATCTTGTATAATCATTTTGATTTTATAGCCCATCTTCCAAATGTAACTGTTACTAGGAATTTGATTGAAAATATGTTACTAGAAGCTGAGACCTGATATGACGCAGGCTTGAGTAATCCGGTGCTGCTCCAGGGCAATGATGCTAATAGTAATTTATTTCTGATCAGGTCTCTCAAAGTAAATGTATTTGAGGTTAGGATTTAGATTAGAAATGGTTCAACTTTAATACCAGTTATATGTTTAAACTACATTTGTATACCTCAATTCAAATTTTCCCATAGTTACAAAGACCAACCATAAGGAATTTGAAAATGAAGAGCTATTTTTTAAGTAATACAATGACAGTATATATGATCACTCATATATGCTTCTGGTTTTGCTTCCTTTTTGGGCTGTCCTTGTAGTAGAGCTGGTACATACCAACAGAAAACATACCTGTAAGGCAAATAATACAAAGGATAAATCATATGCAAACATACACAGACATTCATGAATTCATTGACTAGTAGATCATTCGTTTATTCCCCAAATGTTTCATTTTTATTTTAAAGAAAACAATTTAAGCCAGCAAATGGAGTTATTACTGCATGAAAGAGGATTATTGATAAGTAAAAACAGATAAGACAGTTGTTTCATCCACAGTATAAAACAGGAGGAACAAAGAATATCTCAGACATTCAATATTCCCAAGAATAACCTATGAATGTAAAAAAAATCTTGGCTATGTTTAGCCAGGTACATATCTAGATTTTCAAACAGTGACATCAACCAATTTGTTTAATCTTTGTCTCTGAAATCTAGATTGTAAAAAAATACTTAAAATTTCATAGGAAAAAATGTAGCAGGCACTAGTATTTTGCAAATCAATAAATGTGTAGAAATCCAGAAAAGTAACAAGAATTTTTGAGGAATGTCTATAATGTTTTCCTTTAATCTCTTGAAATAGAATCAAAGTAGGGATTAGGAAGACAAGTTGCTTTCTCAGATTTCTCTAACATGACCTTAAACTTATTTAAAAAATTAACTTCTGATTTTACTATGTGCTCCCAGAAGGAAGCATCTGTATTTAGAAGTTAAGAATCATAGTGTTGACACCAAAGTGTGGGATATGAAATTGTTCTTACTATGATCTGCCATCCTGTAAGTTTTGGGCAGATGTCTTCTGTATTATACGTACTATAATTAATAAATTAATTTGTTAATGATATGTGTGCCCCTCTGAAAATGGTTTAGGTAGATTTTATAACCATTGACAATGTAAGAGGTTGAAAAAAAAAGAAAAAACAGCTGTGAGGCATATATAGGAACATAATATCTTTTTAAGAAAAAATTGAAAATGGAGGAGGAGGCTCGTGAGTAAAAGAAAGAGAGGGGTAAAAAGATTTGTTCCAGGAGAAAAAGAAGAATAATTTGAATATTAAGGTTTATGCCAAACAAAAGTAAAAAAAATTGAATAGGAGATATCTGCCATGAGACACAGCATTAACCAGAGTAGGAAAATTCCGAAGTGCAAATTAGAGGCATAAGGCCTGGGTACCACTTAAATATCTGTGTGTTATGGCTTCTCAGATGTTATAAAGCTGAGGCAGAAAGGGCCTTCACTGTGGGAAAGACAAATGAATCATATGGATAAGGGATAAGAAGTAAATATAGTATGCTTTAGAATCTTGATATTTTCCATTTAATTTGCTATTAAATCAGAACTAAGATTATTGTACCAAGTGTCATAGTTAATTTTAGATGTATTAACTATTATGTGGTTTGCCTAGATACTTTTATAGGTAAATTTGATGCTTGTTACATGTGTTAACTGTTATGTGATTTGCCTACATATCTTTACGGGTAAATTTGCTACTTGGAGATTTTCTAGGCAGAAGTGAACATTTCCTCACCTTTGCAGCCATAGTACGCTGCTATGATATTATGTATTATCTGGTAGGATAGTTATTTAATGAAGACTAGTCTGGGAAGCCTGTGGTGTCAGGAACTGCTTCTCTTTATATTTTGTTCCTGGCACAATATCTGTGATGTGTTAAAATTTTGCCATTAAAAGTACATTTCAGCATATTTATTTCCTATTTTTCTATAGATAATACAGCTGAATCTTAAGCTTCTAGGTCTACTCTACCCTCTACAAAACAAGTTCCACTTAAAATTTGAGAGCTGTTACTAATTTGAGTTCAGCTCCATGGCCGAGCGGTTAAGTTTGTGTGCTCTGCTTTGGCGGCCCAGGGTTTGCCAGTTCGGATCCAGGGTGCAGAACTTCACACTGCTCATCAAGCCATGCTGTGGCGGCATCCCATATAGCAGAACTAGAATGACTTATGGGTGGGATATACAACTATGTACTGGGGCTTTAGGGAGGAAAAAAAAAAAGAGGAAGATTGGCAACAGATGTCAGATCAGGGCCAATCTTCCTCACCCCAAAAAAGCATATTTAAAAAAAAAATTTTGAGAGCTGTTACTAGTTTAAAGGAACATACAACATTTTCACACATACCAAAATTTCAGACCAGGAGGGGAATTCATATCAAGAGTTTCTTTACCTTTTGAAAATGTCTCCTCTGAGTGGTTTCGTATCACCCAAACTATTAATTCCAGTTTGAGGGGGGGTGTTGGTGAGGAAGACTGACCCTGAACTAACAACATCTATTGCCAATCTTCCTCCTTTTTTTTTTTTTTTTGAGGAAGATTAGCCCTTAGCTAACACCCACTGCCAATCCTCCTCTTTCTTGCTGAGGAAGATTGGCCCTGAGCTAACATCCATCTCCATCTTCCTCTACTTTATATGTGGGATGCCTGCCACAGCATGGCTTGATAAGCCATGCATAGGTCATAGTCAGGATCTAAACCAGTGAACCCTGGGCCCCTGAAGCAGAGCACGTGAACTTAACCACTGTTCCACTGGGCCAGCCCCCAATCTTCTTTTTGCCCGAGAAAGATTGTTGCTGACCTAACATCTATGCCAGTCTTCCTCTATCTTTTGTACGTGGGACACCACCACAGCATGGGTTGATGAGCAGTGTGTAGGTCCACTATAATTTATTCAATTTTTTTTTTTTGCATCATGTATATTACCAAGCATTTCAACAAATCATTATAATTTTCAGGTTATTAATCTATAAAATTTAATTTCTGTTAAAGGCCATAAGTAACTTTAGGAAATTTATTTCTTCTGATTTTGATGCATGAATTATTCTAAAATTAGAAAAGCATAATTGGATACAACGTAAGATGATATATTTTCTGGACTGACCACACCTTAAGTTACCCAAAAAGTATTCATCTAATTTGATGTTTTGATATGTTCATAAAGGCACACTTTTGTATAATGTATCATTATTTAACCTCATTTTATTTATAAAATTAAGCTCATAAATGTCTATGTAAAATATAGAGCCAAATACACAGAGGATAGAATTGAAAATATTTTATTTGAATTTTGGTTAAACAATGCATTGGGACAAATTCTTGTGCTATTTTTTATTACTACAATATCTCCTTGTGACTACTAGTGCCCAGCAAGTCAATCAAATGTTTTATCAGGAAAAGGTATACAGATTTTACTGTTGGTACAAATAACTGTAGGGGTATAATAGGCCTCAAAAATCTAAAGGCTTTAGTTGAGAGAGCTAAATGTTTACTTGAGAGGAATCTAGGAAAGTAATAAAATTTGGTTGTGCCCAAAAACATAATCATTCCCGGTGATTATTTATAATCCAAAGTTTGAAGCAAAATTTCGTATTATCTTCCAACCCAAGATTATTTTCTCATAAAAATAAAGTGCTGATAATTTAAGATTTATATTTGATTATTGTAAAGTGCTGATAATTTAAGATTTATATTTGATTATTGTCTTTATTTTAGCCTACATTGTTATTGATGAGTAAAATTTAACAGAGTGGTACATCGGTGTTGACATCAGCATTAAAGGTAAAGAGGACCTTGATTACTGATATCTCAAGAATATGAACTGTATTCTTCATCTCCAAATATTATGCCTACTATCTTATTTAGAAAATGGATCAGTTTGACTTTTAGGTTCTGAAAATCATGTATAAAATTTGCATATAAAATGACAAATTAGTGTGAATGGCAGGCATTGGGAATTTCATCAAAAAAACCTATTTTACTATACAATTTTGAAAGATTATCATGTTACATAATGGAGAGTAATATTAGAAAGTTAGATTAGATAGTCTTAATATTAACTCAAAGATATTTTTATGAAATATATTCTACATGTTTGCTGCCGTTATATACTCACACACACAGACGTAAATATAGACACGCACATCGAATCATGTTGCACACAGGCAGCAGTAACCAAGTGAATAATGCCGACGGAGGGGCTTTGTTTTTTAGGAGCTTCCTATTGTGACAGCCACCATGGACCGAGGGGTTGAGATTCCTTACACTCAGAAATTAGATGAAATTTCTGTAAAGAAACTATTTTGAACAATTAAATTCTTTGTTTGTTCAAGAAACATTTGCTAATTTTAAAAAATTAAAACAATCATCTGAATATAAGCATGTGACAAGAATTTGTTTTTTCTCTCACGCTTCCCATTCACTGGAACATTCTCAGCATTCATAACAGTTTGTGACACATGGAATGTGCTCAATAAATATTTACTGAATAAACCATATTTTTTCAATTTTGACAAAATACTTTTGTATTTTTCTATAGATGGAATAGCATACAAAACATTTGCCAATATTCTCAAAGTGTTGTTTTCAGTTAATCTCCTGATATTAAAAGTCCTCTTGTGATATCAAACTTTATTAATCCAAAAACAAATGTTTGCTGACTACCTATTTTGTGCCATCTGCTCCATTAGCATATAATGATAAGAGAGGCAAGCTTATCATATGTAGTGGCGCATGTACACACTAATATATTGGAACATCAGTAAAATATATCTTCTATATAAATAAGTCCTCATAATTGAAGTCTTTTCCTTTATAAACGCTTATAGGGAAACATAGGAATTTTCAAGTTCCTTTCGTTTTTTGTTCACACTCTTTGCCTGAAATACAAAGATGAATGCATCGAAAATTGTGCAAATTGTTACGGATGATGTAAATATTAGTTTTTTGTTTTTTTGAACCTAGAAAATTAAACCATATTTTCACAGATCAGTTGGACATGATGGTGTCTTCTAAGAGCATTGCTTTAAGGTCTCTGTCTCGTGTAATCACTACCTGGCTCGTGTTATAGTGGGTTATCCTCTTTCTCCTCATCACGTTGGGCCCGACTGTCAACTCCTTCATTGGCAGGAGAGATTTTACAGTGTCATATTTCCTGCTGTCTATTACTCTATCATTAGGAGCACAAAAAAAATACATTACACAATAGTCTCTGTAATAAAGCAAGTTTGGAGCTTTCTAAAAGTAAAATTGTGTCCATTCACTGAGAATACAGGTTATTGTCTCTCACAAAATCTGTAAGAGTAATGACAAAAAAAAACAAGAATAAGCTAACTGATGCTGTTTTCACGAAGTGTGCTTATTTATCAGTAGACCTCCAAATCCATGACAGTACAGATTTTAGGAAGGCCCTAGGTGATGGCAGGATTTATTGGCAAGCTCTGCAACTAGCACAGCTGGAATTTTCAAGTGACCTACAGCCTGTAGAATCATCAGCTCTTTGGTTTGCAGATTCAAACAATTCAAGTCAGCGTGGCTGCTCTACCTGAGTATAATGTGGCCATGTGCCTAACTTTAACCTCCTTGTAACATTAAGGGGTTATGATGTGTGTCTCATTTGGCAGAGCTTAGCCTATAGCTAGATTGAAAAAATAAACCTTCAGACATTTGAAGATAGTTTCTCACAGCCAAATAATGTCTAAAAAGCAGAAAATGTGCTCTGTGAATTAGAGGTGGTCATACCAAAATAATCAGGAAATACTACTTCTGCTGCGCAAATAAAAAACAAATTAAATAAGTAACACTACAAATACAGATATCTACAACAGAATGTTTAACCCAAGAAGCCTAAGTTAGGTTGTCTGGAAAGAGAATTTTAATCATCAAAACAACACAATAAACAAATAAAAATAAAGATTTACTTCCTAAATTGTCTTTAACAATTTGGATTTTATTTTTTTGTTTTCCGTCTTTCTTGAGAAGATCACAGAATTCATTGACAAATAATGCATGCTTAATGCTGAATATTTTATAATAGTACTTCAGGAAATTTTTACTCAGTATTTTCGAAAGGATTTTTTTGTTAAGTGAGGAAACCTGAGATTGCGCAGATGAAAGGTTGCCACTTTGGATATACTGGAATGATCCTTCCGCCTGGATATTTTGCAGTTTGGTTAATCCATCATATATTGAGCATGTGTTATATGGAAAGTTCTACGCTTGGTAGGTACTGTGAGGATACCAAGATGGATCGAATATTCTTGTTCTGCAGAAGCTGAAAGCATAGATAGAGAGTTTGAAGTCCAATAAATAGGATAAAAACTGTACAAAATATGAAAACCTAATTCTTTAAAAAGATGAAAAAGAAAGAGATTGATTTAAGCTAAGAAAAGCATATTTGAAGAAATGAGTTTGAATTGTATCTCAAAGGTCGATAAGACATTTAAAAGCAAGACTTTCTAAAGTTCTAAATGAGGTCTGGAGGAGGGAGAATAAAGGGTAGTTATAAGAATAGTAAATTGATGAGTATACTAGGAGATAGTGGAGGGACAGAGTGGTGTAACATAATTTCAAAATTGTAGCTCCTTAGGGAATATTTAGAGATTTGCGTATTCTGCTACTGGCTACCATATTATTAAAGGCCATCACAGAAATATATAAAATCAGATGTGGTAGGTATATTAAAGATAATTCACTCACATACTCTCTTTCTCTTTATATCTTGTGGTTTCTAGTTTCTGTGGACCCCCCTGAACTTTCACAATAGGAATTGTGGGGAAATTTCCTCTGTAGGAGGTCTTGACCATTGAAACTAGGAGCTTTCTCTGCTTATATGTTTCTTATACTCACAAAGAACCCAAGTTCCAGGGTTTAAATGTGGTTTGTCCTTTCACAGCTAGAGATAATGACCATCTTGCTTATGAAAAATGCAGTGAAAAGTTATGAGGAGTGTAGATCCATTTCTGTTATTTAAATCAAGACATAGGTTATATTTTAGTATATAAAATACAAAATACGCACAAGTGAAATGTTACATTCAATTTTGTTCTTATTGTCTGTACAGAAAATATACTAAAAAAAAAAATACCAAAAGGTTAAAAAACACCTCCATGTTTATGAGAAAATTCTATTTTTAATTTTTGACATATGTTGTAAATTTCATATGACTGGCTGCTCTTTCTCTCTCTGTTCTTTTTAGTTTTCTTTCTCTTTTTGATACTTTGCTCATAGACTGAAAGTTAGCTTTGGCGTATGATTTTAATGAGATAGATCTTTATTTCTCTTAAGGAATTTATTTAAATGAGTCTTTTAGATTATAGACAGCCAATGAAATAGAAAAATATTTAGATAGTCCTTAAGTTGAGTGAGTTCGTCTTCTAAAACTTCTTTTTATTCTAAGCTAAGGTACTGTGTCCTCATCCTGACAACACTCATGCTGTATTACTTTCATATAAAGGAATACTTTCAACTTAATATAGGATTCAACTTGATATATGAATCTGAGTAAAGGAACAATGATTATCTCAACTTCCTGCTTTGTGGTTGTGGTACTTTTTAAATTTTGTTTGTTGTTGTTTGATTTGTTTTTCTTATATTCAATATTAGAGCCATTGATTGCAGTTGTTTTTTCACACTTGTGTTACCAAACCAAGTTTGTTTTGCCGGCTGCACAATTATGCCAATCACCAAAACAAGTTTGCAAAGAGAAAAGATTTAATCACAAGGGGGCCAAGGGAAAGTTGGGAGAATCAGTCTCAGATCCACCTCCTCAAAAATGGGACTTCAACAGGAAACTGCCCGGTGGCATAGTGGTTAAGTACACACACTCCACTTTGGCTGCCCAGGGTTCACGGGTCGGATCCCAGATGCGGACCTACACACTGCTCATCAAGCCATGCTGTGGCAGCATCCTACATACAAAATAGAGGAAGATTGGTACAGATGTTAGCTCAGTGCCAATCTTCCTCAAGCAAAAAGAGGAAGATTGGCAATAGATGTTAGCTTAGGGTCAATCTTCCTCACCAAAAAAAAAGGGGAGGCGGGCTCAGAGATATTTATGGGAGAAGGCGGCAGAGTGATCTGAAGTGTGGGAATAGATGATTGGACATAATTGATGATCTGCACAAGCATAGTCAAGTTTCATGCCTGTGAAGATAGGACACATGTTCACAAAATGGCAGTGTTGCCATGGTCTGAAGTTGGAGTTTTTAAACTCTTCCACATCAAAAAGGTGCCTTGCCGAGCATTTGCACAGGCCCAGTTGATGTGTTGGTGATCTCAACGAACCTGAACTTGACAAGGGGTTGACTCTCAGTTCCTGAAAAATCCAAGCACTCCATCTGTTACTATGGCGACCCAAGCCTCAGAGGTGTTACCTATAAGGGTGGGTTTTAGCAATGCATTATCTAACTACTTTTGCAAACAGACATCGGAGTATGGTTAAAGCAAGTTGGCCCCCGGTTTCACTTATGCCTGTCTATTTAAATGCTACTTTTCATTTATTTTGGCCTTTTGCAACCCTCACTGAAATATGTTTTATATTTCACTTTTTATATTTTATATCTTTTAATATTTCACTGAAATATTTTTTATAAAATACATGTGAAATACTAACTGAAAATATCCTATAAAATCAGATTCCTAAAAAAATTTCTAGTAGCTTATGATATAAAATTCCTACCACAGACATTGCAAAATATGATCACAGACAAAAAAAATCAATACAAGAAAGGATGGTATTTATATTATGTATAGGTCAAGATTTCAAGTGAGTTTTAGAGATGGGAGGAAAGGTTGAAAAGACATTTGTGGTGAGAATTATCAGTATTTTTCTTTCTGAAAATGCCTTGGTAAATTCTGCTGGAAAATAAATACCAGTAGACAAAGATGTTATGGACAAGAGGTCATTTTTATTCTTCCCAGTACATACAAAAAGCACAGAAATATATATGTATAATTCTATCTCATCCAAATATGTCATAAAAAAGCACAGAAATATATATGTATAATTCTATCTCATCCAAATATGTCATAAAAATGCTTTTAGAGTACTCCAAACTAAAGAATGTGGACCAGAAGGGAAGGAGTAGTAACTGGCTTGCAACCCATTTTCCCTCCCCTAGTAATGCTCACAAAGCAATAAAAAGCAATGATGTGGTCAAATCTTGTGAACAAGCTAATCTGACCTCCTGGTGGTATTTACTAGTGGAAACATAATGGAACGTTTTTATCTATTAAATACTTTTAACAGTATATGCCTTTTCAGTCTAACTGGCTTATAAACTGACCTCAAAATTATGGGTTTATAGGTCAGAGACTGCTAGAAAATGTCAGTGACAGCTTGTAATTATCAGAGTATAAATGAAGATATTGTATGACTAAAATGACTCCATTTATGCAGATGATGCCCTGATGCATCTCTTGGGAACTTGTGTGTTAAATTTGAATAAGAGCTGCCCCAATGTGAGAAGAAAGGATCTGGAAAGCTACAATGCTGGTCTCAGGTGTTGCCAAGTTTGTTGAACCTGTGGCTTGTGAGTGCATCCTTTGAACTATTAGTAAAACTTTGTTGACGGTAAAAGATATGCTTTTTGTGAGTTGACATTTGTGTTACCTCAGTTTATCAAGTTTTTGATTTGCACATATGAATTACCCAAAGATACTAATAACCCCATGCTCAAGTAGTTCTCCTATTCAGAAAACACCTTCTGATGGCAATTGGTGAAAGTTTGGGGAGAATTTTAGTGATTCCTTGCGATTGCCCTACAACCCGACAGTTAGACTTTTTGCCATTTATTGCAGAACACTGTACACATATGTTCACATAAAAACTTATATGTGAATGTTTACAGCAGCGTTATTCATAGTAGGCCCAAAGTGGAATAGCTCAGATATCTCTTCAAGGAGTGAATGATTAAAAAACCTCTGGTGTATCTACACAATGGAATACTCACCAATAAAAGAAATGAACTATTGATTTTTACAACATGACTTCAGGGAATCATGAGTGTAAAAGCTGTTCCAAAATGATTGCATACTGTATGATTTCATTTATATAACATTTTGAAGTGAAAGAATTTTAGACATGGAGATCAGATTAGTGGTTGCCAGGTGGTTAGTGGCAAAAGTCGGGGGAGATTCAAGGGAGTGGGTGTGGCTATCAAAAAATAGCACAAGGGACAGTTGTCGTGTTGGACTGTTCTTTATTTTGACTGTGGTAATGGATTCATGAACCTTGATTTGATACCTACATTTGATAAAATTGTGTAGAACTAAATACACACACGTATACAAATGAATGAAAGTAAAAGAGGACATCAGAATAAGATCAGTGGTTTTTATCAGTTAATATCCTCATTGTGATATTGTATTATTGTTCTGTAAAATGTTGTCATTGGGAGCAACTGTAAAATGTACATGATTTCTCTGTATTATTATTATTATATTTTTTTGGCGAGGAGATTATCCCTGATCTAACAACTATTGCCAATCTTCCTCTTTTTGCTTTAGGAAGATTGTCCCTGGGCTAACATCTGTGCTGATATTCCTCTATTTTGTATGTGGGACGCTGGCACAGCATGGTTTGATGAGCAGTGTGTAAGCCCGCACCCAGTGTCTGAACCCACACACTCTGGGCCACCAAAGCAGAGTGCACAAACTTAACCACTACGCCACTGAGCCAGCCCTCTCTGTATTATTTCTTACGTGTTTGTGTGACACTATAATTATCTCAATTAAAATTTCAATTAAGTAAATATGTACATTTTACCTTAGAAAATTCTACTGTACATAAATATTATTAGAAAAATAGGACTTGTTTTTAGACTGAATGTTTGTGTGCCCCCAAAATTCATATGTTAAACTTAATGCCCAATGTCATAGTATTAGGAAGTGGGTCCTTCAGTAGGTGATTAGGCCGGGAAGGCAGAGCCCTTATTAATGAGATTAGTGTCCTTATAACAGAGACACTGGAGAGCCCCCTCACCCCTTCTGCCATGTGAGGACACAGGAAGAGGTGGATGCCTATGAAGCAGGCCCTCACCAGGCAGAATCTGGCAGTGCCTTGATCTTGGAATTCCTAGCCTCTTGAACTGTGAGAAATAAATTTCTGTTCCTAAGCCACGTAGTCTATGATATTTTGTTATAGCAGCCCAGACAGACTAAGACATCTTGTATAGAAAATAAAAATCCACTCACTTTATTTATCATAGAAAAGAGAAATGCATGTATAAGATATATATAGCTTTCACATATAAAACGTATGTTGTGGTCAATAGAGCAGTCTCTATGTGGCTCATGAAAAGGCACAATATAGTTGGAGTGGCAGTTTAGAAGATATTAATTCAACATAGAAAAGATTGTTCCAATAAATTAGAGCAGCTCAACCATGAAATGCACTGCCTTTTTAAATAGTGTATGTCCTCCTCATCAAAAATATACATATGGATGCGGCCAGCCCAGTGGCATAGTGGTTAAGTTTGTTCATTCTGTTTTAGCAGCATGAGGTTTGCACGTTCGGATCCTGGGTGCTGACCTACATAAAATTCATCAAGCCTTGCTGAGGCAGCATCCTGCATACAAAATAGAGGAAGACTGGCACAGATGTTAGCTCAGCGACAATCTTCCTCACTGAAAAAAAGAAAAAGTACACACATGGAAAATACCTGGATATCTGGTAGGAGAGTAGAGTTGAGAGTCAAAAATTTGTTAAGGTTGGACAAGATAATATCATGAAATTTACTCAGCATTCGAATTTCTTTGATTTTATTCATCAGATCATTGGTGAGATACTTTTTCATTTCCTACTTAGTTTGAAGCACTGTGCTGGGCACTGGATTTAAAATAGAGAGCAAAATTAAATAAAAGACTTGCTTTCCTTGAGTTCACAGTCTAATGAGTTAGACATACTTTAATTGAATGAGCACGTGAATAATGGTCACTGGGAACTGTAGTAAGTGCTAGAAAAGAAAAGTAAAAGATAGTATTGGGGGGGACAAAAACCTGGTGTAATCCTAACTTTTCTTGAGGATGTTATATTAGAGTTGAGTTCTGGTAGCTGAACAGATTTTAAGTCTTCCTTGAGGAGACATTCAGGACTAGGATGGGTGGCACCTGGAGGAGGAAACAGGATGGGAGAAGGTGCTATGACAGAAAGAAGGCTCTTGAGGCTGGAATGGAGAGGGCCTGCAAGGGGTGACTCTGAAGGTAAGAAGTAGCTTGAGTATTCAGGGTTTAAACCTTTTTTCCTTAATAATAGCAATGGGGAAAATTTGGTCTTGAGCTTTCTGTTGAAAGGGGAGCAGTTACATTTGGGAAAGATAATATGATGCGGGGCGGGGGGACCAATTATATTTGCATTCAGGGAAATAATTATCTTTGTATGCTAATACTGTTGCTGTGCCTACATTGTAGAGACTAGAAATTATAGGGATTGTATACTAATGGATATAATTTGATTATTATATTATTTCAAGTAAATGGTGAAAACTTAAACTATAACAGAGTTTGAAGTGTTTTGAGCTTGTATGTTTTGAAGTTAATATTTGCTTAAAATAGACATGTCATAGAGGTAGAGGGCGGGGGAAGGAAGATATGAGGATGACATATATTTAGGTTTATTAGGTTTAGATATATGAGCTTTCAAAGTTGTGCAACTGAATGATGGTCATGGCATTCATTGAGATGTGTGACAATGGAAGAAAAAAATATGATTAACAAGGTGGCCATTAGTGTAGTTTTGTACAATAGCAGACATGAATCTGGAGCAGAGTTCAGAGAGGAGATTGCTGATCATGGCCACAACTATAAGTAGATGGTCCTTGTTAATGAATCATCTCTCTGACCTCTGAGAGAAGAGAGCTAAATTTTAGTTTTGAAGAATGGTATAAATTAGAGGCCATATAAAGATGGAAAAAATATATAAGGTAATGGCTGGATAATTTAATTTAGTTTTATTTGAGTTAAATGGAATAGACTTTCTAAAGGGGCATGATAATTTGAGAAGGATATTTTGAATAAAATGAGCCTGAGGGATAATAAATTATGTAACATTATTAACAAGTCAAACTGCATGAGCTCCAGTATGAGTTTTGTCGTTTAGTTAGAGGGTGGACAAATCGTCTGTTATAAAAGGAGGAATGGATGGGTGCAGGTGCAGGTAAGTTAATATGACTGATACAAAAAGTTGAGATACTGAACGTCTAATGGTTTTTATTTTCTCCTGAAGCCAGAGGCATTGTTGTCTGCTAAGATGGAAGGGATGGTACAGGTAGAAGAGAAGTGAATAGTTGGACAAAGCAAAGAAAGTTTGAAATTGTTACTTTGAAGGTGTGAGAGCTCACTGGAGAAATATAGTATAATTTCTAATGTAACTGATGGCTCTTTGTTTATTGTGACCATAATCAACTCTCTTTTTTGAATTTCTACAGTGTTGTTAGGGTGTTCAGTGGCAGGCCCAGAAAATCAAATTGTTTAGTTCTTCCAGGATAGGAATTCTTACAAAGGCCTTGTGGCAAATACTGCTTTTATTCCATAACGTCTGTATTCTCTTCATGGGTACAAGACTGGGTCACTTCTCTTGCATCTGGACATGACCAGTGGTTGATTTCTAGCCAAAGAAATGTGAGTGAAATTTATCTTAGGTATGTTCAGGCCTGACACATGAAATATTCCCATCTGTTTTTCTGTGATCTTTCTTTCATATGATTGGATAAAAATGTCAAGGCAATCTTGGAAGCCACATGTTATGGATGGCAGAGCAACCACCAAACAAGTTCCCTAAATGACCATATGAAAGAGAGATACCCAATGAAACTTATGACTGACTACCCAGGACATTTTTATGAACAGAAAATAAATTTCAATTGTAAGCCAATAGTAGGAGGTACTCTTTTTTTTTTTTTTTTCTGAAAAAAGCCAGACAGTAAATAGTTTATGCTTTGTGGGCCATGAGGTCTCTGCCACAACTATTCAACTGTGCAATTGTAATACAAAAGCAGACATAGAAAATATAGAAACAAATGGCATGTCTGTATTCAATAACACTTTATTTACTAAAACAGGCCTTGGGCCAAATCAGCAATAGGAAGGTGCTGGCATTAGTATTAAACATTTGTTACCTCAAACTAGCCTCTCCAAGCTAATACACATGTGTTATGAAAATGCATAGACACAGAGAGATTTAATGTATTTTAAAGGTACTTTTGCAATAACAGCATAGAAATGAATCAAAATAAGGAAAGGATTGAAGAAAGAGGGATAGTGATGTGTAGTTAGTATAATTGGTGGAGTCAAAAATAGGACATCACAATAAAATTGAAGAATGGTACTAGTGGGATTGATTTCACAGGGAAACCAAGTAATTTTGAATTAGTCACATGGGAGTTGATGACAAGGTCTATAGTTGGGAGTACGTGACAAGAAACCTAATCTAAATAACTTGTGCATAATTATGATAACTGTAGCACCTTATTACTCTGATACATCAATGTGAAAAGCCAAGGGTCAATTAAGATTCAATGTTTATGTAATGATAATGATTTGAATGCCAACACTCTAAAAGCTATATCGTATATAATGTTATAGATATATATATAGGTATACATGTGGGTATAAGTAGTCCTTATTGATATAACATCAACACAGATACACACATATATATGCACACACACATACATCATATATTATATATGTACAGTCATCCCTCAGTATCCACGGGGGATTAGCTCCAAGAACCCCCATGGATACCAAAATCCACAAATGCTGAAGTCCTTCAGTTGGTCCTCCAGTCCTCTGTGTCTGCGGATTCAACCAAACTTGACGCGCTCCACACTTGGTTGAATCCTTGGATGTGGAAGCCATGGATACCAGGGGCTGACTGTATATGTATATATGTGTGTGTACACACAAATATAGGGATACATATGTAAATATAAGTATAGATATAGCTATAGATGCTTGTCCATACAATCTTTGCTGCTAAGATAAACAGAGCATCCATTTCAGATTCGCATGCTAGTTTCTCAATTAAAGTATAAAAATAAAACATCTATTATCCACAAGTATATTATAAAATAAAGTAGAACATAAGTGTAATTAAATGGCCTTTGCATGAAGAAAGGCCACCTTTATTCACAATATAGTTGACTTCTCTACAGTAGCCTAAAGTAGTATAAGGAACACAGAAGGGGATCTATTTTATTATCACTCTAAATAACTAGAAAAACAGCTTTGAAAGAAAACATAACAGAAAAATTGTTTTAGATAATTATGAAACATCACTTCAGTGTAAAATGTCTTACTCATATTTACATTTCCTGACATATGAATTGATTTATGGCCAGTTAAAGACACATTATATAACAATAACTTGCTGACACTGTGTACTGTATTGTTGGATGATTGAAAATATAGAAATAATTTATATTACCAGAAAGAAGATAAGACATTTCCCTCTTCTCCATAAAATATTCGCTCAATAAATAAGTAGTTCATTTATTAGGCACAAACTCCTTTTAGCTAAGTTCATTGAGGTGGTTATATTTGCTGAGGTGCCAAAACTGTGATTAGCCAAATTGCTTAAAATATTTTGCCCAAACAAGAGTAGAATAATCACAGAGTTTTTTTCTTAATTACTAAGCAGCCTAGTTGCGGTATTTGCTGAGATTTGTGATGCAATAAAAATCAGTTTAGCACTTATAATATAAACTAGATGTTTCGATTAAAATGTGACTTCAAGGGAAATGATGGCATCTCTAGTGGGACTTCTCACAGCCATACTCTAGGCTCTCCGCAAACATTGGCCAACAATAATATGTCAGTTACGGAAACAGATTGTATCTTTATGTTTTCTATTAAAACTTGTTGTTACAAGATATGAGGACTTCTATTAAAGCTATTTTTTTCTAGAGAATACAGATTACTGCCACCTGATATATCCTTACTTGAACTGTTATTTACACATAGTTTAAGTGTAACTGAAATCTGTTTATATTGAATATCTTTTGGTTTCTTTCTAAGAAGAATGAAGGAGAATTAGAATTGAAATCACTGATTCCCATTCCGCTGTGGATAACCAGCTAGCACCTTTTCACCTATAAGGAATGAAGATCCGGGAATCTTCACCCATTGGGGGATCTGGATTTTATAGTTACTTGAAGTTACTTATGATTACTTGGAGGCACTGGATGGGGGAGAAAACTGAGGCCAGCTTAGCTATTTCTGTTGCAAGGAAGCAGAGAGGGAAGGATCACGGAAGTGAGGAAAGGGAACTGCAGTACTTGTGCTGCCACCTGGCAACAGATTCTCATTTGCCGCTTCACACAGCTAGTGGCCAGGTAGACGTACGAGACTTTCCATCCCACCCACATATTGCTAAATGGCTTATTTGTCATGTTAATACTACTGTTTATTTTTCTGTACAGATTTTTGCCTCTTTTTAAGCACTGGATGGGGATAGGCACTGTGAATCTCCCTGTATACAGTCTGACCAGAGATTAATGTTTTAATGTTTACGTGCACTTCAAATGTCTCACTTCATTACTCTAATGTCTTCCTTTTCTGAGTATTTACTTTCTACCTCACTAATTATTCATTATGTAAGAGGGGGTAAATTTAAACTCTGTCTCCTTATAGTTCACTGACCTTACTGTAACTCTATTTTTTTAACTTTTTTTTTTTTTTCGGTGAGGAAGATTGGTCCTAGGCTATCATCTGTTGCGAATCTTCCTCTTTTTGATAAGGAAGATTGTTCCTGAGCTAATGTCTGTGCTAATCTTCCTCTATTTTATATGTGGGACACTGCCACAGCATGGCTTGATGCAAGGAGTGTAGGTCCATGCCTGGGATCCAGACCTGTGACCCCTGGGCCACCAAAGCAGAGTACATGAACTTAACCACTATGCCACTGGCCTGGCCCCTGTTTAACTATTTTTATGCCCATTATACTTTAGATTTTAAAAGAGGAAGGCAGGCATTGATTGAATATATTTTTTTTAATTTAAAGGGTTCAAGTATGATCATGGAGTGAACTGGCTACAGAACTTTGTCAGGAAAAGGATGTGACTGTTAAAATCCATTTCTCAGACTTTCACTCACTTTCACTAACTGGAAAGGGAGGAGGTAGAGTTGTTTGACTCTGATCTTACCTTACACAATCAGGGTGTCAAGAGGAGATTGCCCAAGGATTCCACCCTGAAAGAGTGGCAGCAGCCTAAACATTCACTTCTGGACCACACTGAGTACTTAAAGCAGATCGTTAATCTCAGAGGTGAAGAGGTTCCTACAGAAGGTACTGATCTCGCTTCTACCCAGGCTATCTTGCTCAATTTGTGATGAAACTAAAATTTCAATTGTGGAGAATCATATTCTGCAGTGTCAGCAGCACCCAAAGACCAAAAATGGTTTATCTACACTTACTCACGTATTTTGACTCTTTGGTAAAGAAATCCAAGCTCTCCATTAACAGTTGATTATCAGTTTTACATAGATCTAAGAGATTCTTTCATCATTAATAGTTATAATGACCAAAAAAAGGAAATGAAGTAATCTTTGTGTCTATTTTCCTCGTATGTTACACATAGGAATAATATTTACTAGATTGAATTTTGTGCCTAGTAGATAATATATAAAAATGTATGTTACATTGGCTAATTATTAGGGGACATTTAGCACTTGACTTGGTGGTCAGTCTAGTGGGTAAGATTAGGTTCTCTCACCACTGTGGCCCCTGTTTGTTTCCCAGTCAGGGAACCACACCACCTGTCTGTCTGTTGTCATACTGTGGCAGCTTCGTGTTGCTGTGATGCTGAAAGTTATGCCACCAGCATTTCAAATACCAGCTGGGTCACCCATGGTGGACAGGTTTCAGCTGAGCTTCCAGACAAAGACAGACTAGGAAGAAGGACCTGGCCACCGAATTCTGAAAAAATTGGCCATCAACACCCTGTGAATAGCAGCAGAGCACTATCTGATAAGAGCACCAGAGGGTGAGAAGATGGCACAAAAAGACCAGGCAGGGTTCCGCTCTGCTGTCCACAGGAGCACTCAGAGCTGGAATCGGCTGGATGGCACCACCGACAATAATACCTGATTAAAGAAGAAATAATGCATGGGAATTTAAATTGCCTTTAGGCTGTCATCACTACTCTCCAAATGGATTGGTAGAGTGCAGATTTTTGTATTTGTTTAATTTATTAAGCTGTTTTAATGCATAGAACGTTATTCTAGGGGCCTAAAAAATTTGCAGCAGGTTCCAAAAGTCCTGTTCACCATTGAAGAGTTTATGTAATGGTGTGTACTGTTTAATCTGTATATTAATATGGTTACTTAGAACGGAATCATGGATTATACTAGCACAGTGGTTATCCTGACAGATATATTCTGTTTTCACTCTCCCCATCTGTTTAAATGGCTTGATGCCCATGCATAAGTTAATCAAACCTTTCCTGAGAGGGCCTGCCAAAAAGAGATTGAGTTGGAAGGGCAACCGGCAGATTTTGGAAAACCAGAGGCAATATAAGGAAGACAATTTCAATAGATATGTTGAATAATTGCAAAAAGCTTGAACATTATATGATAATTTCTGAAGAAAAGAAAGATTTTTGGACAGAAAAAAACCTGATAATGTAGATTACACAATTTACTTAAAAATACTCTTAAAAATTGAGAAAATTAGTATATGACTAGAGATAAAATCTTAGAATAAATCTTTTAGTAGGCAACTCTAGATAGTTGTGTCATTCAAATGATACATTTAAATACTTCTAATTATTTTTCACTCCTTTTAAAAAAGACAATCTAAAAAAAACAATTGGCAGAGTATTCCTTCTTTTTCCCTTTGGCAGAGAAAACTTTCCATGAATTTATAACAGCATTTTCCTTTCCATAGGGAAACGTATGAACAAGTGATGTTTTTCTCACTTAGTAATAAGAGATTACATTTTGAAACTGTGTATTTTAAAGAGGACAATTATTTGTATGTTTTCTTTTTGTTTCTCTTATACTATTGTTTTTAATAATACTCTGTACCTTTGTCTAATTCTATTATTGTCTAATCTTTAGTATCTAGTATTTTTCTGTAGTACCATTTTTATCCATATTCTGTTGTTTACTGAAGGAGAGTCTATTTCTGGATTTCTGGAGCTTGAAGATGTCGAAAAGCTGTTCATGCTGAAGGAATTGTATTTCAATTTACGATAGACCTTTTGCAAATCTTGCCAATATATTGATCAAGGCTCCTCATGTGGTAAATAATTCTATGTACGTGTAGAAACTTCTCCATAAAATTCTGTAGGTTATGTATTAAATATATAATATTTTTATTCTATATTCAAATGCAGGTATAATGAATATCACATTATAATGTTTAACACCTCAGGTTTTACTAATCGCTAAATTTGTCTAGTGATGGTGGCTTTTGGAAAGCTTCAGGAAAGCAATAACATTTGCAGTAGACCTTGAAAAATGAGTAGGCATTAAGCCAAGTTGTGTTGTATAGCATTGGTGTGCTAAAAAGGAAGCACTTAGCACTTTCTATTGCCAGCAGAAAAAAAATGATTTATATGGTAGAGGTCAGGAATTCAGAATAAGAAAGATGTATAATGCTGTGACATATTAAGAGGAAATTACTTGAAGCCCTAATATTCCGTATTTCAATTTTAAACATTTCTTGGAAATAATTCTTCTCAATTTCAATACTCACACTGTTATAATGTTTGAGATTAAAGAAGTCTAGTCTCTTTCCATTTGATTCTCATGCATAATTTTCCTTAATGCTAATAAAACCTAATAATCTTTACTTGATGTTATGTACTTCGTATTCATGCTAATGGGAAAGCCAATAGAATTTCCAGCAATGATCACATAATATCTATATATTTCTTTGTAATCCACTTTCTGGTCAAATCACAAATATCAGAATACATCTGATGCTAAGATCATAAATGCCTTTTTAAAAATATCTAAAAAAGAATTATAATAGTTGAATTTATATGTAGTAAAATTCTAAATACAATAAGTCACTAAAATAACACTCATTACATTGAAAAGAAACCAAAAGTGTGCACTTGTTAAAAGTGTCATTGTTCTGATCTTGGTTCACCATATTTCTTTATGAAAAAAAAAAAAGATATTCAGTCTTTGCCAAGAAAATTTGGTAGAAGTAAATAATTATTAAGCACCAAGGATAAAATGGTAACAACTTTGAACTTACCTACTTTGAACGAGAAAACAAGTGCAAAAAGTTGAAAGTAAAAATACTGATCTTAACTCAGTTGTTTTTCATCACATAGTGAAAATTCCAGTTGTTCCTGTTCTGTGAGATAAACCTGAGTTTTAAGTATCCAGAGATTGAGAGTATTCGTTGTACTTCCAAGTGTTCTGTAAATCCAGCTTTAAAAAGAAATAATATTTCCACTTAAATAAATTTTCAAAATTCTAATTAACAAGGTATTCATAGTTTATTAAATCATAGATTTGGCCTTTTAGTGTTAAAAAAAAGTCAAAACTATGCAAATTTAAAAAGAGGTAGAGCTGTAATTAAGTTTTGAATGAGTTTAAATATTTACATAAAAACATTTTCTGAAAAACAATATAGGACATCTGTTCTTAATTTCCTAAATGTTCATCAGTATCATAAAGTAAATATTGATACCATTATATATAAACAATGAATTGCACACGTATCTTAAGATCCATATGAATGCACATTATATGTGTGGATGGAGTGACTAGAATAACTAGTTAATGCAGTTAACTAGCCCGTCCCTTCATGCACAGCATATTATTGTTGGCATATGGATTTTAAAAGTATGGAATATTACTTTAATTTTATCTCTAAGATAAGTAACAACTTATGTAGCATAAGTAAATATATTTTAATCATAGAGATAATCTTTGAAATTTTACATTAAAAAATCTTAGAAGTCTAATTTAATGAATAGCCACGTTAAGTATATGGGAATTAGTTTTCATAGATTGTTACATTATTATGGGTTAGCAGAACTCAACAGCTATGGAACTGGATTTTTTTTTTTTTTTTTGCAATAACTAGATTGATGCTAGTGATGAATTAAGCACTAGTTTTAAAATCTAGTTTCAACAGGTAGAGCAGATTTATTTTTCATAATAGAGTGGAGTACATGAATTAAAAAGCAAAACAAAATACAAATGTCAGGAGGAAAGAGAAGAATTTAAGAATAAGCTATTGACGTTATGAAATTCGTGTATATCCTGATGAAACAAATGATCGTAGAACTTTGTGGTAGCTACTTGTCCTTTGTCTTTTTTTAAGTCTCACTGTTTTACCTTCTCCTCTTGGATAAAAAATCATAACTGTCATCAGAGAGCTGAGAGCATTTCAAAGAAAAAGATTACATACTTTCAAAAGGATGCAATCAAAGTCCCAAAAGGGATGTATGAAACTTGACAAGCTCACACTAATATTGTAAGGAGGAGCAAAGGGTCAGGAATAGCAAAGAAGAAAAATAAGAACAAAATGAAATATTTGCATTACAACACATTGAGATTTATGTTATGGCCATCTTAATTAATATTGTGTTGCATTGGTACAGCGATAGGAACAAACAAAACCAGTGAACAAAGCAAAATGACCTCAATATAGAAATATAAATAAACACATTTGATTTATTGCAGAGCTTGCCTTAAGAGTGACTGAAAAAATCATGTTATATTTACTAAATGTTTTCAGGATAGTTGACAATCCACATGGAAAAAAAAGAAACATTCGGATTTCATTTTTACTGTACAGCATTCACAGAAATTAACTCCATGTGGGAAAAATTCAAAGTCAAAATCAAAATTATGTATTTTAGAAGGCAGTGCAGGATTTGGGAATTTTAAGGATATTAAATATAACATAAAACTTGCCCATAATAGAGGAAAAATTTAATATATTTTGATACATTTAAACTAAGACATTTTTACGTAAAAATACATAAATTGAAAGAGAAAAGACAAACCAAACACTGAGAAAAAGCAGTTGAAATAAGAGAATAGTAATCAGAATATATAAAATATGTCTGTGAATCAAAAAGCAAAAATAAAAATATGTGACTATAAATGGAAAAAAAGTCAAGACAAGGCATTTCACAGATCAGTAAATGGCCAAGAAACATAGGAGATGAGTAATGACTATGATGAGGCCAAATGTTGATACAGTGTGCTGCCATGACTTTGGTAACGTCCTGAGGGTCATGTCCTAACCACAGTTTCTCCTACTCACCCTGTTCTCCTGGTCTCCTTGCCAAACAGCCCTGGTTACCAAATGGGCCAAGTGCAGGTTCTGTTTATCCCTGAGTAGCAAGTTTCGCTTCTCCACCAGCACTCAGAGAGATGCAAACAACCAATAACAGCCTCCAGCAGGACTCGAGAGATACCTCAGCCTCTTGATACTACAAAGCTTGCCCCCCACATCCTCTGGTTTTTCACTCCGTTCCCAAGTGTGACAACCACCCTTGTGGCCCTGCAGGACATGCAATGCCCTGCTTCTCTGGGCTGTCAGTGTATGTGAGTAGTAGTCCTGATCTCAGCTTTCCAATGTTGGAGTCATGAGTTAGGTCATCCCCATAACCGCAGGGTGGAATCCCTCTCTCACCAACAGGGTGAATAGAGGTGATGGAAGCAATGACATAAAACCACAGTAAATATCGTATAAACTAGCCATTTTGGTAAACTCTGGAAAAGTTGAACAATAAGTGTTAGTGACGTAGTTGAGAGGTAATACCCTAAACAGGTAAAATAAAATTTTCAAAGGACTTCCAAGATGAAGTTGCCCATATGTTAGAGAGAGAGGCTTTTTAAATGTAGAACAAGAGACAATTACAGGATGCTTAAACACGTTCAACACTAGATGTTTAGTGATTAAAACTGGAAATAGATACATAGTTTGCAAATATTTTCTCCCAATTGTTAGGTTGTCTTTTCATTTTGTTGATGGTTTCCTTTGCTGTGCAGAAGCTTTTTAGTTTGATGTAGTCCCATTTGTTTGTTTTCTATTGTTTCTCTTGCCCGGTCAGACATGTTGCTTGAAAATGTACTGCTAAGACTGATGTCGAAGAGCATACTGCCTATGTTTTCTTCTAGAATTTCATGGTGTCAGGTCTTACATCCAAGTGTTTAATCCATTTTGAGTTAATTTTTGTCTATGGTGTAAGATAACAGTCTACTTTCATTCTTTTGCGTGTGGCTGTCCAGTTTTCCCAACACCATTTACTGAAAAGACTTTCCTTTCTCCATTGTATCTTCTTGGCTCCATTGCCTAAAATTAGCTGTCTATA
Organism: Equus quagga; assembly: GCF_021613505.1. NCBI lineage: Eukaryota > Metazoa > Chordata > Mammalia > Perissodactyla > Equidae > Equus > Equus quagga. Next base: position 23,237,539 of record NC_060272.1, on the reverse strand, counting down.
GATATGTGGGTTTATTTCTGGGCTCTCAATTCTGTTCCATTGATCTGTGTGTCTGTTTTTGTGCCAGTACCATACTGTTTTGATTACTATAGCTTTGTAGTATATTTTGAAATCAGGGAGTGTGATTCCTCTAGTTTTTCTCTTTTTTCTCAGGATTTCTTTGGCTATTCAGAGTCTTTTGCTGTTCTATATAAATTTTGGGATTCTTTGTTCTGTTTTTGTGACAATTGTTGGAACTTTGATACAGATTGCATTGAATCTGTAGATTGCTTTAGGAAGTATGGATATTTTAACAATGTTAATTCTTCCAATCCAAGAGCACGGAATATCTTTACATTTCTTTGTATCTTCTTCAGTTTCTTTCAACAGTGTTTTAGGGTGTTCAGTGTACAGCTCTTTCACCTCTTTGGTTAAGTTTATTCCTAGGTATTTTATTCTTTTTGTTGCAATTATAAATGGGATTGTATTCTTAATTTCTCTTTCTGCTATTTCATTGTTAGTGTATAGAAACAACTGATTTTTGCATGTTGATTTTATATCCTGCAACTTTACTGTATTCATTTATTATTTATAAAAGTTTTTGGTGGATTCTTTAGGGTTTTCTATATATAAAATCATGTCATCTGCTAATAGTGACAGTTCCACTTTTTCTTTTCCAATATATCTGATTAGGAGTTAATATCCAAAATATACAAAGAACTAATACATCTCAACAACAACAAAACTAACAACCCAATTAAAAAATGGGCAAAAGATCTGAACAGACATTTCTTCAAAGAAGATATACAGATGGCCAGCAGGCACATGAAAAGATATTCAACATCATTAACTATCAGGGAAATGCAAGTCAAAACTACAATGAGATATCATCTCACTCCTGTCAGAATAGCTATAATTAAGAAAACAGGAAACAATAAGTGTTGGAGACGATGTGGAGAAAAGGGAACTCTCATACACAGCTGGTGGGAGTGCAAACTGGTACAGCCACTATGATGAACAGTATGGAAACTCCTCAAAAAATTAAGAACAGAATTGCCATATGATCCAGCTATTCCACTGCTGGGTATTTATCCAAAGAACATGAAAACATAAATGTGTCAAGATATATGCACCCCTATGTTCATTGCAGTGTTATTCACAATAGTCAAGACTTGGAAGCAACCTAGGTGTCCATCAAGGGACAAATGGATAAAGAAGATATATATACACAATGGAATACAACTCAGGTATGAAAAGGGTGAAATCTTGCCATTTGTGACAAGATGGATGGACCTTGAGGGCATTATGCTAAGCAAAATAAGTTAGAGGGAGAAAGTCAAATACCATATGATCTCACTCATAATTAGAAGATAAAAACAACAACTAACACACATACGTAGAAACAGAGATTGGGTTGGTGGTTACCAGAGGGGAAGCGGGGAGGGAGGAGGGCGATAGGGGTGATAAGGTACATGTTTATGGTGATGGATTGTAATTAGTCTTTGGGTGGTGAACATGATGTAATCTACACAGAAACTGAAATATAATGAAGTACATCTGAAATTCATATTATGTTATAAACCAATGTTAACTGCAATAAAAAAAAAATTCCTCTAAAGTTATGCCACTGTTTCTGACCACAAAACAAAACTGGAAACAATCCAGATACCCACCAATATCAGACCTAATCCAGTATATTCATAAAATGCTGGTAAAATGTTCATAAAATATTATATGAAAACATCAATTAGAGCTCATTTACCATATATAGGAATTTTTAAATGTGTCATTTTGAACATAAAGAACAAGAGATAGCAGAGTTTACACTCTCAGATTTCCTTTATATAACATATAAAAACAGGAAAATATGAGTGTGTGTATGTATACAAGTGTGTGTGAGAGAGAGAGTGAGAGATGCCTACACGTGGTAACACTATAAAGAAAAGCAAGGGTGATGACTCACACAAACGTTAGGCTAGAGGCTCTGAACGAGAGAGCAGAGAGGTGGTTGGTTGAAATGAGCACAGGAGCACACAGGACTAAGTCCTAGTGATCTGTATGCTTAAGTTGTGTGGTGGATAAATGGTATACATTTTCTTGCTTTTCTTTAAGTTTTACATATGCATTATCAGTTTTTTTGCGTGTGACATATTACAGAAAAAGCCTTTTATTACATACATGAAGATGTTTATCTGCTTTGTCTTTCAATGTGCAAATAGTGAAGTTTTATTAAAATGTTTTAGATTTCGGGGATTATTCACCTAAAGCACAGTCCTCGTGATTCAGAAAGTGTCATCCAGGCATTGAAGAAAAAGTTCCTTAGTGACATGCAGACAAAGACATAACCTCTAATAGGCTGAACAGTTTGCAAGTCACAACCTTAAATCAGGAAAAACCTTTACGAGCAGAATGGTTTCCGTATGTTCCTCCCTTTGCGCTCTGCTGACTTGGTATCCCTTAGTATACACAAGTGAAACTAGAATTCAGTAATGGCTGAACTTTTGACTATATCATTAGTGAATAATATAGATTGTGCATATATTCAATTAAAACAAAATATATTTAACGGAGACCACTTTCACCAATCTTTGAAAGGAATATACATCTCCTTATACAATTTTTTTTGTAAGCATAAGTAGAAACCGTTTTATCACTATGGTGTATTTATGCTTTATATCTGTTATCTCCTATGAATCACACATTCACACAGAACTATGACATAAGGAATGGAAAAAACATTTTGCTTAAGCTTTGGAGATATAATTAATTTCACCCAAGGATCCCAGCTAGTTATTGGGGGCGAGGGGTGGTACTCGGAGGTTAACCCAGGTGAATCTGTTTTAGCCCTAATCCTGCAAACAACTTAATGGTAACGCCGGTTGTAGGGGTAAAGGAGTGCACTACATTAACAGATCTGAATGGTGAATCTTTTCTCTTTATTAGGGCAAATTAATCTGTCATTCAAATCATCCACAAATTACACTGTGTTTTTAACTATGAAGAAAGAAATGTAATTTGTTTTTTAAATCAGACAACATAAACAAGCGACTTCAGAGTTATGTAGCACTATTTCTCAGGTTCAGGTCACATTTCTTATTCAATGTGGCTTCTTCTAAAACTCAGCAGAATTCCAGAAAATACAAGTAGTTGTGAATGTTGTAGCACAATCATCTAATAAAAATGGATTGTAACTACACACCTACACACAGTTTTTCCATACAAGTATTTTAGATTCACTTTGATGTGACCCAACTTGTGTAGACCAGGAGTCGGCAAACTGTTATTGTAGATGTCCAGACTATAAATATTTTAAGATTTCAGGCCCATGATATCTGTCACAGCTTCTCAACTCTGCCATTCTAGTGGACAGCAGCCATGGACAATACAATAAAAAATGGGCATGACTGTGTTCCCGTAAAACTTTATTTGCAAAAATTTCTGGAGACCAGATTTACCAGGTGAACTATAGTTTGCCGACTTCTTGTGTAGCAGATTTATTATTAAGATTGAAATTGTCATTGTTTGTATTCTTTTGACTTTTTAAATGGCTTTAAAAAAGTTCCATAATGACTGGGGCCAGCCCTGTGACACAGTCATTAAGTTTGTAGATTATGCTTCCGTGGCCCAGGGTACACCAGTTCGGATCCCGGGTGCAGACGTACACACCACTTGCCAAGCCATGCTGTGGCAGGTGTCCCACATATAAAGTAGAGGAAGATGGCATGGATGTTAGCTCAGGGCCAGTCTTCCTCAGCAAAAAGAGGAGGATTGGTGGCTGATGTTAACTCAGGGCTAATCTTCCTTAAAAAAACTCAAAAAGTTCCCTAATGACCATTGCTTTTCATTTAGGTATAAATCGTAACAAAATGTCATTTTTTTTTACATTTTTATACTTTATACAATTTTTACATTTTATATATTTTTTAATGTACAAATGTGTGGTAAAGAGTTTCCAAAACCTTAAAAGATAGTTCCTTTTTCTTTTTCTATTTGGAACCTAAGAAAAATCTCAATTTCTCTTCCAAAACAAACATCGATAGTAATATTATTTTGAAGTATATTTCAAAAATCTATAATTTTACACATATTAGTATCTGAATTATAAATTTATTATTATAAATGATTTTTTGTCTTCTTTATACTAAACCTTATTGCATATATGTATGTGTTAGGTGTTTGTAGAGTATCTGGGTATATATGTGTGTATGTATATATATGTATTAGTATCTGTATTTCTATCTTTATTTTAAATCTACCTTATTCCTCTAGACATCTCATCTCAAAAAAAATCTGTTCTTGGGGGCTGGCCCCGTGGCCGAGTGGTTAAGTTCGCGCGCTCCGCTGCAGGCGGCCCAGTGTTTCGTTGGTTCGAATCCTGGGCGCGGACATGGCACTGCTCATCAGACCACGCTGAGGCAGCGTCCCACATGCCACAACTAGAAGAACCCACAACGAAGAATATACAACTATGTACTGGAGGGGCTTTGGGGAGAAAAAGGAAAAAAATAAAATCTTTAAAAAAAAAAAAAATCTGTTCTTAAATTTTTCAGCATTTAAATCTATTCTTTACTAAATAATTTAGTTTCTTGTGTTATAATATTTGTACATATACAATGTTTACCAATGAAGGATAAATTTTTTGAGTATTTTCCCACTGACTAATACTAAGAACAGACATGATCTGTATTTTCCATGTGCAAAAATATATTTCCGTATACAAAAATAAATGTATTTATATTTCCATATATAGTTATATTTATACTTATATTTCCATATACAAATATGTGTGTTTCCTTCTAAGAAAAAGTGACCATTCATAGTATTTGAATCACACCATCAGGAATCTATGATATGTGAAAGCAATGAGAAACTGTCAAGTTCAACAGATGGAAATCTGGACAATCCAGCATCCCTTAAGACAACTGTCCCTTCTTCCTGAGGTGGAGATGAGCTCGAAGATCTTCAACAAGGCTGAGATTGTCCAGCTGCAGGAAACCAGAGAAGCTTTGGTATGGAATGCAGTTTTCCTTGTGGGGACAGGGGATGGGAAAATGTGGAGTGATGAGCGAGAGGGGACCTCCATGTTGGTAGCATAAAAGAGAATCTCTCAATATAAGTAATTATAAATGATTATAATCACTGAATATAAGTGAATCAAGTTTTAGCAAGATTTCTTTCCTTTAACAAGCTTTCGTTGTAAGCTATGTGAATGTGCTATGTATGCATATGTACAATGTATGCGTCTCACTCCAAAGTTACTGCATATATTTGCTGTTGTAACTATATGTATAGTACAAAATTATATTTATTGGACAAAAATTGTATCAACTTCTTACAATTTGGAAAGTCTACATAATGGTAACAAAGAACCAAATATCTCAACCAAGAGTAAAATAATTAAGAAGCTAAAGAAAAGCAAATAGGCCTTCTATGCACATCTGATCGAGTAATTCCCACTCATTCTTGCACGCATTTATCTTCTTCATTGCACTTGTCACTCTCTAAAATTATAATTGTATTTCTTTGTCTACTTATTAATTTTGTCTCCATCAATTGATTTGTAAGCTTCAGAGGACTTTCTTGTCTTGTTAACTTCTGTTTACAGACACTGCAATGCATATTTGATGAATAAATTTTTAAAGAATAACTGATCACAGAAATGTTATGTGTCTGTGTGCTCTTCAGGTAGAAAATAGAGAACTGGGATGATTTAAAGAAGTTTAAACATAGGCCTGATGTATAAACTTCCTTACAGATACTTCAGCTCAGTCTTTTGACTTCTTCTAGAACATACAATTGCCAAGGACATTCCTTTTGTTTCTATCTTGGGCTATCAACATAAAATGCTACAAGAGTCAGGCAGAAAACTTAAATATGTTTTCTGTGTGTTTTAATTGTGTGGATGGCAAAGAATGATGGTTAATTTTATGTGTTAACTTGACTGGGCTAAAGGATGCCAAGATAGTTGAGAAAATTTTGTTTCTAAGTGAGTCTGTGAGACAGTTACTGGAAGAGATTAGCATTTGAATTGGTAGACTGACTCAAGATCACACTCACCAATGCAGGTGGGCATCATCCAATCCATTGAGGGACTGAATAAAGCAAAAAGGCAGAAGGGTGAATTTGCTCTTTACTTGAGCTAGGACATCCATCTTTTCCTGCCTTCAGACATGTTTGCTCCAGGTTCTTGGGCCTTTGGACTCACATCGGGGCTTACACCCTTGATGCCTTGAATCACGCGTTTGGACTCAAACTTACACCAGCGGCTCTGCTGGCTCTCAGGCCTTTGGACTCAGTTTGAATTGTACCACTGGCTTTACTGGGTCTCCAGCTCGTAGATAGCAGATTATGGGACTTCTAAGCCTCCAAAATCGAGTGAGCCAATTCCTGTAATAAATCTATTCTTACATCTATTATACTTATATCTATCTATCTATCTGTATTCTGTTGGTTCTGTTTCTTTGGAGAACCCCAGCTAATACACAAGGCTTAGGAAACTGAAGAAGTAAAATGAGTTCACTGCTTAAAACAACACAAATTTAAAATTTTTGCAGTGTGATGACGGATGAAACCAATTTGTTTACAGCATTTATCAGGCCTTGGTTTACAAACCACGTTTTTTGTGTTAGGTTCTGCTTTACTCTTCAAAATAGCTATTCTGCTTAGCAGTTCCATTAAAGTAATGTAATATTGACTGTGTTTTGAGTATACTTTTTATGTTTTTTTAAATTAATAGATAATTTTAAGCAGTTTTAGGTTTATAGAAGAATTGAGCGGTTAATTTTGCCTATAGTTAACATCTTGCATTGCTGTGGTACATTTTTTATAATTAATGAGCCAACATGGATACATTATTTTTAATTATTGTCCGTAGTTTACATGAAGGTTCACTCTGTGCTGTGCATTCCTTGGGTTTTGACAAATGTGTGATGACAAGTGTCCACCATTATAGCAGCATACAGAATAATTTCACTACCCTAAAAATCCCGTTTTAATAGGTTCCCCACCTATTCATCCCGCTCTCCATTTCCCCAACATCTGTCAACCACTGACCTTTTTACAGTATCCATAGTTTTGTCTTTTCTACAGTGTCATATAGTTGGAATCATACAATACATAGCCTTTTAAGACTGGTTTCTTTCACTTAGCAATATACATTTAAGGTGTCTTCATGTCTTTTTGTGACCTGAGAGCTCATTTCTTTCTTTCAGTGAATAATATTCCATCATAGAATATACCAGAGAATGTTTATCCACTCATTTATTGAAAGGCATCTTGGTTGCTTCCCAGTTTTGGCAATTATAAATAAAGCTTATATAAACGTTTATGTACAGGATTTTGTGTGGATGTAAGTTTCTAACTCCATTGGGTAAAAATACCATGGAGCATGGATACTGGATCATATGCTAAAAGTATGACGAGTTTTGTAAGATAGAGCCAAACTGTCTTGCAATGTGGCTTTTCCATTTTGCGTTTTCAACAGCAATGAGTGAGAGTTCCTCTTGCTCCACATCATTGCCAGCATTTAGTGTTGTCAGTGTTTTGGATTTTAGCTATTGTAATAAATACATAGAGGTATCTCAGTTTGTTCTAATTTCCAATTCCCTAATGACTTCAAACTGTTTTTCAAAAATTTGCTTCTGCTTCTCTTGTTCTTGCAGGGAGAGTTGGTCTGGTGTAAGAGTATTTATTATAGCCAGAAGTAGAAGTCTGTCTATAATAGTTTAAGAACATTCTTGCCACTCTTTGGAGCTGATTTTAGGTGCTTCAATATTTCTAAAATACCTTTTCTAGTTCTCATTGTGCTAGATAGACATGCAGTAAGATTAACCTTTCAAATCATGTAGGTTGTTAGATTTACTTTAGGATCTTGCAAGACTTTCTACTAATTCTCTCCTAAGACCAACATTGCAAATAATAAGCTTGATTATATTTGTTAACTTCATTGTTAACTTTGTATTAAATTTTGGTAAGACTTTGTTTTCTTCATTGGCAATTTAAGACAGTGATTTTCTGTCCTAGTTGATGATGAGACCTCATTGAAGGGAATACATATCAAGATGAGTGAAATTTTCATAAACTTAAAATTCTAATTTTGTGCCCTATATAATTTTTAGTGTTGAGTTAAAATTGCACAACAACAGTTTGTTTTCTCTATAGTAAAACTAAGAATGCATTTTGGATAGGGTCTCTAAGGAAAATAGCAGTATATTATTTTTATAACTAGATTAGAGGAGGATAGTAGATTTGAAAAAAATTCCTGGGGGAGCATCAAACTGTGAAGAATAAAATTTTCTCACGCACAAGGGAATATCACTGGCTCTTAAAGGATATTGGAGTCTAAGTATATCCACTTAAGAGAAACTCAGACACATTAAATTTTTTTCCTTAGGGAAAAATTATATTTTTCTACTTAAAATTGAATGTAAATATAAAGTAGGAAACCTTATGCAACATTTGAAAACCATCTTCACCACCAGCCCTTAAATTGGGTTATTAATAGTACTGTCCTTGTTGGTTATTAAACTAAAGTCTGATGTATAGCAGATCCTAACCACATCAGGAACTGAGTTGACCATGATATATATTGTGGGTCATTTATAAGTAATCCAGACATAACGATAATACATAGGCATTAAAAATACGTGCAATATATTCTATTAGATATGATTGGTTCTATACTTTTGTGCTCTCATAATGTATTTTTACTGCTTCTCTGGCTTCTAACTTTTAAACATAAAGTGACAAGTTAAGACATGCTTTTAAATAAAGAAATTGAAATTTAATGGAAGAATATGTCATTATAATCAATTGCTTTTATTTCTATTGTAAGAAATATTGCCCTAAATTTATTTACATATTTTACGTATTTCTCTTATATGTAAAAGACAGTAATATATTATTTAGTATAGTATTATATATAGTATATAATAGGAATAATATATACTATTTTTAGCTGCATGCTATTGTTATATTTCCTTACTTTGATATTTATCTAAACTATTATATATGTGAAAGTATGTTTAAATGAGTTATAGAATTTGAATTCACAGAGAAAAGCAAATAATTATGAAATATATAGAGAAGATTAACACAGAAAAGGAAGATTCGAAACCTAGAGACATATGTTCTCATTCTTTGTATGGAAAATCATGTTAGTTGCCTACTCCATAATCTGATCTCACCCTCTACCACATCTGCACTGATTCTGTTCATTCAGTGAAAATATAACATTTTCCAGCCTCATTTGCAGCTGTATGTGGTCATGTTACTAAATTATGGACAGAGATTTAAAAAATATAGATATATTATTCCCTTCCTTCATTAGAACTCCAGCTACCACATTGATCCATAAAGACAAGCTATGTCTTAAGAAGGGTAACAAGCAAAAGAAAGAGTCTGAGAACTGAAAACATTGTGTAGTTGCCATATCAAACCTAGACTGACAATATGTAAATTGTATTATCAGAAAAACAAATTATTTTCTTATGTAAATCCCAACGATTTGAATTTTTTCTGTAAAGTGCAGTTGGACAACCTGACAGATACATAATTCTTAAGAATACATTTGAATATTCAAAAGTTCAATTTCTATACCTGTTAACTGAGGGTAGAATAACTTATAATATCTGCCTAACTTATAATATCATTGTGAAAATAAAATGAATGAATGAATAAATAAATAAATACTACATAATTAACAAAATAGAAAATTGTACAGCTTCTAAGGTGATCCTTGAGCAACCAACATTTGCCAAAATTACTCTAGACAAGTCAGGTGGTACGGAAGAGTCAAGTAATTAATGTAGGATTTATGCTGATGATGCTGAGTCTACTTTCTAATAAACAGATACACATTTTTCCAATTGTATTCGTATTTTTTCTTAATATGTATTATAGTGTCCTTTTAATTAAATAATCCAAGAAAAATAAAGAGTGAGAGATCAGAGGAAAAATAACTTATGAAGTTGAGTATGTGTTTACTCACTGAGAAGATTAGCAAACACGAAAACATTATAAACATATGCACACAAACTTTATATGTAATTGTAGTGGCATTTTAGAAAAGTCAAGAAAATATACTTCATAAGTAAGGACAAAGTTTTATTGGTCTAATCTCATTTCTATTTAAATATGTGAGATGTTTGAAGCTATATGGCTTTGGAGAAGATGGTGTGGGCCTTTTTAAAGGATTGCCTTTGATCTTTGACCTTAAAAAGAAGAACACTGTCTTAAATCTGGGTGACAATTTAAGCTCTGAATGAAAACTAAAAATCAAAATACCACTTATAATAAAACACACACTCTGGAAGCTGCACAGTCTTTTAGTGACAGTAAACTAAAGCAGATTACCAGTGTATTTTGTAGGCTCTGCTTCATGAAAATGAAATGTGTCTAGTTTTATATATCAAACATATCCCTTAACTCTTTTTTTTTTTATTATTGCAGTAACATTGGTTTATAATGTTATATGAATTTCAGGTCTACATCATTATATTTTGCTTTCTGTGTAGATTATGTCATGTTCACCACCCAAAGACTAATTACCATCCATCATCACACACATGTGCCTAATCACCCCTTTCACCCCCCCTCCCCCTTCCCTTCTGATAACTACCAACCCAATGTCTGTTTCTATGTGTGTATTTGTCTTTGTTTTTATCTTCTACTTATGAGTGAGATTATATGGAATTTGACTTTCTCCCTCTCATTTACTTCACTTAGCATAATACCCTCAAGGTCCATCCTTGTTGTCACAAATGGCCAGATTTCATGATTTCTTATGGCTGAGAAGTAGCCCATTGTGTGCATATACCACAGCTTCTTTATCCATTCATCCCTTGATGGGCAGCTAGGTTGCTTCCAAGTCTTAGTTATTGTGAATAATGCTGCAATGAACATAGGGTGCATGTATCTCTACACATTTGTGTTTTCATATTCTTTAGATAAATACCCAGCAATGGAATAGCTGGATCATATGGTAGTTCTATTCTTAATTTTTTGAGGAATCTCCATACTCTTTTTCCATAGTGGCTGCAACAGTTTTCACTCCCACCAGCAGTGTGTGAGCGTTCCCTTTTCTTCACATCCTCTCCAACACTTGTTGTTTCTTGTCTTGTTAATTATAGCCATTCTGACCGGAGTGAGTTGATATCTCATTGAAGTTTTGATTTACATTTCCCTGATAGTTAGTGATGTTGAACATCTTTTCATGTCCCTGTTGGCCATCTGTATATCTTCTTTGGAGAAATGTCTGTTCAGATCTTTTCCTCATTTTTTAATTGGGTGGTTGGTTTTTTTGTTGTTGAGATGTATGAGTTCTTTGTATATTTTAGATATTAACCCCTTATGAGATATCTGATTTGCAAATATCTTCTCCCAATTGTTAGGTTGTCTTTTCATTTTGTTGATGGTTTCCTTTGCTATGCAGAAGCTTTTTAGTCTGTTGTAGTCCCATATGTTTATTTTTTCTTTTGTTTTCCTTCCCCAGTCAGACATGGTATTTGAAAATAAGCTGCTAAGACCAATGTCAAAGAATGTACTGCCTATGTTTTCTTCTAAAAGTTTTATGGTTCCAGGTCTTACATTTATGTCTTTAATCCATTTTAATTTTTGCGTATGGCGTAAGATAATGGTCCACTTTCATTCGTCTGCATGTGACTGTCCAGTTTTCCCAACACCAGTCATTGAAGAGCCTTCCCTTTCTCCATTGTATATTCTTGAGTCCTTTGTCAAAAATTATCTGTCCATAGATGTGTGGGTTTATTTCTGGGCTCTTGATTCTGTTCCATTGATCTGTGTGTCTGTTTTTGTGCCAGTACCATGCTGTTTTGATTACTATAGCTTTGTAGTATATTTTGAAATCAAGGAGTGTGATACCTCCAGCTTTGCTCTTTTTTCTCAAGATTCCTTTGGCTATTCAGGGTATTTTTAAGTGATTTGACATTAGGACTTTAATATGGTTTCTTTTTAGCAAATGTTTGAACCAAATATGTTGCCTAGATAAGATGCAGAAGATAAAGCTCAAAAGTAGATATGAGGCTTTGATGCAAAACCAAAGATACAGCCAAGGTAGTCAATGAAGACTGAACCCGTCTGCCTGTGTATTCATGGACCTCCAGGTGAACCAGTGGCACAGAAGGAATTGGTGCCAGTGAGTATTCAAGAAACATGCTTAACTGCTGAGAAAAGTCTGGAGACACCTTGATACATTCCCACCTCCAAATGATATACCTACAGAAATGTGGCTTATAAAGAGCAGAGAGGCTTAAACTGTTTTGTGAGCAGTGGTTTGAATTTTAATAGCATCATTAGGCCATGGTGTGTGACTTACTGTCATTCTAAAAATGTGCATTATAAAAAAATCAAGAGCTAATAAAAGTGTTAGGTGATAACTTCATCCATGGAAAGTCAGATGTAAGAGTATAGCAAATTGACTGGTTAATTGTTCTCATCAAGCGTACAGGTTATCTTAAATTTGTATTAATATGACCTTCAGAGGAAAAATGTCCTGAGCATCTTAACAGTAACTCACTCCATTTTTTTTAAATTGTTGTTTCAATACTTCATCATGTGAAGAAACCAGGAAGAAAAGGTGTTTGATGTTTTGTTCAAGTGTTCTACAGGATGAGATAATTGCAAGTGCTATGTTTAAAACGCATGCTAAAGTAACGTTTACTTAGCCAAGGAATTGTGTAAAACTCTTAGGAATTGTAGGATTAAGAAGCATTGGTGAACAGAAAATCATGGTTAATAGCAATAAGAAATTTACATCAAAAAGTTGCTTTTCTTTATTGGAAGAAAAGAATCATAAGAATGTGGGTGCCAAATTTGCTGCATCTGTTTTGATAGAGTCAAAGTACTGGGCTTTGACACTCTCTACGAATGAGATGTGTTTTGTAAACACTGCAGCAAAAGAGAATTTTTTGGAGTGTGTAATGGGTTGCAAGAAGATGTAAAAAGAAATGGCTGTTTTGAATGATGGACACTAGATCTAAATTAAATATTTTTCTCTGTAGAAGAAATTGTTCTCCTTTTCACGTTGGTGCTGAGATGACAGAGCCCACTGCTGGCACTAGAATATTCTTGTGAAGTCCATCTTCTATTTTCACAGCTTGGATGAGCTTTCAGTTGCTCTTGTTGACAATGCCTGTGGGTTCTGATTAAGCTAGCTCATGTGGCTTGAGTTAGCATCCCTCTGGCTAACCTATAATGCCTAGGTTAATTGTTCCAAGAGGCTTGGAAATATCACAGACAGTATTAGAAAGGAATAAGAATTTCTCTCTCTCTGTTTGTAGAAACTAGACATTGAATTATACCTTTTCTGTGAGTCCTCTTGTTGTCTCATTATAAAAAGTCAGACATACTCACTACTTTTAGGAGGGAGAATGGGATCATGCTAGAGGAAAAAAAAAAAACCCAGGCATGTAGACAACGTGTCTCAGATAAGCAACAAGAAGCAATCAAAAATAAAGATATTTCAAAAATACTAGGTGAAATCTTGGGCCTGAGATGTAAAACTGTAGAAGTCTGACTAGTGTAAGTAATCAGTGAAATAAAGATTTAATGAATATTTGTGAATAAATGAAAAAAACTATAGAAAATATAAAAAAGTATCTTAATATTTCTAGTTGCTTTATCAATGTTTTTAAGTACTTTACATTTAAGAATGGGAGTTTAATGGAAAGTTACATATATGTTTTATTTAATATATCAGTGCTTTGCTCCCATAGTCAAGGTAAATTGGAGAATTTTTCTCCTTGTTCATTTTGTATGTAATAAAGTTTAAATCGCAAATTTGTTAGAGGATACCGGGAAGCGAATGACGAGGTCCTGTTTTAACCTCAAGGAATCTGTTAAACATTTTTGATAATGTAGATTTAGTCAACTTAGGCTCTAATGTTTTATCTGCTTTAACAAAATGGTAAAGAATCAGAAATCTACTGACTACATATAATGTCCAAGGACATTCCATCCCATTTCATTTTTTACTATAATTTTCAGTCAACATTATGAAGCAAGTCATGTTAGTCTTATTTTAAATGAGGAAAAGGTTAGATTCAAAGAAGTTAAATATTTTGCCTAAATTCTTCAAGTTTAACTCCAGTCTGACTCCAAAGACTAACATTTTTATGTCTCCAGAAGGGTTATGTTAGACCAATTATAGGATCTTTTCTTGTTCAAAATTTCTAAATATCAGTATATCTAGCTATGGTTAATTGTGACTGATGACTAAATATCATTTACATTTATTATTGAATCTGGGATCCTTTTAACTTACCCGATGTAACATGTTAAATCCAAGAGATATTTTCTGGTAATAGAAATGTCTTAACTGGATAAAAGCTACAAGAATGGCTAAAAAATGACTGTCAAGACCAAGGTATAGATAGGATGGAGAGTAACTGAAACTATCAAATACTGTAGAAATTACCTATTGAAGGTGAACATATGTGTAATTTGTTACCCAGCAATTCCATATGCACCAGGGGACATATGCGAGAATGTTCAAAGCAGTATTTGTAATTCATGAAGATGGAATGTAGATCTAAATATAGTGGAATAAGAAAAGAGCAATTGTAAACTGCAGAGGGGGAGAGGATATTTTCCACACAGAACTGATAACGTCCAAACAGCCATCAGAAGTAGAATGGATTGGTAAATTACTATATTCACACTGGAGGATATTATAGTTCAATTAAATGTAATGCACTACAGATACATGTAATAGCGTGGATTAGTCTCACAAACTTAATGTTGGATACAAGAAGTCATATATAAAGAAATCTATAGTATATGATTCCACTTAGTGTGCAAAATCAGACAGTTCTGAATTATAGTGTTAGAAGTCAGGCTAGTAGTTACCTTTTGGGAATAGAGAATGGATATCGATTCAAAGGTGAAAGGAGGTTTCTGGATTCCTGGCAATGTGCTGTTTCTTTCTTGAGTGGTAGTAAACATGTGTCCACTTTATGATAATTCATTGAAGTCAATATTTGTGAATCATTTATTTTTGTACATAGCTCATAATTTACAATTTAAAAATACAATCAATAAGTAAAAATAAGTCAAAAGTAAAAGTTAAATGAAACAATGACAGTTACTTAGTAAGCTTAAAATATAGCTCATCAAACTGTATCATTTAGCACCAAGATCCTACATGAATTACTTGACTCCTCTATGGCAACTGTCTAGCCTAAAGTAATATTGGCAAATACCAGTTACTCAAGGATCTCCCTCAGGCAATGGCTCATTGAGCTCTACTTAAGTGGAGAGTTTTTATTTACTTCATAAATCTAGGCTATGTTGATAGTGAATACCTGAAATTCAGGTTAAATAAAATGTATCTTCTCACTAAGTATATTTTTTTCTATAATTATTTGAAGGAGTTCTTACACTTTATTTATTTCACCATGCCTTGAAGAGACTTTAGGTTTCTGTGAGTGCAGCTCACAAAAACGTTGCTTTCATTTGAAAACTATCTTTAAAGAAAAAAGTGTTTCCAAACCTCTCCTTCTTTAAAGTGTCAAGTGTTAATTCTGTGCCCCAAATTCTTATCCTTTCATATTTCTTACTTCATCACACTACACCCTCACTCAGGTATCTTTGACCTGATACCCCTAATGTCCCTTTATATTTTTTTCAGTCATTAGTTTTCTATCTTCATTATTCTCGTCTCTTCAGAGTTTCTCTCTTCTGCAATCCCTTTGCCAACAAAATTTACTTTTCCCCATTGCCCTCCTCTGTCATTCACCCACCAAATTAAACTCTCCTATCTCCCTCCCACTGACCTCTGAAATGTACCAGAATCTGACCCTTGCCTCCACATACCACAGAAATTATCAATGTACTAAAAACAATGTATAATTTTTAGTTATTAAAATACTTCACATTCCTGAAATTGTTGGCACTGTGAATGTTTCTTGCCTTCCTTCTTTTATCTTGTCGATAGCAAATTCTCACAATTTTTCTATTTTTCTGACTGTTCTTTCCTAGAACCATTGTAGACATTTTCCTCTTCTCAGATATTGATGTTTCTTATTATAAATCTCTCTCTCTAGACTTCGTTTCAGACTTGGTATTTTCTATTTTTCCAAATGTTGCAAACTTAATTTTCATGAATATTCTTCATGATATGTGACAGGAAAGCATAAATAAGTGATGAAAAAAGTTTGGGCATTATCCAGAGGGCAGATGGGTGCTTTTAAAAGGATGTTAATCATAAAGTGATAGAATCAGAATTATAACCTGGAAAGCTTTATCTGCACTGTGGAAAATAATTGGAATGTGATGATAGTGGAGGAAAGGGACAAGTTTGGAGTGGGAGTTTGCTGAGCTGAATATTGGGACACACAGAGCTTTGTTCATTTCATCGAAGTCTAATTGAACCACATGATTTTGGAGCCTCATTCTGAGACAATCACAAATCTGTTTCTACTCCCCGCTCTGTGTTCCTAGTTTGACCATAACTCTTTCATTATTAACTGATTGTTCTCTGTGAAATATGCTGCCATCATGTGAAATATGCTCTGTGAAATATGCCAAAGAAAACATAGACTCTTTAACCAAAATCCAACCAAACATAGAATCTCTTAGCATTTAAGGAATGGAGGAGGTAAGCATGGAAGAAATTGCTATTGGAGACTTGGTAAGTCACAGGGACAAAGAGCTCACTTTCAAACTTTATCTGTTGCTCCTTTCTATTAAAGCAAAAGCTAAATATAGGCTCCCACCTAACATCAATGATCCATTCTGGAAATCAGATATTCTGCCAGAAAACGATAACTTCAAGCCTATATTTATTATTTTGAAAGTGCAAAATTATAACATGTTACATTCTACATGTCAAGTCAAAATCCCTAACAACCTCTCAAACACTGGGTGAGAATAAGTCTCACATTTTTAAAAGCTACAGAAAATCAAGTCTACTCTTACTTTAAGGCAAAAGGATTTCTAAGTGATTTAGGCTATTTAGTATAAAACTACCAAAACATGTTATTCCATCTCAGACATATGAAAATATAATCCATCAAAATTCAGGCACAAAACAAGAAAGGCTATTCTCCCTTCACTAACTTTTTTTTTTTTTTTTGCTCATTTTGACATTTTATTTTATTTTATTTTATTTTTATTTTTTTCGGATGTACGTCATATTTTGAATTCTGTGTACATTACATCATGTTCACCACCCCAACATTAATTATAGTCCATCCCCTCACATGTGAGCCTAATCACCCCTTTTGCCCTCCCCCCTCCCCCCTTCCCCAAAGGTAACCCCCAGTCCAATCTCCACTAACTTTTTTAGAAACCAAATCTAACATAAGCAAAAATGGTTTATTGGGAAGAAACTTAGCAGTTCACACAATTGAAAGAATCTTGTAGGCCAGACAACATGAAAACTACAAAATAAGCTAGCTTTGGGGCTATTAAGATAGTTGGAGCTTGTTGAGGTAGCTTTGAAGTGTTTCTTTGGGTAACTCAACTCAAGTTTCCTTTAGACTCTGCTCAGTATTCAGATTCCCGGAAGGGCAAGCCTCTTGTGTTATGTCACGTATTGCCCCTTCGGGAGATTGCAGGAGCAGTTCCCTACATGGACAAATGCTAAAGAGAGAAAACCACAATTGAAAAACTTTTCCTAAGCTCTACCCATGTAGAACAAATGCGCATGTATATTCCTGCACATACACACTTTTTGCTAAATAGATAATTTTTAAAAATTCTCATGGAGACTATGGAATGTCTCCCCATTAGGAGAAAATACAAAGTCACCCATCGCCAGAGGCATTTTTATGGGGTTTTCTGATCTGTGATGATGTAATCTCCGATTGGCTCATTCCTCCTCTAATTTCGTCACAATAGTCGGGGGAAAAGGTGAGAAAAGGAAAAAGTATAATAGTGTATACATCATATATAATACATGTTTGGTATGTGTGCTTGTGTGTGTGTCTGGTAAGCAAAGAAATGCAGGAAGAGGCTACACTCTTTCTGCAACTGGTATTTGTGACTCCCATGTTCCATTTCTTAACTTTCTTTCTGCCTTCAAATGGACCTTCAGCTGGGTAGGAAACTTTGCTGCATTGAGTGAGACAAAATCTTCATTTCTGAGGATTGTGTAAGGTTGATTAACTCAGTCAATATCTCAGATTTTGCCTAGTTACCTCGTTTATGCTAGGCAGCAGTATCTGCTTCTAATTGAGTGCAAATATTATTGTGTGCTTGCTAAAATATTCCTGCCCATTAGTCTTAATATTTTTACCCATGAATAGAAATATTCTCATTAGTCACAGAAATCGAAAGCACTTATCGTATGTGTGGTATAATCACTGATTATCAGTAGAGGCAGTAGGAACCAAGTATATCTCAACTCCCATCTCAACTTGTTGGTTCCTGGACCAATAGATTATGGTTTTGCTATGAAAAGCACCACATATTAAACACTTGTTCACGTAAAATAATACACAGAATATTACAGCACACTATTTTTCTCTACTGACCCTGTAGCCAAGTGTCCGGTGATCCGTTTTACTTTTCTATTAGATCTACCTCTTCTGTATAAATCAAATGTATAATTAGACTAATGAACCCTATTGGCTTATGTATCTTATTTAGTGAACTATAATTGTTGTTAAACAACGTGTGGACCATCACAGTGGAGTGTACAGGTTTCAGAGAATCCTCAGACTGTGTTGTGAACAGAGACATGAGAAGGCAGGAATGCAAGATAATATTTACAATAAGTGCATTTCTAGTGAAGAATAGCCACTGCTCTATTGACAGTTGGAAGGAAACAAATATACTCTGTATTGGGGATGAGAAGAGAATCTGAAAAACAGGGAAAATGCAGAAGCTGATTACTTATAATCCAAAGACATATACTTCTGCCACATTGCCCCCGTCCTCAGTCCAAACCTATTTTTAAACTTGAGTTATTTATGACCAGTTAAAGCATCTGAGTCACAAATGGCTCTGCATGACATACAGGGGCATGTCACTATGGTAGCTGACATTGTGTGCTGATAGAACATTTTTCCAATTGTGCCGCATATGTGTCTTGCCTCTTGGGTACCTACTACCTCCTATTTGGAGATTCAATCAAGATTACATCATGAATATGGTAGAAAAGAAGATCTCCTTTTGATGATGATTTGGTCTAGGTCCTTATAACTAGAATATAGCACAGTTCTAGAAATTTTACATAACTAGGACAATAAAATTAAGAGTGTTCTGATACACTTGCCAGGCAAAAGGAACTGCTCTTGAGGTGCTACATGCCAGGGAATGTATTTTAGTGGCAATCAGAGTCTTTGCTAGCATTCTCTAAGACTTATTATACATGGCCAATAAAAAATTGAATGGGGAGCATGATATAAACAATCATGCCTACATCTCTACCTGGTGAACATCTGCTTTTACCATAAAAATGCCCTTTTAAGAATTAAATGTTAGTAGAAGAAAGGAAATCCAGTGGTTTCATATGGAACTATTAACTCACAATAGACTTTACTTCAAAAATAAGGGGAAATATTGATGGAATTTACAGTTTTTTAAGGATATCCACTTAAACTAGATGCTGAAAAACTGAGGAAATGATCATAGACTATGTTGGTAATCACACTCCACCTGATATAAAATGAACTTGAGTCAAAACTTAGTTGGGTTTGCTTCATTAATGACTAATTATACTTACTATAATAATTAGTTTAAGGGTTAAGTCTATAAGTGGGATTCACTTTTCAAGAATATCTCCAAATTCACAGTATTCATGACTCCTGAAAATATAGGCCCATTGAATTCCATCAGTCCCGCTAAGGCTTTCACATCACTGCTATTAGCCAAAGTGGTATTAGTTGTTCCTTATTACAAATGATTGTCTAATTTTGAATGTTTAAGTGGCAAAAAGTTACCTTCTAAATTTACACATCGCTTAATACATGTAAGTACTCGATATGGCATTTATCATTAGCATCATTAATATTCCATCAGATAAGCTTAATAATATAGTAAACAAAACATTTTGGGTAGCTTCGCAGGAATTGTTTTTTTTTTATTTTTTTTTTATTGAGTTAATGCTAGGTTACAATCTTGTGAAATTTCAGTTGTACATTAATGTTTGTCATTCGTGTTGTAGGTGCACCACTTCACCCTTTGTGCCCACCCCACACCCCACTTTTCCCCTGGTAGACACTAATCTGTTCTCTTTATCCACATTTTTAAATTCCTCATATGAGTGGAGTCATACAGAGATTATCCTTCTCTAACTGGCTTATTTCACTTAAAATAATTCCCTCAAGGTCCATCCATGTTATTGCAAATGGAATGATTTTGTTCTGTTTTACAGCTGAGTAGTATTCCATTGTATATATGTACCACATCTTCTTTATCCATTCATCTGTTGATGGGCACTTAGGTTGCTTCCATGTCTTGGCTATTGTAAATAATGCTGCAATAAACCTTGGGGTACCTAGGACTTTTTGAATTGCTGACTTCAAGCTCTTTGGATAGATACCCAGCAGTGGAATAGCTGGGTCGTATGGTAGTTCTATTTTTAATTTTTTGAGGAATCTCCATACTGTTTGCCATAGTGGCTGCACCAGTTTGCAATCCCACCAGCAGTCTATGAGGGTTCATTTTTCTCCACAACCTCTCCAACATTTGTTACTATTAGTTTTAGATATTTATGTCATTCTAATGGGTGTAAGGTAATATATTAGTGTAGGTTTGATTTGCATTTCCCTGATGATCAGCACTGATGAACATCTTTTCATGTGCCTATTGGCCATCCGTATATCTTCTTTGGAGAAATGTGTGTTCATGTCTCCAGCTCATTTTTTGATTGGGTGGTTTGATTTTTTGTTGTTGAGTTGTGAGAGTTTTTTTTATATATTATGGATATTAAGCCTTTGTCAGATATATGACTTGCAAATATTTTTTTCCCAATTAGTGGGTTATTTTTTTGTTTCAATCCTGTTTTCATTTGCCTTGAAGAAGCTCTTTAGTCTGACGAAGTCCCATTTGTTTATTCTTTCTATTGTTTCCCTTCTCTGAGAAGACGTGGTGTCCAAAAAGATCCTTTTAATACTGATGTCAAAGAGTGTACTGCCTACGTTTTCTTCTAGAAGCCTTATGGTTTCAGGTCTCACCTTTAGGTCTTTGATCCATTTTGAGTTTATTTTGGTGAATGGTGAGAAAGAATGGTCAATTTTCACTCTTACATGTGGCTTTCCAGTTTTCCCAGCACCATTTGATGAAAAGACGTTCTTTTCTCCATTGTATGCCCTTAGCTCCTTTGTCGAAGATAAGCTGTCCATAGCTGTATGGTTTTATTTCTGGGCTTTCAGTTCTGTTCCATTGATCTGTGCACCTGTTTTTGTACCAGTACCATGCTGTTTTGATTACTGTAGCTTTGTAGCATGTTTTGAAGTCAGGGATTGTGATGCCTCTCATTTTGTTCCTTTTTCTCAGGATTGCTTTAACAATTCAGGGTCTTTTGTTGCCCCATATGAATTTTAGGATTCTTTCTTCTAATTCTGTAAAGAATGTCATTGGGATTCTGATTGGGATAGCATTGAATCTGTAGATTGCTTTAGGTAGAACGGACATTTTAACTATGTTTATTCTTCTAATCCATGTACATGGAATGTCTTTCCGTCTCCTTATGTCGTCGTCTAATTCTCTCAGAAAGGCCTTGTAATTTTCATTATATAGGTCCTTCACTTCCTTAGTTAAATTTACCCCGAGGTATTTTATTCTTTTTGTTGTGCTTGTGAATGGTATTGTGTTCTTGAGTTCTTTTTCTGTTAGCTCATTATTAGAATATAGATATTATTAGAATATAGAATATAGCTCATTATTAGAATATAGATACTGATTTATGCAAATTGATTTTATACCCTGCAAATTTGCTGTAGTTGTTGGTTACTTCTAAGAGTTTTCCAGTGGATTCTTTGGGGTTTTCTATATATAAGATCATGTCATCTGCAAACAGCAAGAGTTTCGCTTCTTCCTTCCCTATTTGGATTCCTTTTATTCCTTTTTCTTGCCTGATTGCTCTGGCCAGGACCTCCAGTATTATGTTAAATGAAAGTGGTGATAGAGGGCATCCTTGTGTCGTTGCTGTTTCAGGCTCCGTTTTTGCCCATTGAGTATGATGTTGGCTGTGGGTTTGTCGTATATGGCCTTTATTACGTTGAGTTAGTTCCCTTCCATGCCCATTTTGTTCAGAGTTTTTATCATAAATGGCTGTTGTATCTTGTCACCTGTTTTTTCTGCATCTATTGAGATGATCATGTGGTTTTTATTCCTCAGTTTGTTGATGTGGTGTATTACGTTGATTGATTTGCGGATGTTGAACCATCCCTGTGTCCCTGGTATGAATCCCACCTGATCATGATGTATGATCCTTTTCATGAATTGCTGAATTCTGGTTGCCAAAGTTTTGTTTAGAATTTTTGCATATATGTTCATCAGTGATATTGGCCTGTAGTTCTCTTTTTTCGTGGTGTCCTTCTCAGGCTTTGGTATCAGCCTGCTATTGGCCTCATAGAATGTGTTAGGAAGTGTTCCATCCTCCCAAATTTTTTGGAATAGCTTGAAAAGGATAGGTATAGATCCTCTCTGAAAGTTTGGTAGAATTCCCCAGGGAAACCATTTGGTCCTGGGGTTTTATTCTTTGGGATGTTTTTAATTGCTGTTTCAATCTCTTTCCTTGTGATTGGTCTGTTCAAATTGTCTGCTTCTTCTTGAGTGAGCTTTGGGAGATTGTAGGAGTCCAAGAATTTATCCATTTCCTCTAGGTTATCCATTTTGTTGGCGTATAGTTTTTCGTAGTATTCTCTTATAATCTGTTGTATTTATGCAGAGTCTGTTGTTATTTTTCCTCTTTCAT
Organism: Equus quagga; assembly: GCF_021613505.1. Taxonomy (NCBI): domain Eukaryota; kingdom Metazoa; phylum Chordata; class Mammalia; order Perissodactyla; family Equidae; genus Equus; species Equus quagga. The sequence goes on along the minus strand of NC_060272.1, from coordinate 23,214,675 downwards.
TTCTGGTTTTGTTTATTTGAGCTTTCTCTCTTTTTTTCTTTGTAAGTCTACCTAGGGGTTTGTCAATTTTATTTATCTTCTCAAAGAACCAGCTCTTTGTTTCTTTGATCCTTTCTACCACCTTTTTTGTTTCAATAGCATTTATTTCTGCTCTGATTTTTATTATTTCTCTCCTTCTGCTGACTGTTGGCTTTATTTGTTCTTATTTCTCTAATTCAGTTAGGTGTAGTTTAAGATTGCTTATTTGGGATTTTTCTTGTTTGTTAAGATGTGCCTGTATTGCGATGAATTTTCCTCTTAATACAGCTTTTGCTGCATCCCATATGAGTTGGTATGGCATGTTATCATTTTCATTTGTCTCCAGGTATTTTTTTATTTCTTCTTTAATTCCTTCAATGATCCATTACTTGTTCAGTAGCATATTGTTTAGTCTCTACATCCTTGTGCCTTTCTCAGCTTTTTTCTTGTAATTAATTTCTAGCCTTATAGCATCATGATCGGAGGAGATGCTTGTTATTATTTCAATTTTTTTTAAATTTGTAGAGGCTTGCCTTGTTTCCCAACATACGGTCTATCCTTGAGAATGTTCCATGTGCACTTGAGAAGAATGTGTATTATGCTGTTTTAGGATGAAGTGATCTATATATGTCTATTAATTCCAATTGTTTTAGTTTTTCGTTTAGCTCCACTATTTCTTTGTTGATTTTCTGTCTGGATGATCTGTCCATTGATGTGAGTGGGGTGTTGAGGGTCCCCTACTATTATTGTGTTGTTTTTAACATCTTCCTTTAGGTCTGTTAATAGTTGCTTTATGAACTTTGGTGCTCCTATGTTGGGTGCATAGATATTTATAAGCATTATTTCTTCTTGATGAAATGTCCCTTTGATCATTATATATTGTCCCTCTGTCTCTTTCTTTACCTGCTTTATTTTGAAATCCATTTTGTCTGATATGAGTATTTCAACACCGGCTTTCTTTTGCTTCTATTAGCTTGAAGTATTGTCCTCCACCCCTTCACTCTGAGCCTGTGTTTGTCCTTGGGGCTGAGGTGTGTTTCCTGGAGGCAACAAATTGTTGGATCTTGTTCTTTAATTCATTTTGCCACTCTGTGTCTTTGTATTGGAGAGTTCAATCTGTTTACATTGAGCATGATTATTGATGCATGTGGACTTAATGCTGTCAATCTGCCACTCGTTATCTGGTTTTCCTGCGTTACCTTTGTTTCTTGTCCTGTGTGTTTTAGCCTGTCCATTGACTACTGCAATTTCTTATGCTGGGTTTATTAGATTTTTCCTTATTTATGTTTTGAGGCTCTGTTCTGTTTTTCAGTTTAGTGGCTACCCTGAAGTTTGTATTTAGAATCTCGTGTATGATATAGTCTATTCTCTGGTGGTCTCTTACTTACTTGGCCTAGACTGCTTTAATCCCTTTGCTCTTCCCCTCCTACGTTATTATTTTCATTTCTTATTCCAACTCGTATTATGAGTTTGTAGTTAGAGTGATAAGATCATCTTTGCTTTGGTACTTTCCTTACCTTTATCCTAATGCTATAGTTGAATATTTGCTATCCTATTTTCATTCTATCTATCTGTTTCCCTACTCTGTGGTTTGTGACCCTTTTCTCCTTTATTTCTTTTTTCAGATATGAGAGCCTTCTTAAGGATTTCTTGTAGTGGAGGACTTTTGGTTACAAATTCCCTTAACTTTTGTTTGTCTGGAAAGGATTTAATTTCTCCTTCTATTTTTGCTGGATAGAGTATTCTTAGCTGAAGATTTTTATGTTTTAAAGTTTTGAATATGTCACTCCATTCTCTCCTAGCTTGTAAGGTTTCTCTAGAGAAATCCGGTGAAAGTCTGATAGGAGTACCTTTGTAGGTTCTTTTCTTCTGTCTTACTGCCCTGAGTATTCTTTCTTTGTCTTTCATTTTTGCCATTTGTACTACTATATGCCTTGTAGTAGGTCTTTTTACATTGACAAATCTAGGAGATCTGAAAGCTTCCTCCATACTCATTTCTCCCTCAATCCCTAAATTGGGGAAGTTCTCTTCTATAATTTCATTAAGCACAGTTTCTGCTCCATTTTCCTTTTCCACGTTCTCAGGAATTCCTATGATCCTTAAATTATTTCTCCTCATTGAATCTGCTATCTCTCTGATATTTTCCTCATGCTTTTTAATTCTTAGTTCTCTTTCTTCCTCTGTCTGGAGCCATTCAGCCTGTCTATCTTCGATTATGCTAATTTTCTCCTCTATGGTGTCTGCACGGGCATTCAGGGAATCCTTATTCTGTTTTATCTGGTCCATTGTGTTTTTCATCTCTAGTAATTCTGTTTGATTCTTCTTTATAATTTCAATTTCTTTTGTGACGTAGCTCCAGAACTCATTGGCTTGTTTCTCTATCTTTCTCTCTACCTCATTGAGTTTTTGATGATAGCTACTCTTCTCGTCTGGAGCTTTTATAAATTTCTGGATGGTAGAGGAGCAGTTTTTGTGCATGATGGTAGAATTTGCTTGCAGTTACAGCCTGTCGCCAGTAGATGGGGGTCGAGAGCCATGTGTTCTGAGCTCTCTGCCTTCAGACAAGATGGTGGCACCCAGCACGGGTTGGGGCGGGGGTGAGGCACTTTGTCTCACATGCCAATCTGGATTTGGATCAGCTCTCGTACTCTGGTCTCCCGGGGCCCAAACTTGATGGGGTCCCTGCACACGGAAACTTTCCTCCATCAGCAGGTTTCCACTGCACTGGCGGCGGGAGTCCTGGACAATCCCCTGGTTGTGTGGCCCCTCCCCCACTCCTTCCCTCCTCTGCAGCAGTGATCCCAGTCTCTAGGGGAGGAAGCAAAGTTCTCTCTTACCCCATTCCAGCTCCTCCAAGGGCGGCTACAGCCTCTCCGTTCTCTGTCTTCTTACTCTGTAGGTCTCTGACGGTCTCAGCATTAGGGGTCATTGGTTGAAATTCAGTTTTTCCATTTCTTTGTATTCTGAAGGGGAGAGAGTCCCGGGTCAGTTCACCCTGCCATTTTGCTCCACCTGCTTCACAGGAATTCTTTTGAACTCTCGAATTCTGCACATAAATCTTGACTTCCTAAATTGAGACATCTCTCTGTCTGAGAGGGCTAGTTACCATCTTGGCAGTCTGTTGGTAGATCTGTTACATCTGCATTAATGTGAATCTATAAGATGTCTCCTAGTTCTCCATGATGAGGCAAAATAGCATGCATTAACAGTTTTCCCCCACAATAAGAAAAGACTTTTTGGCATGCCAACTTAATGTGTCTTGGTACCACTGAGTTGCTGAGGTAGCTGGTCCCTAATCCCAAATATTAAAAAGAACTATATAGACTAGGTGTGTAGTAGCCTATACCATCTAGGTTTGTGTAAGTACACTTTGATGTTCTCACAATGATGAAATTGCCTAATGGCACATCTCTCAGAACGTATCCCCATCATTAAATGATGCATGACTGTATATTATTGAATTAATGTACAAGCTAGTGGAAAGAGGACATTAAGAAAGAATGCCATTCTCTGAAAAGTGCTATGGAAAGATCCAACTATAGAATAGTCACTAATATAAGCTAGCACTGAATTATGAATTATATGTAGGCAATAACATTTAATAAGTTGGGAAAAAGCACCAAAATTGAGACATAATCTACGTTAAGTTTACTCTAAATAATGCATTTATGTTTTCATTCCCTTCATTCCATCCTCCCCAATCTTCCAAAATTGATTGTGGAAGATTTCTCTCACCCCCAAAAGAAACCCCATACCCATTGGCAGTCACTCCCCATTCCCCATTCCTTCCAGTTCTTAAAAACTATAGATCAACTCTGTCTCTATATATTTGACTATACCAAAATTTCATATAAATAGAATCATAACTTTTCTTTTCTGACTACCTTCTTTCATTTAGCGTACTATTTTCAAGTTTCGTCTATCTGTATTTCTCCTCTTATTGCCAAATAAGATTTCATTGTATGGTTATACCCCATTTTATTCATTCATTAGTTGATGGACATTTGGGTTGATTATACATTTTGGCTATTATGAATAACACTGCTGTGAACATTCATATACAAATTTTTGCATAGACATATATTTTCCCTTCTCCTGGGTATATACCTAGGAGTGAGTTTGCTGGGTCCTATGGTAATTCAACATTTAAGCTTTTAAGGAACTGAAAGACTGTTTTACACAGCATCTGTACCATTTTACTTTCCCACCAGCAGTGTATGAAGGTTCCAATTTCTCCATATCCTCACCAACACTTGTTATTATCTGCCTCTGTGACTACAGTCATCCTAGTGGGTGTGAAATGATATCTTATTGTGCTTTTGTTTTGCATTATCCTAAGTATTAATGATGTTGAGCATCTTTTCATGTACATATGGCCATTTGTGTATCTTTTTTTGAGAAATGTCTATTCAGATCCTTTGCTAATTTTTTAATTAGATTATTTACACTTTACTATTGACTGTAAGAGTTCTTTATATATAATAGATACATTTCTCCTATCAGATCCGCAAATATTTTCTTTCATTCTGTGGGTGGCCTTTTCACTTTTTTTTTTTAAGATTTTTTTTATTTTTTTCCTTTTTCTCCCCAAAGCCCCCCAGTACATACTTGTATATTCTTCGTTGTGGGTCCTTCTAGTTGTGGCATGTGGGACGCTGCCTCAGCATGGTTTGATGAGCAGTGCCATGCCCGCGCCCAGGATTCAAACCAACGAAACACTGGGCCGCCTGCAGCAGAGCGCACGAACTTAACCACTCGGCCACGGTGCCAGCCCCAGCCTTTTCACTTTCTTAATGGTGGTGTTTGCAGCACAAAAGTTTTAACTTTGATGAGGTCCAATTAATCTATATATTTTTTGTTCCTTGTGTTTTTGATATTATATCTAAGAAACCAGTATCTAATCCAAGACCATGAAGATGTATGCCTATGTTTTTTTTAAGAGTTTTGTAGTTCTAGGTCTTACATTTAATTTTTTAATCCATTTTGAATTTTATATATCATGTGAGATAGAGTTCAAATTCCTTTCTTTTGCATGGGAATATCCAATTGTTCAGTACCATGTTTTGAAATGGTAATTATTTGTCCATTAAATTGTTTTGTTTCCTTGTTGAAAATCAATCAATCATTAATATAAGTGTCTATTTCTGGACCCTTCATTCTGTTTCATTGATCTGTGTGTCTATCCTTTGGCCAATACTCTTTGGTCTTGATTACAGTAGCTTTGTAACATGTTTTGAAATCAGGTAGCATGAGTCCTCCAACTTTGTCTTGCTTTTTCAAAATTGTGGTTCTTGTAGGTCCCTCGAATTGCCATATGAATTTTAGGATCAGCTGTCAATTTATGCAAAGAAGCCAGCTGCAATTTTGAGAATTGTATTAAATCTGTAGATCAATTTGGAAAGTATTTCATGTTAACAACATTAAGTCTTTGGATTTATGATATCTTTCCATTTATTAGGTCTCTTTCACTTCGTTCAATAATGTTTTGTGGTTTTCAGAGCATAAATTTTGCACTCCTTCAGTTAAATGTATCCATAAGTGTTTTATCCTTTTTGATGCTATTTAAAATGGACTTGTTTTCTTAATTTTATTTTATTTTTTTCTGTTAAGGTATGCTTTTTGGTGAAGAAGATTGGCCCTGAACTAACATCTGTTGCCAATCCCCCCACTTTTTTTTTTTCTCCTCAAAGCCCTAGTACATATTTGTATATCCTAGTTATACATCCTTCTAGTTCTTCTGTGTAGGACGCTGCCTCAGCATACCTTGAAGAGCAGTGCTGTGTCGACGCCTAGGATCTGAACCGGGGAACCCCAGGCTGCGAAAGCAGAGTGCATGACCTTAACCACTATGCCCTCGGCTGCCCCTTAATTTTAGTTTCAAATTGTTCATTGCAAGCATAATGAAAATATGGGTTTTGTATGTTAATCTTGTGTTCTGAAACCTTGCTGACCTTGTTTACTAGTTACAATAGTCCTTTAGTGGATTCCTCGAAAATTTTTGTATTTGTACAGATCTTGTGATCTGTAATTGGAGACAGTTTTACTTCCTTTTCAACCTGAATGACTTTTATATCATTTTCTTTCCTGATTTTCCTTGCTTGAATCTCTAGTACAGTGTTGAAGAGAAATTATACAAGCATCTTTTTGTTTTTCCTAATCTTAGGGAAAAAGCATTCAATCTTTTACCGTTAAGTAAGATGATGTCTGTGTGGTTTTTTTCGATGCTTTTATCAAGTTGAGGATGTCCCCTTTTATTCCTAAATTATTGAGTGTTTTTACTATGAAAAGATATTACATTTTTGTCAAATGCTTTTTCTACATCAGTTGAGATAAGCATGTGTTTATTGTCCTTTATTCTATTAATATGATGTGTTACATTATTTTGCTTTCATATGTTAAACCATTCTTACATTCCTGGGATAAATCTCATTTGGTCCTTGTGTACAATCCTTTCAATCTGTCGCTAGATTAAGTTTGCTAGTATTTTGTTGAAGGCTTTTGCATTTGTATTTAAAGAAATATTGTTCTGCAGGTTTTTTTCTTATGATGTCCTTGTCTAGTTTTGGTATCCCTGTAACACTAGCTTCATGGAATGAATTGAGTAGTCTTCCCTATTCTATTTTTTGGATAAATCTATGAAAAAGTGCTATTAATTGTTCTTTAAATATGTTAGAATACTCCTGTGAAGCAATGTGGGACTGGACTTTTCTTGTAAGTAGTTCTTTTTTACTCCTAACTCAATTTATTTTACTTTCTGTGGGTCAATTTGGATTTTCCATTTCTTCTTGAGCCAGTTTCTATAGTTTGTGTCCTTCTAGGAATTTGTTCATTTCATCTAAACTATTTTCTTGTTTTTTTTTTTAATTTTGTTTATAGGTGTTCTTAGTGTTTCCTTAGAATCCTTTTTATTTCTGTAAGGTTAGTAGTAGATTTCCCTTTCTCTGTTTCTGATTTCAGTAACTTGAGTCTTCTCTCTTTTTTTTCTTGGTCAGTGTGGCTAAAGATTTGTCAATTTTGTTAGTCTTTTCAAAGAACTAAGTTTAGTTTTGTTGACTTTCACATTTCATTAATTGCTGCCTAAACACTGATCAAGTAATGAAATTGATTTATTTAGGCTGTTGCAATAGGATGAACGCCTCAAATCCAACTCCAAGGTGTTTTGACAGGGTGATTTTCTTCTACACTTTTATTGAGAGAAGTAAACAAGTTATAATTTGGAAATTCACATTTTGGAACTTTGTGATCATGGAAAGTCTCAGTCAATCAGCCGAATAGGAAATGTTTATCTTTGTGTCTGGCTAGTTTCACAAGGGCATATAGTTCAGCTAATCAATCATGAGACAAAAAGCAGAGTTGGTGTTTCTGTGTCTGACCTTGTCGCATGTTCAGGTGAAGGGGGAATGTCTTTGTGTGGCTGTGTCACAGAAAACTAGTGAGTTGTCCTTAAGTTTTATGTGAGTCATGAGAAAGAGTGGACAAGAAGTCTTGTATAAATTTTATGAGACAGGTTGTTTCTTTATTGTAAGCCATTAGCCAAAAATGAAGATGGGCCCTGAGCTAGCATCTGTTGCCAATCTTCCTTGTTTTTTTAGTTCCTCCCCAAAGCCCCAGTACATAGTTGTATACTCTAGTTGTAAATTCTTCTAGTTCTTCTATGTGGGACACCACCTCAGCATGGCTTGAAGAGCGGTGCTAGGTCTGCGCCCAAGATCTGAGCTGGCAAAGCCCGGACCGCCAAAGCAGAGCACTTGAACTCAATCACTGCCCCACTACCTGGCCCCTGACGCTGAGGCTTTTTAACCTTTACTGTTTTCTAGGACCACACGGTTCAGGCAAAGTGCATCATTGTCACCACTATAATCTTTATTGTTTCCTTCCTTCTACTTGCTTTGGGTTTAGTTTGCTCTTATTTTTCAGTTAAGGGGAAGGGTTAGGATATTGATTTAAATTCTTTTTTAATATTTATTTATCATTATAAATTTTCCTATAGACACTGCTTTAGCTGTGTCTCATAAGTTTTGGCATGTCATCTCAAAGTTCAAAATAGCTCCTCCTTTAGTTCATGATGATTATCAGTCATCACTGAAAAGCTCAGAAGCAGTCATGAACCTCCTGAGTAAGGTGAATCTGGGTCCAGGAAATAGTTTCTTGAAGACTGCAAAAGCAGTTGAATGCTGTTGAGGTATGATGGAATATATCAGTTGATTTTGAGTTGAGATCAGCCCTCTTCAAAGATGGAAGCCTAAAATGAAGAAGAGAAATACGCATCTGAAAGTTGTGTTACAGCACCAGGAGTTGCGTCCTGAGACTCTCCAGTCCAGCAGATTCCAAGAGGTTGGTGGATAAAAATTTCTGTTGTGCCATATTGCTCATGAAGTATTTCTGTTGTGCCGTATTGCTCACTAAGTATTTTGAAAATAAGGTGTCAGTGCTCTGGCTGATGTTGTCCACAGTATTGATTACCTTTTGTTTAGAGGCACACATGACCCAAGCATTTCACTAGACATACTTAGTGGTCCAGACTTCGGCTTGTTCAGGGAAAAATCCAGCCCATGCTTGGTCTGCTGCAATGATGAGTCCTTCTACCAGTACATGAATTTGTTAGGCTTTTGCTGATGGTATTTCTTCAGATCTTGGGGGGAAAAACCAGGTATAAGTCAACCTAGAGTCCTCCTGAGGATCTCGGCATTCAGGCTTTAGTTCTTGGGACTAAATTGAAAATGTTAGTTTGGAGGGGTGGAGCTAAAATGGAAGAAAATTGGAAGATTTAAAAATTTCATAACAGATGTTCCCAGTTGTGTCCTGTTAACAAGTCAAACAAGACGCTTATTAAGTCTATACAAATAACTATATTGCCATGAAGACAGGAATAGTCAATAAAAATTTCCAAATTCTGGAGGGTTCAACAGGGAGAAAAAAATATCTTATATCTATTTATAAAAGTATAGTCTGCTAAATTGTTCTGAGTTATACATGGCTTAAGAGAAAAGAGGAAGTAGTTCCATATACCCAGAAAATCAAATATTAAAGCATCAGTAATATTTCAAACAAAACTCATAGTCATTCTTTGTCAGTTCATTCAGTCCTATGTATTTAATTCTTGTTCTGTTTGATCTTGGTTTACAAATCTCATGAACACGTCTGCTTCTTCACTCGAATTCTGGAAATCCTGCTGTAGTCTACTGTGTGGTCTTAGACTTATTTATAAAATGCCATCAGGAGTCTATGCCCGAGTGCCTGACTGACATAGTCATTTCCTAAGGGTCTCTGAGACGGTCTGTTTTTGTTAAAGACAAAGCACCCTGTAGCTGATTTGCAAGTACTTTCAGGGAAGCATTGGAGTAAAACAACCATCTCCGTACGTGACAAAAAAAATCTAAAATGACTGTGGTTGACTTACTAATGATAAGCTTCAAAAGTGACAGATCTGATGAGAGTTCATTGCAGGAATAATGTAACTGACAAGAAAAGTTTGTTTCTCTGACATGCAAAACAAGCCAATTTAAAAAAAGCTTTAGACAAAGTATCTATAAATATAATGAATATCTCTATTTTCAAAGAACAGTGGCTATTACATCTAATTTTTAAAACAGTTGAACATAATCTCTTTAAAGATAAAAAAAAATCTTGTATAATAATCCAGAGACATAGTATATCAAACATATACCAAAAATATGTTAAGAATATATCAAAGAAAAAGATCCGGTAAGTTTGAAGAACGTCCTAAACATCTGTATCTTAATAAAACTTCATAAGTAAGTGATGTGAATCCCCAACTGAACCACTAGAATATACTGGATTAAATTAAAGAAGTAAAATTGTGACCAAATTAACATTTTAAAAGCAACCGAAATTATGACTGATCACATTGAACTTTTGTTGTCTAATATCAGGCAGAGTAACACCAGGACTCTGATGAATAGAAACATGTCATAGACAGCCAGTGCAGTGACAAATCTCTAGAAAACTATTTATGATTTCTGCAGTATTTGTATTGATAACATTTCGCTCATACAAATTTAACCCAACGAAGGGTAAAATCTTCTGATTTGACAATACTTCCCCTGCAACTTATATCAATTAAACCTAATTATTTCTAACATCCCTCTTTTTGCAAGGTGAAAGAACAAATCCTTTGTGATGTTCCCAGGAGCATCTGAGAAATTTCAAAGGGCAAAAGATATCATTTAGGATTTGATTTGGGGAAGGCAAAATATCAGAAGTTGTCAAGAGGTTTCAACGTTTGATTAAATAGGATCATGAGTTAGTGAGAAACAATACTTCGCTACCTGTTTAAACAAGTGCCAATAAAAGAATTTAAAAGTAAACATAGGAGGTGACATGATCTTAAAGAGCCTTAGCTCTTTCAAAAGTGAGAATAGTTTCTTCTCTGAAATAATCAATGACATGAAAACAGTCAACATAAAACACAGAATATCATTCTAAGACACAGAATTTTTGCCTCCTAAGAAAATTAATCAGAAGTAAAGAAAACCGTTTTTCAACTTCTTATTAAGAGCAGACTAATAATCCAAGAAAATGACGTTGTTGTTTTTTTGGTAGAGAGAAAATCAAAATTTAGTTTTGCATTATTACAATGTTTAAAACTAAAGGTATTTTTTTAAAAAAAATACCTCATATATAAATTTTAGTTAGCTTTGACCATGACAAATAAAATTCCCTTTCCACGGACTTTCTACAGCTTTCTATATCCATTCAAGTTTTGTCCTACACTTTTCTCTTTCTCATTCTGAAAACAACCAGTCATTTTACTTTAGGACAAAGCTACTCTTTTTTTCCTTAACAAAACATACACTCTCTGCCACTATCGCTCCTAGTAGAGTCGTATTCACACATATTACGACTTTTAACCATAGTAACTTTAGTTTCAAAGAGAAAAGCAGGATGTGGATAATTTCAACTATCTGTCATACACCAGTATTTTGCACAGATTTGCAGAGTTTATGAATATACATATCAGAGCTTTTTATAGCCATATACTTCCTTAGAGTACAACTTCTCAATATGGCAAAAATGAACACATTCATTAACAGACCCAAACAAATGTATGACCTCTCTGTATTGTATAAAAATAAGAGGCAAAAGCACATAAACTTAATATTATGCTTAGTGATTAATATTTCAGTATTGTCTTACTTAGAAATTACATATACTTAATGAATATACATTTACTAACAATGTAGCATAAGTGTAAGGTTTTGTTATCTAAAGATCTTTGAAACTATCTTTAAACTGACATACTACAAAGCATAATTACTGTTGAAATAAAGTTTGTCACAATATGATTCAGTTTTATTAAATACAAATTTAACTTTGTTATAATCTTACATGTCCAGTAGATGTAATGCAGCTTATTTCATCAGCAAACCTGTATAACATATACAGGTAGAATAAAATATGTGCTTATGTTCTACTTAACACTCAGAAAACATAGCTTCTTTTTGTGTGTGCATTTGAGAAAGATTGGCCCTGAGCTAACATCTGTTGTCAATCTTCCTCTTTTTGCTTGAGGAAAATTGTTGCTGAGCTAAGATCTGTGCCAATCTTCCTCTATTTTATGTGGGATGCTGCCACAGTGTGGTCTGACCAGCAGTGCATGGTCTGTTCTCGGGATCTGAACCTGTGGTCTGACCAGCAGTGCATGGTCTGTTCTCGGGATCTGAACCTGTGAACCCTGGACCACTGAAGAGGAGCACACAAACTTAATCACTATGCCACCGGTCTGGCCCCAAAGCATTGCTGTTTTAATTAAACCAATACTTTAAACTAGTCTTGTTTGCCAGAGATTTGTCTAAATTATATGAAATTGAATTCTTAAAACTTTTAGGTTAGTTTCTGTAAGAACTACTTTTTTTGGCACATTGTGAAAGTATTGGAAGATTAATTTCCTTAATTATCTGGAAATTTTAGGATTAATTCAGTTTATATAATCACTTATATATTCGTTCTTCTGCCAGATCAAATCTGCTGAGCCTCTCTGGTGAATTATTTTTTTTTTTTTTAAGAAAGGTGTGTATTTTTTATTTTTTATTTTTTATTTTTTTTTAAAGATTTTATTTTTTCCTTTTTCTCCCCAAAGCCCCCCCGGTACATAGTTGTGTATTCTTCGTTGTGAGTTCTTCCAGTTGTGGCATGTGGGACGCTGCCTCAGCGTGGTCTGATGAGCAGTGCCATGTCTGCGCCCAGGATTCGAACCAACGAAACACTGGGCCGCCTGCAGCGGAGCGCGGGAACTTAACCACTCGGCCACGGGGCCAGCCCCTCTGGTGAATTATTTTTATTTGAGTTGTTGTACTTTTTAATTCTGAAGTTCCATTTGACTCTTTTTTATAGTTGCTATTTCTTTATTGATTTCCTTTATTTGATGGGACATTGTCATCATGCCTTCCTTTACTTTTATAACCATGCTTTCCTTGAGTTCTTTGACTGAATTTATAATGACTGCTTTGATGTCCTGTCTCTTAAATCCAATATCTGATTCCTCTCACAAGCAGTTTCACAAGCCTGCCTTGTTTTCTGTGTATGATAATGTATTTGGCCAACTTAGGATTCTCACCCTCCACTCCAATTCTTCTTGATGTCGTTTGCTTGTTTATTTGTTTAGTGCCTTGGCTGAACTATTTTAATGAAGTCTATTTTCCCCTCAATGTTAAGTCTCTGTTGTCACTCACAGAAGACACAGTCTTTTGCTTATGCACAGTCATCCTTAGATGACAGTGGTTTTAGCAGGGCTGTCTTTGTCTCTTTCTCTGTCTCTCTGTTCAACCACCTGCTTTGCCCCTGTTGGTATCACACCTAGTTTTAGAGCTCCGCTATTTGTCAGGCGATTGCTATGGCATTCTCAAAGATTCCCAGTGGCACAAATTGCTCCACCATCTGATCTAATTAAACTCCAGCTCCTTTGCAGGTGTTTTTTTAGGCAAGTCTTTGAGGTTTTTTCCTGATCCAAAAGAACTCTTATTTCTTTCTTTCCCTGATTCTCTCTGGTAAACTAGCTAGCCTATGGTTTAGGTATTGTTCTTAATTGCTTACCGTCAAAACCACCATCATTTTTGATGGTGCTCTTAGGTTTGAAATTCCCAACACTGTGTTTCAAATAGGTCAGTTTTTGGGGAGAACATCAGAGTTCTCTGTTTTAATGGACTGCCTCTCCTCCTAGGCAAAATCTGAGAGCCACTGCTCTAGAACTAGGAGTGGGGACATGGATCTGCTTTTCTTGGAGGTGATACCTGGCTTTATGAGCAGGGAATCGGGTAGGGATAATAGCCTGCGGTTTGTTTAGCTAGCCTCTCTCCACATGGAACCTCTACTCCACAAGTAGTTGTGTCCTGATATTCTCCACGTGCCATGGCTAGCGTCAAGCTTCTGTTCTGTTAGTGTGGTTTGAGTGGGGGAGGGAAGCCTCCAGTCTCTCAACAGCACTTGCCAGGAATTTATCCTCTGAAACTTGGAGCTGGGGCATGAGAGATGCTGGCAGTCTGCCCCTTCTGGTGGGATACAATATTCCTTGACTGGGAGCTGAAGGGAGAGGGGTCCCATTTATTTGGCCACACTTACCCAGATCGAATCATCTGTGATTGTGCTGAGATGGGAGTGGGGAAGCAGGGACTGGGTCATGGATCAAGCGCCAGAGACTGTCATTGTAAGAGAGCTCTTTACTCTCATTGTAAAGAGGTTTAGTAAATGTTCTTGAATAAATGTTTCTTCGTATGCTCTATGCCCTTAGGATAATTCCAGAGATTTTAAATGGTTGATTTTTCTTAATTTTCACCGGTTTTGGTTTCCTGGGGACAAGTCTGCAGAGCTCTTCACATTACCATGCTGAAATTGAAAGTCTAGCAGAAACTTTCCTATATTTTCTCTAAGGATAATTCAGGTGGGACTCTTTTTCCTTTTAAGAGTTAATTTAATTTCTTTGCAAATAGAACAACTCCCTTTTCAGGCCAGGTAGTTATAGTTAACTTACCAGAATCCAAATAAATAAATCCAAGTTGGACCACTCATGTCAACATGTCTCTCTCGTATACTGTGTCTTATGATATTACCTTATAGTTCTTCGCTGTCTTTCTCAAACAATCTGGTGAATTTTCATTGTGTCGTTCTAGCTAAGCTAGAGCTATGTGCCCATAATTCCTTTCACTGCGTAGTTCCCGGTCATCCTGGACCACAAGCAGCAAAGACTCAGGAGGCAGAAGTAAATCAGCAGCCACATTATTTTGACATTCAGATAATTGTGACAAGTGCAGCACGCATTGTTTTAGTTCTCACATGGATTCTCTTATCAGCTGGCTCACTCTGTTGGTGAGGGGCAACAGCAGGGCTTGCAGCTCATCTAACTCCCTCCAGCGTCCCCTTCAGCTTCTCTGACTGCTAGGCCAGGTGCAAGCATAGCTCTGATGACAAGTGCAGGCTTCTCCTGCAGGACACCATCATCATGGACGTTGGAGGCTGGAGGGTGATGAGATGCTGGTATGACTTGCATTGTGTCCTTTATGGATTATGGCTTGACCTTGTAGGTTCTAGCTTGTTCTTGCTTTCTCTACTTCCCATCCATCCTCCCTCCCTGACTGCCTGCCTGTAAGACTTCAAGCTCCAGCTCTGCAGGTGCAAGGACAACAGCCTTACATATGTAACGTAGACCATTCGGTAAGCTCTGAAAATCATTTAAGGTGACATTCTATCATATGTATTATATATCACATAATATTACATAATATAATATAGTAAGAATACATAATGAAAAAATATACATATTTTTTCTGTCAGTACATTTTCTCTGATAAAACCCTGCTGATACACAGGCATAAATTTGGAGGGCAAAATCATAGGGTGATTGGAACCAGTTTCATTATGGGAAAACTTGACCTCTCTTTAGGGTTTAAATTTTTTTCACTGCAGAATATAGGACTTGGTAGTTAACATAAAATTATCAGATTATACCTAATATTTTGGTTGGATTAGTTAATATTTGCAAATTAAAATGAAGAACTCAAGGGGCTGGCCCCGTGGCCGAGTGGTTAAGTTTGCGCGCTCCGCTGCAAGCGGCCCAGTGTTTCATTGGTTCGAATCCTGGGCGCGGACATGGCACTGCTCATCAAACCACGCTGAGGCAGCGTCCCACATGCCACAACTAGAAGGACCCACAACGAAGAATATACAACTATGTACTGGGGGGCTTTGGGGAGAAAAAGGAAAAAATAAAAATCTTAAAAAAAAAAAATAGCCAACTGTTTAAAAAAAAAAAAAAATGAAGAACTCAATATAATTTTGCACTGTTGGGCACATTGCACTACAGAAACTATTGTTAAGGTATTTGCATGTGGTTTTATGTTGATTATGGTAAAGAGAGATAAGCTCCTTTCCCCATGAGAGTAAATACCTCCTCAAACCAAGAAATCTTCTCTGTGGCAGATTCACAATGGTCCAGTGTAATTTATATGAACTCGTGTAGTTTCTTCCTTCCTACTTTTTTCCAATGTGCAGCAGTGGTATCAGGTCAAAGAATATTCTGGGCATATATAAGCATTGATGACATTAGCCGTCTACTTTTTAATTTATATTTGATTACCATTCAGAAGCTTGAAATCCTGTGTCTCTGCCTGTCCTTGTCTCATAGACACAGACTTTGAAGACGAACCATAACGTGTAGTTGGTGGATGGGGATAATTAAAATGGCTCCTATAAGACTTAGCTATTATCTAATCGTTCTTCTCAAGATGTTATTTTTTTCTGTACATAAAATATCATTTGTAAAACTTTCTATCTTTAATTCTTAATATAGTTTTGTATTGGTGGACATCTCTCCTTTCTTTGGTGAGAAAAATCACATAGTATTTCTCATGGCTCCATAGTGCAGGCTTACCTTCTTTTCTCCAAGTACATTTTGGCTCATCTGTATGACAGGTCGTATTTACATGGTAAAGTGACTTGGTTTTCAAGCATTTAGTTGCTAATCATCAATTCTACTTTTGTTTGTCCCCAAAGCCGTGGATCATACTGTTTATAGTAGCTCTGCTTGCAAAGAACAAAATTCTTAAAACAGTAACAAATGTCTGTCAGCAGGAAAATGTATAAATGTGTTAATATTAACACATTGTGCTACTATTTAATCATAAAAAGGATTAAACCACAGCTAAGACTTGAATTGCTAAATAGCACAAACCTAAAATCCCAAATATAATTTTGATGTAAAGACAAGTTGCAGAAAAATACACGTAATATGATTCTGTTTATATAAAGAAATATCTGTATCTTTTGTTAAAAACAAAGGTGTACACACAAGCAAAAATTCAGGATAAGAAGTACCTCTTGGGGAAATGGAGCATCTGAAATTAAATATGTGCACAGGGGGATTACAAGGGTTTGGTATGGTTCTATTTCTTAAGCTAATTTGAGAGTAGGCGTATTCATTTTCATCTGAGTTGTAAACCATGCATAAATATTACTTGTATCATTTTCTATATTTGATTTGTTTCATGATATTAAAATACTATGCTATATCATATTCTTAATGGGTAGAATTGTAGTGGTTTGATCATATCAGAAGCTGATTGGAATTTGGAGAAATGTGAGTCCTTACATACTTTTAGTAGGAAAGTAAATTAGTTCATTTTGGAGCATCATTTGGAATTTTTAGTAAAGGTGAAAATGTGCAGTCGCTTCTCTGAGTCTTCTTTCCTGTGTGTCTATTCATACAGATTACTCTCAACACTATTGTGTCACTTCCTAAACAATTTGTCAGGAAACAGATATTTTTTTTTAAAGATTTTATTTTTTTCCTTTTTCTCCCCAAAGCCCCCCAGTACATAGTTGTATATTCTTCGTTGTGGGTCCTTCTAGTTGTGGCATGTGGGACGCTGCCTCAGCGTGGTTTGATGAGCAGTGCCATGTCCGCGCCTGGGATTCGAACCAACGAAACACTGAGCGGGCTGCAGCGGAGCGTGCAAACTTAACCACTCGGCCACGGGGCCAGCCCCAGGGAAACAGATATTTTGAATATATCAAAAAGTCAATAGCTAGGCTTCTAAAATGACCTGACTCTCTCTAGCTGGGGTAAATTGCTGTTAAGTTGACTTTTGATCAAGACACCTCCATGTCCTTTTCTTCTTCCTTTTCTTTGACCAACTTCTCTTTCTTGCTTAAGCTTATGCCATATACCAGCAAGATCTTGTTAATTATGTCACACTACCAATCCTTCAATGGATGGTAACTTATTGTTAGAGTAAAATATAATATCAGAAGCTTATATGGATTCCTGGCATCCATTTGGAAAAATTTGCTCTTTTTTTAATCAATGAGAGTAGAGATATATTGTATTTTCTTTTTTTAATTTTTTTTTAAAGATTGGCACTAAGCTAGTATCTGTTGCCAATCTTCTTTTTTCCCTTCCTTTTCTTCTCCCCAAAGCCCCCCAGTACACATTGTTTATTCTAGTTGTGAGTGCCTCTAGTTGTGCTATGTGGGACGCCGCCTCAGCATGGCCTGACGAGCGGTGCCATGTCCGTGCCCAGGATCCGAACTGGCGAAAACCCTGGGCCACCAAAGCAGAGCACAAACTTAACCACTCAGCCATGGGGCCAGCCCCTGTATTTTCATCTTTGAAATTTTGTTTTGATATTTTAGAAGCATATCAATGTTCCATAGATACTTCCCTTTTCTGTTTGCAGATGTCAGTTATTAAAGGTCTTATTAAATGGTGTATTACATGTCAAAGTCAAATTATATTGTAAATAGACATATGTGAAATCATGTAAAAATATGAACCTCAAAGATTTGTTAGGCCGGCAAACACAAACATCTGCCAAGACAACAAACAGCCAGCTACTCTGATGTTTAGAAATTCTGCTCTTCGACGTTAACACCGCTCCCACTACCCAAATCCTGTGGTGAGAAAAGTGAACTAGGCATTTCAAATTGTAATTCTGTTTAAGCACATTGCTAAAATGTGAATGATTAAAACAATTTTTTGAAGACAGGCAAAGAAATTGGGCTTTGAAAGGAAACAAAATATATAAAATTATTCAGTTTTTTGTAAAATGGGGTGGAGTAGAGTAAAAGAACGTTGAATTACTATGAGCAAGTTAGTCCTGAGAAAACATTTGGAGAGTCAAAATTTAGGGAAGAATTGAAACAGTTATCCGTATAATTTTTGGAAAACAAGTTGTTTCTCTTAAAGACCAAGAATTTATAAAGAATCGATCTACATTGATTAAAGTCACTGGATAAATGCTCAACTGTCCATTTCACTTTGCTTGTGTAGACAGAACCTATGAATAGGCCGTGTCATCTGGGTGAGGGGAATTGAATTTGACAAAGGACAGAGAATGGGGTCACTACATAGTAAATTGCCTCCTCAAGTGCAATTATCTATTCATGACATAAATCCAATACAATTCTACCAGTCTTTGGTTTATTCCATATCCTTCTCCTTTTCTTCATTTTCTTGTTGACAACAAGTATTTTATTTGCTTGTACCAAAATCCTATTCAGTTCAGTCCTAGTAGGTGTTTTCATTGAAAACTGATGGATTTTCTCTAGTGGTTGCCACTAGAGAATATTTTCAACATTTTCTTTTATAGTATCGACCCTTATACCACGAAATTTCTTGGCAAAGTGAAGAGTATAGTGTAGTAAATATATACATACCTGAAAATTGATATTTTAAATTTCTTTAAAATTTATTTTGGGTAGCCACTTGAAGAAACCTCTAGGGAAAAAATAGTTCTATGTCTTCAACTCCCTTCAGATTAAAGGCAGCCCCATGTCCTAGCCCAGTGACAAACACATACAAAAATGAAACAAGTCAATACAGACGTTATGGTACTTGTAAGGATGCTGTGTTTCAATATAACCATATAGGCTGAATTATAATTCTTTTAGTAATTATTTTCAATTTTAAAAATTATCCCTAAGTAATGAAATAAATCATCTTGATTTTTAATCCGTAAGAAACATTATTACATTATTTTGATTATGGATACAAATATAGGGCTTCTTGAAAGGGAAAAAACCATGTATCATCTAATATCAGTTTGGGGAAGAATCATATTTTGAATGATTTATCAAGGTTACTTAAACTGCACAACTGTTGTAATGTTGGCACCAGGACAACATTAAAGGCAAGTGGGAAATATCAGATTATTTCAAGTTATATAGAATCACAAGCACATAAGCTGTTCCCTGTCCTAGGCTTATAAAAATAATTTTATCTCAAAGCACTAAAAACAATCATGAATGAGTTGGAGCCACCAAAAATATTGTTATATCCTATTGAGACTGCTGGAGTTTTGAAAAATTCAGAAATTTCCAAAGAACTTTAAATATCATAATAGCAGATGATATCAATGATCCATCCATGGTTACTTCTGAGGCCTTTTCCATTTTCATGCACTTGGACTTCTCTTGTGCTTTCCACTCTCAACAGCCAGTATCTGCATCTGTTTACCAGGGACCTGGCCTGGGCTCCCAGAGCTCACTGTGCCCCTGTTAACTGACAGCCTTAAGTGACAGAAAATTCATGTTACCCAGCAAACCTCCCTTAAACAATGACTGATCAGTGATGGGGTATAAATATTTCAGTTTCCTTGCTCCTGATTAGCACAGCTTCTGTGGTCTTCAAAATTCTAGTGCAGAATTGAATTACAGCTACTCTCTGTGGAGGTTTGCTTGCTGTTACACCTTTGCTTGAGCTCCTTAGCTTCTAAATCTCATATTCCCGCTCTTACAGTACCTCACCCCACTCCTAGGACATTTTCTGTGCACTGCCACGTAAATCCTTGTTTCAACATTTGCTTCTGGGGAACCCAAACTCAGACAGCTGGTCCCAGAGGTGCTTCTAGGTAGCAGAATCTCAGGATGGGATTCTGGAGTTAGATCCTTCTCTGACCAGACTACAATAGTAGCCATATTACTCATGGTGAGTAGAGTACTTTTTACCCCTGCTATGCTGTAGCATAGAGACAATTCTCAGACCAGAGACAATCAGTTGAAGAGGCTAATATTTCTTAAAGGGTCATCACATGACACAAAGTATATGCAGTAGTAATCTCTGTGGCCCTTATTCAAAAGGATGTATGGCCATTCGCCTAGGTAATGGTACACTGGGGAGAGAGAAATACCCAGATTTTACAAGAGATTTTTTACATTGTATCCAAGTTAGCATTGATACCAAGGACCGCTATTTGCACGGAGGTATATGAAATCAAGGTCGTAAATGAAGGCACGGCCAAAGTGAGTCTCTCAGTGGTTACAATGCATCCAAGGTAGCCATGTCCAGT
The DNA here is from genome assembly GCF_021613505.1 of Equus quagga. Lineage (NCBI taxonomy): Eukaryota > Metazoa > Chordata > Mammalia > Perissodactyla > Equidae > Equus > Equus quagga. Next base: position 23,194,360 of record NC_060272.1, on the reverse strand, counting down.
CCCTGAGGGAATATTTAAAATGGATATACTTAGCACCTGGAAGAACCTCAGTTATTTCTTTGAACACTGGAGTAAGTCCTCTTGAAACTTACACTTCTGCCCAAGATTGTAAATCAGAAGCAGTGCCATATATGGAGTTAAAAGCTAGAGATTACTGCCGCTTTCAAAGCTGTAAAGGATGATGAGTTGGTTGTCCCTGTCATGTCCTTGTTTATTTCACAGTTTAGCCTATGTAAAAAAGCAGTTCCTAGTAGATGACGGTGCACCACTACAAACTTAATGTTTAACCATTCCTGTGCCTAATGTGGTATCTCCACTAGAAGCCATCAATAAAACCTCTGCTCTGGTACATCATATTTTGTACAGATCTGGCATATGTGTTCTTTTCAAAATGCATTAGGACAAAAAATATTCACTCAGAATGGACGCTACTACAAATGTAAGGTCTTGTTCCAAGACTATACTTACTCTTCTGCCCTTTGGTACAGTATATTCCAAAGGGACCTAAAACTCTGGACATCCCACAGAAGTATATTGGTGATATGATGTTAATTGGACCTGAAGAACAGAAAGTGGTAGGTGCTCTAAATGCTCTTGTAAGATATATATATTCCAAAGAGTGGAAAATAAACTCTTCAAAGTCATTCCATTTTGTAGAAACTTTTAGGATTCCAGTGATGAGGAGCATGACAAGAGATATCCTCCAAGTTGAAAGGAGAGTTTTTGTACGTTGAAATTCCTACCTCTACCTCTCTGTGCTTGGTAAGCCAGTTTGGATTTTGGCCTGTGTGAAATACTGTTCTGAATATGTATTGGGTAATTTTGAAGGCTGTCTGTTGTGAGTGAGTACAATCATACTTTCTCCTTGGCCATGAGAGCCAACGTATTCAATGGTGCTGCTAGAGATGTTAATGAGAGGTAACATACCATTTGGAAACTTCAAAAGCTTCAATAGAGAGTTGCAGTATAGAAACGTGGGCTTGAAGAGCAAGGTTATGCTGTCTGCATCAACTACATCATTTGCAAAATATGAGCAGGCACAGCACCTGTCCACCATGTAATAGTAATATAAATCTGGGGTAGAGATCATCAGATCCAGAAGACAAAGAAGTTATGTGAATAGGTGGCCAAGGCTCCAGGATACATACATTTGTAGACTAATGATGTTCCCTCACCTGAGATCTATGTTCTAATGGAGTTTTCTTAGCTGTTGGAGGAAAAGTCAGGTGTGGGTTTGTGGATAGTTTGGCTCAATGTGTTTTTGTGATCTGAAAATGACTGCTACTAGAAAACAGCAACGCCAAGTGTGGATGTCCCTTAAACACAGGAATGAATGGAAGTCTTCCCAGTGGCAGAGCTTTGGAGGGGTACCTGGCCATCCACTGTGTATGGAGAGAGAAATGACTTGAGGTGAGAATATCTATGAACTCCTAGATAGTGGCTAATAGCTTATCTTGTTGATTAGAAGTCTGGAAGGAGAAATACTAGAAGAGTGGGATAAGGAGATCTGGGGAAAAGGCATAGGAATGGACAAATGGAAATAGGACAAAAGTGTGAGCAAGGCTAAGTCTCAGGTCTCAGTCTCAGGTTAATACACAACCTAGATCATCCATTGCAAAGGAGGCACTTAATACAAGGGGATATAAATATTCATCGCATAGATGTCAGTCAGCCTCTATTCCCAGTGATAGAGAATGGGCCCCCAAATTGAGTAGGCATAGGGCTATGCATGGGCCCAATAACATGATGTGCCCAAGGCTGATCTGGCCATTACCATTACTGAAAATCGAAATTGTGAGCTGTAGGATCCAATTCAGTATCTCAATATGAGCTTTAAAGAAATCCACCAGAAACTGTCAAGTTGATTACAGTAGAGCTCTTCAAACTTGTAAAAGGTCATTTATTCTGCATGATTTGTAATTTGTGCAAAGGGTTGCCTTTTCCAGCATAGTGCCTTGCAACAGCACCACTATCCAAGGACTAAGTATCTCATTTACTGACATGACATAACATTGCCACTGCATTGTCCAAGAGATCTGCCTTTCGATGAGGAGTGTGACAGTAAACATGATCATGGGACCCATTGGTCATACCTTATAGTGAATCACTAGAACTGCCATTTTGATAGAACATTGGAAAGACCTCTTAAAGGCACACCTGAAGTGTCAAGTTGTAGATGGAACTCCATGAGATTAAGATACTATTCTTCATGGTGCATCACGTGCCAGAATTCAATGACCATTATGTGCTTCCGTGTCTCTGAGAGAAGGAATAAAATTGTCTTGAGATCCAGGAGTTGAAGTAAGAATGTTTCCTCTCACCTTCAACCCAAGGGAGTTATTCGGAGAATGTGTGTTTCCTCTTCTCACAATTTAAAATTCAATATGTTTAGATCCTGGGAAACACCAGAGGACAAATTAAGACTTCTATTGAAAATAGATATATCACTGCCATGTGGTCATTTTTAGATACTTCTTACAGTAAACAAGTAGACAAGAAATGGAATACTTAATCTTGTTTATCAGGAGAAGGCAGAGTATTAGATACTTAATTTAGGTAGGAAGAAGTAAGTCTGGAAACCCAGGGAAGCCACTTGTCATCTCCTCCTGCTCCCAATTATGATTGAACTATGAACAGGCAATTAACAGACAAGTGACTGGTAACCAGGGGCTCAGGGCTGTCAACAGTGAAGGTTACTTGGAAGAGCACCACAGATTACAGAAGTATAGGACCAGTGTTTGGATAAACTACAGTGAGTGGCAGAGGCAGTCGTTTCACCATTGAAAGAGCAGTGATTTGTCCTGACCAAAACTGAAATATTTTAGGGCAATTACAACCGTGGCAACAACTTCAGCAGCATGGGTGGGCTGTAGCCTATCACGTTGATCAACCTCTTTAGAGTTTTTCTTTTTGGAGTCATGACTCGTAACCATTCTGAAGAATCAGTGCAGAGAATCCAATGTGAGACATGCGGTATCTGAGCTTGCAGCAGATGCTGTGTTGCTTTGTCTATGCCCTCTCCTATCTCTTCATCAGTTTTGTGCACGATACTCTCCAATGTGCTGTTATTACCAAGAACTAACACTGAGTGCCTTTATGGGAGAGCTTCCCTTAGGCTCCTGAAGATCACTTTCCCTGCAATTGCAAGGATAGCTGGAAGTGCCTGGTAATTTCCATCCCCTCAGAGGCATACCCTAACTAATGTCAGATTGATATGGCACAACTGATTTGGACTTGCTGAAGCATATCCATCACTGGACTGTGAACTCAGTAGGACTTTATGCCACAAACTTACTCGCCTTTTTTCCAGGTCTCCACTCCCACTCCATACTAGTCTTTCCTGGTAATATTTCCTTTCTCATAAGCCACTTTTATAAAATTCCTCATCTCAGAGTGTGCTTTTGGTGAATCCAGTCTATGAGAAATGCAAAATGTAGTCTTTTAAATCAGTTAATTGTAAAAGTAATGTTCCAAATTTTTATTAGGAGATTTACCACGTTAGAATAAGGTGCACTTAAACATAGTAAAATAGGATAAGATAATAGCATGCCACAAATGCATCAGTATGCTTTATTAATGATCATTCACCTGTTTATCTTTCCCCAGTCCTCTCCCCAATAATCCTTATATAAATAATGATGAATTTTTTTAAATGTCTGAGCATATTAGTCAATGAAAAAAAAATTGGTTTCTCTCGATAGTTCCCTATGACCTGACTATAACATTCATAGACACAAAACATCCAATTTACAAAACTGCAAATGAATCTGGTTGAATATAAATTGAGGTAAGTGCTCTTTGACATGTTTTCCACAAATCTTTGAAATGCGTTGATGCAGAGATTAAACGTCTTGCATTCCTTTATCTACTTAAAATTTTACTGTAAATTTTTTAATACATACACAAAGGTAAACAGAAAAATTCAAACTGTGACCCTTAAGAAATGAAACATTACTGATACGTTATGAGTATACTTGAAGCACCGCAAAGGCACCTTCCTTCCTCTCGTATTTTGCCTTATCAATTTTATTGTGGAATAATTCACATATAATAAACTGCATCTACCCAAAATGTACAATTTGATGAGTTTTGAGAGTTGTGTAAACCTGTGAAGACACCACCACAACCAAGATACGGAACATTTCATTCACCCTAAGATTTCCCTCATATTGCTTTGGAGTCCATATCTCTCTCTGCCTCTGGCCCATGAAACCATTGATCTGTTTCTGTTACTATAATTGGTTCACCTTTTTATATAAATGGAATCAAATGATATGCAGTCTTTTGTGACTGGCTTCTTTCCTTGAACATGATTTTGAAATTCATCCACATTGTTTGGTGTAACAGTATTCATTCCTTTTGATCACCTAGAGTCACGTGAATGCTTTACCCAGCTTCTCCCACAGGTGGCACCTTATATAACTATAGTAGGATATCAAAACCGTGACATGATATGTTTCACTAGACTACATACCTAACTTAGTTATCAGTAGTTCTTTATATGCATCCATATAAGTTTGGGCATAGTTCTATGCATTTATGCCCCATGTATAGATTTGTGTAACCATCAACAAAATCAAGATACAGAATTATTCTATCACCATAAGGAAATCCCTCATGTTACTCCTTTATAGTCTCACCTCCTCTCCATCCCTCTCTCTTGTCCATCGCAATTTTGTTTTCCTTCTCTGTAATTTTCTCATTTCAGTAATGTCACATAAATGGAATCATAGAGCATATAATCTTTTGAGATTGACTCTTTCTCCTTGAACCTAATGCTCTCGAGGTCCATCCCGGTGCTTGCGTGTATCAACAGTCCATTCCCTTTTGCTATTGACTAGTGTTCCATTGTATAAATACAGTGTATTTTTTTTAACTGTTCACCTGTTGATAGACATTGTGTTATTTGCAAATTTAGCCATTACCATTAAAACTATTGTGAAAATCCACATACAAGTGTTTATTTGAGTAGAATATGTTTTCAGTTCTATTTCCTAAATACCTAGAAGTAGGATTTCTGGGTTTTATGGTAAGTGCTTACTAACTTTGTAAGAAACTGGTAAACTTTTCCAAAGTGGTGGTGCCATCTTACTTTCTACCAACAGTGGTTTGTTGATCTTATTACTGAGTTGCAATGCAATATTTTCTCCCTTATATGATTTCCCTTTTTGTTTTGTTAATGGTAACATTCAAAGAGCAAAGTTTTTTCATTTTGATAAAACTCAAATAGTATACTTTTCTTCATTTATGATTACTCTGTTTGTGTCCTATATAAGAAACCCAAGTGTCAGAAAGACTTCCTGTCTCTATGTTTTCTTCTATTAGATTTTAGTTTTAGCTTTCACATTTAGGGTTATGATCAAATTTGAAAGAAAAATATGGTTAGGTTGTAAGCTAAGTGTTGATGTTCCCTTTTTTTCAAAAGTACTCTTTTTAGAAAGACTTTCCTTCACATGTTGAATTATGTGGTGACTTTGTCGAAAAGCAATTGAGATATGTGTGCCTCTATTGCTGGACTCTCGGTTTCTTTGTTCTGTATATCTTTAATTTCACCGGTTCTGCAGTTTCTTAATCTTTTTTGCTTTTCATATGTCTTGAAATTAGGTAAATACTTCAATTTTGTTTGACTTACTTATATTTTCTTTGGCGGTTATTTTCATATAAGCTGCAACTTCAACTTGTCCATTTAAACCTAAGTGGAGCTTACTTGCCTCTATTGGTCATTTTGTAAAATTGAAATCTTAATATTTTAAACCATGGATATTGTACCTCTCAATTATTTAGATCTTTAATGTATCTCAGTATTCTATAGTTTTCAGAGTGTCTGCTTTTAAAAAAATTTATTCACACATATTGCATGTTGTTTAACACTAGTGTGAATCAAAATTGTTCTCTTTTATTTCATTTGCCTAATTTTTAATGACTTTATATAAGAATACAATTGAGTTTTTTGTGTGAGCTTTTTAACCTATGACTTTACTCAATTTGTTTTTTGGTCTGTTAGTTGTTTTGTAGAATCCTGAGAATTTTACTCAAAAAGAGGCACATCAGATATAAATAGAAAGTTTTACATTTTACTTTTCAGTCTGTGTAGCTCCTTCCTTCTTTCCTTCCTTCCTTTTGTCTTATTAAAAAGGCTAAGTACTGTGATACAGTATTGCGTAGAAGTGATGAGAACAGATGGCTCTTGCCCTTATATGGAGTCTTAATGGGAGAGCATTGAAATATTGTGTTAATTGTAGTTTTTTTCATATAAGGCCTTTATTAGAGGGAATTCCATTCTACTCCTAGTTTTGTGAGGGTTTTTATCATCAATGTGTGTTGAATTTTATCAAATCCTTTTCTGTAACTTTAGAGATGCTAATGTGATTTATCCCTTTTTCTCTTGATAGAGTGTATTATGTGATGTGATATTTGCATGTTAAATCAACCTTGCATTCCTCAGATAAACCCCACTCATTCATTTTTCATATGTTGCTTTATTTTAATGGTTAAATTTTGTTAAAAGTTATTCATCTATGGTCTTGAGGGATATTGGTTTGAAGTTTTGTCTTATTTGGTTTTTCTTGCAATAACTTTGTTTCTGGTAAGAGCATAATGCTGACTTTATAAAATAATCTTCTAAAATGCATTAGTTTTATACAGCTGCCATAACAAATTACCACAAGCTTAGTGCCTTATAAAAAACTCAAACGTTTATTATCTTACAGTTATGTAGATTAGAAGTCTGACATGGCTCTCACCCGGGTAAAGTTAAGGTGTTGACAGCGTTGTTTTTCCTTCAGGAAGCTCCAGAAGAATCTGATTCCTTACATTTTCCAGTTTCTAAAGATCACCTACATCCCTTGGCTCATATCCCTCTTCCTGCATCTTCAAATCAGCCATGTGACATTTGTGACCATTCTTCCTTGTGCCATCTCTCTCATTCATCTCTCTCATTCATCCTCAGCTGGGGAAAGGTTCTCTCATTTTTTCCGGGGGAAGGTGGGGGGGGGGGGGGGGGGCAAAGATTAGCCCTGAGCTAACATCTGCCTCCAATCCTCCTCTTTTTGCTGAGGAAGACTGACCCTGAACTAACATCTGTGCCCATCTTCCTCTACTTTATATGTGGGACGCCTACCACAGCATGGCTTGACAAGCGGTGCCATGTCTGCACCTGGTATCCACACCAGTGAACCCCAGGCCACCGGAGTGGAAGGTGCACACTTAACTGCTGCACCACCAGGCTGGCCCCAGGTTCTCTGATTTTAAGGACCCATTATTAGATTGTTCCCACCCATATCACCAGAATACTCTCCCATCTCAAGATCCTTAACTTAATCCCATCTTAAGAGAGTCCCTCTTGCTGTGTAAGGTATCATATTCACAGGTTCCAAGAATTAGGACATCGAGGCTGGCCCAGTGGCGCAGCAGTTAAGTTCGCACTTTCTGCTTTGGCAGCCCTGGGTCCGCTGGTTTGGATCCCAGGTGCGGACGTGGCACCGCTTGGCAAGCCATGCTGTGGTAGGCGTCCCACATAAGAGTAGAGGAAGATGGGCACAGACGTTAGTTCAGGGCCAGTTTTCCTCAGCAAAAAGAGGAGGATTGGCAGCAGATGTTAGCTCAGGGCTAATCTTCCTCAAAAAAAAAAAAAAAGAATTAGGACATGAACATCTTGAACTTCTCGTGGGTTAGGAATGAGGGGTACACTATTCTGCCTCCCACAGGAAGCCTTCTGTCTTCCATTTTATGAGCTAGTTTAAGATTGGTAATATTTCTAAGTGTTCTGTAGAATTTGGCAGTGAAGCCTTCTGGGCCACAACTATTCTTTGTCCAGAAGTTTTTAACTACATACTAAACGTATTTAATAGTTACAGAAGTAAGGCTCTCTCTTTCTTCTTGGATGAACTTCTTTTTAAGGACTTTTTTCTCCCCATTTGTTCTAATTTGTTGAATTGTTGAAGAGAGAATATGAGATTGTTAACTTACAGCAATAACATTCTCATATTATCTCCTTATGTCTGGAATCTGTGATAATGACCACATTGTCATTCCTGATATTTGTATTTTGTGTTCTCTCTCTCTTTCTTTCTGTCTAATACACATCAATTTTGTTAAACTTTCAAAAATATAGCTTTGGCTTTGTTAAATTTTTCTTTCTCTTGTCTATTTTCTATTTCTTTAATTTATAACCTTATATTTATTGTGTACTTCCTTCTAATTAGGTTACATTACTCTTTTTCTGTTTTTTGTAGTGGAACCTTATTGCCTTGGACTTCTGTCCTACTGAATTGTACAGTAATGAATTACTCTTTTTTAATATAAATATTTAGAGCTATAAATTTCCCTCTAAACACTTCTTTAGCTGTCTCCCCAAATTTTCTGTTGTATTTAATTATCATTTTGTTTGAAATATTTTCTAAATTCTTTCAGAGTTAAAGACAAATGGGGGTTAGAATTACAGATAATTGAGAGAGGATCACATAAAGGAAGTCTGCCATAGTTGTTGCTTATGCTTCTGTGCCACCAAGGAAGCAAAACCACTTTCAACCAGTGGACATGTCTGTAGCTAAATTACTTGCTGGAGATTATTTCTTTGATCCATGCATTATTTCAAAGTATGAGGAATGATTTTCAAATCTTTGAAATTTCACTAGATTCTTTATTATTCGTTTACTACTTCTGTGTAATATCAAACATTTTACATTTTCCATGTCTTTTTTTTTTTATGGCTCAGCATGTTGTTTATCTTGGTGAGTGTACCATGTGCACATTATAAGAATATTCCACCTTTGTCGTTTATAGTGTCCTGTGTATATCAATTAGGCCAAGAGAACTGACAGTGTTGCTCTGTATTTTTAGTGCACATATATAGATATGTACATAATGTATGTATATAACGTGGAGGATAGTGTCCTCTATATTTTTATAATTCTTTGACTAGTTATGCTTTTAATTGCTGAGAAAGGAGTGTTAAAATCTCCACTATGATTGTGCACTTATTTATTTATCCCATTGGTTTTGTCAGTTTTTGCCTTTTTAAAATGGTCATACTCTCTAATTGGTTGTATACACGTTTGTGATACTTAAGTTTTGCTGAGAAGTGATCTTTTTATCATTATGAAATTGTTTTCCTCATTTCTTTGTAATACTCTTTGTCATCAAGTTTATTTCATCTGATGTTACTATAGCCACTCAAGCCTTTCTATGCTTATGGTTTGCCTTGTATGTACATGTTTTTCCATTCTATTATTTTTAATCTTTTTTTGTCTTCATAATTAAAATGAATTTCTTGTAGATAGTATATAATTGGGTCTTATGTTTTAATCTATTTTCTGTCTGCCTTTTAATTGTGGTATTTAGTTCATTAACGTTTAATGTGATGATTGATATGATTGAATTTATATTAACAATTTATTGTTTATTACTCTTCCCTCTGTTTTCATATTTACTCCCAATTTTTAATTATATAAATGTAATCCAATTTAGTTTATATATTGATATATTTAGTTATATGTATTTACTTTTGTTGTAGTTACTCTAGAGAGTAAAATATTATCAAGTTATGTCACATAAAATATAGAAAACTTACAACTATGTGAGTCCTTCCCCTTTCCACCCTCTATACTCTATATGACACATGCATTGTATCTACATACATTCCATATCCCATAATTTCCTAATTTTTGCTTTAGACAGTCATATCTATTTTAGATAAATGAAGAAAAATACAATATTCTATTTTTACCCACTTATTTACCATTTGCAATATTTGCATTCAATTCTAAAGATTCAGTTTCCTTCTGGTTTCATTTCACTTCAGACGTAAAAACTTTTTTTAGCATTTTTTTGTACTAGTGGTATGGGAACAACCTGTCATCTTACTTTCCTTGTATCTGAATATACGTTTCATTGGCCTTATCTTAAAGAATATTTTTGCTAGATCTAGAAGAGGTATAGACATTTTTTCTTCTTTCAGCATCTCAAAAATATTGCTCCACAGAATTTTGGTCTCCATTGTTTCTAGTCAGAAGCTTAAGTGATATTTATCATCATTTTTCTCTGGCTTCTGTCAAGATTTTCTCTTTACCTTTGTTTTCCAGATATTAGCTTTTATGTGTCTAGGTAATGTCTTCTTCAAATTTATCCTATTGAGCTTTGGTGAAATTTTTGCCCATTATTCTATCACTTAAATTTTTTGCCTCATTTTCTCTCTCCTTTCATTCGTAAATTAACCATACATTAGATGTGATATTGTCCCAAAGTCCTTGAGAGTAACTTTATTTTTAATCGGTCTTTTTATCTCTTTCACTCAAATTGGAAAATTTATATTTTTCTTTCTATACTTTCTGTGACTTTTTTATCTTCACTCTACTATTTTGTTTATTTCAGACATATTTTTCAGTTCTAAATTTTTCTTTTCTATCATATATTTCTTTGCTGAGATTCTTAGTTTTTCACTCACTAAAATTATATATTAATTTATCACACTAAGCCTAGTTATAACAGCTACTTTAAATAGTCTTTTCTTATCTGTGTCATCTCAGAATTGAGACCTCTTGATTGTCTTGAAACTTAAAGAAATGGATCATATTCTAGGTCTTTATATTTTGAGTCTTGAATTGTTATGTCATGGGTATGATAAATGCTATATTGTGGAGATTTGAAATTCTCTTAATTGCTCCAAATATTGGTAATTTTAAAAAGCATTGGTGGTGGAAACCAACTTGTTTGGATTCAAATTATAGACTGTCATGCCTGAATTGGAGAACAGCTCAGAATTCACTTTAGTTATTTCAGCTTTATTTGCAGGCTAATTAAATTCATCTTTACACATGATATATCCAAACATTTATTTAAGTTTATTTTAATTTCTCTCAGCAATAGTTAGTAGTTGTCAGAGTGCAAATCTTACACATCATTTGTCAGATATATCCCTAAATAATTTATATTTTGAGGCTATTGTAAAGGCATTTTTAAAAATTTCAATTTCCAGTTGTTTGTTGGTAGTATGTAGAAATGCAGTTGAATTTTCCATAGTAATCTTGGATCCTGTATACAAGATAAAGTCACTTATTAGTTTTAGGAGCTTTTTTGTGCAGTCCATCAGATTTTTAACATAGACAGACATGCCATTTATGAGTAAAGAGCTTAACTTTTCTTTACAGTTGAGATGACTTTATTTATTTTTCTTGTTTTATTGCATTGACTGGAACCTTTAATACAATGATAAATAAAACAGTGCAAACAGATGTCCTTGCTTTGCTCTTGATGTTAGAGCCAAATTATAGGTTTTTAACATTAGGTATGAGGCTTACTGTAGGGCTTTTGTAGATGACGTTTATATTAACTAGAGGGTGTTTCCTTCTAGTCCTAGTTTTCTGAGAGTTTTACCAAGAATGGATGTTAGATTTTGTCAAATGCTTTTTATGCATCTATTGAGATACAATCCCTTTTTTGATTGTTAATATGATGAATTACCTGGATGAATTTTTTACTGTTAACAGCCTTTCATTTCTAGGATAAACCATACTTGACTATGATATCACTTTTATATATTGTTAGATTTGGTTTACTAATATTTTATTAAGAATTTTTGCATCTCTCTTCATGAGAATATTCATCTCAAATTTTCTGTCCATATAATATTACCTTCTGGTTTTGGTATCATAATTGTAGTCTTATAGAATAAGATGGGAAGTATTCATTTCCCTTCAATTTTATTAAGGAAGTAGCATATAATTTGTATTATTTCATCCTTAAATATTTCATAGAATTCAACAGTGAAGATATCAGTCTGGCATATGTTTTGTGTGAAGGTGTTTAAATACAAATTCAGTTTCTTTAATAGATACCTGGTTGCTTAGGTTATCTATTTTTTTCTTAAGTGAAATTTAAAAGTATGTATCTTTCAAGTAATTCATCCATCTTATCTAAGTTGTGTAATTCATTATTATAAAAGTTATTCTTATATTCCCTTATCATTTTTAATATATTTTGAATTTTTATTCCTGTGACCTCTGTAAATTCTGATAACATTAATGTCTTATCTTTTTTCCCTAATATATATCTTTTATCAATTTATTTTATATTTTAGATAGCCACTTTTTGGTTTCATTAGTTTTTCTCTATTGTTCTTTGATTTCTACTGTGATCTAAATAATTTCCTTTTTTCCTCTTATTTTGGGTTTAATTTGCTCTTGTTTTCCTAGTTTCTTAACGTAGAAGGTAAAGCCAGCTGAGAAAGCAGATTTTAGACCTTTCTTCTTTTCTCATATGGGCATTTAATGCTATAAATTTTATGCTAGATAAGTTTAGTGGTATTTTTTAATAATTAATATGTTTTGCTTTGCTTTTCAGTAAGTATAAAATAATTTATAATTTCTTTTGTGACTTATGAGCTCTTTAGAATGTGGTATTTAGTTTCCAAAGGAATGTATCTTTCTGTTATTGAGTTTTATTTTAATATCATTGTGGTCAAAAAACATACTTTGTGTGACATGAATCTTAATTATATTGCAACTTCTATTGTAGTGCAAACTATGGTCTATTAGATTCTGGCCCAAACTCTACTCTAATCTTCAGAAATATTTTGTACACACGAAAACTATGCGTATTCATTTCCTTTCGGGTAAAGTTATCTGTAAATTTCTCTTAGGTTAAGTTGGTTGATAGAGTTCAAATCCTCTAAACACTGATTTTCTGTCTAGTTGATCACTTATTGATATTGAACATAATCAACAGAGAAAATAAATTTATTTTCCTATAAAAGTAATAGTTTAGTTAAATTGAATTCTGTCACTGTATTCTTTGTTTATGTAAAATGTTATCGTAAGTACACATATTGAATATTTTCATGAAAAGGAGGTAGAATAATTGAGAGTATTGAGCCATTCAGCTTAAAGTCAGCACTAGCTCTGACACTTACTAGTTGTGCAATCTCAAGAAACTTATTTACTTTTTTCTTTATTTATTAAATGACAATTTCAAATGTTATTATTCCAGAGAGCTTTGGGGAATAGAAAGAGACAAGTGTCTCACATACAGTATGCACTGAATAAATTTTAGCTAATATGTGACCATTTTGCTTTACAATATAATGTAAAGTTTTATTATTTAATCATATGCTACACAATCATAATGTCCTTTTAGTCTCATAATGTGTGGGAGATATTATTTTATACCTGTAATTCAAGTGATAAAATTGAAATGTAGTAAGATTAAGCGACTTGCCTAAGGTTAGATAGTTACTAAGACAAAAAATGATTAATAGAACTCAAGTTTCTGACTGCAAAGTATATTTTAGCTGAAGCTTTTCTAGATATAAATGTTATATTCTTTGTTTAAGAAAGATAAAAATTAGTATGTTTTTGTGTTTTGAAAATTAACTAGATACAGATTCAGAGGTAGATAAAAATGGTCTCATACTGGGCCTCGTGTTAAGTCGATATGAACCACTGCAGCCATGCCAGTTGTTAAATTACTGAAATTCATTCCCTGGCAGGTAGGAAAATATATGCTGCTCAGGCTCCCACATTTCTGTCATCTCATCAATCCGGTCTCGTTCTGAAGACCCCCAGGAAGTCCTTGCTAACACTTGGTACCACAGAAGATCTCCAGGAGCCTATTTCAGTGTATGGGAAACAATGGACAATATTGTTAATTTGTTCCTGCCCACTATTTATTGTTAAATATTTTGAGTATCATTCAATTTACAAATGGCTTCTGGAAGAGGCAGATGGATGCCTTTTTGTGGTATCATGCCAGAAATTGCTGCAGAATAAGCTCATTCAGATTGAGGTTTTCCTAGCTATTATTGAGCAATTAACATGTGCAAGGCAATTTACTAGGTGTTTTAGCATACATCCATGGGGAAAATGATGACTAATAGTTTCCCAGTGCCAGAAGAGGGAATTTATTAACTAGTTGTTCAATTGCCCCTCTCCTAAAGATGTTGATTATTCTCTGCATCTCCTGACTTAGAAAATCAACTCAGGAGATATGTGCAGAGATAGACTTTGTTATTCATTTACAATTGCAATATAAAAATCAGGATTTCAGAGTCTGGCTACATCTATAAATAGCATTACCTTCTCTAGCAGTTGATGCACTCTGCCTTCACACAATATATTGTTAATAAAGGAAAAAGAGAAACTTATTTTATAGCTATGTAGGGAAAATATTTGTTTATATGGGTGTTATAGATAAATAAGGATCTAGGAAGGACTTTTTATCTCTGCACTTGCTTTCTTGTTTAAGGCATTTGCACATATGATCACAAATATAGCTATGTTTAAGGGGTGGTTGAGGTAGGAGGTGGGATAGTGTCAGTGTGCACATGGACTAAAATCATTGCCACTCCAGCTGAGATTGCTAGGGCACACTAACAGATTTTAGGCAAATCCAGATGTAGAAAATTACATTTCCTAATTGAAAGTTGTATAGTTTGTTAATCATGGAAGATGTCTTCATCTTTCTCATCTTTAACCACACAATCATTTGTGAATTGAATAGAGAAGTATTATTTTTTAGGTAAAAATATAGACAAAAACTAAAATCTGGAGGGGAAGACCTTAGAGCAAAGATGAGTTGAACATCTGAAAGTCATATGAGAGAAACTGTACAAAGTCTCTTTTCTGTCTGCATTTAAATGCAGGTCTTTATTTCTGTCAGTTATGAACTGTCAATCTAGGCATCACTGGTAACTTTACAAGTGATTGTTAAAACTCCTTAAACCTAGAAATAAAGAGCTATAAAATTGAAAATAATTTGAAAATTCTCTCAATTCTCTCAACAAAGAGAACAATATAAATTTTGTAGGGAAATCACAGGTCCACACCTCAGAGGAATGCTTACAGGCAGAACTGTATCATGGGTAGCACATGAACGTTATGCATGTGTTATCCATGAATGCATACCATTTGAATAATGCCAATGTGTACTTTGCCTTTAGCATTTTTATCATCTATTTCTATTCCCATATACTGCATTCTGTTTAGCTCTAGTTTCTCTAAATTTTATTATTAATTACTAATCCAAATTTTACTATATTTTCTCCAATATTTTCTTTTCTTTTATTTTTTGCTGAGGAAGATTTACCCTGAGCTAACATCTGCTGCCAGTCTTCCTCTTGTTTTTCTGTATGTGAGCACCACCACAGCATGGCCACTGACAGAGGAGTGGAGTAGGTCCATGGCTGGGATCCAAACCTGGGCTACCAAAGCAGAGTGTGAGGAACTTAACCACTAGGCCACCAGGGCTGGCCCTCTGATATTTTCTAATTTGAATATATTTTCCACATAAATGTAATTGTGTTCCCCTTATTGGATTTCCTTTCCCAATAACTATATTCTGAATTAATTTCAGCGACCTTTATTACTAATGAAAACTATCACTATCTATCAAATGTCTAAGCCTTGACTTATTGCAGAATTTATTTATTTTTTTAAAGATGATACATTTGGTTTTTTGGTTTTGTTTTTTTGCCAAGAAAGTTTCACCCTGAGCTAACATCTGTTGCCAGTCTTCCTCTTTTTTTTCCCTTCCCCAAGCCCTAATACATGATTGTATACATCTAGTTGTAAGTCCCTCTAGTTCTTCTATATGAGCGCCTGCCACAGCATGGCAGCTGACAGACAGATGGTGTGATTCCATGACTGGGAAACCAACCCAGGCTGCCAAAGTGGTGAGAGCACCATGCTTTAACAACTGGATCATCCGGGCTGGCTCCAGAATTTATTTTTTAAATGTGCTACTAGGTTATCATTTTTAAGAGTTTTTAGCTACCCAGGAAGCAGTGAGTTTTAATAGGTGGAAAAGATCAAATCAAATTATATTCTGGCTTAAGGAAATCTTAAAAATGGAGGCTTCAAAAAAGGAATTCAAGAATGGGAGAAGTAGCTGAATATGCTGATGTTCTTTCCAAAACATCTCTTATCATTTTTATCCACAATTTTTAGAGGAGATTCAATTCATGAGAATTAAAAGCAAAACTGGGACAGTGACATTTAAGACACCTAGAACCTAAGACTCCATCTATGTGGAAAGCTTTTCATAATTCAGTTATAGCCTTTCCTGAGATAGGTGAACTCATTTGAGCCATTTCAAGTAGGATTCTGTGCACATTGTGATCTCAGAATTGCTCTATTAAAAGCATATAACAGCTCCGTGACTACTGCTGACAGAGGTTGTCTTTCATTACCAGTCTGTGCGGACCTTTTGACAGGATGTGATCTGGGTGGCTGTGACACCTCATTGATCCACTTAGAGTCTATCCCTGGTTGTTCCGTAACAGCTATGAATTGGTTTCCTTCTCATTCCTTCTAATAATCAGTCTAGGGATTTTCTGAGAAAGTTTTGGGTCTGATTGAAATCTGAGTGGTGATTTTGAGAATATTATAAATTACACTAGAAATCTATCAATTTAAAAAAATTTAGATAGTTCTTGTTGTTTATTTAGTTATGTATTTTGCAAACATAGAATTAATAGAGGTTACTAAAACTGTAGAGAAAATTGATCATTGCCCTGAAATACCATTTATTGCTGTTACACTTAACATTGAATTTTTGAAATGATGATTCTGTGTCTCAATCGTGTCATTGTAAAATGGGAATAGCAGCATCAGTATTATTCTTAGAATGTTTTTCTTGAAAACAATTATTAAATATTACTCAGAATAAGAGTGATGATATGAAAGTCAGGTTGATAGAGGTAGCTGGAAATATAATGTTGTGTCTCTAAACAAGAACCTTTATTATCATTAAGCCTGAATGTTATCCAGAGTTCTTTGTTAATTTCTGCTTGCAGTCCAAAATTTGCCATCAAATGAGTTCTGCTTTTGATACATAGATTAAAAAAGCAATTTTAAATTTCAATATTATATACACCAAATTATGAAACAAAAAACTATTTTAATAAAATGACTTTTAGCCATTATGAATTTTCTCATGAATAGATTTTTTCCAACCATTTATTATTTATATCAATCGGGTCATTTGCAGAATGCCAATTAGTATTGAAGAATTTCAAACCTAACTATGGGAAGCATTGGGTTTTATGTAGGGAATAAAACATTCTTGGAAGGAAGACAGAAGTATAGATAGAAATACTATGATTTTGTGACTAATATTTTCCTATTTATCATCACACTGACAGAAAACTCACTAATTTGTAACATTGTCAGAGAGTAGAATTAAATGGATTTACTTTCCAGAACTGAGGCATTTATTCCTATGGTTCTGTGTTATAATTTGAGACTGATGTATTGTATAGTTTATATAACCAACAATTTGTATCTTGAAAACAATAGGAAATAAATATGATTTGTCTGATTGGCCATAGAAATTCAAAGAATTAAATAATAGCACCTAAATAGTTATTTCACCCCAGTGTATCCATCAGGTCTGTGATCTGAATCATTTTGCTATTGGCTGAGGTTCATAGCTCACAGTTTCTGTATTCAATACCAAGTTGGTTAATGTCCTACAGGGCAATACGATTGTAACTATTGAAGTTATCTTTTCTATTAAACAGAAATCTCCAGGTTAACGCATAACTTCAGTGTCAGAGCTCTAGTCAATTAGTAAATACCAAAGTCAATCATGGGTAAATTCTCAAAATAATTAAATCATCTATAGATGGGCTTGTTAAATAATGCCCCAGTTTGACATTGAAAAGCTATTCTGTAGTCTTAATTTTCAAGTTAGGTAAGTATTATTAATACGTTTAAACAGCATTTGTTGAACCTCTTGCTCTACGTCAAGCATCAAATACTATGCCAAACAAAGGCTCTGTCTGCTTTCCGAGCATCACAGAAGAAGATGTGATGAAAGCCCCGTAAATACACAGTTACAATATGTGTTATTTTCCATTTTAGAATTACATTCTAGCACTTAGGGAAGAACATATAATGAACTAAAAACATTGCCTCTGCTGCTGAAGTAGGATGGGAGACTCTTAATCAGATTTTTAAAGGAGGAAGAGGAGGCACCAAAAAAAGAAGAGATCATCACAGGCTGAAGGAAAACCCTGAGTAAAATGTAGAAGGTCTGATGGAATATGTCTCATTCGGTATAATTCACACCGTTTAGAATGCCTGACGCGTTTTGTTGTTGTTGTTATTGGTATGACACAAAACACGTAGACCAGCACTGAATCACAGTGCACTTACAGACTTTTCTAAGAAATTAATTTTTAGCCTGTAGGAAATGGGAAAAGAAGCAATTTAAGTAGGGTAGTGACAGAATCAGATTTGTATTTAGTAAAAAGGCCTTGACAGAATTGTGGTGGATTGTCAGGGCAGTGAACAGACGGGAGGGCTGAAGACCAGCTGTGTGTCATTATCGTAATTTGCTCTAGAGATAGTATGGCTGTAAGACAGTCTCAGTTGAATTGGAGAGAATCAGAGACAGGAGACTTATGTTGAGAAGGAGAGAGGAGAATACAGAATGATTCCCAAGAAACTGCCTTGGGCAACTGGATGAGTGACAGTGTTATTAAATAAGATAGGAAATATATTAGTCTCAAGTGAAAAAGTAATGATTTATGTTTTGGACAAAAATGAGTTCAAGATGCCTAAGTGATGTCTGTGGAAAATATTCAGTAGGCATTGGAAATATGGGAGTGGAACCTAGGAAATGGATCTGAGATATGTAGATTTGAAGGTCATTAACATATTATTGATTCTTGTAGAGACCACTGGAAATACCTGTAGATGAGACAGACTTTTGGAACTTGCTTCAAGGAAGCAAGAGATTATGGACTGAAATTCAAGTAACTCAGATAGCTAAAAAGAAAAGGGTAAAGTTCCTTCTTAGTTTCAGATTGTAGTCAGTGTAGAACAATACACTGCAACCAAAATTAATTTGCAAATATCTCATTCTACAACTTGTGCATTATCCAGGTAGTTAACAAATATTTACTAGCAATTAATATACCACTGATACTGTGTACACTTCATGACATACAATTTTGAGTTATAAAATTAAAAGCATGCTAGCCAATATGTAAAATCACAAGAGAAGAGGCAACTATAGGATCTCATAACAGCTCATATTATAAATTACACACATACTAATGGTTGGGAAAAGTCAAGAGAACTTCAGAGGCTCAGAAAATAGGCAAGTTAGAAAGATCAGATTACCTGGCTTTGTGCCTGGTTCAAAGATCCTATTTTATTAATATCACTTAATTCTTTAAGAAAGCCTTAATCCAGGAGTTTAAGCAAAAATCCTTTCCGTGTTCAAACCATTTAGCATTTACTGTATGTGAGGCATTGCTCTGTGTGCTTCATACCCTATTAATTTCATTTCTTCTTCACAAAGATCCTATGGAACAAGTACCATCATTTTCCCTAATTTACAGAAAGAAAAATGGACTCTGTCTTGGGAAAGGAGATAATATTCCAGATGATGTAGAAATTAGGTTTATATTACCTTATTACCCTGCATAAGACGTAACCGTGGACTCAATAATTACTCAGCTTAGGCTTAGGACCAAATTCTCCATTAAAACATCCAAGGCATGACTTTTTCCTATTTGAGTCCTTAGCACATAGTTGCCTGATGCATAGTAGATGCAACTAGATGCTAATGGCTACTAAATATAGACATGTTTTATGGCATATAAATATACATCCTGAGCAGGGTCCAGGTATTCACAGTGCAACAGGTCACCAGAAGCATGGCTCAGGGACAGTGCAGGTAAGTCAGGTTTGAACAGAAATGGTGACTAGGGCCGGCTCAGTAACCGAGGGGTTAAGTTTGCATGCTCCGCTGCCGCAGCCCAGGGTTCGGATCCTCGGCGCGGACATGGCACTGCTCATCAGGCCACGTTGAGATGGCGTCCCACATCCCACAACTAGAAGGGCATGCAACTAAGATATACAACTGTGTACAGGGGGGGTTTGGGGAGATAAAGCAGAAAAAAAAAAAAGAAATGGTGACTAGACACATGGAATAAAATCAACATTTATTGAGCAATCACCTTGTACTAAACATCCTGTTAGGAAGCTTGGAGAAAACTCTCACCTAAGATTTAGTAGGGAAAGTGTAACCAATCCTAATTAATAGATGAAGACACTATAGTTCTAATTGGTTATATAACTTATTTCAATGTTAGAGATGTCCTTATGGATCCAAAGCTCATCGTCTTTCTATTGCCCCTTACCATGCTGCCAAATAGAACACATTCTGTTGGTAGCAGATGTCCATTAAGAGTTAAAGCCTATTGATAACAAGTAGAAGATACATAATTTGACTTTCCTGATTAAGAAGGAGTTTTCTTAGTAATTATCACTGGACATGCTATCAGCAGGCCACCTCTCTATTCTTTAAGAGATAAAGGCTTCTGTCTACAGTTTACTTAAATCACGACTGAATGGTGACTATGATTTAGGATGGATGGGTGGATAGATGTGGATATATAGATATATATCCTAAACCAATCTGTAGAAAAGAAAAATAGCTTCTCATCCATAATGCATATGTATACACACACATACATTATATACATATAAAAGCAAGTGCATGCACGCCCACACACACACACATACACATATATACATATATCAAGATGGAGAGAGAGAGAAAGGCAGAGGCAGGGACTTGTTTGCCTTGCCTACCACTGAAAGGAAATCTGTGTCTGTTTCTAATTTAGCAATAACGCAAAAGAACAATTTGGCCATATGCAAATACTGCAAATGTATTGCTAAGGTCAGTCAGCCCTGAGGTGATTTTCCAAGAAAGTGCTGATCATGTAAGTTAGTACAGCTTGTGGAAAGCTTTAAGTTATGTATTCAATTTATTTTCAAGTTAAAAGCATCTGCCCAAATGATCTGGATGTCAAAACCCAACATATAGAGTAAATACCATTTTAGTGCTTATTAGGGTAGCATCAATTTTGACCTCCTTATCTGTGCCGTAGTATCCTAAGAGCTGTGTCATCAGTTCAGGACTGAAGAAAAGCAAGCTTCCAGCCTAGTCAGGGCCAGCTATAAGTTAAGGGTGTTAGAAGTTATGATGCCTCAGTGACTCTTCTATAGGTTTTCATCCTGATTGTTAATGCCAGAGATACCAATCAGATATCTGACTGGGAAAGAAATCTCTTGGGTACCTTCAATTCATAAACTATACCTATCCGTAAATGAGACTCATTACATTTGGACTCACAACACTCTAGATGAACAAAAACTTTAAGCTACTGTTTGAATATAAAGAAAGATCATTGAGCACAGATCAGTTTCATTATTTTGAATTCATTTGAATGATAAGAATAATCCTTAAGAGAAGAAAATCTCTGGGGCAGAATTCTAAGAAAAGAATTGACAAGGTGACCTAGTACATACTCAGTCTCTAACTTCTTAGATTTTATGACAAATGTATAATTCAAATTATGTATAATTACATAATGTACAGTATAATTCAAATTATGTATAATTACAATTACATGTGTATAATTACAATTATGTATAGTTACCTAATTAAAATAACACTCATTTTTGAGACACATCAATGCAGCTATGTCAAATACTATTTTCTTTCAAGGAAAAAGAGAAATGTACCTTAAATTTTTGAAGATTACTTTCTGTGCGTTACGCTTGTTGAGTTAATAATAGGAAGTGAAAGCTTAGATGTGTATTTGAGAGGAGGAGTTGTGATGCATCTAAAAATTAAGCAAAATTAAAATGAAATAGTTTCCTTAATATGTCCTAATCCTAATCCTAAATGCCTTCATGAAAAATACAACTGTTTCAATATTTCCATGATATATTTATAGAAAATATTAAAAGACAAATGTCTACCATACGTTTTATTAAATTTTGTAAACAATAGAATCATTGGGGCTTTCCATGGCTCACTTTGTGTGTCTGACTTAGCTCCTCCCACAAACTTGATTCAAATTATTGTCACATTTTATGGCTCAGATCTATCCCTGGAGTTTGAAAGAAAAAAAAATGTCTATTAATAAATGCTGCCTTTCAAGATCTTGGACAAAGTGAGTGGCCTCATTGTTTGTGCCTTGCTACCAGGCCCACCCAGCCAACACAACCCACCTTATTCTCATCTGTGGGAGTCTTTAAAGTTCAGATTATGACTATGTAATCCTGGAAGATAAGAATGCTAAAAAAAGCTGCCACCCTGCTCTTGGAAATGTTTTCACTCCTCAAAACTGTGTTCACGTGTGCAAAAAAAGATGCATATAAGTATGGTTTGGGCTGAAACATTGTCTTTAATACACCCAAACTGGAAATAGTTTCACATGTCTGTGTAGAGTGGAATACATAAATAAATGATTCAGAAAATGCAATACTATTCAGCATGGATAATAAATTAATTACAACATGGAGTCATTGTAAAGCAAATGTTGAGTGGCAGAAGCCAGAAATAAACGAATATGTGTGTTATGACTTAATTTTCACAATGTTCAAACAGGCAAAACATATTTACAGTGTAATTAATAAGGATAATGGTTACCTTTGGGGAGAAGAGATGTACCTCTGGGTAACAACTGGGTGGTGGCATGGGATGAGTTGGCTTTCTGGGGTGCTGATTGTAGGACTATTTTTTTTACTCCAGGAGTGGTTTCAGAGGTGTGTTTACTTTGTGATAATTCTCTGAGCACTGCACTATAATACATTTGTGAGTTCTTGAGGAGGTGAATTATGCTTCAACAAAAAAATTAAAAATGCAAAAAAAATGTTAATACCCACAAGGTAAAAATCAAGAATCAAAGTTAAATCTCTAACAATCAGCTAGTCATATCTAGAAAAAAAGGTGAAATTCTTATTTTATGTTCTTAGAAAGAAAATAATCATTTGAGGAAAAAATGCTGATTTTAAAAAAAGCTGAAGTGCATTTTCTTATGTACTTTATTACTCTGAATGTGGGATGCTCTAAAAAAGTATAATAGTTAAAATATTTAAATACATCTTTTACTACCATTGTAAAGTATGAGAAGATTAAAGAGAAAATAATTTCAAAGTATTTGGGTAATTTCCTATAGAAAAATTAATCATGATATAAAGAAAAACTTGTATCTTTGCTCAAGATTTATAAATGCTTAGACTTTCCTAATTATTGCTTTTTTTTTTTCTATTTTACCATAGCATAATCTCATTGAAAGATCCATTTTCTTCTTGTTTATTAAAGGCATCCTACTCTTTTCATACTGTTACAATTGGGAGTCTAACTGGGATTGGTTCTAAAATTTATTATGAAAATGGCAATACAAGTGTTCAACATGCTCTCTGTTTGAGGGGCGAGTTTCAAAGAGTGTGCCATATTTCCAGGAAGGCAATTCTTCCTTCCTTTCAATGCCACTGCACAGAGGGAGGGAGGCGGGAAGGAAGTGAGTGAGTCTGAACCCAGTCTGAGCTCAAGTCCTGTGCTCTCAGTATATTACCCAGAGGGATACCTTCTGCTAATAGCCTAAAGGTCAGCTTTGCCCTTGGCCATCCCCTCCCTCTGATCAGGCCGAGAAGTACTTAAAGCCCAGAGGTAGTTCCGTCTTTTTGGCAGTAAACTATATTCACCACTCTCTTTCTGCAATGATGATTTTATGTCTTCTTCATTTTTCTTAAGATCCTGCCAATCTTCTCGCTCTGAACTGATCACCTAGTAGAATACAGGCTCTCATATTGAAATTACATCATCTTCCCATGGCTGCATCTAAAATTCTACCTGAAGTGGGGTAACTCTGTGTCTTACCTGTTGCTAAAACAAAATAAAGTGGTTCTCTGCGCTCAAAAGCCAGCATTTCCACACATGTTCTGTATGTCATTCCCTTGACTTATCTCATGGTCCTCATCCTTTTGGTTGACTTTTATTTGACTGTATCTTCAGCTTCTGCATCTCTACTGGATTCCCATTCAAACATGCCTTAGAAACATCTATATATATAATAAATATATAAATATAAAACGTCTCTATATATATAATAAAATATATATAATAAAATAAAATGTATATATATGAGAAACAAAAATCTTTCTCTGGCCCATATTTCTCTTTCCTCCTGTGTTCACCTATTCTTTATCTTTTCATTCTCCTTCAGAGCAAAGTGTCTTAAAATCTATATTACAATTTATTGCAGTGTGGCTTCACCTTCAATATCTTCACTCAGAGATATTTTGCTAAGTCAGTAATGACTTCCATGTTGTCAAAACCAAAAGACTTTTTATAATCCACATCTTGTTAAAGACCCATTTGTATTCTACCCTTGTGAAAAATCCCTGTTTTCTCTTGGCTTTAATAGCATCAGGTGCAGCCCCATAATTTATGGAACCCAGTATAAATTGAAAATGTGGAGTGCCTTGTTCATAACATTAAAATTTTGAAAATAGTGGGCAAGAAAGCGTTAAACCCAACGTGAGGTCCTGTCTGACTGCACAGATCACTCGTCCATGAAGCCAGCCTTAGGTGGCATCAAATTCTCTGAGTTTTTTCAGATTTCACTGGCTATATGTCAGTCCACCTTCCCAGTAAGCCTTGCCCAAGGTGACTTTTAAATTGTTGAGATATCTATGGGTAGAATCTAGACTTCCTTGCCTCAGTACCTTTGCCATTTCTTGTTTTTGATATGCCAACTGTATGGTAATTACTTCAAAATTTACATAAGAAGAAGAATGACCTATGATTACCTCTATCCTTGCTCTGGAATCACAAATACTTGAGCAGTTTCATAAATTCTTAGGAAAAAAATAGTAAACAAAAATGCATTTGAAGCAAATTTGAGATGAAAACAGATTCTGAAGATATTTGGGAAATATTAACAGCTTAGCTGGGTATAAACCTGACATAGGAAAAAATATCCAGAATATTAGACATTTCTTTTCCAGAGACCTCCTCCCAAAATAGTGTGTTTCCTGTCTATATGACCAAACAGATATCTTATCTTTCTTCTCTTATTGTGAAACTTCTGCTTGGAGAGACACTTACTATAGTAAGACGATTTTTCTTGGCCCCCAAAATATTCTTCACACCTTCCTTAAAATCACTTTTTGCCATGATCTTAGTGCTTTTGGAGGCCAATTATGAAATATTGGCAGATATAGAACTATGTGAATGCATATACACATCACATATTCTACTTGTACAATAAGTTCCTATTTTATTTGAAGATCTCACAACCACAATAACTATATCCAGCAATATTTTCATCTCTCTCTTAATCTGGAAATGTAGTCAACGTGGTTTTGCTTAAGGATATAAGAGGGACATTCACAGTTTAATGCTACTTCTTAGTTTTCTCTTACTGTCCTTAAATATGTACTTCCAACCTCAAACCCATCTAGTCCCTAGGTCCGGTGTACAGAATATATATTGAATTTTTCTTTTCCTCTTTTACCTCCATCCTGGTGAAATCTATCATCTCTAACACAAACTACGCAATGTCTTCTTAACTAATGTTCTACTTTTACAACCTTCCACATAGGTGCCATTCTCCATAGATACTGTCTATAAGGAGAGCATCATTTTGGAATGTAAATTGGGTCCTGTTTCTTTTTTGACAAAATCTTTATAGATGGTTTGTGATTGACTTTGGAAAAAAATGCAGGCCTCAGCTCAAATCTCATTTTGACAAAGAGTTATTCTGATCTAAATTAGCACACTAGTCATTTCTTCACTGTCATAGTACTGTTTTTCTTTATTTCAGAGCACTATACATTTTAAAATGTATATAGCAATTTTATATTTATTTGCATAATCATTTTGAGTATGTTTTTTATCACTTTATCCTCAGCATCTTGAAAAGTCTGACACATAGTACATCCTCAATAAATTGCAGGATGAATAAATTAATGAACAAAGCATATAACAAAGCTTAATTTTAATGACTACCCTTCAAATGGAAAAAAAACACATTTTTTTTTTCTTATTGTGGTAGACACACCCTAAGGTAACCTTAGTCACACCTGTATATAATATCCTCTCCTTGATTGCAGGTAGGACCTGTGACTTGCTTCTAACCAATAAGATTTGACAAAGGTAATGATGGAATGTCACTACCTTTATTAGGTTATATTACGTGGCAGAGTCAATAGGATGTCACTCCCAAGATTATGATTCATTATATTAGCCTCTGTCTTAGCAGACAGGAGAGAAAGATTATTCATCTGACCTTGAAGAAGAAAATAAATAGCTATGTTGTGAACTGCTTGTGGAGAGGGTCAACTGGCAAGTAACTGCACTAGAACTATAGGACCTGAGGGTGACCTACATTTGATAGACAATAAGAAGCTGAACTCAGTCATACAGCCAAAAGGCAACGGATTCTGCCAACAGCTGGAATGAACTCTGAAGTGGGTTCTTCCCCAGAGACTCTCAAGAAACTGGCCCAGTTAACAGCTTGATTGCAATCTTGAAATACCCTGAGCAGAAGACCCAGCTTGGATATGCACAGATTCCTGTTCAAGGAAATTGAGACAATTAATGTGAGTTGATCTAAGCCACTAAACTTGTTTGTTACAGAGCAATAGAAATCTAAGATATTTATGTATGTCTAAAAACAAATTGTTTTCTCATATTATTTAGCAGAACTTTTTAAAACATATTGGCTGTGATAGTTAATTTTACGTGTCCACTTGACTGGGCCATAGAGTGCCCAGATATTTGATCAGACATTATTCTGAGTATTTCTGGAGGGTGTTTTTGAATGAGATAAACATTTAAATTGGTAAAATGAGTAAGCAGATTGCCCTCTCTAATGTGGATGGGCCCCATCCAATCAATTGGAGACCTGAATAAAATAAAAAGGCTGACCTTCCCCTGAGTAGGAAGGTTTCTGGAATTGGCTCTCTAATCTGAATAGATTTAAAGATGCTAATTACTCTGTTTCCAGTAGAAAAGCGAAAACTGGTAGTCTGTGGTGTGACCTGACAGGAGAGATAGGCAAAATATCACCGTTGGATACTCTTAATCAACCACTTATAAGACACAAGGAGCTGGATGACTCTTTATGTGCTTCTTTGATTATTTTTGACAAACTCTCAAGTGTAATGAAATTGTCTTGTTGCTCCTAATGTCACTGAACAAAATGTAAAAGAAAAGGATGAGCTCAGGGATTCGAATCCTTCCCAGTTCAGGTGCTGTATAAAGACCTGAAGGCTTCTGTGTGTGCCCTAGGAGACTCACCTCCTGTGGCAGCAGGGCTGAGGTTGCTGAAAATCAAACTCATAATCTCATCCTGCAAATGGTTGATATGCAATGTAAGTTGAACTCTCAGCTTCCCAGAGTGTCTACTGTTTAAGAACATTTATTGGTAAGGAATGGGATCCTGAAAGCTATAATGAACATGTGGAAAACCTTGATGAAGTTTGGAACATTGAGCCCCTAATTCTGGTGAATTTTCTTTGACAGTAGAAGCAGGTTCCCACTCCCCAGGGAAGTGGCCTCCTACCCCTTCTAAGGGGATTAACCCTGCATTGACTAAGGGAGCTATAATGGCCCCCTTTGAGGTGGTTGCCATGCAAGACAATGCTGATTCTCCTCAGGACCCACTCCACCACCCCTCTTGGCTTCTCGACCTATAGCTAGACTCAAGTCCCAGCAGACCCCTAAAGGTGAAGTACAAAGTGTGACCCATGAGGAAGTGTGCTACACTCCAAAAGAACTAGAGTTTCTAATTTATCCAGAATGAAATCCAAGGAGCATGTATGAGAATGGCTTTTAATAAGGATGTGGGATAATGATGGAAGAAACATAAAATTGGGTCAGGCTGGATTTATTGAAGGGCTCATGAAACAGAGATTCTGTGTTAAAGTTGCAGCTTTGAGAGGTAGAAAGGGCCCCAACTTGTTGGTAGGTTGGTTGCTTGGCTGAAACATGAACGAAAAGGTGGCCCACATTTAGTCTGTTGGAAATGCCAGACCTGCCTTGGATTAATGTAGAGGAAGGGATTCAAAAGCTTAGGGAGATTGGAACGTTAGAGTGGGTTTGTCATGTAAGATTTACTCACCACCCTTGGAGAGTCCCAAAGACGTATCTTTCACTAGGACTATGAAAAATAAATTTGTGAGGGGACCCCCTTCATCCTTGAAGAGCTCCGTGATCTCTCTTCTCTGTAGGCCAACCCTTACGGTGGGAACTGGAGTCACTGAATCAGGAAAATGAAACGCAGCGAGAGTGATTGCATCTATGTGGCAGGGGCCAAGTGGTAGCACTTAACTGCCAAAGGCAAGGTGGACATAGTTACTCTAATGAACGGCAGAGTCAAAGCAAAGAGAAGAATAGTCTGACTCACACAGATCTGTTAACTAGTTAATCGTGATATTCCTAGAAGTGAAATAGATAGGAAACCTAGTCAATGCTTACTTGATCTGTATAAGCAGAAAAGTTCTAGGTCAAATGAACAAAAGTCTAACCCTGAGTTTTAAAACCAGAGAATCATGGTCCCTCAATCATTTCCCAGACTTAAGCCAGTTTACAGACCCAGGACCCCTTGAGGAGGGACCCTGATATCCTACCGAAAATTTTTACTGTTAGTCTTTCTCCTAGCCTTCCTCAAAGGGTTCACCAGGGTAACTGTGCATTGGAGAAAAGGAAGTAATCAGAACTTTTGAGGACTACTGGACACTGGCTCTGAACTAATACTAATTCTAGGAGACCCAAACTGTCACTGTGGTCCAAACAGAGTGGGGGCTATGAAGGTCAGGTGATCAATGGAGGTTTAGCTCAGGTCTGTCTCACAGTAGGCCCATTGGGTCCCTGAATCCATCTTGTGGTTATTTCTCTAGATCTGGAATGCATATTTGGAATAGACATACTCAGTAGCTTGCAGAATCCCCATATAGGTTCTCTGATCTGTAGAGTGAGAGCTCTTATCATAGGGAAAGGCCAAGTGGAAGCCTCTAAAACTTGCTCTGCCTAGGAAAATAGTACACTACAGGCAATATCACATTCCTGGAAAGATTGCCAATGTTTGTGCCACCATCAAGGACTTGAAAGATGTAGAGGTGGTGATTCCCACCATATCTGCAATCAGTTTACCTGTTTGGCTCATGCAGAAGGCAGATGGTTCTTGGAGAAATCTAATGGCTTATCATAGGCTTAACCAGGTGGTGACTTCAATTGCATATACTGTACCAATGTGATTTCCTTGCTTGAGCAAATGAACATATCCAGTGGTATCCTGATCGTAGATATAAATAATAAAAATGGCTGTAGCTTAGTGGACACAACATTGCACACCATGGCACAGTTTTACCTAGGCTTCAGGATGGCATATTATGATAAATGTTTTCCTTTTAAAATTGAACTAGGGCAAAGAGGAGCCATATTCATATTTTAGAGCCTTCTGTTCCAATATTATTGAGGAATTTTTCAATATATTTGTTCCTTTGTGCTTATGGTAGAATTACTTCCACCTTGCAAAAATATATTGATATATTTCTTCCCCTAAAGGCTTGAGGTAAAAGTCTTTGCAGAATATTTTAAAATATAACTCCACGTGTATGGCCTTTGTATGTGTTTCATATCACTTACAGTTACAAATGCTACACTATTTACAGTGTTCTATTTTGCTGATTTTGCCCTTAGACCCAGAATAGTTCCTGACTTTACTGTTTATGCAATGTTCTATTTAAAGAAATACTTCACTCTGGGATTTTTTTTAATCATCTGCTCCTTTTTTTTTTTTTTTATCACCACTTCCATAAAATGACTGATTAAAATTAGTCACTGCTATAAGTAGCATTAGTATCTGACATCCTTCAGTACACTTCAAAATAAAAGTTCAGAGTGTAATTACCAGACTCAGGTTGCTGGATTCCTATTAATTAGTCATAAGACCTGGGAGAAAAATAATAGCCGAAGGTGCTTCTCTAGTATTTCAGTCAGCATATGCATGCCTCAAACTGTTTCCTTCAAAGTGTGGAAATAATAATCAACGTGATGTGCTTCTGCACTGGAATGGGATAAATTTATTTACAAAGGAACTTTTTTTGCTTTAATATATTTAAATTGATTCATCTTCAGATAAACACTTATCCACATCCATGCGTTTACCACTCGTGCACCCTTATCAAGCAAATGCCAATAGAAAATTACAGCCATTTTGAAGAGGATATTTATTCATTTGCTTGACTATTTTCATAATCCTACTTGATATATGAATGTTATTTCATTTCTTAAATTCCTTCTCACTGTTTCATTACTTAAGCAACTCACACGATTCATTTCATACCACATTTATTTCAAATAAATGCCACTATTCTGCACATCTCCTGCAAACTTTTTGATAATGTTCAACTGTTTTATTCAACTTAAATGTTTTTACAAAATAACACTTGGAAAATTAAAGCGTGGAGGGTTGATCTTAAGTGGCACACATAGTATTAATTGTAGTATTGAAAAAGTAAATTTTCTGAAGGTGAAAATTATCCTACTTGATTACAATTAATTAGTGTATAAGAATCAGTTACATTCTGGAATTATGTAGAATAGTGTTTATTATGACAAAGGAATACACCAAGTGCCTTATTCTTCTGGCTTCAAAAGTGTAACTATAAACATTCAAAAAGATGCATTATGTTCCTTGGCAAACAAAATAGGTGTCCTTGAAATCATATATCCTTCACTCTAGTTCAACTCACTTGACACACTGCTGAATCACATAATTAAATGGAAACATAAGTACCAAATGTTGAAAGCAACTTTGTATAATAGATTCATTGAGTATGTATAAAACACCAAGTTCATGAAGTAGAAAATAAACACGTACTTCAAGGAGAGGAAGGAGACTATGTGAAACATAAGATGCTATCTGCCAAGTAATCTGCATTTTGTAGTCACTTGTCAAATATGATTAATTGTGAGTTCAGGGGACAGCCAGTACACAGCGGCCTTCATTAGATCCAGAAATTTCCTATGCCCTTCACTAATAGCCAGGATGAACCTGCTTGCATATTTGACTTCTCCTGTATTGCATATAGATTAGAAACCTCATACACAAAGACACGATCAGTTGAGTTATCTTTCCCGTGGGAAAGAAAAACAGGAGAATTAGGAGCAGGGGTTTGGAAACAACCACTCACATCTCCAGTGATCTCAAAATTTATTTTCCAAGAGAGAGAATTCCAAATTGATTTAATAGTAAAAATAGTAAAAGAATATGCACCGTGAAGCACTTTTTCTGTGCAAGAGTGCAGTAAAGATGCACTTAAGTGGACTACAAGTGCTAAAAGAATTGGAAAACTTGCATTGGAGGAAAATTTCAGAGTCACTAAAGTTTAAAGTATGCCCCTGGTAAGAATACTGTTTCTCAGTGTCATTATAGGTCAATGTGTGTTCCTGGGTGTTCTCTAAGATTTTAGGCACAGTTCGTGAGCATCTGCTTTAACACTCTCCTATGATATTTGAAAATTCTCATTCCTTCACTTACTAAAAATAATTTTTAAATTACATTTATGAAACACTGCTGGGCAGTCTATGGGTATATGTGTTTTTATTTCATCTTTTAATTGGAAAATGAGAGGGATTGTGTTTCTGTGCATAGATGGAAACAGTGTTGCTGAGGAACACATGGGCATTGTATTCCAGCTGTTCCATGTACTATCTGTGTGATTTGGGACAAGTTACTTAAATATTTGAATCTCTCTTGAAAAAACTGTAAGATGGGTAAGTATCTAAATCACAAGTTGGTTTAGAGGCATAAATATAGGTTATGTATGATGGTTAGCATAGTTCCTTGGAGATCTGAGCTCACAATAAATGTTACTTATTCCAATTGTAATACCATTATTACTGTTATTATTTTAGTTCATTGTATTTAGAAAATTTTCAAAAGTACATTTTCTTAGATTCTCAATAGCTTTTTTTCCCCTCTTCTAATAAAAATAATGAAAGAGTTCAAGGTCAGAAAATGTCTTCTTTGTGGATGCATGCATGGGTGGTTAGGAGTGATGAATTCTTTATTTGCAGACCCATCACTGATAACTCCCCAGTCAGCACATTGTGCACATTGGGAGCAGGCAGAAATTCCAGAAGGAGATGTGCCGGGCATCACTCAACTCCTCTCTGCTGGGGGTTCAGTCCCAGCAGTAGGTCCCAATCACCAGATTCCCTTGCCCTCTTGTTTCCACTTGGAGGCATCCCATGGGGAACCCTCGTAGGAGATCAAATACAGAGAGTGACCTTGGTAGCATATTTATTCCCCTAGCTTCCAATGTGCAAGGTCACCTTTAAATGGCTTGATCCCTTGAGAGAAGGTCACGACTTTTTTCAAGGTGGCTGATACTACACAACTCAGTCCTTGTGGGTTCTAGTCATTTCTCTCTTTCCTTGTCCTTTAGACTCTGGGTTACCTCATTAACCCCTGGAGTTCCCCTACACACACCTTATATAGAATCCTTTGTTAGTTTCCTATTGCTGCTTAACAAGTTACCACAAACTTAGGTTTAAACAATACAAATGTATTATTTTTAAGTCTAGGATTCAGAAGTCCTAAAGTCCACATGTTGTCAGGGCTGCTTTCCTGTTGGAAGTGATGTTCTAGAGAAGAGTCTGTTTCCTTGCCTGTTTCAGCTTCCAGAGGCTACCTGCATTCCTTGGTCCATGGTCCTGTATTACTCTGACATTTGTTTTTCTCATCATATCTTCTCTGTCTCTCTAAGTCACTTTCTCTGACTCTGACTTTCCTGCCTCCCTCTTTCATTTATAAAGATCTGCATGATTACGTTTAACCCATCTGGACAATCCAAAATAATTTCCCTGTCTCATAATCCATGACTTGATCACATCTACAAAGTCCATTTTGACATGTAAGGTAACATACCAAGGGTCTGGTTGACCATGTAAAGTCACTGGTTCTGGAGATTAGGACATGAACGGGGAGACCAGGGACGTTATTCTGCCTACTACAAGTTTCTTTGTAAATCAGTTCTCAAATTTTCCAATTTTGAGCATGATATATTTCCTTGGTGGGATCTTCAGTGATACTAGGAGACCAATTTCTCTACTATTTTCTGAGATTCCTTTTCCAATATTATTCTGTATAAGTAGGAGACATTGAGAGGCACCAGCTAATACCAATGCCTTCTTCATACCTGTTCCCACTAACACCAATATAGTTTGGTCTTGTATTACCTTATTCTTATTTTTATATCTCCTATCATCAAGACTTTTTTCCTCTAGGCATACTGCATATATGTATAAGAATAATATTCCCAAAGTAAAGCAACTTGAAATCCAATATTCTTGGATTGAAATTCTAAGCCAACTCATTTTAAGCCACCACTCTAAGACTATATATTAGTACTTTTAAGACAGAATTATATTATCCAGAATTCTGGATATCTTAATTTTTTTGAATGGCTCTTAGTCCTTCCTATCTCCACAATCTTGTTATTTTTGTTAAAAAATAACATTGTATTGGGGCTGGCCCCGTGGCCAGGTGGTGAAGTTTGTGTGCTCTGCTTTGGCGGCCCAGGATTTCGCCGGTTCAGATCCTGGGCACAGACATGGCACGGCTCATCAAGCCATGGTGAGGCGGCATCCCACATAGCACAACTAGAAGGACCCGCAACTAGAATATACAACTATGTACTGGGGGGCTTTGGGGAGGAGAAGAAAAGAAAAAATTGGCAACATATGTTATCTCAGGTGCCAATCTTTTTTTTTTTTTTTTTAAAGATTTTATTTTTTCCTTTTTCTCCCCAAAGCCCCCCGGTACATAGTTGTGTATTCTTCGTTGTGGGTTCCTCTAGTTGTGGCATGTGGGATGCTGCCTCAGCGTGGTCTGACGAGCAGTGCCATGTCCGCGCCCAGGATTCGAACCGACGAAACACTGGGCCGCCTGCAGCGGAGCGCGCGAACTTAACCACTCGGCCACGGGGCCAGCCCCTCTCAGGTGCCAATCTTTAAAAAGAAATTGTATTGTTTGTAAGACTCAATTTCAATATCGTCTCAGATCAATTCAGATAGAAGTGAATCCTCCATTTTCTAATCTTCTATAGAACTTAAACATCATTTGTGGTATTTATCACAATTCATATTATAATTGTTTCCATTTTTATATCTACACCTAGATTTCAAATTACAGGCTCCTTGTTTAGTTAAATTTTGTATAGCCCTTACTATAGAACATAGAGGACGCATATGCAGTTCTTACGTAGTTCTCTTTTTTTCCAAGTACTTAAGCACTCAAGAGTACTAAAGCAGGGACTCTGAGGATGGAGCTGCACCTCATGGTGAATACAGTAGTTTATTGTATTGAATTTTCTTATACAATGAATTTTCAATATAAGCATTAAACTGGGATTTATTTTTCTAATTCCTTGCCTAAAGTTCATCAGTTGAATCATGGTTAACTGGCCTAACTGATAGCATAAGAATCATACAAGAGTAATAAGACCTAAATTCAAAAAGGTGAAATTCATATTATGCTTTTTTGTGGTAACTCTTACCTTAAACATGGAAGAAGCTTAACAGAAAAAGGAGTGTAGCATTTTGAGAAAACCATACGGTCTTGAATCAGCCAGGCTTGAGTGTTCATTCTGATTTGGCTACTGATGTAGTATATTACCTTGACTATGTGGCTTAACATCTATGAACTTAAATTTATTCCTTTATTGTTTACACATAGGATTTTTGAAGATTGAATTACACATAAGCTTGTTGAGAAAATAATATATGTAAAATATTTATTTCAATATTCACTAAACCTATGTTTAAAAAATATATTAAAAGCAGGAGATTATTATACCAAATTGTAAATCTGAATTTCAGGACTATAAACAAAGTCTGATGCCAGCACCCAGGAAACATAGGCCTAAGAAATATGTGAGTTAGCTTAGAATGGGAGGAAAAGGCATCATGTAAATATTTTTATGAGACTCCAGATTTGTTGCTGTTTGTTGTGATTTGTGTCTAAATGAAGGACTTAAGTCAATTTTTGCCAACTTGGAATCCACAAGGAAAACCACATAGTCATGTTGGGGAGAATTTTTCTTCCCCATCAAGAGAACCTGTTAATACATTAAAGTGCTCTCATGAGGTCTGAACCACGCTCTCTCCTTCATTCACCTCTCTCTGTTCATGAGAATACTCCTGTGGTCATGTTCCTGCCTCATCTTTCTCTCTGTGATTTTCTGAAAGAGATGACTTTCAGTGAAGTTGTCCTGAGAGAATGAGGCAACTTCCAGCAATAATAATTTACTTAGGTTCAAGTTTTGGTAGCCTAAAGATAATCCCTGCATATCGTCTACATTTCTATGTGTTCCTGCAGTAATACCGCAGGTAAAATGAGGGACTTCTCAAAGAAATGAGGTTTCCTCTGAAGCAGAATGATTGATATAAGAAATGTGATTATTTTAAGAGAAAATTTGTTTCTCATAGTAAATGTTATTAGGAAACTAAAAGGACCCATATTGTACCTACCCAACTTTTCAGACTTCCTGTGATAAATATTCTTCCAAAATTATTAAATGTATTCAGAAACACATTTCCTTTATAAATATTTCTTTGTAACCACCAAGCTATCTTCAGTTTGCTCTGAATCGCTATTACGCTACCTAAAGTGTAAATACTTTGCCAATGAATTAGAACCTAAATATTATATAACCCAACAAATTATAATGGCTTCTACCCCAACACGAGGTAAATGTTCCATACACTTTTTAATTTGACTACTTCCTG
The DNA here is from genome assembly GCF_021613505.1 of Equus quagga. NCBI lineage: Eukaryota > Metazoa > Chordata > Mammalia > Perissodactyla > Equidae > Equus > Equus quagga. The sequence continues at coordinate 23,158,750 of NC_060272.1, read as the reverse complement.
AAGTAGTTTAGTCATTGACAAAATAGCATGTGTGAAGGGCAGCGTACCCTTTAGACGTATGCTACAATCAAAAGAACACAACTATTAACAAGGGGAGAATGAAGTTGAACAGCAGAGGTCTGTCCAGGGGGAATTCTAGTATTACTTGTGAAGGCTATTCAGGCAGACAGCTGTAAAAACACAACAAGTCGACTGAAGTTGGTAAATTAATTGAGCAATTGCTATGACAAAGCTACAGGCATAGAGCTAGCTAATAAAACGTGTCAATCATGTAGCCTTTAAATAAAGGTGCAAGAGAGCAGTTACTGTAGACTTTACTGGTGGTGCAATATTTAATCTTTTCTTCCAGACATGACTTTGTATAATAAATCTCAGGTGGTTTTCTGGGAAGGAGAACTTATTACAACTACACAACAGTCTTATTTCCAGTACTTTTCTTTCTCTTTTACCTTTATGTTGGATGTTTTCAAGATTTTTTAATTAAGTTAATATGATAATAAAACCATTAAAGGTTTATAGGTAGATGGAAGAACGCACATGTAGGCAGAAGATATCAACAGAGTCTTAAATTTTTTCACAAACTTATTAAAAATGGTTTCCTCTGGATATAGACAAGAAACAGATATCCACTTAGGAATATGAATAATCATAAATAAAAATGGATTAAATTCCTCAAAATATTGATTTGCTTTGTTTCCACCTCAATAAAATCTATAGAAGTGAGAGTTATGGCCTGATATTTTCTTTCAGTCTAAGTTAAGCTTACATATTTCCTACAATAAATATGATAATTACAACACAGAAGATAAATGCAACTGCCAGCTGCAAATCATTATGCTTTAAAAGAGGGTCCTATCAATATAGAAGTAAAATACTTAAAATAGACCAATAGTTTTAAATACACCAAATAATGATACACACATAAACAGATACTAAGTCACACATAAACATACTGCATACACAAGAAACACCTTAGGAACAATCTTGAAAATTTTGGATTAGTAAAGAGAAATGATTGCCTTATAGAGATTCTTATATGTATATTAATATATGTATATACACCAGAAGATATGACATATCCTTTAGAAACAGCTTTACTTTTCCACTGTGAATCTCAGAATTTCAGAGTTTGAAAAGTAAATGCCTTTAATGCCTTTTTAAGTAAAGGTATTTAATCCAATTACATAGCTAGTGCTCGAGTTGTCTCTATCATATTTACATCAGACATCAACCTGCTTTTCCTGGTCCAGCACATCCCGGGGCCGCATGTTCCATCTTTGTACAGCTCTGAGTGTTAGGCAGTTTTCCCTTGAAGTAAGCCTCTTCCTCTACATTCTTTATATTAATTAGATTATCATCTGGTCACATCTGCTGTTGAATGTCCATCCCCCTTATTATAGACATTAAACTAAAGATAGTCAATATATATCCTGAGTTACAGAGCTAGAAAGCAAGACTGCTAGCTGTCCTCTGCTGGATTATCACCCATATGCCACTTGAATAGCTATGTGTGATCTTGTAGTGGACACGCACCCCTGGTTTACTGCATTGCATACGTGTTATATAAATTTTATATATATATAACCCTTCTCCCCCAATATTTATTTTTTGTTTAGTTTTATTTAGTTTAGTGTTAAGAATGTGGATGTGTGAAGGGAGTATGTAAATGATAATCAGCAGAGAAAGGAGTTTTTATCACCTACTGTCTAATGGCCTTAAGAGTCTCATTAGTGCTGCTTGTTTGCACTATATTACCCCCCCCCCCATACACATTGTGAGGAACATTGGCCCTGAGCTAACATCTGTTAAAAGTCTTCCTCTATTTTGTATGTGGGCTGCCACCACAGCATGGCCAGGGACCATGTGGTGTAGATCTGTGCCTGGGAACTGGACCCGGGCCACAGAAGCAGAGTGTGCCAAACTTAACCACTAGGCTACCGGGGCTGGCCCCATATTTATCTAATTCATACTTATACATGTAATTGTGTACAGCTGAAGATTACCAACTTATCATTGAACTTTAACAGAAAACAGTCACATTCCCCTTTTATTATTTACCTGGTGAGGTTCATTGTCTAGTCATGCCCTTACCATGAATGTCCAGCATACCCAACAAAGGGATGAAATATAAACTCTGACACGCAGACACTGCCTTCTTTTTTTTTTTTTTTTCCATGGAGAACAATAAATGTTGTGATTGAACTCCTGGCCTTTAAAGTCAAACTGCCTGCATTCATATCTGGATCTATTATTAGTAACCACATTCTGCCTCAGTTTCCTCAAGTGTATAAAAAAGTAATGATATTGATACCTAATTCAGGGTCATTAAGAGGGCACAATATGCTAATTTATGAAAAATGACAGTCAGAATAATATCAGGCACTTGGTAATCTCTCAGTAAATGTTAAGTTTTATCCTCCTTTAATTCATCTTATATTGATATTTTACTTTGTGGTTTTCAAAGTATTTCCTCAAATACTATCACTCATGATACAGGCAAACAGGAGTCCTTTTCCCTTGTTAAAATATGATGAAATATGACTCTGTGAAAAATGCATTCTATTTCCTCTTCAAAAAGGGAAAGTATCTAAATCACTGGAGATGAAGGGAGAGAGTGATTGAAGAAGTCTGCACCAGGGAAGGCATTTGCATTTCATATCCAAGAAAAAACCGGGATGTGCCAGCTCGGAATTAAGAAAATATGTCTGCTTCCAAAAGAAATAACAGAGGAAAGAAAATCTCCCAAAGACCCACATCTAGCAAGTTGGACAAAAACCTGTGCATCTAATATATAGAGTTTCAAGTAATAGAATCACATAATGAAGGGAAAAATGGGAGGGACACCGAAGCCACATTGCCTGGCTGTATACTGGTTCTACTCACTTCTCTTACACAGGTTACTTTGTGGGGGTTTTTTGTATTTTACTTCCTTTATCTATAGAGTGAAAACAATAATAGAACTTCCATGAGAATGAAGTTAACATTTGTAAAGTGCCTGGAACAGTGGCTGGCATATCATAAAGGCTGTTTATGTGTTTGTTAAATAAACAAAATGAAGAGGAAACTGATAAGAAAAGAAAACCAAAGTGTTGGGGTTAGTTTTCAATTTATTTTATCATTTGAGCCAAGGAATTTGGACTTCTAGACAATTGAGAGGTTTGGGGACAAACATTCTCAATAATTAATGTAAATATAAGTTGTGGAATGTACTAACCTACAGATTCCCACACTCTCTCCACAGATATTGTAATTGAAAGGAAAGTAGTCAGTTCAGGAATCTGCGTACAAGTAAACACTGAATGGTTCTGGTCCAGAAGGTAGATCTGATGACATTCTGAGAAAACCTGCTGTGAGAGAGTGTAAACCAAGTTATACAAGCTTAAGTCACTGTTATTATTTCTATAGTCTCCTCTCCTTCAAAACAACTAGGGTTTATTTTTCCAGCAGGGAGGATGAAAATTGAAACATTCTGGCTGCTACAGAAAACCTTTCTCTCTCTCAATGTGATCAAGCAGTTTTCAGCTCTGTGGATTTTTGCCAGCTGTGTGTAGCGGAGGGGAAATCTGACCATGAATAAAAACGGGACACACTGAGGACGGTGGAATCCCTCTTCCCCTAACACTGAGAAATATAAATGTGACCTCTTCCAAGTTACAGGTGAAGTCGAAAGTGGCTTTATGGCTTCACAACTGATAAAGAGCAAAAGGAAGTACAACTGGACGTGCTGCAGAGACCAGAAGCCCCTAATAGTGGGCAGCACAGGCTGCCCCAAGCCAGGCAGAGCCGCGAACAGCAGGCATTTCGCCAAAAAAGAGTTGTTGAGTCTGAGTAGTGAAAACTTACTTCTTTGTCTGTAACACATCCTACCAAGCAAATTTTGTACTATCTCATAGGAAATACATTTGCTTCTTGAACAACGCTTCTGAGATTACTTGAAACATAGGACAAACTTGTGGCACAAAACTATTTTAAGCTTCTTCATTGACCATAGATATTATGAAACACCTGCAACATTAAATTTTTAACTGCACATATTCTTTGGAAATTTATGTCTCCAAAGTATACTCACCTTCTTCATATGCTGTACCTTGAATTAAGTGCTTTCATGATTCAACTCTCATACATTTGTTGTTGTGAGACCCCCTGCTAAATCGCTCACTTGTCTCTTCTCCAGGCCACTGTCATTTCCCACAATGGCCAGTGTCCAAAGGACTTGCACTGTGATCTCATGAGTTTATAGTGAACATAATTTATCACATGCAAGTTATTGAGTCCCTGTGTGTTTGCATATAAACCATGGTTCTTCCTAAACAAGCTCTTCCCCATTCCAGAGAGGGGAATGGAGAGAGATTTAATCCATTTTATTTTCTAGATCTCTCTCTCTCTCTCTCTTTTTCTCCCAACTTTTCGTGGATTTCACCACGGACGGATGGCACCACTGCCGTGTACCATGTGCTGATGTAGAGACCAGGACTTGTTTTTACAAGTTCACTTTCCAGGATCTCTTCCTTTTCAGGTTAATTAGATCATTCATTGGTGCCTTAGGTTCTTGGGCTCCCAGCCCTTCCCCATGTCAGTTCCCTGTCCCAATAAAGGTATTATAATGTCAAAACCAAAACTTGTTCCTGTTAATTTTTGCCTGTCAAAATCCTACTGAATCTATAAGGCCATCTCAATTGCCATATTTTTATTCTTTAACACATGGGTCACTGAGCCAATTGTGCTCTTTCCCACCTTGGAACAATGCAGGAACTATTGTTGTTTATCATTATCTGCTGGAAATATATAATCATCTGTATTCTTTTCTTCACTCTTCTATGTTAAAAATTTTTCCTTTATGTGAAATTATTTATTATTATATCCTTTTTTCCCAAGTTTTGTCCATGTGCACACATCTATTTACATTCGTATGTCTTCTTATTATTTCTAGTAACTTCAGTTTTGCCCTCTAAAAGCAAAAGATATTCCTGTACTTGAAAGTAAACCATTAATACATTTAGAAAAGTAAATAATTAATCATCTGGAAAGTTAAATAAGAAAAAATATCCTTTATTATTAGGAGCAGCTATCCAATCACCCTGGACCTCAATTAACAAATTTTATTCTACTTCTGTAGATGAATTAAAAAGATTTCTCAGTTTACAATAGTATTAACTTGAGATTTCACAGTTATATACTTTCTACTGCTAATGGTGATATGTGAATTGTGGGAAAAAAAGATTCCTGATGTAGTTTATTATACTGTTAATGGCACTTGTGTTTGATTCCCCGTTAAGCCACATACACGGTGTGCAACCTTGGGCAAGTTACATAAGCACTTTGTGCCTAAATGTTCTCCTTGGTTAAAAGAGGATAAAATAGAAGCTTGTTCATAAAATGATTTTCATTGTTAAATATTTTAATTCATATAAAACACTTAAAACACAGCATGATGTCAATAGAGCCTGATAAATGTTAGCTCATTACCGAAGGCCTACCAAATACCAGTCATTGGCCGGGATGCAAACATGAATGTCCCAACAGTCCTGAAAGGGGTGTATTTATTTAATAGATGTTCAAATGCCCATTGTTCCTCTCACTCATTTACTCAACAAATATTTCTTGAGCAGCTATGTGCCTGGTGGTGTCATAGGTATGAAGTTGACAGGTGAATCCCTCTTGTTGTGCAACTTACATTCTAGAGGTGGGGAGAGAGAGAAACGACGGTACCAATAAGTTAATGCCCTGATGTTGGGTAAAGAAACACTGTGAACACTGTCAAAGGGATAAAAGTGACCACAGATGTCCTGTAGACTGGGGGGTCACCCTGATTAGAATTTGGATAATAAGAAGGAGACAATCATGAGGAGATTTTGTATCAGATTTTTCTAGGAGAAGGAAAAAACAACAAATGCAAAGAACACAAAAAGGAAATAGAAGTCTTGGTGTGTATGAGTATCAGAGAGAGGCCGATGGGCTGCAGGTTAGTATGTGAGGGGCCGAGGTAGGAAGTTAGCTGGGAGAATGACGCAGGGGCCCGTCTCTGTACTGCCTTCAGGCTGTGGGAAGAAATTTGGATTTTATTTCAAGTCAATAAGATGCTGCTGGAGGGTTTTTAAGAAAGAACATAACATAATCTGATTTGTGTGGTAGAATTTCACACTGACCGCTGTGTGGAGAATGGATTATAGGAGTGGAAATGAGAAGGCAAGGACAGGCGTTCAGAAGCAGTTCCAGTGTCCAGATGTGAGGCAATGGTGGCTTGGTTAGATGCTCAGAGGATATATTTGGGAACATCGATTTACTTAGAAATATCACTCCAGAGGAGAATCTCATCCCTAGTAATTTAATTAGTGCATGATGCTAATTAATGAATTACAGCATGGTCCTACTTTACAGAACGAGAGGTTAGAAGGACGAGCAGGGTTTAAAATAGCATTTGACAGCTGGTATTAGTATATCAGACCGTGGCTGGATGACACCGTGTCAAATATCTAAGATTTGAATAGCATAATATACACGATTTTATGTTGTTTTCTCATTAATTTTTTCCCCACCCAGAATGATTTATTTTCACTGTTTAAACACAGAGTGGCAGCTGCAAACAGTTTGAAAGTTTCAGCAATCCTGGGAGGAATGGAAAAGCACAATTTTGGAAAATAAACTGAAATGTTTTAAGTACTCTTACAAAATTAGAAGGGTGTAAGGGAAGAAAATAGTTACTTCTTACAGGAACAATAGTTTGGTTACTGATGTTTAAATTACAAGACTCCGAATGACGTACATTAAAATACTGTTGGTTATATTGATTTGGATATAATATTAATAACAACAATTTATATTATTGTAAGTGAATAAAAGATATGCACGTACCCATATGTTACCTAGGAAAAAACAAAATTGGTAGTTCTGTTTTGTTCCCACAGAAATGTATTGAGCGTTTATTAAGTACCTGCACTGTACTATGCCCTCAAGGATTTTACAGTTCTTTGAGGGGATTAAGTTATTCAAATAACTTGATCATTTGAATATAGTATGGAAAGTGATAAAAAAAATTTAAAAAAACAAAAAGAGAGAGAGAGGAAGACACCCAAGTACCCCACAGCACAGCGATAAGGCAGTTGTTCCAACCTTCACGTTGACAGAGGACTTGGTAGAGGAGAGGGTGCGTGAGGTGACATTTGAAGAAATAAGCAAGGGTGTGGCAGGTAAAGAAAAAGGGTAAGGGCTTTTCTGGCAACAGGACAGCATGATAAAAGAAGGGTGACCTGAAAAATATGACACGTGAAATGAAATGACAAATAATTACATATTATAGGAGCATGGTGGGGAGCTGTAAGATTTGATGCTGTAGGAGTATCCAAGGAGAAACTTTTGTTCAGTGACTTTAATGTGTGATAGGAATTCTCTGAAGAGTCATAAGCAGGTGAGGTGTCAAGGATAGTTTAATACTCACCCATGGAGAAAGTGAAAAGGAAAAGGTCAGATGACCATTCAGTAGTGCTTTTACATTAATTTCATATTAATCACAGCTCTATCAACACAAAAACTTGGAGTATGTCTACTTAATAATAATGACTGAAATATATATGTGTATGCATATATAAACATATACACATATATGTATACGTATATACACATATGTATATGCATATATACATCTATTTATTTATTTATTTATTGAGATGTAAATAGATGTTAAACTCTGCCCTGAATGCTTTACATATCTTATCTAATTTATGTCTCCTTATAACATTGTAGTTGATGGTTTTTTTATACTATTTATAGTTGCCAAAGCTGCTTATTAGATTTGTATAAACTATAGCTAAGTGTAATTAGCTATAAAATTCTGGAGATGGGACTCTTGCTCTTTCTAAATCTAGCATTTGAAGCTCTATGCCTTACTAATTCACCAGACGTTCAATAGATAATACTTAGTATGTTAGTTTACTAGGATTGCTGTAACAAAGTACCACAAACTGGGTGGTTTTGTCAATGAAACATTGCATTGGACAGAGTTAAACAGGCAAGTAAGACTTTATTCAAGACTAGTACAATAAGGACAAGATATTGAACTCAACCCTGTTGAAACAAAAGGCAGGAGAGTTTCTCAGCACTGGAGTGAGCTGGGGGAAAAGTCTTGCAGAAAGGAGGGTTGGTTGGTCTATGGGATTAGGTCATCTGTGTTTCCTAATTGGTGCTTACTGAAATCTGCCTTTTATTCTGCCACAGAGACTGGGGATATGGGGCCCTATCTTTCTTTCTTTTTTTTTTTTTTTTTAAAGCCCCCCGGTACATAGTTGTATATTCTTCGTTGTGGATCCTTCTAGTTGTGGTATGTGGGACGCCGCCTCAGCGTGGCTTGATGAGCAGTGCCATGTCCGTGCCCAGGATTCGAACTAATGAAACACTGGGCCGCCTGCAGCGGAGCGCGCGAACTTAACCACTATCTTTCTTGATGCTTACATTTCAAAGGGATGGCTCCCAGGTCCTTGAGAAAGACATTCCTGGCTTTTTTGTTTGTTTGTTTTTTGAGGAAGATTAGCCCTCAGCTAACTACTGCCATTCCTCCTCATTTTGCTGAGGAAGCCTGGCCCTGAGCTAACGTCGTGCCCATCTTCCTCTGCTTTACATGTGGGACACCTACCACAGCATTGTGTGTGCCCAGCGGTGCCGTGTCCGCACCCGGGATCCGAACCAGCCAACCCCAGGCCACAGAGAAGCAGAACGCGGAACGTGCGAACTTAACCGCTGCGCCACCAGGCCGCCCGAAGACATTCCTGGCTTTTGAAACTGACAAGAAGAGGGGAGAGACTCACGTATCAAAGGGATAGAGGAAGAATTCATCATTGCAAATTGCTAGGCTAGGGAAGCTCAGGGACCAATAGTCAGGAAGAAAGCAGTCTAAAGTTTAGTCAAGCTGAGGGGAATCTTAAGGCCCTCTTGGTCAGCTTAAACAATGGAAATTTATTGTCTGAGTTCTAGAGGCTAGCAGTCTGAGATCAAGGAGAGAATAGGGTTGATTCCTTCTGAGGGCTGTGAGGGAGCGTCTGCTCCAGGCCTCTCTCTTAGCTTCTGGCGGTTTGCTGGCAGTCTTTGGTGTTCCTTGGCTTCTGCTGCATCACCGTGACCTTTGCCTTCATCTTCACCTGGTGTTCTTCTGTGTGCCTGTCTGTGTCCAAATATCCCCTTTCAGTGAGGACACTGGCTTTATTGGATTAGAGTCTGCCCTACACCACTATGACCTCATCTTAACTCTAGATATCTGCAACAACCCTATTTTCAAATAATGTCACATTCTGAGGTCCTGGGAGTTAGGACATCAAAATATGAAACACAGCTCAACCCATAACACTTAGTATTTATGAGATAAAGGTCATATTTAATAACTCAAATGGCTCCCGACACATTGAGAATTAACGCTTAAATGGATTCCTACTGTAACGTAAGACTATGAGTCATTTGGTTTCATTTATAATTAAATGTAATATTTATTATAACTAATGTTTTTAGCATATATATATATATATCTCTCTTTAATCTCTGATTAAGAAACTCAGTTTATTTTAGAGAGAATGTCTACCAATAAATATTCAATGTTAACCAGTATGGTAAAATTTTCCTAGTTATGACTGAAAATGGAGAGTAATTAGTTTTCCCGTACCATATATTTAATATTTGTATATTGAATATATTATTATTAGGGGCCTTAAAAATTCCATGACTGGATTTTTACAGGATTCTGGCTTATGCAATTAAATCGCAATGAGTACATCTGAGGTACATTTCCAATTAAAAGTATAAAGTCAAGAAAGAAAAAAAAATAGGTGCAATTTTCCGAGATATTTCGATTTCTTAGTGTAATCTAACTAATACTGATCACAAGGGTGATGTCTATGTTATTTCAGTGTAAATAATTGCATCCTCATGTAAATATTGTTGTATTCTTGTTATTTTGGGTTCACATAGGTTTTCATAAAAGTAACATGTGAGCTGTTCTATCGTATTAAACTAAAATGAAAATCTGTTGCTTAAACCTGTATTCTTTTTCTTCTCTGTCTCTAAGGGATGCTCAGGTTCAACAGGAGATGAGAGAGGAACAAGATGATGGAGCAATGGGAGACAGAACAGGAGGATGTGATTGATTGTGTCAACAACAAAAGTGAACTTGAAGAAGAAGATGAGAACAGAGCCAAGCAGTTAAGATGCCTCAGTACAGCACGGTAGGTGAAAACGGTTTTATAGAGGGTCAAACTGAGTGAGAAGAAAGGAAGTTTTTGATAACAAAGAAAATAGTTTTCTCAAGTTTCTTAGAACAAGAAAGAAAAGTAAAATATCACTTTTGGAAGCAATTTGCGATATAATGGCAATTGGATACTCTTTAAAAGAGAAAGCAGCAGCGACGTGGTAACCATTATTTTGCATAGGATAATATGGTTATACCTAAATAAAATTTCCTGTAGGTAATTTAATTTAAAATGACTGAAGTAAGAGTTAGAGTCTTAGCTGAAAAACAGTTGATATTGAAAGGAAAGGAGTTTAATTCTGGATCACTTCAACCTATGAGCAGAAAGTGAATGGAAGAATATTCTAGAAGGAGGAAATACTGAGGCCAAAAAAGAAGGCCAGTAGATTTATTTCCCTTTTGTACTGAAGTTTAAAGTGTTTGCTTCAAGATTTGTAACTGAAGTCCTTTGCTAAAAATAAATCAAAACATAGAGGAAGTAAAATCCAAAAAGCTGAATGGTGGCCATGGCCTAACATTAACTTTCCTTAGGCTGTGTCTTTTTTAGCAATATGATTTTCATAATATTTATAAACAAATTAGTCTTCCACAGCATTATCCTAATTGTGACTATTTGGTAATGCTTATAGAATACTGCTCTGTATATTTACAGAGCTACATGGATTGTGTTATATCACATTATATCCTGTGCTTTTTCTCTAAAGTGTCTTGATCTTTCTGAATTTCATAAAATTAATTTAGAAAAATAATAAAATTTTTGTTCAGTCATTCATCATGGATTTCCTTGATGAAGCTTTTGCTTCATTTTGAAATTGTCTGATCTGGATATATATGGAAGTTACTTAGCTAAGCAAATATTTGTAGATAAAGTACAGGCAAGCATTAATTAACAAATGACATGAAACATCTGAGACCACAAACAATTATGAAATAATAGCAACAAATGGAACTACTTTTATTTTTTGGAGGAAGATTAGCCCTGAGCTTACATCTGCTGCCAATCCTCCTCTTTTTGCTGAGGAAGACTGGCCCTGAGCTAAAATCTGTGCCCATCTTCCTCTACTTTATATATGGGACGCCTGCCACAGCACAGCTTGCCAAGCAGTGTGCAGGTCCGCACCCGGGATCCGAGCTGGTGAACCCCAGGCTGCCTGAAGCCGAAGGTGGGAACTTAACTGCTGTGCCACCAGGCCGCCCGGAACTACTTTTTAGTTACTATGGTAATAGGGTAAATCCTCCTTAGGTGAACTGAAGATCAGCTGAAGCTATTTCCTAAAATATTTATTTGTGATAATCTGAACTTCATATAAATGAGGAATTAGATGCAGTTTTAGGTGTTGATGTGGGTGATTTTCCCCTCTACGCTACTGTGCTATATTAACTGTGTGACGCTTAGGGAAATACACTGTATTTTCAGTAGGACATTTTAAATGGTGTTTTGTAGTTTTGGAGAGCATTAGATTCAAAACCCAGATCATATGACTGAATCCCAGGGGAACAATAGAAGAAGTATGGGTCTGGTACAATTTTGCTTAAAAATACATGTGAGGGGATGGCCTGGTGGCATAGCGGTTGGGTTCACGCACTCCACTTTGGTGACCTGGGGTTTGTGGTTTCAGATCCCAGGCATGGACCTACACACTGCTCATCAAACCATGCTGAGGCGGCATCCCACGTACAAAATGGAGAAAGATTGGCACGGATGTTAGCTCAGGAACAATCTTCCTCACCAAAAAAAGAAAATATACATATATATGTGATAAATTCATGTTGTAGGTGTCACTATCTTACTGATTTCTAATTAATAATAATGATTTCATCTCATCACTGAAGCATATGATGGTCCACTTTTGAAAAAGAAAGAAGGGAGGAATCTAAAGTCTTATATATTTATTATAGGAGATGATAACAAACAGGAAATGTATATTTTAGAGGTTGAATTAACTCTATAAAGGCAGATATAGACTTTCGAAAAGTAGGAGAAATCTATATGCACGAATCATATTTGATAGAGTAAGACATTAGGATTCTTCATGATAAGGTTATTAAAGGGGCTGAAAGATGTGACGAGAAAGTCTTCTGTTTTACTATGTGAGTCTTGTGAAGTCCTCTCTATCTTTCCAATGCTTTTTTTCTGTCTTTTATATCATTTCTCTTTAGTGGTATACTTTGCATAATTAATACAAAACTTTATGCCTGCTCACTTTTTGCACATTGACTCAATTCCAAGATTATTTAAAATGAGTATTTAAAAATTTAAAAGAAAATAAAGCATAAATTAAGAGGTTGGGAGATCATTTAGAAAGATCATGGTAATTTTGCTTGTATGCTTAAATGTCTTAAAATAATAATAAAGAACATCACACTTCCTGATTTCAAGCTGTTTTATAAAGCTGTAGTAATCAAGACAGTATGATACCAGCATAAAAACAGACATAGAACAATGAAACAGAATCAAGAGCCTAGAAGTAAACCCATACATATGTGGTCAACTAGTATTTAACAACAGAGCCAAGAATTCTCAATGGAGAAAAGACAGTCTCTTCAAAAAATGGTGCTGGGAAAACTGGATATGCACAGGTGAAAGAATGAAACTAGGCCCCTATCTTACATCACATATAAAATTTAACTCAAAATTGATTAAAGACTTAAAGGTAAGACGAGAAACCATAAAACACTTGGAAGAAAATATAGGAAAAATGTCCTTGACACGGGTCTTGGCAGTGATTTTTTGGATATGACACCTAAAGCACAAGCAACAAAATCAAAAGTAAATAGGTGACAAAAATAAACAAGTAGGGCTATATCAAATTAAAAAGCTTCTGTACAGCAAAAGAAACCAAGAAAATGAAAAGGCAACATATGAAATAAGAGACAATATTTGCAAATCATATGTCTGGGAAGGGGTTACTATCCAAAATATACAAAGAATTCATACAACTCAATAGCAACAAAAACAGTCTGATTAAAAAATGAGCAGAAGATCTGAATAGACATTTTTTCCTAAGAAGACATATAGATGGCCAAGAGCTACATGAGATGCTCAGTATCACTAGTCATCAGAGAAATGCAAATCAAAACCACAATAAGACATCACCTGTTAGAATGGCTATTATCAACGGACAAGAAATAACAAGTGTTGGCAAAGATGTGGAGAAAAGGGAACCCTTGTGCACTGTTGGTAAGAATGTAAATTGAGGCAGCCACTATGGAAAACAGCATGCTTGTTCCTCAAAAGATTAAAAATAGATGGCTGGCCCCGTGACCGAGTGGTTGAGTTTGCGCGCTCCGCTGCAGGCGGCCCAGTGTTTCGTTGGTTTGAATCCTGGGCGTGGACATGGCACTGCTCGTCGGGCCACGGTGGGGCAGCGTCCCACATGCCACAACTGGAGGGACCCACGACGAAGAATGTACAGCTATGTACTGGGGGGCTTTGGGGAGAAAAAGGAAAAAAATAAAATCTTAAAAAAAAAGATTAAAAATAGAACTACCGTGTGATTCAGCAATTCCACTTCTGGGAATATATCTAAAGGAAACAAAACACCATGTTGAAGAGATATCTGCACCTCCATGTTCATGGCAGTATTATTTATAATAGCTAAGTCATATAAACAACTTAAAGTCCATTGATGGATGAATGAATGAAGAAAATGTGATATATATATATATACACACACACACACACACACACACACACACAATGGAATATCATTCAGCCATAAAAAAGGAGGTTCTGCCATTTGAGACAACATGGATGGACCTTGAGGGTGTTATGCTAAGTGAATAAGTCAGACAGAAAAAGACAAATACTGCATGATCTCAACATGGAATCTAAGGGACAAAAAAAAAAAAACACCTCATAGAAAGAGATCAGATTTGTCATTACCAGACACAGGGGGTGAGGGCAAGGGGAATTGGAGGAAGGTAGTCAAAAGGTACAAACTTCCAGTTATAAGATACATGAGTTACTAGGGATGTAATGTACAAACTGATGACTATAATTAACACTGCTCAATGGTATAAATGAAAGTTGTTAAGAAAGTAAATCCTAAGAGTTCTCATAACAAGGAAAAAGTTTTCTTTCTTTTCCTTTTTTTTGTATCTATATGTGATAATGTGTGTTAACCAAACTTATTGTGGTAATCATTTCACGATATATTTAAGTCAAATCATTCTGATGTACACTTTAAATTTATACAGTGTTGTATGCCAGTTATATCTCAATAAAACTAGAAAAAAATACTAGAGTCATAGATGGGCAGGTGTGCCATTAAAAAGAATCCCCAATAAAATATTTCCTTGATGAAATATGATGTAATAACTTGCTAACCTCCAAAAACGTTTGATGCACTATCTTCATTGAAATCATTCTGTACTATGCAAACTTTTAAAAAATAATAATATCTAGGCAGAATAAAAGAACTTGAAAAGCAGTGTAATTTTTATTTTTATGTGAAAGATGATAAAGGTTTAATTGCTTTGCACTATGCTTTCTTTTACCTTTAACTTTAGTTGTATTTTTAAAAATTTTGACCTCATATTCACCTTCAGACTATGACATTATTTGCATTCATAAAGAGACATCTTATAGTGCCTTTCTAGACTCAGTCATCATAGAGAAAATGAATGCAAATCTGACAGACGACATAACATTTTCAGTTGGAAATGTTTAATATTATTATTTAAAAATACAGAATAAAAATGACAACTGTATTCTGCCTCTGAAATTAGCATATCACAATAATGAAAACTTTGTGGTTTTTTTAGGGAATGCATCCTTTCACAATATTACTAAAACCTAATTAAGAGTGTCCTTCATAGGGTTTCCAGTCTGACCCCACATTCCCATTTGCGCCCTTCCTCCTTTTAAACCCAAATTGAATGTCATCTGCAAGAAGACTCTTCTGTAATTCCAACGGCTGTGACCTCGTCATTTTATAAGGCACTGTAACAGTTAATTTATATAACTTTTATGTTGGTTACTATGTTGTACCTTACTTTTTAAGTTGCGTGGTTGTTACTAACCTAGAACATAATGTCTTTGAGGGGGTAAAAAACTGTTCCTAACATATTTTTGTATCCAAAAACCTGTCTCATGCCGCAGTCTTTTGACCCCCACTCAGTCACATAAGAATGGGCCTTGGGTCTGGAACACTTCCTTACCAAGAGATAACAAGCCCACACAGCCTGTGCCAAGCTTCTTGTCTTGTATAGGACGATGTAGAGGAATATCTTTCCTTGCTTCCTGCTCAATGAGTACTCTTTTGTCTTTGCTTGAAGCATGTATGTCTTCTGGGATCTGGCCAACTCTTCTGTTATATCTGTCTTCCGTGAGGAGGGGACAGGGTTCATTCCACTGCAACATGAGAGGGGTGCATGTGGTTGAATCATCAGGAGAGACTCACTAGCCATGGGGGACCAGTGCCCACCTTTGAAACTGATCTTGCTGTGTGCCTTCTCTGTGTGAGTATAGCGTTTTCCATCCAATACTTGACTGCACTGTGTTTTCCTTGGCAACTCAGATGCCAAGATTCACTGGGCAGAACTATTCAAAGTCCTCCCCTGGTACTGATAAATGGTGCATGGTACTCTGCTTTCTCTGGTAACACTTTTTCTCTGGAAAGGAAGGGGGAGAAAGATAAAGAAGTAAAACTATCAAACTTTAACATTCAGACAAAACAAAGCAAAACAAAAAAAAATTATTTTTATAGGTCTTCAGCAAGTGTCATGAACTCAAAAGATCACAAAAGCTGGGGTCTGGATTTAAGTTCTACTGCGTTAATTATTACCTGTATAATCTTTAATAAATTGTCTTAAATGAATTCTTAGAATAATTAAATGGAAATAATATTTTGTCACTGCACTTTTGTGAATAAAAATAAGGTAATGTTTGAGAAAGTTATTTGCAAACTCCAAAGAAACCTGAAAAATTGATATATATAGTTAAATAGATATATTCATGTATATCAATATAAATATATCTCACAGTGTTTGAATTGACATGCACACACCTCACGACTTTATGGTGTCCCAGACTTTTTTTTTAATGGATTTCATAAATAGTTTCCCGTACTACTTGATTCTGATCAATGTTTCCCTTAATCTATTTCAATCTACTTCGTAGTTTACAGAAATTCAAAGTTGATGGGCTAAGTGTACCCCTTTTCTCTTTTCCAATGTGATCATAGATGTAATTTTCAATATTTAAAATTTTCCTGGTAAGTACAGGAAATAAAGGCCTGAAAAGTGCAGTGGAGTACTATCTGGAAAGAAAAAAGAAGAATTTATCCAACAAATCTGAATAAATCGTTAAACTCAGAGCAGCCTGTTTTGGGTGTATGAGCCGACTGTGTCAATTTCAAGTATATTGAAAGAAGCAGGGATTGCTCCTGCCGGTGAATTGGGCCTAGTGTCCATATGAAGTTCCCCTTGGTTTACATGGTTGGCTAAATGAATTATGTAGTTATTAACTGGGTTGCTCATGTTGCAATAGGATGAAAGAAAAAGAGAGAGAAAATTATCTGCTAATTAATATACTCGTAAAAGTCATCATTATAGTGAAGACTCATTTGTTAGTGAATCCATATTGTGATTTTGTTTCATGATAAGCTTTCTTATTTCATACTGGAAAGTAAAGTTTTACCATAACGTAAACATCCCGACCTAATTAGTAAATACTATAGGAGTGATTAGTCACAGGCTACTTTTCAACTAGCAAATTGCATGGTTTTGAAAACTTGAGCAGTGTGCCACACACGAATTACCTCCTGCTGCATGTATTCTCAGACATCACTTGTTGAGACAACATCTCAAGAGAAGTGGGCACTTTAAAAACTATATACAGTGTCTCATACCTCTCACTGAGTATTTTGATTCCTTGTGACATGAAGAAACTACAACCTTCTTGAATTAGAATAGCTGCAGAAAATTGTGGTGACTGGATTAAATCAGAAAGTTATTAAATAAACAAGGCAAGTTGTTCCTTTGATACTAATAAGAATGATAGGACTATTTTCATGGAGTGTTTTGCTTTCACGGATATTTTGCGGTTTGACCTTCACATCTCTTGCTTTTACACAACAGTGTGTAATTGAACCAGATAACTATCTTTTGAGAGGTCTTGCTGAGGACAAGAATCTCTGCAGTTGTGTATTTTTATGATTGAGCTGGTCGTAGGCTTTGCTACCATATAAATGTTGCTTAGCCTACATCTGGGAACACAGCTGCTAATCGTGCTATTATGATAGTCAAATATCCCGTTTGCTTTCCTGCTTATCTTCCTTTGCTGCAGTGATTCTTTCTGCCTTGATAGGACTGTTATCCCTCTCAACCATACTTCACTAGGCAAACTCATCATTTAGCCCATTAATGTTCTCTGAGGAGCATATCATTTGTTGAATGAAGAAACGAAAAAAAAAATAAAATAATTTTCTTCTCTCATCTAATACGAATCAATATGACTTTGATGCTGTAACTGATGGAATTATATATTTTAGTTCAAATTTGCTATTATATGATGGGAGGTAAATATTCTTCATTTTTAAGTACATTGGTTGTTACTCTCTGCTTTAATACACATGTAAAGAGGTACTCTCTGTCAGTTCAGACTCATTCTCTCTAGTTCTCATTTCTTACTTAGATCTTATAATTATTAAATTAATTTAAAAATTCACTCTGAATGTTCATATGCATGTGTGTGAGGGAGCAACTGTATGTTCTCCAAGAAATATTGTTATATCCTATAGTACAGAACTAAATTCACAAAATTTGCTATAGGTCAATACAACATTTTCATATGAAAGTAATAGCTAGGATCAGTAACAACTAAATTAACCTTTTGTTCCTTACAAAGATTTTCATATACATATATATTTTTTACTTGGATTTTCGTACACATATATAATTAAAATTATGTAATTGAATAAACATTACCTTAATTTATGAAATATTTTACAACAAAAAGCAAAACAAAACAAAGAACCACTTCATATCTGTACTTCTGGAATCTGAGATGTCAGATTACAAGTGAATGTATTTCTTTTCTAGTTATTTACAACAAAATAAACAAGCAAACACTGAAAATGGAATTATATTGAATGTAAATTCAATAGTGTCAGTTTCATCTTTATGGAGTTGCCATCACTAATCCTATCTTCAATGATATGGTGTACCATAAGTCCTGTGTCTAGATTTCATTACCTGAAACACTATTTTATATTGATAAATTACGCTGTCTGTGCCTTAGGCACTGCTTTTGTTTTTGTGGCACTCTGTTACTTATGCCATTCTGTTTTTGAAAGACAGATTTTACCTCTGCATTTTATAGTACAATGTTATTTTTTTTCACTTTGGATCATTGTATATTCTCTAGGAAATTCACTTAGCAATTTGCTGTTCATATGATCATGTTATCAGAATCTTTATTAAATATGAATATATTAACTTTTTTCAATGACACAGATATGTTCTTTTAGGTTGGATATACTGGAATGCATTTCCCAGAAAGCTTGAGATAGAAACAATTTTTTTTGTCAAGTTTTAACTTTATATCATGGTGACAGTTGATAAATTATATTAGAATCAAATAATTTGGTTGATCAATTTTTACAGGAGTCAGCCTAAGTTTGGATTGTCTCTTTCATGATTCTGACTATAAATAGAGGGTCTTCTTAGTTTTTTTTATTATGACAACATGTAAATATGTCTAAGCCATCCATGCTCAACTAAATATGATATTTTTGCCTAGGTTTGGCACTTGTCATATGTACTTTATCCACAGTTAATATTTAGTTATCTAAATAGCAAGGAGAGGAGGCTGTTAAATCACCAAGCTCCAGAGGTATATTTAAATAATAAATAAGCATTTTAGCTGCCTAACGAATGAGTAGCAAAACAAAGAATTGCAAAGCTGGGAATTTAAATGTCACATGTCTTAAAAAAATACTTAAGGGCAGGCCTGGTGGTGTAGTGGTTAAGTTCATGTGCTGCTCTTCAGTGGCCCAAGGTTTGCAGATTTGGATCTCAGGCGCAGACCTGTGCACCACTCATCAAGCCACTCAGTGGTGGCATCCCACATACAAAATAGAGGATGGTTGCCAGGGATGTTAGCTCAGCAACAATCTTCCTCAAGCAAAAGAAGAGGATGGGCAATAGATGTTAGCTCAGGGCCAATATTCCCCACCAAAAAGAAAATATGTATATATTTACATATAGTATTATCTTCCTTAAGATTTGTAAAATATTAAGCTTTAATGAATAATCACATCTCAGAATACCTTCACTCAACCAAGGGTGATAACTGTCCTAAACCCTCTAAAAAACCTGGGGAAAATGAAAGGAAGAAGAGCAACAGAGTATGCAATGAAGTTATTTTGATCACAAATAATATTTCGTTTGTAAATTCAATGTATAAATGAAAGTTTATCATTTCAAGAATGCTTTTGTGCACTAATTTATTAAGGTAGAAGTTTTAAAAAGAAGATAAAGTCAGGGCTGGCCCCGTGGCTGAGTGGTTAAGTTCCCGCACTCTGCTGCAGACGGCCCAGTGTTTCGTTGGTTCAAGTCCTGGGCGCGGACATGGCACTGCTCATCAAACCATGCTGAGGCAGCGTCCCACATGCCACAACTAGAAGGACCCACAACTAAGAATATACAACTATGTACTGGGGGGCTTTGGGGAGAAAAAGGAAAAAAATAAAATCTTTAAAAAAAAAGATAAAGTCAAATACGAAAAGTAATTTACCTTAGACATAGAAAATCTATCTCCTCCATGTATATTATTCTGTTTACATAAACCTTCATGATTTATGAATTTGTACACCAGTGACTAGGAAACTGTATTTTTAGTGTGCTCCAGGGATTTCAGGGTCCTAGCCAAAATTTAATGCCTTGTGATTCCTGAGTTAATCTTGTTTTTTATAGAAATTCTCTGTCGTGTGTAATTCACAGTACCTTGAAAGGTAACTTTGCACTACTGGGTGAAATCTATTGTCCAATGGGGAATTTTGTGTATCAACACCACAATATTTATGGTCAATTCATAATTATCCATGAGTGGGTAATACAGTTTTAAGGTTTTCTTAGACTTTAAATGGTCTCATTCTTTGTCTTTGTCATTATTGATAATGTTGTTTGTCGCTCATGAGCCACAAAAAGCTGAGATGCCTACCAATCCTTCTTCTGGACCTCAAAATAAGCCCCATATTAACTAAGGAAGAGAGGCAAATATGTTATAAAATACAGTGTGTTTCAAGTTTCTACCAAATAATTAAATCAAGTATAACATATATATATATATCATTACTAGTCTTTTATATATATAATACATAACAAACATATAGTGTTTTAAAATCCATATTTTTGTTTAACCCTATAAAATAATAAGGGAAAAGACAGACAAACCTGTAGAAAATTGGACGAAAAACTTCAGATAGTATATCAAGAGGATAAATGAAATACATTATGGAAATAGGCAGAGGTGGTAAAAAGGAATAGATGAAAAAAAAATGACTAAATGCTATGTATGAAGATTCTCCGAGTCACTAAGTTGGCAAATGCATATTAAAACAAGATAGTGCCTCAAAGCCATCATGTCTGGTATTAACTAAAAACAAAGAAACTTACTTGACAACAAAAAAAATAAACATTAATATGATTCTTTAATCTTCATCTTAATTCTGTTTTGTTAATTTATCCAATAACCAATAATGCCTTTAAGGTATTTTCCCTTCTCCACTGCAGGACTAATTCCACCAGTGTATACTGCATTTGGTTGTCATAGTTTCTTATTCTCTTCTAATCTTAAACAATTCCCCATACTTTGACTCAGAGTTTGCATTTCACGTCAGAATATTACATAAGTAATTTGTGTCTTTTTCAAGTTCCGTCTTTTATCATTCTTGATTTTAAGTTTGATCAACTGATCAAGGTGTTGTCTGGCTTCTCCACCGTATGTTCTTCTCGCAAAGGGCAAGCGATCTATGGGAAGACATTTAAGACAATGAAAATATTCTGCTCCTCACACCTCTCCACCGTTCCCACTGATTTAGCATCCATTGATTATTCTTGCCTGGAGCAGCCTTACTATGATGCTTGCAAAATAGTGATTTCCAAACTTTGTTGGCCTTGACCATTGAAGAAAACATTATGTGGCTCAAATGTGATAGTAAAATTTTTTAAAAATGTGAAAACTGTGAATGCTATGGTTTTGTAGTATATTACTATTTCAGTTGCAACAAATATACTATGATATAGATATTCCTAAATTTATGTCTCACAAAGTAGATATTAAAAATACATATAGAAATTATAAAAAGGTGCAAAGTAAGAAATCTTGATTTGAAAAGTAAAATTTACTGAAAGGAAAAATTTACTAAAGGATTTCATCAGCAGATGTGAATAGATAGGAGAAAGAATCAGTACATGTTGCTATGTCAGTTGAAATTAGCAAGTCTGAGGAGCAGAAAGAAAAAAGAAAATGAGAAAAAAAAGTTATGATAACATAATTTATCTCAAGGATGCAAAGTTGGTTTAACATCTGAAAATCAATTAATACATCACATTAATCAAAAAAAGAAAAATCACTTGATTATCTCAATAGACACAGAAAAAGCATTTGACAAAATCCAGCACCATTCCATGATTAAAAAAACACTTGAACTGAAAATAGACGGAAACTTCCTCAACTTGATAAAGGACGTTGATGAAATACCCACAGTTAACATCATGTTTAATGGTGGAAGACTGAATTCTCCCTACTAGGAGGAGGAACAAAATTAGGATGTCCACGGAGAAGATCCAAGATGGTACCGTGAGTAGTCCTCTTTGTCTCTCCCCCTTCGAGTCTACAATTATTTGGACACTCATCGCTTAACAAAGGATATCCAGATAGCATCTCAGAACGTCTGAGAGACCCACGCGACTATACATCAGAAGGCGGACGGACTTCCCTCTGGGAGGAGGTGGAGATAGGTGAAAACTCTCCGACCCCGACCAAACAGCCTAGTACCTGCAAGCGGCTTTCTTCCAATGGACGCCCCCAGAAGATCAACACACACCTAGGGCAGGAGCGAGCACACACCAGAGGAGCGACGGTGGAAACAGGTGACCAGAACCCTACTTAAACCCCCCGCGATTACTCCTAAATGCAGAGGGAAACTCTAGAGTTACACACCTGAGCCAGGGGGGAGAGTCTCGCCCCGCCATTGGTGGGGAGATCCCGCCTGGTGTCCACTGCGGCTGGAGGGTCCCAGAGAGAATCACAGAGGGCGTGGCAGCCCCCTGGCTGCCACTGCCTGCATGGCGGGGCAAGGGATTGCCGGAGATCTCGGAGAGGACTGGGGCTGGGTGGAGGTCCAGAGGCTGGCACCGCGGCCCGGGGGGGGAAGCTCCAGAGTTCCACCTGGGCAGCAGACAAAACTGTCTGTCTGCCATTAGTGGAGGGGCCACGCCCAGCAATCACAACTCCAGGAAAGTCCCGGAGAGAATCCCAGAGGGCGTGGTGACCCCCAGCTGCCGTTGCCTGCCCCATGGGGCAAGGGATTGCTGGAGATCTCGGAGAGGACTAGGGCTGAGTGGAGCTCCAGAGGCTGGCTCTGCGGCCCAGGAGGGAAGCTCCAGAGTTCTGCCCGGGCAGCAGACAAAACTCTCTGTCTGCCATTAGCGGAGGGGCCACTCCCAGCATCCACAACACCGGGAGGGTCCCAGAGAGGAGAATATCAGGCAGGGCAGCAGCTGACCAGCTACCACTGAAATCAGGATCTCTGGCTATCCCTCAGTCAGGGCAAAGGGCTCCCCGAGTTCCTGGGGAACAGGACTGGGGCTGGGTGGAGTTCCAGCGACCCAGCTCCATAGCCTAGGGGGAAACCCTACAGGCTAACAGCAGCCTCAGCGAAAGCCTGTGCACAACACTAGTAGAGAGCACCCATCCGGCAGCCACAAGGCTGGAAGACCCCGGGACAAAAGTAGCATAGCTAGGTGAGCTAACCACAGACTGTAGAAGATGCCAATAGCTCTGCTGCGACCCATAGTGGACAAGTGAGATTTTGTGGGTGCTGACAGTGATGGAGCGGCAAATATAAGTGATCCTACCCCTGGCCGCTGGAAAAGCCCATAACACCGTTGCAGACCCCAAGGAGGGAGCACGTCTAGGTGGGCTGCAACAGTAGGCACCAGCCGCCTGAAGCCCCCCCGTGACGGCCCCCACGGCAGAAGAGGGAATCCAAAGGACCACTGTGACTACAAAGAGAGGCCCAGGCCCAGTTAGCAACTGCGGATAGGGTTCCTGGTTGGTGCTGTATAAACAGCTGCTCCCCCACCACACCAGCAGAAACAAGTGGAAGGAGCAACTAATCTCTATCTCTATGCGGAGGCACAAATATACAACATCAAGCAATATGAAAAAATATATTAAATCTCCAGAACAGAAGGAAAATAACAAATACACAGAAAACAATCCCAAAGAAAATGAAATATATAACCTAAATGGCGATGACTTCAAAGCAGCCATCATTAAAATACTCAATGAGTTAAGAGAGAATTCAGATAGACAACTCAATGAGTTCAGGAGCTATGTCATAAAAGAGTTTGATACGATAAAGAAGAACCAAACAAATACTGGAAATGAAGAACACAATAGAGGAGATTAAGAAAAACCTAGATGCACTGAACAGTAGGGCCGATAATATGGAGGAAAGAATTAGCAATTTGGAAGATGGGAATATGGAAATGCTGCAGGCAGAGGAGGAGAGAGAAGTAAGACTAAAAAGAAATGAAGAAACTCTCTGAGAATTATCAGACACAATTAGGAGATGCAACGTAAGGATTATAGGTATTCCAGAGGGAGAAGAGAAGGAGAAAGGGGCAGAAAGCCTATTCAAAGAAATAATGGCTGAGAACTTCCCAAATCTGGTGAGAGAGATGGATCTTCAGGTGACAGAAGCCAATAGATCTCCAAACTTTATCAATGCAAGAATACCAACCTCATGGCATATAGTAGTGAAGCTAGCAAAAGTCAACGACAAGGAGAAAATACTAAGGACAGCCAGGCAAAAGAAACTAACCTACAAAGGAACCCCCATCAGGCTATCAGCAGATTTCTCAGCAGAAACTTTACAGGCTAGAAGAGAGTGGAATGATATATTCAAAAATCTGAAGGACAAAAACCTACAGCTGAGAATTCTCTACCCCGGAAAATATCCTTCAAATATGATGGAGAAATAAAAACTTTTCCAGATAAACAAAAATTAAGGGAGTTCATTGCCACAAAACCTCCTCTGCAGGAAATCCTCAGGAAAACCCTCATTCCTGAAAATCAAGAAAAAGAAACGGGCTACAAAACCAAGAGCAGAGGAGATAAGTAGAAGGACAACAACAGAGAGTAGCAGCTCTTCATCAGAACAGATTAAACCATGGGACGAGAAACAAAGGAAATTGAAGAAAACTGGAAAACAAGACGTAAAATGGTAGTGGTAGGCCGCCACATCTCAATAATCACTCTAAATATAAATGGATTGAAATCCCCAATCAAAAGACACAGAGTGGCAGGATGGATCAAAGAACAAGACCCAACAATATGCTGCCACCAGGAAACACACCTCAGCCCCAAAGACAAACACAGACTCAGAGTGAAGGGATGGAGAACAATACTCCAAGCTAATAATGAACAAAAGAAAGCAGGTGTCGCTATACTAATATCAGACAAGGTAGACTTCAAAGCAAAACAGATAAAGACAGACAAAGAGGGACAGTATATAATGATAAAAGGGACTCTCCACCAAGAAGACATAACACTTATAAATATATACGCACCCAACACAGGAGCACCAAAATTTGTAAAGCAAGTCTTAACAGAACTAAAAGAAGACATCAACATCAATACAATAATACTAGGGGACCTCAATACACCATTAACACCAATGGACAGAACATCCAGACAGAAAATCAACAAGGAAATAATAGAATTAAATGAAAAATTAGACCAGATGGGCTTAATAGATATATATAGAACACTTCATCCAAAAACAGCAGGATACACATTCTTCTCAAGTGCACATGGAACATTCTCAAGGATTGACCATATTTGGGGAAACAAAGCAAACATCAATAAATACAAGAGAGTTGAAATAATATCAAGCATCTTTTCTGATCATAATGCTATGAAACTAGAAATCAACTACAAGAAAAAAGCAGAGAAAGGTGCAAAAATGTGGAGACTAAACAACACGCTTCTGAACAAACAATGGATTATTGAAGAAATTAAAGAAGAAATCAAATATTATCTGGAGACAAATGAAAATGAGAACACGACATACCAAATCATTTGGGATGCAGCAAAAGCAGTCCTAAGAGGGAAATTCATCGCGATACAGGCTCACCTCACTAAACAAGAAAAAGCTCACATAAGCAACCTCAAATGACACCTAACAGAACTAGAAAAAGAAGAACAAACAAAGCCCAGAGTCAGTAGAAGGAGGGAAATAATAAAAATAAGAGCAGAAATAAACGATATTGAAACAAAAAAGACAGTAGAAAGGATCAATGAAACAAAGAGTTGGTTCTTCAAAAAAATTAACAAAATCAACAAAGCTTTAGCCAGACTAACCAAGAAAAGAAGAGAGAAATCTCAAATAAATAAAATTAGGAATGAGAGAGGAGAAATCACAACAGATACCAATGAAATACAAGGGATCATAAGAGAATACTATGAAAAACTATATGCCAACAAATTGAACAACCTGGAAGAAATGGACAACTTCCTAGACTCCTTCAACCTCCCCAAAGTGAATCAGGAAGAAATGGAGAATCTGAGTAGGCCAATCACAAGTAAGGAAATAGAAATGGTAATCAAAAACCTCCCGAAAAATAAGAGTCCAGGACCAGACGGCTTCTCTGGAGAATTCTACCAAACATTCAAAGAAGACTTAATACCTATTCTTCTCAAACTATTCCAGAAAATTGAGGAAGATGGAGTACTCCCTAACACATTCTATGGAGCCAACATCACTCTGATCCCCAAACCTGACAAGGACAACACAAAGAAGGAGAACTACAGGCCGATATCGCTGATGAACATAGATGCAAAAATCCTCAACAAAATTCTGGCAAACCGAATACAGCAATACATCGAAAAGATTATACACCATGATCAAGTGGGATTTATACCAGGGACACAGGGATGGTTCAACATCCTCAAGTCAATCAACGTGATACACTACATCAACAAAATGAAAAACAAAAACCACATGATCATCTCAATAGATGCAGAGAAAGCATTCGACAAGATCCAACACCCATTTATGATAAAAACCCTCAATAAAATGGGTATAGAAGGAAAGTACCTCAACATAATAAAGGCCATATATGACAAACCCACAGCCAACATCATAGTCAATGGACAAAAACTGAAAGCCATCCCTCTGAGGACAGGAACAAGACAAAGGTGCCCACTTTCTCCACTCCTATTCAACATAGTACTGGAGGTGTTGGCCAGAGCAATTCGGCAGGAAAAAGAAACAAAAGGAATCCAAATAGGTAATGAAGAAGTAAAACTCTCACTGTTTGCAGACGACATGATCTTATATATAGAAAACCCCAAAGAATCCATAGAAAAACTATTAGAAATAATCAAAAACTACAGCAAAGTAGCAGGGTATAAAATCAACATACATAAATCAGTAGCATTTCTATACACTAACAATGAACTAACAGAAAAAGAACTCAAGAACTCAATCCCATTCACAATCACAACGAAAAGAATAAAATACCTTGGGATAATCTTAACCAAGTAAGTGAAGGATCTATACAATGAAAACTACAAGACTTTCTTGAAAGAAATTGATGAGGACATAAAGAGATGGAAAGACATTCCATGCACATGGATTGGAAGAATAAACATAGTTAAAATGTCCATACTACCTAGAGCAGTCTACAGATTCAATGCTATCCCAATCAGAATCCCAAGAACATTCTTCACAGAAATTGAACAAAGAATCTTAAAATTCATATGGGGCAACAAAAGACCACAAATTGCTAAAGCAATCCTGAGCAAGAAAAACAAAGCCGGCGGAATCACAATCCCTGATTTCAAAACATACTACAAAGCTACAGTGATCAAAACAGCATGGTACTGATACAAAAACAGGTCCACAGATCAATGGAACAGAATTGAAAGCCCAGAAATAAAACCACACATCTATGGACAGCTAATCTTCGACAAAGGAGCAGAGGGCCTACAATGGAGAAAAGAAAGTCTCTTCAACAAATGGTGCTGGGAAAACTGGACAGCCACATGCAAAAGATTGAAAATTGACCAGTCTTTTTCACCACACACCAAAATAAACTCAAAATGGATCAAAGACCTAAAGATTAGGCCTGAAACCATAAGTCTTCTAGAAGAGAATATAGGCAGTACACTCTTTGACATCAGTTTCAAAAGAATCTTTTCGGACACTATAACTCCTCAGTTGAGGGAAACAATAGAAAGAATAAACAAATGGGACTTCATCAGACTAAAGAGCTTCTTCAAGGCAAGGGAAAACATGATTGAAACAAAAAAACAACTCACTAACTGGGAAAAAATATTTACAAGCCACTTATCCGACAAAGGGTTAATCTCCATAATATACAAAGAACTCACACGGCTTAACAACAAAAAAACAAACAACCCGATCAAAAAATGGGCAGAGGACATGAACAGACATTTCTCAAAAGAAGATATAAATATGGCCAATAGACACATGAAAAGATGTTCATCATCGCTAATCATCAGGGAAATGCAAATCAAAACTACACTAAGATATCACCTTACACCCGTTAGATTGGCAAAAATATCCAAAACCAAGAGCGACAAATGTTGGAGAGGTTGTGGAGAAAAAGGAACCCTCATACACTGTTGGTGGGAATGCAAACTGGTACAGCCACTATGGAAAACAGTATGGAGATTTCTCAAAAAGTTAAAAATAGAAATACCCTATGACCCAGCCATCCCATTACTGGGTATCTATCCTAAGAACCTGAAATCAGAAATCCCAAGAGTCCCTTGCACCCCTATGTTCATCGCAGCATTATTTACAATAGCCAAGACGTGGAACCAACCTACATGCCCAGAAACTGATGATTGGATAAAGAAGATATGGTATATATACACAATGGAATACTACTCAGCCATAAAAAAAAGACAAAATTGGCCCATTCACAGCAACGTGGATGGACCTCGAGGGTATTATGTTAAGCGAAATAAGCCAGTCAGAGAAAGGGGAACTCTATATGACTCCACTCATAGGTGGAAGTTAACATATTGACAAGGAGATCTGATCGGTGGTTACCAGGGAAAAGGGGGGGGGGGGGGCACAAAGGGGGAAGAGATGTACCCACAACATGACTAACAAAAATGTACAACTGAAATCTCACAAGGTTGTAATCTATCATAACATTAATAAAAAAAAAATTTGAAAAAAAAATTAGGATGTCCACTCTCACCACTTCTATTCAACATCTTGATGGAAGTTATAACCAAGGCAATTAGGCAATAAAAATAAGTAAAAGGCTTCCAGATTGAAAAGGAATTAAAAGTATTTCTCTTTGTAGATAACATGTTCATGTATTTATAAAATCCTAAGTATTCACTGTAAACCTATTAGAACAAATGAATGAGTTCAGCAAGATTTCAGGATGCAAGATCAACACACAAAAACCAATCGTATCTCTATAAACTTGCAACAAACAATCCAAAAATGAAATCAAGAAACAATTCCATTCAAAAAGAATAGACAGCATCAAAAAGAGTATTTAAGAATAATTATAACAAAAGTTCAAAATTTCTACTTTGAAAACTACAAAATATTGTTGAAAGAAACTGAAGATCTTAATAAATGGAAAAACATCTCATGTTCGTGGACTGGAGTCCTCCCAATACTGATCTATAGATTCAACACAAATTCTATCAGAATCATCGTTGACTTATTTGTAGAAATTGGCAAGCTGATTCTAAAATTCATATTAAAATGCAAGGAACCCAAAATAAGAAAACTTTTCTGCTTCAAAAAACACAATCATTAAAGTGAAAAGACAACCCATAGAATAGGATAAAATATTTGCAGATTCGGATGTATGATAAGGAACTTGTATCTAGAATATATAAAGATCTCCTACAACTCCGTAATTAAAAGATAAATAACTAAATTTAAAAATGGGAAAGGACTTGAATAAATATTTCTCCAAATAAGATGTACAAATGCCCAATAAGCAAATGAAACATCATTACTCATCTGGGAAATGCAAATTAATACCACAATGAGATACCAGTTCACACCACTAACAAAAGTCAGATAACAAGTGTTAGTGAAGATGTGGAGAAATTCGAATTGTCACACACTGCTCTTGGGTTTATAAAATGGTGCAGACGTGGAAAACAGTCTGATGATTCCTCAGATGACTAAACATAAAGTTACCAAATATACAGCAATTTCCACTCCTAGTTATATACCCAAGAGAATGAAACAGATGTCTACATAGAAATTTATACGTGAATATTTATAGCAGCATTATACATAGTAGCCAAAAGGTGAAAACAACTCAAAAGTCCATCAACAGACAACTGGTTTACAAAATGTGGCACATCCATACAATGGAATGTTATTCAGCCATAAGAAGGAATGGCATATTGGTGTGTGCTACAACATGGATGAACCTTGAAAACATTATGCTAAGTGGAAGAAGCCAGTCACAAAAGACCAAATACTGTATGATTTCATTTATATGAAAGCCCAGAATAGGGAAATCTACAGATTCAAAAACTAGATTAGTGGTTGCTTTGGGCTGAAGGGTGGTGGGGGTGGGGGGATGGAGAGGGCAAGAGTTAAAGGATACAGGGTTTTTATTTGACGTGATAAAAATGTTCTAAAATTGACTGTGGTGGTGATTGCACATAGCCAGAAATATACTATACAACATTGATGAGTGAATTAAATGGGTTAGTTGGATCATATGCTAATTATATCTCAATAAGCTGTTCAAAATGTTTTTAAACGGACAAAGGACTCAAATTGACATTTCTCCAAAGATAATATACAAATGGCCAACAAGCACATAAAAAGATGTTAAACATCATTCATCCTCGGGGAAATGCAAATCAAAAACACAATGAGAAACCACTTGACGCCTACTAGGATAATAAAATCAAAAAAGTTAAAATAACTATTGGCAAGAATGTAATGAAATCTGTACCCTCATACATTGCCCGTGGGAAAGTAAAATGATACAGCTGCTATGGAAAACAGTTTGGCAGTTCCTCAATAAGTTAAATATATAATTACCATATGATGCAGTTATTCCATTCCTAGATACATAGGCAGAACAATTGAAGACAGGTAGTCAACCAAAACTTGCATACAAATGTTCATAGCAGCATCATTCTATTTATAATAGTCAAAAGTTAGAAACGGCCTAAATGTCTATAGCCTGATGAATGGACAAACAAAATATGATGGTATATCCATACAATGGAGTATTATTCATCCACAAATAACAAATGAGGTACTGATATATACAACAACATGGATGATCCTTGAAAACATTATACTACGTGAAAGAGGGCAGAGACAAAAGGCCACATATTATTCCATTTATATGAAATATCCACAATAGGCAAACACATGGAGACACAAGGCAGATTAGTCATCGCCAGGGTTTGGGAGGAGAGGAGAATGGGTATGGGTTTTCCTTTGGAGTGAAGAAAAATTCTGAAACTAGATAACGGTGGTGGTGTGAATGTACTAAATGCCACTGAATTATACACTTTAAAATGGTGAATTTTATATTATGTGCATTTTACCATAATAAACTTAAAATAGTTATTTGGAACATAGCACTATGTAAAATGTTATCATTTTTATCTTATGAATTATAATTTGTTTTTCTGAGAAAATACAAACCTGAACAAAATGATTTGGTTCATTGAATTTTTCTCCAAATATATAATGTAGGTAATGTTGAAGGATCTCTAATGGTTGAGCTCTCCTTCATTTGTTCAAATCTGTTCATATTTTCAAAAAGAAAACAATTCTACCTGTTTGTCTTTGGCTAAATCATTGTCTGGCTTATTTAACATGAAGATTTTTATTTAAATTTGCTCCTTTCTCATATTTGTCAAGGTAGGATAGCACAATGTTTTATCCATTCCAACAGGATTCAAATAAAGGCATCGGATGATTTTCCAGTACCAGGCTGCTAAATATTCTTTGTCTGGTTTTGATTTATGTTTAAGGTGAATGTAAGCTGTTGGTAGTGTTTTCTAGGATGCATGGCAAGTACACCTCAAAGATTAAATTAAAACAGAAGGATAATATTCCTAGTTTGTGAGGCAGAACCATTTAAACTATTCCCATTAAGATAGTGACCTGTGAAAAATGCGATAGTGTCTCTGTTATGTGAATGATGTTAAATCATGACCACAATGAATTCAAGGCATGTAAAAATTCAGCGTTAAAGAGTGACGTCAGCAAGATGGCGGATTAGGAAACTTTAAGCCCTCCTTCTCTCACATAGGACCGAGTTAGCAATATAATGACCAGAATACGTTGGTGAGATGAGAAGCTACAGCAATGTAAAACCAAGAAAGGATTCCAGCAAAAGCAGTAGGGAAATTTGTGGCATTTTTGCACTCTTCCATGCCCCTCCCCCATCTGACTTAGTGTCGTGAAACTGGGAGTAGACCTCCCACACCAGGCATCCTCCCCTGGGACAGAAACAGACTTTGTGAGTTTCAGGAGCCAGTGTTCTAGCTAGTCTGGGGGCTGCCAGAAGGACTGGAATCTGTTGCCTTACCCAGAGCACTGACAGGATGGTGGCATTGTTTGGAAGCCCTGAAAACAGACCTGATCACTGCAGCATGTTATAGCTTCAGTCCCGCAGGCAGATGCCCAAATTATACCCAAATTAGTATATAAATGCAATGCAGTCATCTTCAAAGCACCAACAGGTTTTTATATTTTTAAAGGAGAGTTAACAGGCTGCTTCTGCATTTTATGGAGAAAATCAGAAAAAGTCCTTCAACATCGTAAATGAACAAGCCAGACCGGATATCAAGTCCTATTGTAAAGCTAGAATAGTAAAGACTGTGATATCGATACAAAAGAAAACACAGTGGTAGAAGGAAGTGAAAGAAAGCCCAGGAACCACATATACTTATATAAATATAGACATAAGTGGCCATGCTGAAGAGCAGTGGGTAAATTTTGAAATATTTAATAAATGCTTCTGGAAATTGTCTGATGTCAATTTGGTGTTACCTTTCCAGGCTAAGGCTGTGAAATATACTTTCTGTAATTCCTTTCCCTATAGACTGTACATTGTGTTAGAAAAGATCTATGTGCAATTTTGAAGTCAGAAGTAAGGCAGAAGCAATTATTCATGAGATGCCATGGCAGTCAGATACGATGGCTTCACCAGGCACCATGACTTCATCAGATGGGACATCTTTAAAGGGACTCTCTCGAAGCTCCTGCCTCACAGCCCTACATGGGGAGTCAAGTGCAGGCTGCTTTTCAAACTTTCCCACAAGTTTCAGTTGCTCCCCTGGATCCTGTGCATCAGGTTGAGCTGCTAGTGACTAATTCTCCCATTTTCCTCTTCTCCCTCTGTTGAGTAGGAGAATTTCCTATTTTTCTTTCCTAAGAAATTCCTAATTTCTTTCATTGAACCCTTCATGCCTGTAATACTTATAGTGCCTATAGTTTCCTGACCAAACCCAGACTGAAAAAATATCTTTTTTAATTACTTTTTCATTATGTACAATTATAATCACTGAAGGTGTATTATAGACAAATATATAAAGCAAACCTTAAATTTATAAAAGAAAATATATGAGAATATATTTTAGAATTTAAAACAGATGATATACTTCAAAATGGCACAGAAGCCTAACACCTAAAGATTATAAACTGTGACAAATTGAAATATCTAATACTTGTGCTTCAAAAATGCAACATAAAGGTAAAGAGAGAGTTAGTGTCCTGAATCTGTTAAAGGAGCAAGGAAAAGAAGCCAACCCCAGTAGAAAAATGGACAAAGGTGGGGAAAACAGGAATTTCAGCAGAGAGGAAAACTGAGTGATCAATGAATACGGGAAATGTGTTATATATCACTATTTTTTGTGGATGTGCAAATTAAGCCCACAAATGAATAACGTACTGGCCAGATTGGCAATGACCGAAAAAAAAAAAAAGGAAAGAAAAAATGAAACATTGACAATATTGAGTGCTGACAAAGATTTGCACCAATGATGAGGCTATAAATAAGTACAGTTCATTAAAAAACAGCTTGGCGGGGCCAGCCCTGTGGCCGAGCGGTTAAGTCTGAGCGCTCCGCTGTGGCACCCAGGGTTTCCCCAGATCCTAGGCGCGGACATGGCACTGCTCATCAGGCCACATTGAGGTGGCATCCCACATGACAAAACTAGAAGGATGTGCAACTAAGGTATACAACTATGTACCGGGGGGATTGGGGGAGATAAAGCAGAAAAAGAAAAAACAACTTGGCATTATTTAGTACATTTTTAAAAGCATGTTCTCCATGGCCTCATAAATGAATTTGTGTGTGTGTGTGTGTGTGTGTGTGTGTGTGTGTATAATGTGCATGTATGTATATATACACATACATATATATACATATATGTATATATGTTTATATATATTATAATCTCTTTCAACGGTTTAATTTTCTCCTTTTGAAAAAAAATGATTGCTGTCATTTCTGTAAAGTCACCGAGAGCAAGAAGTGTTGCCAAGTTAAACAGGGATTTATTGTGGAGACTTTACATCCTGGTTTCTTGGACAGCCCCAATTTATGATTGTTGGTATTCCTAATAATTAATAGAAAGTTTCATTCTCACAATCATGCTTGGTGGACTTTCCCCAAATACTTGCTGAATGTCTAAATTTCATTCTTAAAGTTCTTAGGCAAGTGTTTATTTTAATTTTTAATGATCATTTTCATAGGGACACATCTTTTTTGTGTGTGTGTCGTTGACTGGTATGATTCAAACAGGAAATTAAGAACAACACTGCTGGAACTGTGATCAGAGAGAAAGATGGAGGTTTCATCTCCCAAGAAAATTATTTGTTCTTTCATAAACCAAACATTTCTCTTTAAATAAAATGCACAGTTTTACATGAGAAAACTGTGCTATAAAATTATATTTCAATATCTGCTATTATGACATACTGTGTTTAAAAGATTCACAAAGGAGGATTTTTGTATATAAAACCAGAATCTAGCATAAAAGTTCTGGCAATACAGGTTTAAGAAAACAAAAAATATTGTTTTATAAAAAACTTGTCTATTATCTGGAAATCCCCATAGATTTGTGGCTGGGAGTATAGATAATTGAAAAGAGGTGTTGTGATAGTGAAAGTTATCTAGTCAAAAAATTAAGAGGTACAATAGGAACTGTGCAAACGGTGTGTTGCTAATATGTGGGTTGTTGGTATAGTCTGGATCACAAATAGAAATTGCATAGGGAAAAGTGAAAGAGAGAGCAGCTGGAGTTAAAATCTTATGTCCATGAAGTGAAGTCGTTATTTCTACTCCAATAAGCCAAACACTTATTTAAAAGCAGCTTCAGCATTTTTTTTAATACAAACGTATTAAACTAGATACTGAAAAGCCAACATAAGTTGATATTGTACTATTCTGGAACTTCAAAAGATAGTTATTT
Source organism: Equus quagga (assembly GCF_021613505.1). Classification (NCBI taxonomy): domain Eukaryota; kingdom Metazoa; phylum Chordata; class Mammalia; order Perissodactyla; family Equidae; genus Equus; species Equus quagga. Next base: position 23,123,813 of record NC_060272.1, on the reverse strand, counting down.
GTGAGCACAACTCGAAAACTCCTCTAGCAGATTCCAAGAGCTTAATTCTACCTGGAAAAATTAAGCTGGCTGGAAAACCAGACAGGTTTGTCCAGGTAGTGCTCCAGATTACTAGGAGATTAGAGAGATTTATTAAAACAGAAGCTCTGAGGGGTCATGCCCAAGTGAACTGTGCTGTCTGCCAGGAGGACGGAGGACTCTCCCCAGGAGCTGTGGACTCCAGGATCTCAGTGAAGTATTTTCACCCAATGTTTGGGCTGAGTTGTAATAAAAAGGTGGATCTTTGGTAGAAAATGTAGAATCCATTACATGCGCATAGGAGTAAAATTGAAATGTGAGAGGACTGGGAGCCAAGGAGAACAGCTTAAGGTCAAGATGTGCACACTGAAGACCAAGAATTAAGGAAAACGAAGGCCAAGGTTGAAATTAGATTAGTCAGGAAAGAGAACATGTAAATATAGTCTAGTAAGAAAGAGATCTATGAACACAATATGGATGCAATAGCCAAGATTACTGCTAGAAGCCTGACTAGTCTAATAAAAGCTTATTTCTTCACAACAAAAGAGCAATGAAAATAAAATGGATGCTGACACTTTCTTTTTCTAAAAGACAAAACTAAGTTTTGGAAGCCAGAATTTATTTAGAAGAAGATTAATAACAATTAAGTTATTAACAGCCAAATGTCCAGCATGTTTCTTATGAATCTTGGTTCAAATAGAATTATCTTTATTGTTTTATTAACTTAGAGGATCTGAATTAAATTAATATCCATAGTCAATTGTTCAAAAGAGCCTGGAGTTTGGTTATCTCTGAAATGCTAAATAAGTACTACTCCCACCAGATCCCGCTTGATATTGACCAGTTAATTACAAGTATATTTTAATGAATTATCTTATTTTCTCTAATACAAGATGCCATTAACTGCAATGTGCTCCATTATTTTGTGTGACACTAATTAATAAAAAACACTAAAGATAATATTATGGAAACAGTTCTGACCACATTGCATTTTATTTTATACTTATCGAAAGAACTCAAGTTGATTTAGACCTAGGTATTTATTATGTATCATTCTTGGGTATACATAAGGAAGTACAATATAAAGTAAATAAATGGATTAAGGTATGTCTAAAATTTCTTTTCACTCGGAGTCATCAATGTTCATATTTCTCCATAAAAATACTATCTTCTGGGACATCAAGAAAGTTGATTTGCCACATTTCTTAAGAGAGCACTTCCTATTGTTTCCAGAATTTTCTTCCCAGTGCTAACAGGGATCTTAAAAGTTTCATTCTAATGCGCACACAATGACAACGAGTTCCACCTGCTGCTTGGCCTTCAGTAATTGTAAAACGAGCCTAATTTCCCACGTATGCGACTGGTAAATTGGGGAATAATGAACTAGAGATTCTTGGCTCAATCATTTTGTTTCTCGTAGCTCCCTGCCTGCAGGTAACCACAATTCCTACCCATTCCTCATGAGAAAGTTTTATAGGGGACGGGACCTGAAAGTGGGAGCCCTACAGTGGAGTCCGCGTATTATGAAGGCCACTTGCCCACAGATATACGTGGTCTTCTGAATTGATCTTCATATGAATGTTTATTTCCTACTGGGTTTAAAATCTAATCAGGGAGAATATTATCCTTTAATACAGAAGAGAGTAAATAAAAATGTATGCGCTACTTTGAATGTTTGACAAAGCCATTGCCAGCACAGTATTTGGATGCTGTGTTAAAAAGAGGAGGATGGGCTACATAGAGTGGAGAGATTGTTAGGTGGCTGGTATAAAACTCTGAATTAGATGGTTTTTAAAATTTACGGTAACACTGATGTTATTTGAGTGGAAAGTCCTTCCAGGTGTTCAAACTTTTAATTCATAGACTCTTATCCAGTTCTCTAAACACAATATCTTTAACTGCCATTTATTGTTAGACATTTGGGAATAAAATGTATAGCAACATAGAGTTGGGAACAGTCTCCTTTCTAGAGGAAAACACAATTAAGCAATAGACATAAAATGCGGTAAATTCTATTAAAATAGTAATAGGTTGCTATGTGACCATATACTACTCCAGTGGTATTGCTCTGTCTCCAAATGCCCATGTATAAGAAATGTCACTTTATTTCCTATAATTAATTCAGGTTTTCCTACCAGCCTTCAATGCCTCCAGGCCCTTAAGAAATGCTGTCTCATTAATTGTAAATATGTTCTGCTCTGGGCTAATACTCTGGTACAACCATTCAGCCAAAAAATATTTCTTGGGTACCTATGATGAGCACTATTACAGTTCTTGCACCTTCTGTAGCCCAAAGGTGTTTCAGGGCATAACCCATCTCTACTGTTGGTCTTACTTGGCCAATGGCAGAGGACGAAATCCAGGTGCTGAGAACTAGAGATCCAACACTCCTTTCTTGTTTCTCTCTTCCCAGCATAAGTTTTTCAGATAATTACTGACAGGGCCCAGTCTCTTCCTTCTACTCTTTCTAATATACTCCCTTTTTACTGAAAACCTATTCTTCCTTAGTGATTTTAAGATTTTGAAGACAAAAGCCCAGAAGTCCTGCTGACTTGTTCTACTTATTTTTTACCCTGGCAGACAACTCCCCTGAGGCAGAAAGGCATGAGAGCTGCTATTCCAAGAATTACGGAGAAGGAAAAAGAAGAAAATGCAATTAGGCAGGAAAAAAAAAAAGCTTCCCAACTTATATCTAAAAATATTATCTAGCCACACCAGTCTACAGATAGTCAGGAAAGATTATATTTAATCTGATAACTGAAGTAGAAAGGCCAAAACTGTTTGAGACAGAGGAAAAATGCTAGTTTGAGAATTCACAGGCTGGAGGAGACATTTTATGCTTGTAACTGAGTGGGTTTCAATATAACTGTAACTTAGAATATGAGAGGAGGTAAGAGTTAGGGATGGAGAAAAATAAGACAGGCAAGACAAACAGGCTATGACTTCTATATGACCATATTAAGCAATTTTAATTTTACTTTAAGGGCAATGCAAAGTTTTGAAAATATTTAAAAGTGAGGAAAAGACAAAGTTGATTTGCATTTTGAAAATGTCTCACTCCGGCTTCAAGCCAGAGGGAAAATCCTCATTCCACTTAATTCTAAAAGCTTCTTTTCTCCCATGGCTTTTATTGGACTAGTAAACTTTCCATCTGCTATTTATTTTATAATATATATTGCAATTCAACTACGAAAATTAAATATCTTAGCATAATATTTTTGGATATTAAACCAATTTTTTTCTATGTTCACTAATTTCTGGTTCATACTTGTTCCAGAGTTTTCATATCAAAGAACATCCTGGGTAAATTCTGATCACAGTTTATTCCATAATGGAGAAAAGGTATTCTATCCATTATTATTTCATCATGAGAATTTCAAGCTTGGAAACAAATATTTTTAATAAAATTAGTCGTGGAATCCTTGAGTTTAATTCAAAAACAACTTTAGGAATCTTTTTGTTTTATTTAAGGATTACCATATTACTTCTAAAAAGGAACATTTAAAAATCTCCTTTTTATCCCCATTTTAATTGTAATAGCTCTCCCTGGAAGGAAACGTGTCTGGGCTTTTGCTATATCAAACTTACTTCAAGTCTACTTGCCTTTGTTCTACTCCTTTAAGTGTAATTTATCAGTAACCATTCAGCAACTACTCCTGAGTGTTAATGTGTAAATGAAGGCTGATTATAGCAGTCTCTTTGAAAGAGCATTTTTTAGGCATCTATATATTTCTTCTTGATCTTACTTTTTTAGGGCTGAAGAAAATGTTCCAGGTTTTTTTATGTTCCTGCAAAGCTTAAAGGCCTTATGTTATTGGCTCCCTCCCCTCAACCCTTAAGCCTCTGATCTCTTGTGCCCTTCTCACTCAGCACCTCCCAACCTCCACCCTCATGGCATCTCCCAGATATTCTAGAAAATACACCCCTCACCCCCACCCTTCCCTCCTCGCCTCAGGGCCTTTGAACTTACTGTTCTTCTGGCCATAGGCAATACTTGTCTTCAAATGTCCATACAGCTTGCTCCCTGACTTTCTTCAAAAGCTCCTTTCTCAGTGAGGCATTTTCTAACCACTCTAAATAAAACTAGAGCAACAATCTCTAGTGCACTACTGTAATCCTTATAACCTTTGCATGCTTTTTTCATAAGTGTTTATCACTTTCAAATATACTGTATCATATCCTTTTTTATTTTTATTTTTGCTCTCCCCCTTTAAAATGTAAATCTTTATGAGATGCATAAAAGTACTGCTCTGTTCACTGCTGAATCTTCAGGACTTAGACATGTGCTTGGAAATTATGTGGTGAGGAAATATTTGTTGAAGGAATGAATGAACGAATCTCTAGATGCTACAAGAATCCTGTTTCTCTGTATTTAATAGCTATCTAGGGTAAATTTTATATTTATCTTGAAAATATATATATGTGCAAATATTTTTATTTGTAATTACAGATGTATAATTGATGTATCATATACATATGCAATTATGTATCATATACGTGATTTACTCTCATAATTTAAGAGTAAGAGACGATGTATATGGTCACAAGAAGTGCTGAATTAATGCATGTCAAGCTTTTACCTTTACACACATGGGAAAAATTGAAAGGCCTTTCAAGTAATAATTTAGTTCCCTCAGTGCACACACAAACACACACCGCACATGTGAGCATGTGTTTTATCTTGAATATCAGACATTGATTCATGTTATGACATTAAAATAAAGATCAAATAATTCTGAAAGTAATGAATGATAAAACAAATATTTTATTTTTATTTTTCGTTGTCATTTTATTAATAAACTCCATAAACAGACACAAATATGTGTATATAATATATAAACAAATACACACACACATACAAAACAAGGATTTAGCTGCATCCAGCAAATTTTAATATTTAATATTCTTCATTTCATTCAGGTTATTTGTTATTATTATTATTTTTAAAGATTGGCACCTGAGCTAATAACTGTGGCCAATCTTCTTTTTTTTTTTACTTTTTCTCCACAAATCCCCCCAGTACATAGTTGTATATTTTAGATGTGGGTCCTTCTAGTTGTGGCATGCTGGACGTCACCCCAGCATGGCCTGATGTGAGGTGCCGTGTCCACGCTCAGGATCCGAACCAGCAAAACCCTGGGCTGCTAAAGCGGAGCGAGAGAACCTAACCATTAGGCCATGAGGCCAACCCCTCATTCAGTTTATGTATGTTTTAAAATGTCCCTTGAGAATTCCTCTTTGATGTAATGGTTGTTTAAAAGTACGTTGATAATTTTCAAATATTTGATAAATTTCCAGATAAGTGTTTGCTTTTAATTTCCAGCTTAATTCTGTTGTGTGTCAAAGAACATACTTTGTTTGATTTATTTTAAATCTGTTGAGTTTTTTTTTAATGGCCTAGAATATGATCTTTCTTAGTGAATGTTCTGTGTTTTACGTTCACTTTAAAAGAAAGTATATTATGCTGTTTGAGGAAGAAATATTTTATAAAACTCAATTAGGACTAGTTACTTGATGACGTCATTCAGTTTTTCTGTATCAGTCCTGCTTTTCTGTGCATTTGTTCCATGCATTACTGAGAGGATAATGTTAAAGTCTCCACATATAATTGTGGATTAGCCTACTTCTCCTTTCACTTCTAAAAGCTTTTGCTTCATGAATTTTGATACTCTGTTTTCAGATGCATGCACATTTAGGATTTACATATCTTCTTAGAGATATAATCTTTATTATTATGTAATGTCCCTCTTTATCCCTGATAGTATTCCTTTTAATGAATTCCAATTCGTTGGACATTAATATTACTATTACAGTTTTTGTTTTTGTTTTTTTGAGGAAGATTAGTCCTGAGCTAACTGCTGCCAATCCTCCTCTTTTTGTTGAGGAAGGCTGGCCCTGAGCTAACATCTGTGCCCATCTCCCTCTACTTTATATATGGGATGCCTGCCACAGCATGGCTTGCCAAGCAGTGCCATATCCGCTTCTGGGATCCAGACCAGCGAACCCCGGGCCACCGAAGGGAAACAGATGTGCTTAACCGTTGCACCACCGGGCTGGCCCTACAGTTTTTTTTTTGACTTGTTTTTGCATGGTGTATCTTCCTCTATCTTTTAATTTTAATCTTAATTTTAATTTTAAAGTGAGTTTCTTTTATATAGCATACAGTTGGCTAATTTTTAAATCAAATTTGATAATCCCAGTAGTTTGCATGAAGTGTTGGACTCATTTACTCTTCTACATTTTATTTTATTGTAGTAAGAACACTTAATGCGAGATCTACCCTCTCAATAAAATTTTAAGTGTACAATACATTATTGTTGACTGTAGGTACAGCGTCACACAGCAGATCTCTAGAGCTTATTCAGCTTGTTTAACTGAAACTTTATTCCCATTGTTTAATTATTCATCATTTCCTTCTCCCCCCAACCCCTGGCAACCACCATTCCACTAGCTGATTCTGTGAATTCGACTCTTTTAGATACATCATATAGTTGGAAGCAGGATCTTGAAGAGATATTCGCACTCCCATGTTCATTGCAGTATTACTCACAACAGCCAAGATGCACTAACAATCTAAGCGTCCATCAAAAGATGAATGGATAAGGGAGATGTGGTCTGTATACACAGTGGAATGCTACTAAGTCTTAATGCAGAAGGAAATTCTGCAATATGCGACAACATGGACTTTGAAAACATTATGCTAAGTTAAATAAGCCAGCTACAGAAAGGAATCATTTATTTTTTTGTGATTTGAAACATGGTTAGATTAAATCTACCATGTTGGCTGTTTTATACTTATTCCATCTGTTTTTTGTTTCTTTTTTCTCTTTTTAAGCATTTTCCAGTGCTATTGGGTGTTATCCCATTTTATGTCCTCTATTGACTTAAATTTCAGTGGTTGTCTGAGCATGTACAATATACATCTCCATGTAATCAATTAATAATATACTGCCTCATGTTTAGTGAAGGCTCCTGCCATGGTATGTTGCCAATCCTCTTCCCCATCCCTTTGATATTTTTATCGTGGCCTTGACTTTTACCTATCCTGTAAACACGCAGTTATATTTAATAGTGTTTAAAAGGAGTAAAATGTCTTTAACATTTAATTCCATTCGAGAGCTCTTCATTTCTTTGTAGACCCACATCTCAATCTAACATCATATTTTTTTTGCTCAAAGAATATTCTTGACATTTTTGTGGAGAATGTTCACAAGCAGTGAGTTCTGTGAGCTTCTGTTTCTCTGAGGGAAGCTTTATTACCCTTTGTTTTCTAAAAGATATTTTCTCTGGGTATAGATTTCTGGGGTTGACAGTATAGATTTCCACGTAGGAAAATTGAATTGTTTTCTTTCAGTATTTTAAAATGTTCCTCTATTATCTCTGGCTTGCATAATTTCTGATATTTTTATCTTTGTTTCTGTGCTCATATTTCTTTTTCTCTGGCTACCTTTAAGATTTTATCATTGTCTTTGGTTTTTAGCATTGGAATATGATGTGCTTAAGATATTTGTTTGCTTGTCCCTGCCTGATCTTCTCTGAGCTTCTTCATATATGCCATGTTGTCTGTCATTAATTTTGGAAAGTTCTCTGTGATTATTTTTTTAAATGTTCCTTCTCCTTTTGGGATTTCAATCACACCTAAGTTAGAACATTTAGTATTGTTTCACAGGTCATGAATTTTGCTATTGTTTTCTTTTTCTCTTTGTGTTTCAATTTGTATAATTTCTATTGACCTCATTTTAAATTCACGGATTCTTTCCCTGGCTGCCTCAAATTTTTGATAAGCTTATCAAAGGCATTCTTCATCTCAGTTGCTGTGTTTCTATTTCTACCATTTCTGTTTGATTCTTTTTTCAGCTTCCATCCCTCTGCAGAAACCACACGTTTGATCTTTCATGTTGTTCATCTTTTTGATTAGAGCCTTTTTTTGCCACTGAAAATTGTTTATTAAGACACAAAGCAATGCACAGTTAAACAATCCTGATTTTTTTACTTTTTGGTGGGAGGAGCATGGGTCATTGGACAGGTAAGGGACAGACAGAGACAACCCAGAAGGAAAGTCAGCTCTATCCACCCGTACTGCTTTCCCAGGCCAGCTAGGTTCAACACCCCTCAATTGCAACTCACTGTGCTGCCGTAAATGCGTGTTGTGGCTACAGACAGAGTTGGTTTGGCCTCCCGCCACAGGGAGAGGTTGGGAACCTAGAGCAGGAGCTACAGGGCAACTAAGAACTTGACAGATTCTCCAGTTATTGGTACAAAATAGAGCAGCCAGGCCCAATTGGAGGGATGGAGTTGGTTTCCAGACAAGCCAGGGTAGACCAATAATCGTTGAAGAGATGCTCTGAGCTCAGAATGGGCAGCTGCTCCTAGTGCGGGAGAACTTAATGGAAGAAAAATCCAAGAAGACCAATCCAAGGTCAAATTTCTTTTCATTCTCTGAATCATGACACATCAGGGAAGAGAGCAGTCAAGAATGTCTCATTCCTGGTTTTGTCATAATGTCTCTCCCTGCTAATTTTCCCCTCCCATCGGGCACATTTATTAACACATTTATTATAATGATTTAAAATTCCTTGTCAGACAATTCCAACATCTGTGTCATATCTGAATCTGGTTCAGATTATTGCTTTGTCTCTTCTTAGTGTGTTTATTCTTGCCTTTAAATATATATCTTTTCATTTCATTGTTGACATCAGATGTAGGAGAGAAGAGACTGAGGTAAATAATATGTATGCTTGGAAATGGGCATACCTTTCCACTGGCCCTTTAATGCAAAGGTATATGAGTCAATATAGTTAAGAGTTGGGCTGGTTTTGTGGTGTCGTTGCTATGGTTATCACCAGTGCACTACAGGCTTCAAATTTCTGTAGAAATACTTTGTAATTAGAGTGGGGTTGGTTTTCTAGAGAAAGGCCTCTCCAATGTGGAATTTGAGGTCTTTCCTTTATGGCATGCCTCAGAGATCACTGCATGCTGTTTCTTCACTTAATGGTGTGGTGTGCTCTTAGAAGTGCATTCTCTAATGTTCTAATTAAGCCACAATATTAACCCTGAATAATATCCCTGGGTCTGAGGTTGTAGCCTCTTTCATCCTGCTGCCCTTTCGCTGACCGTAGTTGTGGGCCCAATGAATAATCCAACTGCTTTCCAAGGGATAATTTTTGTTTGCTTGTTTGTTTTTTAGCTCTGATGTATTCCCTCGGTTGTAATGAGTTTTCCCCAGTGCCCTGAGGGCTGCAGTTCTTCGTTGTCGTTTATTCCCAGAGAGTAGGGATTTAGTTCAGCAGTGGACAGGGAAGAGGATCCAAGTGGAGTTTCTCGTCCCTCCTGCTCAGCTGCTTTCTCTTAGCCCAGCTCTGCAGCCCATGGATGCTTCTTATGGTTTTTTCCAATGTTTTCTGTGAGCACCCAGTGGGATTTGTGGTGAAATTATGCAAGAGGATGCAGACTCCAATATCTTCAGCTCCCAGTGGTTTCACAGTGTCCTGCCGGCCCACACTCAGCTGTCATCAATTTATGGCTATTCCTGCTAAAATCTTACCTTTGCATCTACCCCGGATAAGTGAGTCCTCACATTTCTTCTTTCACTGCATACATTATCTCTCAAAGATTTCAGACTAGTTGGTTGCTCTGTGACCTCTTCCCTTCAATGGGTTAAAAAAAGTTGTGATCTTTTTAAATTAGCTCCTTTAACATCAAATTATTTTTGTAAGATTTGGAGAGGTACTTTTTCAAGTACTCTACAATCTAGACTGGAAGCTGCAAGAATGTTAAAAACTTAAAGGCATAAATATCCTTAGAGTGATTTCCAGAGTAACATGACAGTCTAAATCCATACTTTCATAACATTCTTATTTCCCAATCATATTAAATCAATAGAACAGTAATTAATAAGCGTGATTTCATAGCATTTAAAGGAACACCTCAACATCGGAGAAATTTTGAGAAAGTCACAGCCTGTATACTTCTGGAGGATGCTGGAAGAACAAAGCAGCAGAGCTGGTTTTGGACCAGCAGGATGCTGGACTCGGAGACAGCAGGTATATCAGAGGGAAGAAGTGAGAGGTGGAGGCAGAAATCAGAAGTACTCACTGAAGACATGAATGTCATTTACATAACAGTATATTATGCATTCACACTTCCCACCCCTGCCTTTATTTAGAGATTGCGGGGCAGCCAGGGATTTGCCTACCACAAGAAAAAAAATAGGCTTCTTTTCTGATGTATTATATAATCTCTTTGGGGAAAGAGTGAACAGTTAGTATGGGTGTAGCTAACTTAAGAATAGCCTTTCTTATTCTGACATTTGGATAACCCCCAATGCATGGGTTAGTTCCTCTCATGCTTACTGTAAAGAAAATCTCTACGTAACCAAGCTTTTCTTATTATTACAAAAAAAATCTAATTTTAAAGGACTCCTTATTTACTTACTATATGTCTGTACTTTCCTAAGGCAAGAGCCATGAAAAGACGAATTTTTGTTAGATATTTGAAAAGGCCAGAAATTGCAGGCAAAATACTAATATTAAAAAGGGAGAGGGGCTGGCCCAGTGACATAGTGGTTAAATTCATGTTCTCTGCTTCGGTGGCCCAGGGTTCACAGGTTCGGATCCCAGGCACGGACCTAGCACTGCTCATCAAGCCACACTGTGGCGGTGTCCGACATAAAGCAGAGTGAGATTGGCATGGATGTTAGCTCAGCAGTAATCTTCCTCAAGCCAAATGAGGAAGATTGGCAATGGGTGTTAGCTCAGGGCCAGTCTTCCTCCACATACACACAAAAGGCAGAAAAGTTGACTTAAAATAAAAAACAGATATGTAAAGAGTAAGAAGACAAATATTTTTTAATTTAAGAACTCTAAATATTAGGAAAAGTTCACAAAGATCTTGGATTCTATTGAAAAGAACTATATGAAAATGGAATAGTGTGAGATGGCTTTAGAAATATGAAAACATGATTTCTAAAATTAAAATGTAATAGATTTGTTGGAAAATAGATTTGGTAAAATATTCAAGAATTTTTTAAAATAATAAAATCACTTAAAATATGTGTAAAAGGTAAGAGACAGAGACTTAATCTAGGAGATTCAAAATATAAATAAATCAAGCATATGTAAATAATATTTTAATATTTTCAAGTTGCTTGTTTCCTACACCATGGTTCCCATTCAAATGTATATCTCTGTCCTTTAAAGGTACTGCCACATTACACAGACTCACACTCGTATGTGTATATGTATACACATACACTATACACATAGAAATACACATCCATCATGTGTAAACATGTTAAAGTAACCAGCAATGCAGAGGATAAACCGATGTACTCAGTTGCCTCTGGAGAGTCCTGTGTATGCAGAGGTATGGCCATAACTATTTTCTTCTTATTATTAAAGGTTTGCCATACTAATTTTTATCATTTTAATATATTGTTTTCACCAACATATTTAAAAAAATATATATATATGGTTATTTACATTCTGGCACAAGCTCCTTGTCTCTTCATTACCCAGTAGCTTTTTGTGGCTCACAAAATGATAAACACTGTTTCACTATCATCTTGAGCAGATTTCACAATCTTCTGATTACGTTTGATTATAGTATGTCAGTGTGTATCATCTAGTATCTGGTTCAAACTCTCAATTGCATGTTCAGATTTTTTACTTGTCACCTCCACAAACACTCTTGAGGCTTTGGTATGAAGGATTTAAAATGAGGAGAGAAAGGTCTTTTTTTTAATGACTCCTTCTCCTGCCTCACGTTGGAGGAGAAGGAGACTCATTCTGTCTTAGAGGCTCTGCACTGCCAGATGTGTTCTGTCAAGGAGGGTAAAGAGAAAACGTGGCAGGCACTTCCGATCTTAAGGAGCACACAGGGCTTTTCTTGGGAAAAGAGAAACTCACAAGGGATGGGTGGGAAAAGCCAGGGTAGTTCCTATTAGGTCCATGACACACACCCCAACACACACACATACACACACACACACACACACTTGTCCTAATCCCTTCATTTCCTCTCTGTAGATATTGCTTACATAATCTGGGGCAGACAACATAGGTTGATACAACCCTTAATTACCCCTAGAGGAACAATGAGCTGCAAGTGTTTATCATTCTCTTTCTAGGATGAGGATCTTGAAGTCTCTGCATCTCAGCTTGGAATCCTAGTAACCAACAGAACAGTCCCACTGACCATGCTGGTTATATGATCTGCCCATCTTGAGAAAATCTCCCTACCACTGCCAGCATGGGCCTTTGTCATTTACTACTGTATGATTGTTAAAAAGTTATTTCATCTCTAGTGCCTCCTTTTTCTTACCTCTGAAACAAGAATATACAAGCATCTATTTCATATGTTTTGCAAGAATTAAATGGTATCAAACAAGGAAAGTGTGTAGCACAAAGCCTGGCACATAGTGTTTGTAAGTATTATGGTTGTTATGATTATAATCCTCTCCTTCACATGCTTGGTTATAGGTGAGTTCTTTCCCCACAGCTCCAAAAGAATAAAATAATAGTTTGCTGGAAAAGTCAACTTATAAAATGCCAGGAAAATTTGAATGAAATTCTCCCTGTCTAACTGTGTCACCTAAAGAAAGTCATTTACCAATGTAGCTTTCAGTTATCTCATCTGAAACTGAGAAGCAAGACACAGGCTATGATCTGAGGTGTTTTCTAAATTATACATTCTTTTATTTCAATATTGTTTCTATTTCAGTAACACTATTTCTTCCTTTACATTAAGGAATACAGTTAGTTTACCCCTCTGAATGAGTCTAGTAATGGGAGCATTCCCCCAGCAAGCTGCCTGCGTTAGTAGTTCGCAGCATAACCTGACATTAGTGACAGGTTGTTTCCAAAATGCTGATAGTCACTTAATCTGGAAGATAAGGCCAATGCAAGAGACACAGCAGCCAAAAAGGAAAATCACCTTAACTGGCAGTTTCAATAAATGTATATGCCTCACAGGGAATAGATTAATTGAGTCTAACCTCCCTTCCTTTCTCTCAATCCCTAATACCAGTGAGTATTCCCAGGAGTGAGGGTGGTGAAATGTCCCCCTTTCTAGATGAGAGAGAGAAAACAGTGTATTCAGAGGAAGGGATGCTTTTTACTCCCTTGTCAGAATGATGTGGAACCCACTTGACTCTAGCACGCTACAAGCTTTTTATTTTCCAGTGAAAATTATCTTAACATAGTATAAGTGTAAAATGCTCACAGTGATGCCGGGACTTCATTGGTTTATAAGGTTTGAGCTAAATAGGTAAAATCAGTCTCTTCATCCAATCATCAAGATACCAAAGTTCATATTGGACCTGATACTTTGACATGTCTTTGTGGGACCAAGTAGAAATGTTTGGTAAACATTTGGTTATAGAGGCCTGGAACCCAGAAAATGGGTCTAGGCTGCAGATATACATTTGGTGGTCTGCATATAGGTGGTATTATTAAAGTAGGAATTAATGAGGCTAGCTAAAATAAGCATGTGTAGAAAGACATGAGGGCCTAGATCGGGGCCTAAAGGGCGTTTTACTTGAAGACTTTTAGTTAATAAAAGGAAGAATTCCAGGAGAATGTTGTGTCATGGGAGATGATGAAACTGTTTTGGTAACAAAAGTCCTGTTCTTTGGTATGAGTTTTGACTTCTAGGCTGTCAAAAAAGATGAGCAGTACTGTCACGTGGTCCTAAATCTGCAACAATATTACTTTTTTCTTTGACCCTCCAACACTCCAAACTTATCCCAACCATTGCACTGGCAAGCTCAGAATGCTCCTCCCTGGCCCCAAATGTGGAGGACAACAGCATCGCCTTGTGAGGCACTTGCTGGAGACCAGGTCATCACCTGAGGCCATTCTAAGCAAAAGAGGAGAGGGCTGCTTTCCTATCCAGCAGAAATAAGGGTGTTTGATATTCGGAATTCCATTCACACAAATATCCCCAGGGTCTCAAGGTCCCACGCTTCCTTACAGGGGTCAAGATATATCAAAGCTGCATACTTAGTCTTCATTGCAGCATTTACAACCTTATAACCATTCACTGGGCCTGATTTTCAGCACAACCTTCCTTGCAGCTGAAATAGCTAAGAATTGCTTCTACCATTGCCAAAGAATTCGTGAGGTTTTTCATAGCATGCTTAAAGTTAGGGACAATCTGTCCTGAGCCTTTGTGTGTGTGTGTGTGTGTGTACGTGTGCATGTGCACAAGGTCTCCAAGTCTAGCAAAAGCAGACATCTCACATAAGATTTCCTATAATTATCGTTGCCTCTCTACTAATCAAGAGCAGTTACCTTCCAACTCCTTACCTTGCATCAGAGCTTCTTCCTAATTAAACACTGCTGAAAGCCTTAGTAAAAATGATGCCAGTGCACGCCAGGTATTATTACTCACCCTAATTATCCACAAAAATATATCTCTCTTGACTTCAGATCAGTGAGAATGCAAGCCTGAAGTCTTATTCTGAGGGTTTGTTTGTAGGGCCACTGTTGTAACCAATTGTCTTAGTCTAAATTTTCTGGAAAACCCAGCCAAAGGTATAGTTTATATGGCAAAGCTTTTTGGTGGGGGTGGTGGGAGGGAAGGGGTGGTGGGAGGATGCTGCATTACCAGGGCAACAAGACTGAGTGAAGAAGTATGAGGGATGCTCTAGGGGAGGAGAGAAAGAAATATACGTTTGTGAATAATCATGCTGGCCACAAATTCACAATGGAATACAAGGACTACAGGCACACAGCGCATCTCTGGAAAGGACGTTTTGCATTATTGTGTTTGAATTTGTCCATTAGGGTGGGAGAGAAGGCCACTTCTTCACGTCACCTGTCTTTCATTGCTCAAAGTTTATCCCATGGGATTTAAGACCCACCCATCTCTGGACTGTGTTAACGGGCCCTGCCATGGGGAAGCCAGAGCTGGCATGGTTCTAATTGAACTGGACCTTGGTGCTAGAGCTGCTGCAGCTGCTGCTTCAGTAGGTGCGATGGTGACCATGACAAAGTTTGCCCTTGTCCTATGGAGAGGACAACCATTTGAGGCTGAGGCAGATGCTGGGGTTGAGCAGATAAGGGAAGAAGTAGAACTTGGATATTCAGTCTTTTAACATTCTATCGTTCTATCACTATATTTAAAGATATTTTTATTAGATGCTCTGTGGGAATATACCAATGACATAAACAGTATTCAAAATGCAAAATATTTCTTTTCCTTTTCCTAATAATGGTTAACATTACTGACTATCATTCTTGTCTTTTTTTTAAAAAAAGTTTTCGTCTTAGGTTTGGTCTAAATTAGCATAGCAGACTGGGGATGTTTTTGCGCTTTATTTTCTGCATGTAACAGAATTCTCCCAGAGCTGATCAGGCGATTGTACTAATGTGGTTGCGTTCATAAGGGTTACTGACATTCCTGGGACCATACCTCCAACTGCATAACTCAGGAATTGTAGCCCTACCCAAAAAGTCTCCTTCACTTGTTGGGGTATCTATCTACTATGAGCTTGCAAACAGTCTTTCTTCACCCTTGTGGCTATCTCATGCACAAACTTCCAGTGTGCAACTTCTAGTTCCCTTGAAGTTGTTAAACAAACTCTGCCTCTAAAGTTGGGGCTGTCAGTGGGAGAGATATGTCTGTGCCCAGGTAACAAGTTATGGATTATCTAGTTGTCTGAGTTGCAGTGGAGCCCTCATTTTAGCCAAAAGGTACTACATTTCAAGTGGAGAAAATATCTCACCATCTATCTGTTCTTTGCCATTCAGAAGATATTTTGTTCTTCCTTTGTCTTAGTGATTGCATTGAGGAAAGAGTCCTTAAACTTAGGCCAGGGAACTTCTGGCTCTGATCTGAGTCAAGAAATCAGATTCTGAAAACACTCCTAAGATATGCATCATGTTATATTCCTCTCAGAAGACATTTTCAAACTCCTCCTCCTTTTTAAAGCAAAAACAGCTATGGACTGAATATATCCCCCTCAAATTTATATGTTGAAGCTCTAACCCCCCAATGTGATTGCATTTGGAGATGAGGCCTTTGGGAGGTTTTCAGGGTTAGATGAGATCATGAGGGCCAGAACCTCATGATGGGATGAGTAAGCTTTAGAACTACAAGAAGAGAGAGAGATCACTCTGTCTGTTATGTAAGGACATGGAGAAGGCTGCTGTCTGCAAGCCAGAAAGAGAGTCCTCACCAGAGTCCAACTCTACCTCAGACTTCCAGCCTCCAGAACTGTGAGAAAATAAACTTCTTTTGTTTAAGCCACTTGGTCTATGGTGTTTTCTTATGGCAGCCCTTGCTGACTAATACAGCAGCATCCAAATCAATACTTGAAAATATACCACTTACGGGATGAATGTGCATTCCATTGTTTATGCCTAGATATGCTTGATTCATGTTTAGGCACAAATTTATGTTCCTGCTTCCTACAGTTCCTTAGACCTGTTTATGGAATAATTTCTGCCTCTTCTTCTGCTGAAAGAGCTCTGTGACCCAGTCACATCAAAATAGATCGACAGCAACTTTAATGGAAGATCAATTCTGTTAGGCAGGTATAGATCCAGGCAATTAGTAACATAAATTCCCAAAGTAAAAAATGTCAGGTTTAGATTGCTATCTACTTGTTATACAATATGCTTCAAAAGAGCTTTGAATCAAAAAAATTAAAATTTACTCTGATTTAATATTTTTCCTTTTTAAAATTTTTTAATATGAAAAATTTCAGGGGCCAGCCCAGTGGCATAGTGGTTACCTTCGCGTGCTCTTCTTCAGTGGCCCGGGGTTTGCAGGTTCAGATCCTGGGCATGGACCTAGCATGGCTTATCAAGATACGCCATTTTATATGGCGTCCCACATAAAACAGAGGAAGATTGGCACAGATGTTAGCTCAGCAACAATCTTCCTCAAGCAAAAAGAGGAGGCTGGGCAACAGATGTTAGCTCAGAGCCAATCTTCCTCTCACACACACACACACACACACACAAATTTCAAATGTCTATAACAATAGCTAGACTATAATAAAATCTTACATTTGAATCACCAGGCTTCAAAACTGTCAAC
This sequence comes from Equus quagga, assembly GCF_021613505.1. Classification (NCBI taxonomy): domain Eukaryota; kingdom Metazoa; phylum Chordata; class Mammalia; order Perissodactyla; family Equidae; genus Equus; species Equus quagga. The sequence continues at coordinate 23,106,749 of NC_060272.1, read as the reverse complement.
CCATGGCTAATCTTGCTCTACCTATACTCTCACCCACTTCCCCTTCAGCCCATTGCATCTATAAGAAGCTTAGTACAGATTGCTGAAAGGTAAAGTTTTCTTTTAAAAATATAAATGCATTATCATCAGCACACTTTAAAATTAACAAAAATTTAATCCTATTATCAAATATCAAGTCAGCGTTGAAATTTTAAGTGTAGGGCTTGATCAAGTGAATATACAGTGATTTGTAATTTATAAAAAAGAGAAATTTATTTCCCTTTAGTAGTCACTATTTTTAACTTACATCCAAATGAGATAGCTTCATTGCATGCTAAAATACTCCATAATATACTCATTTATCCCTGAATGTATCTGAATATTGCAAATTTATGTTGTTCTATCTAACTTTCTTTCATTGAGAGAAATGTGTTATTAAATTATAATTTTTCTCCATATGAAAATGCTAAGAATATGGGGTTTTGGTCTTTTACATAATTTTATTTGCATGAAATAGTATGCAATTTCTAATTTTATATGTTGGAAATTGAACTTCATGTAGTCAACAGTAAAATTTAGAAAAATAAGTATATATTGTGTAATCACATTTAATTAAACTTTTTTATATATTATTCTATAATACTAATAGATAATACATAACTATCTAATAGATTCCAACTGTAATAATTCATTCTTGGAGGGGAGACAATTGTATCCTTCGGAAATGGAATTTAGGGAAAACTGTCTCTCTCTCTCTCTCTCTCTCTCTCTCTCTCTCTCTCCTTCCCTCCCTCCCTTCTTCCCTCCTCTCCTCCACCCCCACATCGTGCTTGCCTTATTTTTCTGAGGTTCTTCTCCATTTTTTTTTATGCACTTTGTCTTCTGTAGCTGTCTTTTCTTGCTGACCAGATCTGCCATAAGTAGGTAGAGACAAATGAAGAATGACTCTATGTGGTGCTTAATCAATACATATATCTGTATTAAAAATCCACAATTAGAGATCATTTACAGCTTATTAATTATTAAGGAACACTATTAACAATTTAAAAAGAACCCAAAAGTATAATTTGCCCGACTATTGTTCTTGAATCTTTGGATCATAACGTAGAAATTCCACTTGGAGATAGAACTTATTTGTAATAATTCCCTCTTTAGAAAATCACATTAATAATTCTGCCTATGGAAATAAGAAAGCTTATCTGTGGATAGAAAGATAGAGGCACATATATGATGGAATATATATAAATTGTATAGTTGACTAATGGAGAAGAGATAGGTCAGAGAGAAGTGAAATAAATAACCAAATAATTGTAATTATATGAGTTGCAGTGCTGTGGGAAAGACTAAATGATATGTCTTCTTATCACTGCCATCTTTCAAAATCACTTTCAAATCAAGTACTTTCAAAGAATTTTCAAGTACTTTCAAAGTCAATGACTAAGTGCAGTTGGAAGTTGACTCAGTTAGTAAAATCTCTCTCATATTGGTTGAGTTAAAACCTGTTTCAGAGAAGATGTACTTTTTAAAATGTCTTTCATCTCTGGGTAGATGTGGAATTAGGTACATATTTATACACGTATGTGTGTATTTAAATATAGTCCTAGTAAACACACACAAAAATTAGCTCTTATTGAAAACAGTTTGATTGTGGCTTTATCCACCCATTTTGAAAATGATTGGGATTCCAGAGACCTATTTTTTTTTTTGTATCTTTCCATAAGTACTTTTGTGTTACTGAGAAATACAATCCACTTCATTCAACAAATATTTTTCACCTTCCTAATCTATGACAGTCACTAAATTAGGTGTATTGGATTCAGTTGTGAAATAAAGTTGTATTAGATAAAAACTAGGGCTAAGGCAACTGTAATATTTTATTATTCTATAGCTTCTTTAAAGAAAAAGTAGTTTCTGTAGAGTCCTTCTTATCACCATCCCTTTAACAGAAGGATAGTTTACAAGCCCAGACATATACAATATAGAAACAATTTCTTTGTGTATCAGTATTTTATCAATGTCTTGTAGTAAATATGAGTATGATTTGTGGTGACTCATGATAAATGCATTTTGTATTTGAATATTGTATTATGAAGATTTTAAAATACACCACAGTTAAATACATGTTTATACCACACATAGTATAAGCTGCATTAGTACTTAGAATCTCAATTGTCTTAAAAGAAGAAAAACAAACTTGGAGTCATTCTGCTTTTTGAGAAACTTAAAAAAATCCATTTCTATAAGTATCCATTTTAATTGCCTATGATTCATTTTTGACAGATCATGTACTTAAACCAATGAGTCTTAGTTCTTTTCTTTTTATTTGTTGGCAGCCAAAAATCAGGTATTACTCATACTCTTGTAGATAAATTTTGCGTGGTACTACTGACAGATTTTTGTATTAATTAAAGATTCTGTGTTGTGCTGAAGATGTGGTAGATTCTATCAATCTATAAAGAAAAGTGAGAAGATCAAGGAGTTGGTAACTATTAAAAAGATCAACTTTGGATGGATATTGAGACAGGATGAAAGTGGGTTCAAAATAACGAACAATTATCATCCAAAACATCAATGGCAGATATGAAAAAGAGGGTCCAAATACTGTTCTTTCATTATAGAAACAAAGTACATGATACAAATTAACCATTAACTAATTCAGGGTTTAAAAATTTGTCAATATTCAATAGTTGACCTTAATAAAAGCAAAAAAAGTTTTAAGTATCTAATGCGTTTGCTAGTAAACAGAACACTTTATAAGTAAATTAACCTACACACACACACCAGAACTACACAATTTACTGAAATTGTAAGTTACGAAAGTAACAGAGTGTCAGATTAGCTCCCAAACATGACTAATTCATATACTGAGAGTACAACTTAGGTTTCTGAAATTCAGACACATCACATACATAAATAGTCATCACACTGGGATAATTGGATGATGTATTTTATTTTCTTTCTTAAATATATGTGCCTGGCTATAAAGAGATCATATTTACTCAGTGTGGACAGCTTTCAGATATAGTTCAAAGTATAGACAAATTTATAAAAGCAGAGCCCATATTTGCTACCTTTGGCAGTGACTTCATTTAATAGCACAAACACAACAAAAGCAGTAATAGGTGACAAATTTTTTTCTTACTATGTACCAGGCATATTGTAACATAGTGCACTCATTTAATCCTTCTGACAACATTATGAAGTAGGTTCTGTTAGTGGTCCCAGTGTAGAGAGAGACAACTAAGGCGTGGCGATGTTACCCTCAGGAGGGTGAGGGTAAGATTTATCCTTGGGTAGTTTGAGAACAAAGAGGATGTTGCTAACACCTGTGCTTAGCTGCCTTCCCAAAATAATATCAGGACATTTTGGTTGAAAGAGAGCCTCATGCCCACAAACTACAGAGTCATTTTAATTACTTACAAAAAGAAATAACATTTCTCCCTAATACCTTAGGGCTGCTAAAATTTTGGAGATGAGGCAAAATGACGTACAGATTTTAAAAGCAAACAAAACCTACAAATATCATTTTTAGGACAAAATGAAATGTTGAAACATGACGGTTCTTAGATAATAACCTTAATGAATATTTCAAGAATATTGTCTAAGATTATCCATGGATGAAAATTTTGAATGAGTCTGTAAAGGTATATTTAGTTCAAGGTTTTAAGCTCAGTGGTAAAAGCTGAAAAGCTGCCAGTGATAATATTTCATTCAATAAAGAAACAGAAATAAGTACATAATTTTAGTGCTAGCTAACTCATTGTCCATTTTTCCCAATCTTAGAATATAGACATAATAAATCATAACACTAAAATATGCATCTTTACAGGTATCAACATATTTTCTTTACTGACGATTTTTGGAAAATCAGCTCTATGGCTGTTTCCTTGTCAGAATTCTGGGGTCAAGCCAACCAGATAATATACTGGAAAATTCGTTCACAGCTAAAATCTCTAAAAGATAATTTTGGTAAAAATATATTGTAATAAGATGGTTTGCCTCATTAAAATAAATTATACCAGGATGCTCTAGAAGCCGCACAATACATAATGGAAATGAGTATGTGTATATGAAAATTGTACCAACACACAAGTACCAACAGTGAAAAATGATATGTAAATATATTATTTTAATTTTTTTAGGTTTATTAAAACTGACATCATTTTATTTATATTTTCTGTGATTTTCAGTGAATGCAGTGGAGATTAGCTATTCTTAACACATTCCATCGTTACATAGTCATAGTACCTTGGGTCTATTTCCTTGATAAGAGCAAAGCTGTAAATGAAAATAAATAAAAATATGAATTTACAGTTTATAATATTTTATTCTAAGGTCAAACAAAAAAAGTAAACAGTGAGCTTGCAATTATTTTGGTGTCCATTTTTTTAAATTAGTATATTTAGTAAGCATAAAATAGAAAAAAATAGATAACCTATACATCTAATTATATTCACATAATATATACATCTATATTATCTACATTTACATCTTATCAATTATTTTTTAAATGAACTTGCAAGTAACTATTATTACTGCCACTTTCAAATAGAGATTGAAGTTTTCAGCACTTAGGAACTTTCTCAAAGTTGTATTGCTAATAGTAATAATTACTATATTGGTGACAAAAGTATTAATAGCCTACATGCTATACTTATCTACAAAGAACTGTTTCCAGACTTCATATTTATCCTCACGGCACTTTGAATCAAGTATTATTATTATATTCCCTATTTACTTTTATCCCTACAATAATAATAATAATTACTATTATTTTCTGATCAATGGAAAAGACTAGAAAAATATATTCGAGTATATATGGAGTTTTAATATATGTCTTGGGAAGTATCTTAAATTAATAGGAAAGTTATGATGTACTTGATAAATGGTAATAGTACATTTTGTTATTTATCTGGAAGAGAATAAGAATACGTAATGGAGTATTACACAGGCACCTAAAAGAAAGATGTAAATAACTACCAGCCAAAATTTTCCACAATCTACAGGTAAGAAATGCAAAATAAGATGTAGGATAATAGGATCCCATTAATACAAAATAAACAATGACAAATCCTGTACGTAAGTATGTATATGTGTATGTGCATGCATGTATGGTACAAATATGGCTCTAATGGCCCAAATTCTTTACCCCTTCCCATGTCGTCTTCCTTTGCAATGTTGCTTTGCATCCTCTCTAATCAAGAAAAGGGACATGGTCCCTCCTTGACTCTCAGTGCCTCATATGACTTGTTTTGATTAATGTTAGCCAAATGTTGAATAAAAACTTGTGCATTTCAGCTTCTCTGTTGCTAGTCTTCCTTTGCTGTGAGAGTGTTCCTGACCTAGCCTGCTAGAGGAAGAGACACATGGACCAAAGTTGTTTCACTCCAGCTTCTCATCTCAGCCCAGGCCATAATAGACCCATGGGCAGCCTACTGGCCCAGAGTTATGTGCGAGAGTGCAGCCAAGATCACCAGTGCTGCCTAGCCAACCTGCAGTTACTGCAGAAGCACAAGTGAGCCAAGCCAAGACCACAAGAACATCCCTGCTAAAACTGTAGACTCATGCACTCAAAAATTACCTAACTTTTTTATAGTAAATTTTGGTCTGTTTTGTTATGCAGCATTATGGTGGCAATAGAGAAGCAGTATAGTGTGTTATGAACATATGAGATGGAAAAATATGGAAATATAGGAACCATGTTGCTATTATTCATTACCTAACAGAAAAGTTAGGGCTAGCTAGCATAGGGGTAAGGTTAGAGGACAAGTGAATTAAAAAAAAAAAGGAGACAAACACTGTTAATAAATTGAGTCATTATGGATACTTTGATCATTGGCATGGCAATTTTTGTTGAGCAGGGTTATCCAGCATCGTGTGCAGCATTTGGAATCATTAGTCTCTGTGAATTAAATGCCAAGAGGACCTCCTAATATGGTGACAATCAAAAGTGATCTTATGTATTCCTGGTACTAATATATGTGTTCAAGATCTAAACTGCTCTTATATATTCTCACTAAGTATGTGTGTTCAAGATAAAGAAAAAAACAAAACCTTCATGTGTAGTATAATACAAACTATGTTATAAGACTCATGAAAAAGTATTTAAGTTTGTTGTTTTTAATCTCGGAATGGTGAGTGTTAAAGACTGAATATTTATGCCCCTCTCAAAATTCATATGTTGAAGCCCCCACCCAGTGTGGTGGTATTTGGAGTAAGGAAGCAATTAAGGTTAAATGAGGTCATACGGGTGGGGACCTGATCTGATAGAATTAGTGTCCTTACAAGAAGAGACACCACAGAACCCCTCCACCCCACCCTGGGTACGCTCACTGAGGAAAGGCCACTTGAAGAGATGGCAAGAAAGTAGTTGACTGAAAGCCAGGAAGATCCCTCATCAGAAATCGACCCTGTCAGACCTTGACCTGGGACTTCTGGCCTCCAGAGCTGTGAGAAAATCAATTCCTGTTGTTTAAGATAGCCAGGCTGTGGTGTTTTGTTATGGCAGCCCAAGCTGACTGATGTGGTAAGTTTGATCTGATTTTAATTTATATTTTATGATATGACTTGTATATTTTGAATAACCAATAATATATAGGAGAACATTTTGCAGCATCTCTTTTTTTAACAAAGATGTTATTTTTTGAAATAAGATAGTACATCTATAAACATTTAGCTTTGTGCCTCACACATAATGCCATACTCATGCAATAGTCACATATATTATATCAAGGTATATTTTCAATATTAAATTTTTTACTTCAGTATTTAATGTTCAGAATGCCTAAAATTTCACATATAGCAGTTTAAAAGAATCGTATTTCATAAACATGGATATGGAGAAATATTTTGTCTTTCAATAAATAAATCTGAATTCTACTTAGAATCTCCTCTCCCTGAGTCTTAGAAATTTAGTCTCAATGATTTCAAGTCTCTCCTCATCTCATTCTTTTTTCTTTTTTGAGAAAGATTAGCCGTGAACTAACATCTTCTGTCAATCCTCCTCTTTTTGCTGAGGAAGACTGGCCCTGAGCTAACATCTGTGCCCATCTTCCTCTACTTTATATGTGGGATGCCTGCCACAGCATGGCTTGCCAAGCAGTGTGTAGATCTACACCAGGGGTCCAAACTGGCAAACCCTGGGCCGCTGAAGCGGAATGTGCGAACTTATCTGCTGTTCCACCGGGCTGGCCCTCTTCTTGTCTCATTCTTCATGGGAGATAATAATCTATGGGCCCCTTAAGAAGAATCAAGTTTTATGTTTTTTTGGTTTGTTTGTTTGTTTAATTGTTTCTTTTTGTTTTTGAAGAAGGGGAGTGAGGATCTTTCTCCTTGTTTGTCATCTAATGATACTCGTGGGAAATCTTTCTAGATAGTCTTCCTTGCCCTTGCAGACTGGGCAAATCCTCCCCAAATGTGTTTGCCCTCCTCCCAGAGATATGTGGAAAGTAACCACTTTCACATGAGGCCATCTCTACCATCTCAACTCTACTGCTTCTGCTGTTTGAGTCATAATGAGGGCACAGCTTCCCCAGAAACTACTCAGGAGTACAGCACAGTCCTATTCCGATAGACACCCCCTGCCTCAGTTTCCTGTTTTGTTTTGTTCTGATGCATATTTTCCCAAACTCCTCTCCCATGCTACAGGCATTACCTCTGGAGCAAGTGGAGGTGGAAGGGATGAAGAGAAGAAGTTTCCACTCTCTTTGTCAGGAACTCACACCAGTTTCCCAAGACAGTCCTTTGATTTTCTTCCAGTCTGTGATGTACTCTGCTTGTTTATGTATGGCATGAAAATGATTTACTTTTAGTTCAGTATATTGGTTTTGATATTGAGAAAACTTTTGTTTTTTACCAAACTATTCTCTCAGTAAAAAAAAAAATCGAGAATGAACCCTTTTGTATTCTATCGTGCTATCCATTCACTGATCTATTGAGAGAGAAAAAGATACAAGCTAACTGAATATAGAAGAGGAAATGAAAAGGATATTCAAAGGAAAATAATCAGTTAATATGGCAAATATTATCCTGCTGAAAATCAGCACTTTGTTATCAGCAGGTGAAGTTATCTGAAGAGAATAGAGATTAATTTTGTGCAGTGGAATTGTGGCGAGAGTGAAATAGAGCCTGATACCAAAGTAAATGATTATTTTTAAAATTGGCTGGGGGATTAATTTCAAATCCAAGGTGAATCAAACTCATCCTCGATAGAAAGTGTAACTTCAAATCAAGAAGAACAATATATGTGTGCAATCAGATGTGGATTTTGGCCTGTGTTTTTAACTTGGTGTCACAAATTTGGAAATACAGTGCAATTGAAACTACTCCTTTTTTTATCTCTTTACAAACTTGCTCTGGAAAAAAGCAGATGTGCTTGGCTTAATATAAAGAATCTTCCTGGGGACAGGCTAGGGGTGTGTAGCATAAAGCTAGATAGAAAGAGAAAATATGTGATGTGATAAAGAAAGGTTTGAAGTTTGTATCAATGTGTGAAATCATAGGAAAAGAAGAACGTAGTAGTTGTGTCATTCCAAATGATATTTCCACTTCGTCTCAATTGTGAGAATATTTTTAAATGCATATTTCATAGATTTCAAGATGAAGATAATTTTATATTTTAGTACTTAAAAATGATAGTATGCATCTTTTATATTCCATGTTTTATGTTTCTGGCTAATATATTGTATCTGAGTTTGTGACTATGGTGGTGACACAATGGAGAGACTAGAGAAGGATATCTAAAAGTGCGACATAAAGTTGGACATGCACCTGCCACACAGTGATTTTTTGTGCTATATATAACCAGATATTTTCAAACATTAATCTCTGTTCATTAATTCTAAACCAGTTTGCCTTTTAGTTTTTGAAAACATAACAGGTTCCATCCAATAGTTTTAACCTGCTTGAGAGTTAAACTTATAATTTAATGCCATACAAATTGTGTTACTTGTGACTTTCCTCTGAAAAACGTTTTCCAAACTTATGTAAAGTTAAAAAGATGAAGTTTTTTAGGTTAACATAAAAGTATAAAATCACGCAAGAAAAATATGAAAAGTGTAACTAGAAGTGTTCTTTATGTTTTGCCTGTTTCCATATTCACCTTAACTATCCTAAATATGTTTCCTAATACAAATATTTAAATCATTTATTTCTATATAAAAATTGTATCAGACCCTAGAAAGAATTTACAAAAAGATCTTTTATTCGTTGAATCGAAGTCATCCATCTACTTAAGAATATAGCCTCATGTGTAGATCTCCTCTGTGTATGATTTCTGTCAGTACAGTCTGACTTAGAGCCTTTATTTCTTCTCATGTAGGTGAAGGATTTAGAATAAAGTTGACTGCAGGAATTGGGAAATTACCAATTATACTTTATCTCTTCACAATCTATAGAATTTCTCTTTATAACACCTATTTTTCTACCTAAGTGTATTTTAATATTTTATAAATTAAAATAATAAAATCTAAGTTTGCCAAGGTCTTTCCCATAAATATAAAACATTTACGATGTTAGTGTTCATATTAACATATCTGAAAAAGAACTAAAACAAAACAGAAAACATTTGGACAAGGGGAATGCATCTTAATTTTTTTAAAAGAAATAATCCTAGTAAAACATGAGTTAACTAAGACTAAATTACCAGACTAAATATTAAATTATGTGCATTAGCTTTTGTTATTAGTGTTTTTGCTCTTGATTTTTTTGGGGGGGAGGAAGAGATCATTTTTTAAAAAGCGTAAATTCAAAAATTATACAAAGATAAATTAGAAACTGTCCTCACCTACAAGGAGTTCATATAGAGTGTATTTGAAAGTAAGTGACATAAACACAGCATTTTAGACTTCTGTGTAAATAAAGATGATTGAACACATTCACACACGATGCTATATCCATATCTATATTTATTTCTCCATCTATCATCTGTCTGTCTGTCTATCTATCTATCGATCTTTCTGTCTCTGTCTACCTACCTACCTATCTACCTATTACTGTTTCTTCTAGGATGATGTTGGAATCTCCATAACAGAATAAATCTGAGACAAAGACTTGCATGTAGATAGTTTATTTGGGAATGTGATCTCAGGAAGTGGATGTAAAGGGCCAGCGAGTGGAGCATGGAAGAAGAAAAAGCCAAAAGAAAGAAGTTTTATGGATTTAGCCACTGCTACAGGTGACTGGTACTTGATCCCACCAGAACAGCCTAAGGAGCGTTTTGAAATGCATGTCAAAATTCCTAGCCTGAAGGATTAAGAAAACAGCATTTATACATCACAAACTCCGTGACTGGTAACACTTTGCATTCTGGAGTTGAGCATACATAGGTGTAGAGTACTTTCCTGATGGCATCCTATTTGATGATGAAAATCACCAGAATAGAAAGCATGAGGTACACAGCAATGATATCTGAAAAAAGGGGCCAGGTTCCTTTCACATGAAGCCGGTACAACCCTGCATGATATGATGGCTAAGCTGGAGGAAGACGAGGAGCCAAGAGGATTTTAAATGGTTACATAAGAGGACTCAATACAATCCACTCACTGAACCACTGAAATCAGCTTTTTGCCCACCATTAAGCTGAATTCTTCACAGAGCCCTTTCTGTTTAATTCTCAATAGCAATTTTCCTAAAGGCCTGATATATAAGGCTGATATTACATGCAACATTTACTATTACTGCAGCTGGTCCTGGGGCTTAAATTGGTATCCATCTTCTTCCTCAAATGAACATTTTGATTTCCTTCACCAAGAATCTTGGACGTCTAGGCTTTTGGCTGATGGAGTCACTTGGATCTTTATCCATAAAGTATCTGAGTTCTTAATACTCCATTAATGATGCTCCATAATCACTAATGTTGGTCCTTCAATTTTGTCACAGTCCTGGAAGAAGCTAGAGGCACACCAGTGAATTTCCTAGCTTCAAACATACTGCTACCCGCTGTAATTGTGTAAAAGTACCTTAGCCCCTCAAGGTTGTTGGGATCCATATGGGCTTAGTAAAGTACATTTTTATTTTCCCTACTAATCCTCTTTTATGAGGTGCTCAAATGACCAGGTGTTACTTATAGCTTTAAGTCTATTGTAATCCTTGTAATTCCATTTAATAGCTGGGTACTCACCACCTCTAATTCAAAAAACGGCATTTCAGATTTGCAGAGCCAAACGTCGTGGGGATCAGAAGCACAAATTTATGGGGGAATCACAGGAGGTGATCATGAGAGGGGGCCAATATTACTTCCATTCCTCATTTCCTGGACCCACATATTTTAGCCGTTTGGGACACAACACTATATATATCAGCTTATATACCGCATCCTGGAGAAAAATGCCCCAGCTCTCAGGGTGTTTTCCCAAGATGGCAAATTAACTCAGTCTTTATAAGGACATACTACCATTATGTTAGGTTGGCAGGTTTTGAATGGTGAGATATATAGTAAAACCAATAAGTCCCACATCGATGCATCCATGCTCATGCATCCTCTGCCAGGAGGCTGAAGTCATCTAAATCTTTTCCCCATTAATGTCTGGTGGTTGTTGCTGGCTTTTAAGTGGTCTCTCAGTTTCTCCCCACGTAGGCTTCTCGGTGTTTCTCTCGCTGAAAGCTAATCTGGGCTTTCTTGTAGCACATTGGTTGGGTTCCAAGAGTATGTGTCCATAAAAAAGTAAGCCAAGCAAAAGCTATTGTATTTTTTAGGGACTTGCATTGGACACTGTTACTTCTATTGCAATCTACTCATTAGAAGTGAGAAACTAAGCCTGGACTCTCTATTTGAGGAGAGAGAAATTATATTCAAATATTTGTGGGAGAATCGATAAAAAATGTGCAGACATATTTTAAAACCATCACTCTCTGAACCCTGGCCACACAGTATTTATGTTATTTCCATATGAAAATCACACTTACCGTTTCATAGGACCCATCCCCAAAGAATCATCTATGAAACAGTAAATATCTTTAGCATTGTATGACATATGGTCTCTGCACAGACTTCTCAACTCTGCCAAATTACAGCTTGAAAGCACTCATAGATAATGTGTGAATGAGCATGTATGGGCGTGTTCTAATAATACTTTCTTTACAAAAGACTTACAGACCAGAATTGCCCTGCCGCCCATAACTTTCTAACCTCTGATCTACTGCATCGCTGCTTATGCTTGAGGTCCAGGATTGCTCATCTGAATCAGCTCCTCAGAAGTGGTTCCTTTTGTAAAACTCTGTGCATTTAACTTTTCACAATCTTAAGACTCAAGAACTAAAAAATGTTCTCTGACCCTCACAACTCAAATACAATGGTGGAACAGGAATAGAATAATCACTGTAGCCTTCCCATTCAAAAAGTGGGAAAATGAGAGACATCTCGGAAGCACATACGTTGATATCAATTCTGAAACACAGCTGGGCAGAGGTTGCCAGCTGAGTAGTTTTATGAGCCTGCTGTTGTCATTTAGAAGTCTGAGTCCAAAGTTCCCTTTTCATTTTGCACTGTCTTGTCCCTTTTAGTCCAAGCTGAGATAACTCTTCATAAAAATTTTGTGGATTTCTTATGAATCAATTGGTAATTCGCTCTATTAGACAAAAGCTGTATTAAAAATTTTCTTCAACATAAGAACATTTCTGCCTTGGGCTTCCTGCAAAGCTGCTGAAGGACAGCTTCCTTAACATTTTCAGAAGTCCTAAAGTTTAATGAAAAGTGTGAGGCACATCTACAAGATCACTCATGGGTCTTTTGTCTAACGGAACACTTCTCTGAGGCAATCCTTTAGATATTTCTCAGGTCTGTGCCAGTCATCTTATATTTACATGCTAAGTTTAGTATTTTCTCTGAAACCCTTTCTTTAATGGAAACCCTTGAACAGGTGGAAATGAGAAATAATTTAAATTTGAAACCCAGAAGTCCCTGTCATCTTTCTGTTTTCTTGACTTTTGTTCGAATACTGAATAGCTCTTTTTCATTTTAAACTCCTATGTCGCCTCCGTAATTTTACTCTGGGCAGTTAGATGAAGAAAGACGTTGACTCCACTGCGCTGCCTGGACGTATGTGAAACACTGGGCACGTCATTAACATCTTACATTAGAGCAGGTGCATTTGTCACAATTAATGAACCAGTATTATTACCTTAAAGTTATACAGAATTACAACCTAATTCTGGTAGTGTAAGTCCCTCTATATGTTTAGGAGATGTTTATGTATGTTAGGCAAAAATTTTTAGGTAGTGCATGCCTGGATATGTCTTTATTTTACCATCATATTTGACTTATAGTTATTCTGAGTACAGAATTTTAGGTTGGTAATCATTTTTTTTTTCAGAATTTTGAAGACATTTGCACATTATCTTTCAGACTATGGCTAAGTTTTATGCCATTCAGATCCTTAAACCTTTAAAGTGAGCTATTCATATCCCTAATGTTTTGCAAGTGACCCAAATTCTTCTCTTTCTTTTCTTTTCAAATCTTTCTTTTATGTCCAGTTTTCTAAAAATTTTTTTTTGTTTTTGCGGAAGATTAGCCCTGAGCTAACATCTGCCTCCAATCCTCCTCCTTTATACGTGGGACGCCTGCCACAGCATGGCTTGACAAGTGGTGTGTAGGTCTGCACCCGGGATCCGAACCAGCAAACCCCAGGCTGCTGAAGTGGAATTTGAAAACTTAACTAGTACGCCACTGAGCCAACCCCCCAGTTTTCTAAAATTTTTAGAACAATTTTTTTTGATTTAGAACTCTCTGTGTGTGTGTGTGTGTGTGTGTGTGTGTGACTTTACTACACCTCCGCTCATTTCTTTCACTTAGCTTGAAGTAAACTTTCTAAGGATGCAGGGCGGGGACAGAGCATCCCTAGTATCAGCATAATTGTTACTGATGAAGTATCAAAGGAAGGTCTGAAAGAAAAGGAGACGTTCTTGGAGAGATAGCATTCAGATCACCGTTAGGCCATCATGTGCCATTGAAGGTTTTGTAAAGTGATGTGTGTGTTAAGATGTCATTGCTTATATCATCTCATATAAACAACCTGGAAAACTATAGTATTAGACATGAGAATTTTTAGAAGAGATTGCTCATCTTGAAAATAGAAAATCTGATACTTACTTAGATGCACAGGCATGAAGAACAGACTGGATGTCCCAGGGACCGTTATTGACAGTTTTGATTCTGTGATTAAATTCTTACCTGTGGCATGCAAAAACAGTTGTGATAAATATTCTTAAAGGGAAGAGACCTGTGTCTCTTTTCTGTTATTTCTTCTTGCTGTTTGAAATTCAAGCATAAAGGCCGAATCTTCAGCTATTATCCTGTATCATGTGGTGACCTTGGGAGTAGAAACCAGGGAAAGTAGAGGACCACGACGGAAAGCAATTTATCCATCTCACCATGAAGTAGATTACAAGCCTAGATACACTACCACCGTACTTTTTAACTGTGAGTAACAGATATCCTTCTATCATCTTTGCAACTGTGTTATGCTAAGTATTTCTGTAGTTCATGCTCAAATCTAAGACATAATTTTCTAAAATGAGTATAACCAGAGAAATTATGTTAGTTCAGTAGGTGAATGCAAGCTTGCACCGCTACAATTTAGCTGCCTCCTCTGGTTCTATTTTTTAGATCAAAGTGGTGATTTTATTTCTTTAATAACTATTCCATAATTATATTTATTACTTCCAGTTCCTCCTTTACTCTTCTACACTCATTATGCACTAAATATATGTACAAACATATGCATCATATATGTGTGTGTGTATATATAAATTTTCTGATTTCCCTCTTTTGATGATTTTAAATAATGGCATTGGAAATAAAAGTCAAATTTTATTTGAATTTATAATTGTGAAAATCTAACTTTCTTTTTTGACAATGAACTATTATTTATTAAGGGCTATACAATGAATTATAAACTGTTTTCTTTACATTTTAAACGATTAGAGTAAGTAATAGTGAACGTATCATCAATTCCCTAGGGAGTAATTTTCTGCATATTGGGAATATGCACTTGATAGTATTCTCTGGGATCCACTTTACCAGGCTCCAACAAATAAACACCTTATCTAAAACTCCTTGCTTGTTTGGCTGCTGAATTTGACAGTTGTCAACATGACTTTTTATGCATCAACTATTGCCTCCAGGAGATTCCCCTCCTGTCTAGGAGATGCAAGGAATGTGACAGTAAGGCAATCACACACAGATAAGCTCTGCTTCAGCCAGATGAGAAACAATATTAACAAGACACCCACATTCTCCCTTACAGGCCCATGTAAATTAACCGTCTTTTTAATGGCTTGCTATTGAATTCATTGGTTGTGAACCTGAGAAGATTCAAATACAATACAAAAAATATATTTTTATAGTTTTGTAATAATTCTTATTTTATTGTCTTCTCTCTACTGTAGGGCATTGAGGAGAAACTCATATTTTTTCCCCTACAATTCCTATTCAGTCATCTGCTAAAAATACCAGAAACCACATTCAGGTTACCGGATAATTTCTGTCCTTATTCTCATTCCAAGCATTACATGTTTTCTTTCCTCACTTTTTTTTTATATTATATATTGATTTTGATGTTTAAAATGCTTGACATTTTCTGTATTCTGTGCTACATTCTTCCATCTATTTAGAGTTTTATCTAGCTTTCTCAAAGCATTTTTCACATTGAAGATACATCATTTTCCAAGTGAATAAGATTTAAATTTCTCCTTTTACTTTCCCAACCTATGCTGATACATTATGCTTTTGTGGTAAACTTATCTCTTCTCCATTTTAGGGTGTAATCACTCACCGATTCTAAGAATATCTGTAGCATTTTAGACTGAAAAAGAAATAATCAGTATCTTCCCAAAAGAAGATAAGATCGGGAAATGATAAATGTCTTAGGCTTTATGGCTTTCCAGTAATGGGTAACGATGATTGACCCCAAGTAACATAATTAGCTACGAGATATTTGTTTTTGATGTGATTCTGCTTTTGGCCTCACCTCCCAACTCCACTGGAAAGGCTTTGGCCCTCTTAATGTGTGTAACAGAACCCAGTGTTGTTTACTGTGCTCTGCACATCCTGTTCATAAACTGCTTTCAGCTAATGTAACTAGAAAGATGAGATTAAAAAATAAGTTATAGTAGCCAATACCCATTGCACCCAAAATTTATCCCCACCAATCATTTATATTTTGACAGGAAAATTACCAAAGTAAATGAAGTTGCAATTATGAAATATAATACTGTTATCGGAACTAGTCGGAAAGAAATTTTTTAAAAATCTGTCTGTGTTTTCTAACAAAAATAAGGAAGGAAACCTTTTTCCATATTCTTCACCAGTGCACATCTATTTCTTTTAAAGGGATAGCCCTGTGGAAGAGAGTTCAAAGTCTAATTCTCCTGGCTAAGCAAGCATGACCTACCCTAGAAAACAGCCAGCACTCTGTCGTGTTTAGTAAAATATTTATGCAAGGACTCTACCTAGACTCCTGCTTCTCCATCTAAAATTGTAGCAATGTCTACAAAATGGAAAAAAAAAAAAAGAATCTGGTCATTACAGAGAAATTTAAAAACCCAAAGAATAGTTATCTCTTTTTCCGTTCACAAGAGTCCTGATTTTATCAGCAATCATTTCACCGTATATTTTTATTTTCTGTTTTGAAAAGGCATAAAATCTATTGGCAGTATGTCAATGTGAATGGTAACATTAGGCAAAATAAATAGGAAAAAATGCTTAAGATATATTTTAGCTTTATCTAAATTTATACTTCACTATTCTACAATTTAGTCAGATTCTGGAAATATGGAATTATTTTCATTTCTGAAAAATCTTTCCAGAAAGCAAACTTTTCTTTATTTTCCCTAATGTGTTGTGCATAAATTGAAGATGCATTATTTTGTTTTATTATCTTCTCTAATATAATTAATACATTACACAGTAGAGAGTGAACTCAGTTAAAATTGTTTGCTTAAAAAAAAATTTGATTCTAAGGAAACAGATAACAATGTGATGTATCAATAAATTCAACATATAAATAAAGTTTCAAAAGCTAATATATAACAGAAAATTCTAGATAAAGGAAACCTTGGGCCTAAAATAAAGTTGCAAAGCCAGGTGGCAACAGCCCCAAGACTCACATCATGATCTTTTAATTCCTGGTCCATTGTTATTTTTTCACTATTCTGTTTTTATTATATTAATTGATATTTTATATTATAAACTCAAACTTACTATTAATTTTCCCAAAATTGTATTATGACATTTATTTGTCAAAGAAAATGTTAATTTTCAATTGATAAACTATATAAATTTTAATGCTTGTGAAAATATGAGTCGGTTTTGATGAAATGTAATATCAGGGCTGTCCATAATCATAAAGAAAATGGAAAGAGGAAACTGTAAAAGATTTAGCATTACATTTTACTTTTGTTTGCAGTATTTTGCAATGTATATTCGTAATGCTTTGTGATTTTTGCAGTATTTTGCAATGTATATTTGTAATGCTTTGTGATTTTTCCCTCTAGGCATGGAAATATTCTATTACTGTTCTTTTGGAAAATTGCTTCTATGCCATTCTTGACTATATCATGAATATATAAACATATACATATAAATAAATGTGTATGTATGTGTATCAATGGGCATAATATTTTAACCTTGGTTTCTCAGCACTAAGTTTGTATGTCTGAACAGCTAAGTACTAAACCTCATTGAGACTAACTTCACAAACTCATTTTTACACTTATGCTAATAAGTTTTTATAGCAGTTTTATTGAGACATAATTAAAATACCACACAATTCGAGTGTTTAAACTATACTATTCAATGATTTCCAGAATATTTACAAAAATGTGCAACCATCACCACTGTCAATTTTAGAACATTTTGACCACTTCAAAAAGAAACCCTATACCTTTTAGCTATCACTCCACTATTCCCTAATCCCCCCAGCCCTAAGTAACCACTAATTTACTTTCTGTCTGTATCCATATGCCTTTTCTGGACATTTAATATAAGTGCAATCCTATAACATGTGGTCTTTTGTGACTGGCTCCTTTCACTTAGCATAATGTTTTCAATAATCATCCACATTATAACATGTATCATTACTCAATTTTTTTGAATAGTCAAATAATATTTCATTGTGTGGACATTCACATTTTGTTTACCTATTCATCAGTTGATGGATATTTGAGTTGTTTCACACCTTTTGGCTATTATGAATAATGCTGCCATGAATATCTGTGTACATGTTTTTGTGAAGACATACATTTTCATTTCTCCTGGATATACACCTATGAATGGAATTAGCTGGGTCATATGTTAACTCAATGTTCAATATGTTTAGCTATTTTTTAGGAACTGCCAGACAGTTTTCCAAAGTGGCTGCATCATTTTACATTTCCAACAGAAGTGTATGAGGGTTCTAATTTCCCCATATCCTCATTAACATTTTTTATTATCTAAAGTGTCATTATAGGGATCCTAATCTTGTTGTGGTTTTGCATTTTCCTAATAATTAACGACATTGAGCATCTTTTCATGTGCTTACTGGCTATTTGTATATATTCTTCGGAGAAATATCTATTCAGATACTTTGCCATTTTTCGATTGGGTTATTTGTCTTTTTATTATTGGGTTGTAATATATTATTAGTATATAAGTATATATTGTTAATATTATGGAGTGGTAAATATACATTCTAGATATCAGTTCCTTATCAAATACGTGATTTGCAAATATTTTCTCCCATTCTGTGGATTGTGTTTTCACTTTATTAATGGTGTCCTTTAAAGCACAAATGTTTTTAATTTTGATGAAATTCTCTCTGTTTTTTCTTTTGTTGCTTGTGCTTTCAGTGTCATATCTAAGAATCCATTGCCAAACCCA
This sequence comes from Equus quagga, assembly GCF_021613505.1. NCBI lineage: Eukaryota > Metazoa > Chordata > Mammalia > Perissodactyla > Equidae > Equus > Equus quagga. The sequence goes on along the minus strand of NC_060272.1, from coordinate 23,087,914 downwards.
AGGTGATGAAAATTTACCACTATGTTTTCCTCTAAGAGTGTTATAAGTTTTGCTTTTACATTTAGGCTTTTGATCCACTTTGAGTTAGTTTTTGTATATACTGTGAGGTAAGGGTCCAACTTTATTCTTCTACATAAGGATATCCAGGTGCCCCAGTATTATTTGTTGAAGAGAGTATTCATTTTCCTTGAATGGTCCTAACTCTTGTCAAAAATCAGTTGACCATAGACATATGGATTTATTTCAGAATTCTCAGTTCTATTCCATTGCTCTATAGTTTATTCTTATACCTGTACCATACTGGCTTCATGGCTGTTGCTCTTTTAGTAAGTTTTCAAATCAGAAAATGTGAGGCCTCCACCTTTGTTCTTTTATTCAGTATTGTTATGGTTAGTCAGGGCTCTTTGAAATTCCATGTGAATTTTTGAATCAGCCTGTGAATTTCTATAAAGAAGCAAGCTGGGATTCTGATAGGAATGTCTTCAATCTGAAGATACATTTGGGGAGAGTGTCATCTTAATAATGTAACGTCTCCAAATCCTTGAACATGGTATGCTTTTTCATTTATTTAGATCTTCATTAATTATTTTCTATGAGGTTTTATAGAGTTTGATGAGTTTTCAGAGTATAAGTTTTGTACTTTTTGTTAAATTTACTTCTAAATATATTATTCTTGTTGCTACTATTTAAAATGGAGTTGTCTTCTTAATTTCACTTTTGGATTGTTCAATCTGAGTGTATCGAAATATAATTAATTTTTGCATATCAATCTCATATCCTGCAACCTTGATGACATCATTCATTAATTCCAGTATCTTTTTAGTAGATTCCTTAGGATTTGCTATATACCTGGTCATGTCATTTGTGAATAAAGATAATTTTCTTTCTTGCTTTCCAATCTGGTCTCTGTGGCAATCGTTCTTGTATAAGGAGGTGCTGGAATTGTGCTAGCATCTGTTACTGATTTTAGAATTAGGAGAGCATGCGGTCTCTTCATTGGAGTTGATTGTGATGTTATGGTCCTCCACTATGACCTGCCACACTTTGTTTCTTGTTGGCAGGCTTTGAAATCTGGCTTGGACACAAATTTCCTTGTTAGAGCTGATTGCCACACAGCCCTCAAGTACACGGTCGCTTTCCTCTGCCAGAGAGACCTCTTATGGAATCATCCCAGTCAGAAACTTGCCTATATTCACTGTCTTGTTTTAGTGTAGTTGGGAACTTTTGGTCTCTTCAGTGCTACATTGGTGCCAAGGAAAGTTCAGAAATATTTATTCAAACATTTTCCTTGCCTCTAAACACAGATGACCTAACAGTATTTTCCTTCCTTTCCTCAAACTATTTAATATGCATCTTTACTGTGGTTTTAGGCCTGTCAAGGGGTAGTTGAAATATCCCCATCCTTCCTCCTATATAAGGTACCTACAAACAACTTACCTTATGGTAAAAACCCTTCTGACTCAGTTTAGTTGGTGAAAGGATGCATAAGAAATTGATTTAAGAAAAAAATAATATGCAACGTGTTAATGGGGTTTTTTTAAATGTTATTTCTATTATAAAATTAATAGCTATATTGCTTCACCAACCTTGGGGGAAGAGACATCACAAAGGCAAAAAGCATAATTCAACACAGTTAGACACAATATCCTGAGAGAAATGCAACATACTGTTTGGCATTGCAAAATTTCTCTTCGATGTATTTAGAAAGGATATTTTCAATGTTTGGAATAGAAATAGAGAAGTAGCTCCTTAAGTCAAGATAGGATTTGTATTTTTTTAAATGAATAGTGTTCTATTCTTTTTATTTGTAGAGCTAAAACATATATAACAATATTCTATCTCACAGAATATAGTATTAAAAATAAGAGCATCGGAACGTTAGGGAATTTCTTACAATCCCTAGACCTGAAAGAGAAAATTCCTCAAACCCTCCCATTACCTCTGGTGCCTCTCACTGGCCAAATCCAAATGTTTGCAAAGGAATTGTTCTTCACTGAATCTTATGCATCTCTAGAAATACTTACTAAAATGGAATGCTATAACATGATATGATATGACAAAATTACATTGCATATATCATGGTTAGGATTTCCTGATTCTGAGTGTAGGGGAAACAAGGCTCCATGATTCTTTCTCATCCCACTGTAGCCTAAAATTTAGGTTGAAAGAGGTTAAGTATTTTTCTAGGTCCAGAAGATATATAAATCTTCTTTATAAAACTTCTTTAAGTGTTGATAGTGTTACTATTTGGCATCAAGAAGCAGTAATATTTTAAAGAAGAAAGTATGCCCAGTGAACAGACTGTTATAGGAACCAATTTGAATTTATTTTCTGTAAGAAATCAACATATAGAATAGCCTTGATCTTTGTAAAATTTCCACAGATATTTTAACAGGAGAAAGATGATCTATGCTATATACTTTTCTAAAGGTGCACTTCCTATCTGTGTGAATATAATTTTATGCAAATTATTTTGTATTGTAATATGAATTTAAAAAGAGAAGTTGACATTTTCCTCAGTTCTAAACTTTATTTAAATGTACAACAAAAAGAGTCAGTAAGATATAGTTACCTGCTGTGCTTCTAAAGATTCTCTTGGAAAGATGCATAAGTAAAATCGTGGGAACAGTTGATTACGCAATTTGGTAATCACTGATAAGCCAATGTAAAGAAATTTAAAGTACTGTTAAATTCAGATTAAACAACAGTAGGGACATCTCTAATCTGAGCCTACATGATATCAAAGAAACTCATTGAAAAATGAAATATTTATTGAAACAGTTATTCCTGGTCATAAAATTTTAAAGCCCACAAAATGGTTATTTGAATTCTGTTGCACAAATTGGTTGTTATTCATACTACACTGGGGTTGTAGATATGATTCCAGATTTCAGAATAATCTGGTAATCATTTGATCAGTTATTTAAATATTATTGAAGTAATTAATTATTGTTGTTAATATTGATTATTTAGATAATTTTACATCAAAATTATTCTGCAATGAAAATCTATAATTCATTAATAATAAATAGATGTAGGAATAAATATATTGGTTTATTAATTACTTTTACTTCTTTGCTTTTTTCTGTTACTATATTTAATCCTAAGTGCTTGATTAAAAAAAAAAACTATTCAGATTGTAAATATACCGCCCATGGAACATTGCTGAATGCATCTGAGTAAAACAATAATGGAGCATTCACATTTATATATTTAAAATAATATTTTTTGATCTGTAAATGACTCCTAATTAAAGTAAAACAAAATATTTTATACACCTTTGTAAACATTGCCCATTGGTTTGTATGTAGGGAGCTCATTGGTAATTTAAAAAGGCAATTTCCTCTCTTTCTACATTCTAGAGTTAATTTTTCTGTGGGTATCAGATTAGAAAACTTGTGTGGGTCTGATATCTCTGGTGTCCTTGCAGCAAATGGTACATAAACTTTCGCTCTTCAACCATACAGACCACCAATAACTGTCTTATCTTTTGGAAAACATGAAAGTGGACTAGAGGCTTAAAGATAGAGCTGATAGTCTTCCTGAATCCCTAAAATGTTAACAATTATTTTCTGGAATAATATAAGAAATATTGCAAGAGGCATCTTATATTATAAGGCATCAAACTGAGGCACAGTGCTTTTGGCATTTTGATCGACTTAACCAAACTGATTCTATGTCAGTTTATTAAATTCATGTCAGTCTCATTGGAGGAAAATTGATGTTTGCTAGAGTAAAATAACTAGCAAGTATAACAAAAGGGAAATATGTTTATTAATTAATGAAGTTTCTTAGATTTATATCTGCACTTAAGCATCTTGGTTTTTTGGGATACCCCAGCAACTGTATCTCCATGATGTCACTGCTCAAGCCCACATCTGCATTGTTGTTCAACATAATCTCAGGACCTTTCACAGTGCCTGGCCCATGGTCAGTCAATAAAAGTATGTAGTGTGAATAAACTCAAGCTTAAAGTTGTGATGGTTTTATAATACCTTAAATATATAATAAACCAAGGAAAGCCTAGAATAATAACTATTGCAATTCCTTTTGCAGTAAACATGAGATGAGAACATGTTTAAAATTTGTCAAGGAAATGAGAACCTGCTCATAGGTCTGTTAAACTATAACCCAAGGAAGTTCCATGAGTCATATTTAAAGAAAAAACTGTCAACAACTTGTTACACCTGAAGTTAAAACATCGCTATTTAGTAATATTAAAAGGAGGTAAAATTAATAGTCAAAGAGCTCTCTGAGCTTCAATATAAAAAGCTTAAAATTTGAAGTTGTTTCAATAAGAAAACAAAGGTTTGTGGAGATTCTAATATCAACTGGCAGTAAGTGAAATAGCAGGAAAAAAAGTTGTAATTCAGAGAAAAGTAATGTTGGAAAAATGAATAAAACATATTTGTCTAGTAAATGTTTGCAAATAGGAAGCGCTAATCAGAATGAGAGTCTTCAGATGAAAATGGTCTTCATCATCCAATTGTTACATGGATATTACAGATGATTTCCAAGTATAAAAATAATGAATTATATTATCTAAGAAAACAGATACAAAAATGTATTTTTAAAAATTTAACTGAAATTATTATGAGATTATGTAGGGAAAGAAAGAACTATTTTGGCTTTTTAAAATCACTTAATCATATGATGTGTTTCTTTAATAAACCAACAACTTTTTGTAGCTTCTGGATGATAACTCACCTGTTCTAAATATAAATTGCTTATTTCAAGTATAAATTTATTATTGATAATTTAATTTCTTCAGAAATAATAGAATGAGGTTTATTTAGACAATGTCGTAGCATTGCTCACATTTTGAGACAATTGCTTACTGAAGTTCTATTAAGAAAGGAGACGATAATACCTTTAGCAAACAATGCAGAATAATAAACTTTAGGAATTACACGTGCTTTAAAGACATGTTGAACCACAGAATCGTACTGCATATTCCTATTTGACAATTGACCCATTTTCGAGCAAGATGCAAAATACATAAATATATCCTCTGACAATTACACAAACATTGTGTGTGAGTTTCAAAGAGGTTTACATTAGCCACATGTCAAATAGCTATTTACAGAAATAGTGATCATCACACAGTGAACATGAGATTCATGCAGGACCGTATCTTACAGAAACCATTGTTGATCAATTGGCCAAATCAGAATACATTTCTTATGAAATGTCATAGAGCTATTTTACTTTTTACATTCGATTCAAACTCGCTGTAAAACAGCAGTATATGTAAAATACTTTGCTGTAGGAATAACAATGCAAAATAGAGTTCAGCTTTTCACAAATTGAATCTTTCAGTGATAATAGACATAGTCACAATAAAAGATAATACATATTATATTTTAATGTGTTCTAGAGAATTGCATTGACCTCTGCTTTCAGTAGGATGAGAGACATCTTGACAATCTTCTATTTTGCATACAAGTATGCAAAATATAACAATAATCATACTTTCATATAGTATCATAGAACCTGAAAGACAATAAGGGAAATCTGCTATGGACAGGAACAAAGTTCCCATGTCCAGGGAGTGACACAAATGCTGAAGCTGCCAGATACCAAAGGGCATAGATGGATGATGGTGGCCGAGACACTTAGTACGATGTCCCGAGTGGGGTGGGAAGTTGGATCCAAGACCATTTTATGTATGCTGAGTTCCAAAACAGCTTACCTTTCAGGAAAAGAATGAATTAAAAAAAAAAAATACCACACCCCACCATAGAGGCAGAAAAGCGAGGAAAATTTTGTGTTTCATTGCTGGCTTGGAGTGTAGATTGAAATTAAAAATGACTCCCTTGAGAATGTGTTAATACTAACTAGTTCTTATATATTTGTTTACTGACTCTCAAGGAATCTCGATTAAAAGCTACATGCTTTTTGAAACTTCAAATGAAAATAGGACTATGATATTCTTAGGCAATTAATAGAAGCAAACACAAATTCCTCTAGGGGAAATGTTCCCTCAGCATGGCTCTCAAAACATTTCTGTAGAGTGGCCGGCCCTGTGGCTGAGTGGTTAAGTTTGCATGCTGTCCCTCGGCAGCCCAGGGTTCACTGGTTTGGATACTGGGCACAGACCTATGCACCACTCATCAAGCCATGCTGTGGCAGCATCCCACATGGAAGAGCTAGAATGGCTTACAGCTAGGATATACAGCGATGTACTGGGGCTTTGGGGAGAAGGAAAAACAACAGGAAGTTTGGCAACAGATGTTACCTCAGGGCCAATTCCCTCACCAAAGGAAAAAAAAAAAAGGAATAATAATAAGAAAAAATTTTCATAGATAGAATCCCAGGAAATGGGAAGTCATAATAATAATTAAAAATAAAAAAACCATCACCAAATGCAGAATTAAACAAATGAGGGAGAATTTAAGGGAAACAAACAGAACCGGATAAACAAACATCTCGTCTAATGAAATTATCAAATATAGAAGTAGTATTAAGGATGTTTACCATGTATATAGAAATTAAAGAGGCAATGGAAAACACAAGAAAGGTGCAAGATATTGAGATTAAAAACAATTATAAGGTTAAACAGCGTATTAGGCAATAAGTGAAAAGAAACAATCTAATTGGCATATTGTTAGATAAAATTGTTGAGGAATAAGCACAGAGAGGCAAAAGTTCTTAAAAATATGTCAGAAGATTTAGAAATAAGAAGGATGAGATGAGATGGTCCAAAATTATCTCCTAAAAATGCTAGAAATTAGTAATGATGAGAATAAAAGATAATATCCCAAGAGATAATGGCCCAGAAATTATCATTGTGGATGAAATATACAATCCTCAGAATTCAGAAAAGGAAGAATGTCACACCGGTAATAAAAATGATACACACCTCGACCCATCTTTGTAAAACTACAGGATATTCATAGAAAAGAGAAGCTCTTAAGATCAGCTGGAGAACAAAAGCTGATTATGCACTAAAGAAATGAAAGTGGATAGACAGCTGATTTCTCACTAGCAGTGAGAAGACAAGGGGATAATACTTTCAAACAGTTGATGGGAAATAATTTGTGTCCTAAAATTGTATACCAGCAAAAACTCTTTCTCCAGAATATCACTTAAATAAAGACATTTTTTGATTTTTTGAGAGTTAGTACACTGCCTAAACCTTACTAAAAAGTGAGTGAATTTCAAAAAGAGGAAAAATGGTCCTATGAGGAAGCTGGCCATGCTAAAAGCGATTATGTGTTAGTATAATGATAAATCCGTTCTTAATCTCAACAAAGTTTGAACTAACATGTATGATGTAAAGCAAAAGTACCAAATTCTAACTGGTAGAGTTAAAAATTGCAAGATTGAAGTAAGATACATAAACTATTTTCTATAAACTAGAATACGTCTGCCAGGAATTAATGTATTCCAGATTATTTTATGGTTCAGGAGAAGGGTAAACTATTGATTCATTTTAGAATATGCTGTGTTGACTATACTTGTTAAAGTGTCAAGGGAAAACACTAAAATAGAAACAGTGTATCTTCTAAATCAATAGGTGTGGGGCAAGGAAATGAAATGAGGAAAATAAAAAAACAATCACTTCAAAAGAAGAAAAAAAGTGTTGAAAAAAAGACAGAAAAGATGGGATAAATAGAAAGCAGAGACTAGGTGGCAGGAAAAAATGTAAATATATTGTGCTAACAAGAGAAATAAATGGGTTGAACCAGACTTAGATTGGATTGAAACTACTAAATGCAGTTTACAGGAGAAACATCAATGCAGAAGGTAGAGAGAATAGGACGGTGTATTAGTTTGCTAGGGCTGCCATATTAAAGTACCACAGATTGGGTGTCTTAAATAACAGAAATTTATTTTCTCACAGTCATAGAGGCTAGAAGTCCAAGATCAAGGTGTTAACAGGTTTCCTTCTGAGGACCACGGGAAAGAATCTGTCCCATGCTCCTCTCCTTGATTTGTACATGGCCATCTTTGCCCTCTGCCTTCACATCATCTTCCCTCTGTTCATGTCTGTCCAAATTCCCTCCTCTCATAGATACCAGTCTTATTGGGTTAAGGCCTACCGTAATGACCTCATTTTAATTAGTTACCTTTTTAAAGACCCCATTTCAAAATAGAGTCACATTCCGAGGCACTGAGGGTTAGAACTTCAACATGTTAATTTTGGGGGGCATGAGTCAGCCCAAAACAGATGGAAAAAGATATGTTTCAGAAATATCAATCAAAATGAGCTCTATAGTTGTATTAATAACAAAAAGAAAGCAAGACTTTAGGGCAAATTGCTTTTAGGGCAAAGAGGCTAACTATATTATGACTTAAGACCCAATTCACTATAAGGTATAGTAATTTTTCAATTGTGTATGCCTAATAAAATACTTTCAAATTATTAGACAGAACTACCAGAAGAAATCAATAAATTCACCTTAATAGTCTGGCATTTTTCACATACCCTTTCCAGTCACTCATTAATCAAGCAGACAAAAAAATCAGTAAGAATATAGAAAAATTTAACAATGCAATTAACAAGATTTAATGGGCATGTGTAGAACTGAGTGCCTAACAATTAGAGACAACGTATACCCACTCAAAGACACCTGAAACAGTTCGACGCACTGACACATCTGTCTGCCATTAATCAAGTTTCACTGAATTGAATCACATAGACAACATATTGCGACCATAAAATAATTGTACCATAAATATTAAAAAGATAAGAAATTATACTACAACTTAATAGAATGTTAACTAACCCATAGATGAATAAAGTAATCAAAAGGGAAATTAGAAAATGTTTTTAGCATTGAAATGTAACAAAAATACTGCATATCAAGACTTGAAGTATATAAAGTATATATAGAGAGAGACATTGCCTTAACTATATATATATATACACACAGAGCCACAATCATTATTTGTAATTCTAAAATCCAAAAAAGCTCTGTTATTAATAATTTTGACACCAAAAATGTTCTCACTATAAAAACGATGTCAGTAAGTTTTTATTTGAACTTTATGTTTCAATTCATCTTCAAAATTTTCTTTACTGACTTAGAGGTCTTAAAAGAAAATCTTCCAACGTGGGATTCTGAATTCTATGTACTTCCTGTGCATAAAAGAACCATATACTGTTTCCTACACCGTATGTTTCTGTCAGCTAGTTTCACTGAGCAAAGGAAAGACCTTAACAACTGTTACTCAACCTTGACTATGTCACAACACCCAGTTTCATTCCTTGTTTCAGAAACAATTGACATCTTAGTCCATGCAAACTCCGTGTTGCCCTTATCCCCAATCTTATACCCCTGCATCCCTAAAAGGATACCATTTTAGTGTGAATATTATTGTGAATAAATGTGAATATCACAATAATGAGAATGTTATTATTCTTTTTTATTGTTTTCACTTTGTTCAATTTCCTTACTCCAACTTTTTAAATTGAAGGCATATTTTTAAATCAGTTTTTGTTCTCTTTGGATAAAGGTAATTAAAAACATACTTTTTTTTTTTTTTTTTAAAGATTGGCACCTGAGCCAACATCTGTTGTCAGTCTTATTTTTGTTTTTTCTTCTTCTCCCGGTAGCCCCCCAGTACGTAGTTTTATATTCTAGTTGTAGGTCCTTCTAGTTGTGCTATATGGGACGCTGCTTCAGCATGGCCTGATGAGTGGTGCCATGTCGGAGCCCAGGATCCGAACCGGCAAAACCCTGGGCCACCAAAGCGGAGTGCGCGAACTCAACCACTGAACCATGGGGCTGGACCCTAAAAACATTCTTTGTTTTAAGTGCTTCCTAAACTATGTCTCACCAACCATTTTATCATTATTACCATTTTTATTATTGACATTATTACAATTTATGTTAAAACATATTTATTATTGCTCAGTTTTAAGTATTAACTTTTTTGCTTGGCATTTTTGCAGAATATAATTTAGGTTCCAAGTATAATGGATTGCTATTAGCTATACTCCCAGTTTTGATGTATAAATTCATTCATTTGTGGTCAAAGAACACAATTTGTATAATGTTGATTCTGTCAAATTTACTGAGAATTTTGTTGTGAACTTGTAAGTAGTTAATTTTGTAAATGTTTGATGTGCCATTAAATAAACTTACATTATTTAGTTATAGTACATAAAAGCAAAACACAAAAATACGCATTTAAAATTGAGATAAAAACATTGAGATGAATGTGTTCGTGCATAAATTTCATTTCATTGCAATGATCTCCAAATTTTCTCTCTCACTCTCTCTCACATATTCTCTCACGTTCTGGATACTGGATCTTATCATATATATGATTTACAAATATTTTCTCCCATTCATTATGTTGTGTATTCACTTTCTTGATAATGTCCAAAATTCACAAGTTTTTCATTTTGATGAAGTCCAATTTATCTATTTTTTTCTATTATTGCTCATATTTTTGGTGTCATATCCAAGAATCCATTGCCAAATTTCAGGTCATGAAGATTTACCCCTATGTTTTCTTCTAATAGTTTTATTGGTTTTAGCTTTATTTACTTATTTATTTATTTTGTGAGGAAGATTGGCCCTGAGCTAACATCTGTTGCCAATCTTCCGCTTTTTGTATGAGGAAGATTGTCACTGAGCTGACATCGGTGCCAGTCATCCTCTATTTTATATGTGGGAATCCAGCACAGCATGACTTGATGTGTGGTGTGTAGATCCATGCCCAGGATCTGAACCTGCAAACCGCAGGCCACCAAGATGGAACACAGGAACTCAACCACAGTGCCACCTGACTGGCCCCTGGGTTTTAGCTTTTGACTGGAGAGTTTAATCTATTTGCATTTAAAATAATTACTGATTAAAAAAGGACTTCTCTCATTTACTAAATGTTTTCTATCTTCTTTGTTCCAATTTTCTCTATCGCTGTCTTCTTTTGTACTTTGTTGATTATTTTGTGGGATACCTCTTTAGTTCCCTCTCATTTTCTTTTGTGTTTATTTTTTACATATTTTCTTAGTGGTTACCATACAGATTACAATTAACATCCCAAACGTATAACATTCTAGTTTGGATTGATACCAACTTAGCTTAAATAGCATAAAAACCACCTCTGCTCCTATGTAGCTCTGTCCCTTATGTTATTTCTTTTTTTTTTTTTTGAAGATTTTATTTTTTCTCTTTTTCTCCCCAAAGCCCCCCTGTACATAGTTGTATATTCTTCGCTATGGGTCCTTCTAGTTGTGGCATGTGGGATACAGCCTCAGCATGGTTTGATGAGCAGTGCCATGTCCACACCCAGGATTCGAACCAATGAACACTGGGCCACCTGCAGTGGAGTGCGCAAACTTAACCACTTGGCACGGGGCCAGCCCCCCTTATGGTATTTCATAATATACATCTTTATATATTGTGTGGCCATTAACATAGATTTATAATTATTGTTTTATGCTTTTGGCTTTTAAATTATATAGTAAAAGAAAGGCGGTTTTACAATCACAGAATAGGATGTTTGCTTTTGCTTTTACCTATGTAGTTACTTTTACTGCAGTTCATTGTGTCTTCATATTGATTAGAGTTACTATCTAGGGTCTTTTTATTTGAGCCTGAAAGGTTTTAGCATTTCTTGTAGGATGGGTCTACAGTGACTCACTCAGCTTTTGTTTACTGGAATGCTCTAATTTTTCTTAGATTTTCTTGCTGGATGTAGAATTCTTGGTAGACAGTTATCATAGCAATTTAAAAATGCCATTCTGCTCCCTCTGGCCTCCATGGTTTCTCATTAGAAACCTGCTGTGAATCTTATGGAGGATTTCTTGTTTGAGATGAGTTGCTTCTCTCGTTGCTTTGAACATCATCCTATCTTTGGCTTTTGACAATTTGATTATAATACATTCCAGAGTGGATTTCTTTGAATGTATGCTTTGAATTATTGAGGTTCTTGACTGTGTAGATATTTGTCTTTAATCAAATTTAAGAAGTATTTGCCCATCATTTCTTCAAATAATTTTTCTGTTCCTTTCTCTTTCTGTTCTCCCCTCTTTCATTAAATTTATTCCTGTTTTTATTCTTTTTTCTACTATTATAAAGGAATCTTTTCCTTAATTTCCTTTTCAGATTGTTTCCTGTTAGTGTATAGAAATACAGCTTATTTTCCTATGTTGATTTTCTATCCCTCAACTTTGCTGAATTTGTTTCTTATTTATTAGTTTTCATTTGGAGGCTTGACTAAGGGAGAATCTGCTTTCAAGACTCCTCAGTTCATTGGCAGAATTGATTTGCTTACAGTTGTAAACCTGAGGTTTCTGCTGGCTGGTGGGTGGGTCTGCCTTCACCTGGGGGTTGCCTGGTGTTCCTGCCATGTGGACTGTTCTCACCGTGGCTACTTTCTTTTATCCAGTGTATTAGTCTTTTTGAGGTACAAAAACAAAACACCACAGACTGGGTGGCTGAACCAAAAGAATTTTTTTCTCATGGTTCTGGAGACTAGGAGTCCCAGATTAAGATCCAGCAGGGTTGGTTTCTGGTGAGAGCTGTCTTCCTGGCTTGTAGATCGCCACCTTGCTGTGGCCTTTCCTCAATGTATGTGAATGGAGAAAGAGAGCTCTCCTGTGTCTTTTTTTTATAAGTACACCAATCTTGTCAGATCAGGACCCCACCCTTATGACCTCATTTAACTTTAATTACTTCCTTAGATCCCATCTCCAAATACAGCCACACTGGGTGTTAGGGCTTCAACATGAATATGGAAGCAACATAAATATTCAGTCCATAGCATTCTTCTTCTGGCTCCTAAAATTCTTGTCCTTCTGTCATGCAAAATACATTCATTTAATCCTAACAGCCACAAAAATCTTAACATACATCAGCATCAACTAAAGTCTAGTCTTACCTAATTATCATCTAACTTAGATATGATTGAGACAGGAGGTATGATTTATCCTGAGGCAAAATTCCTCTCCAGTTGTGACCTATAAAATCAGACAAGTTGTATGCTTCCAAAATACAAGGGTGGGACAGGCATAGAATAGATATTCCCATTTCAAAAGGGAGAAATCACAAGGAAGAAAGCAAGTTCAAAACCTAGCAAGGCAAATTCCACTAGAGCTTAAGGCTCAAGAATAATCATTTTTGGATCAATGCTCTGCCTTCCAGGGTCACTGGGTGGCAGTGTCTGCCTCATGGCTCTTTAGGCTGACCACATGGCCCACTGAGACTGAGGAGGGGACCCTACCTTCTGAAACCACTGAGGAAATCCTCTAGGGCTTGCCCACTAGGACTGTGGTGGGTGTGGCAGCCCTGAAGATCTTTGAATTGCCTTTGAGGTCATCCTTCCTTTTTCTTGAAGGATAACACATATTTGCAGCATTCCTTCATTCCATCCCATTTTCTCTGTTTCCTTTAGTCCCAGCTCAAGTGGGACTGCTGTATTTCTGCTGGTGTATTCTCATCTCTATTCCTGGCTTCTGAGCCTGTTGAAATGACTGATTAAATCCATAGGTCACACCTATACAAATAACCTTATCAAAACGTTGTTCAGCCACACTCCTATTGTTCTTTTCGGAACACGTTTTCTCATTTTTTGCAATATGAGTAAGCTGAGAATTTTCCAAACTTTCAAGTTCTGATTCCTCTTTGCTTAGTGGTTCCTTCAATTTATCTCTCTCCTCTTGCATTTTACTATAAGTTTAAGGAAAAACCAAGTTGCTCCATCAACGTTTTGCTTAGAAATTTCCTATCTAAATATCCAATTTCATTATGTACAAGTTCTATTTTCCACAAAACACTAGAATACAGTTCAGCCAAGTTCTTTCTAAAGCCACTTTCTAACAAGGATCATCATTCCTCCAGTTTCCAAGAACCTGTTCCTCGTTTCCATCTGAGATTCCATCAGAACGGCCCTTCAAGTCCATGTTTCTAAAAACTTTCTGTTCATGATGATATATGCATTGTCTGAGAAGATGGAGGCTTTCTCTCCAGCTTTCTCTCCATCTCTCCATCTCTCCTCTTTTCTTTCTGAGTCCTCACCAGAATCTCTTTAACATCCATGTTTCTACCAACAGTCCTGTCTTGGCAATCTAGGCTTTCTCTAGTGTGCAGCTCAAAACTCTTCCAAACTCTACCCATCACCCAGTTTCAAAGCCACTTCCACATTTTTAGGTATTTGTTACAATTGCACCCTACATCATGGTACCAATATCTTTTTTAGTCTTCTTGGCTGTCATACCAAAACACCATAGACTGGGTGGTTTAAACCATGGAAACTTAGTTTTTTACAGTTCTGGTGGCTAAAGGTCCCGGACCAAGGTCTAGCAGGGTTGGTTTCCAGTGAGAGCCGGCTTTAGACAGCTGCCTTCTCATTATGTCCTCACGTGGCCTTTTCTCCATGTGTGAGCATCGGAGGAGAGAGAGTGGGTGGGGAGAGACTGAGAGTGCCTGCTATAGAGCTCTGATTCTCTTCTTGTAAGGACACAAGACACTAATCCTATCAGATCAGGGCCCCACCCTTATGACTTATTTAAACTTAATTACTTCCTTAAAGCCCCCATCTCCAAATACAGCCAAATTAGGGATTAGGGTTTCAACATATGAATTTGAGGGGAGCACAAACATTCAGTACATAGCCTTCAGCCAGCGAGGAGAATCTCTCGAGTAAGTCAGCTAGCCAGATGGAGTCTTATATAGCATAACATAATCATGAGAATGACATCTTATCATTTTTGCCATATTGTGCTTGTTAGAAGCAAGCTACGGTTCCCAGACACACTCAGTGTAGGGAATTGCACAAGGTTTTAAACATCAGAGACAGGGATCAAGGGGACCAGCTTAAAGTCTATCTACCAGAGTTTGAGAGTCATGATTTTTATGTTTATTTTTCAAGTGGTTACCTCTAATTCATAAAGACCCAAATTTAGTGTACATTTCATCTAATATTCTTTTAATTTTTTTCTGTGCTCATAGATATTTTTATTCTTTTAAATTCTATTTTGTTTATTTGATTCTTTTTCTATCATTACTTGATTGGTAATGAAAGAAGTTATCCCACTTTCCAATC
This sequence comes from Equus quagga, assembly GCF_021613505.1. Classification (NCBI taxonomy): domain Eukaryota; kingdom Metazoa; phylum Chordata; class Mammalia; order Perissodactyla; family Equidae; genus Equus; species Equus quagga. The sequence continues at coordinate 23,072,911 of NC_060272.1, read as the reverse complement.
TCTTTACTAGTAGTTGCTCATCTTTACTACCCGTTTTAATTTTTAATCCTCTCTTTGAAGAGTTTCTCTTTTTTTGGTATTTCAATGAAGAATCTTTACCAATGATGGACTTTGGTGAACTTTCTAAGCTTTACATATACGGAGAACATATGTATTATATGCTCATGTTTTATTAATGTATTGGTTAGACATAAAATCAGTAGTTCAAAATTATTTCCTATCAAAACAGAAAAGATTACTCATTGTTTTCTTGTCCCTTTGTCACTACTGTGACTACTGAACAAAATCTGATTTTTTTTTACTTTGTAGGAAATCTATTAACTGTAACAACTTTTGAAAGTGATTCTTTCTTTGATGATCTTATTATCATTCCATGTGTGGATCTTATTTTAACTATTCTGTTTGAAACTATGATATTCCTTTCAACCAGAGGTCTTTTATGTTTCTATAATTCTTTGAAATTCTTATATTAATTTTTTATTTTTTTCTTTCTTCTACATCTGAACTCTCTTAACAGTAAATCCTATACATCTTATAATTTTTATTATATGTCATCTATCCCTTTATTTTTTATGTGCCTTTGTGAACGTTCTTTCATTGAATTTCCAGTTTAATACGTATTCTTTAATGGCATTAGTTCCGTTATTCTTCTATCTATTGAATTATTTCAACTCACTATCTTTTAACTAATATTTATACTTAGTCTTCTTTATAGCTAGTCCTTTTTTCCTCATGATGTTACTGTGATGTATCATCTCTTTGAGGTATTATTCTTAATTTAATATTTTCATGTATTTGTTCCATCACATCTGGTTTACGTAGTTCTGATGTCTTTTCTTATTGTAGTTTGATGCCTAAATATCTATTATTTTGGATTTTGAACTTGTTTTTCCCTGAAGGTACCACATTCTTGGCTTGTAGTGTGTATAACGTGGGAGGAACAAGGCCAAGAACTTCCTTATGTTTCTGGTAGGTTTAAAGTATAAAGCAGGGGAAGAATTCTCCATGGCAGAGGTCACAGTACCACAGCTAAGCTTGGACACCCAGATTGGAATTTTCTCTTCAGAAAATTCTGAATCTCAAAAAACTGTGTCACCTGTTCCATTAGCTTTTCTCCCTCTTTGTTCTTGGTGCTATCTGATGTAATAATTATCTCAGAGGAATGCAACAGAGAGAAGAAAGTCAACTTCAAAGCTCTCTTTCTTCCTAGACCTCATGCATAGCACCAAGTTACAGCTGACTTCATTACTCTCAAGAATTCCTCATGGTATGTTAGTTCTTCAAATCTGTAAAAATTTCACCAACAAAGCTTTCGTGAATATCGTGTTTGATGATGTTTCCTTATTGATGTTTCCAAAGGATGTTTTTAAAATTTCCACTATGTTAACCACTCCTGGATAGTTGATTTTATCCCCTTTGTTTCCTTAAATGGTGTTTTTTGTTGTTTGTTTGCTCTTAGTCCCTTGACATTGCCTCTGAGTTTTCTTTTTATAGTTCTCTTCCTACAAATTGTTAAATTAGTTGATGTGCTACCTAAAGTCACAAAGGTATTCTTCTGCCCTATCTTATAAAATGTTTACAGTAGCATAGTATTCACAAGGTCTATTTATTAAAAAGGACTTTTCCCCATTGATCCGCAGTGGTTTATCTGTTATACATCAAACTGCCATATGCATGTGGGTTTGTTCTGGCACTCTCTTTTCTCTTCCATACACTTATTCATCTATGCTTGTACCCAAACAATAGAGTTTTATTCATTTTGCTTTGTGGTAAATCTCTATATCTAGTAGAGTAGCTTCTCCCTCCATATTGTTCTTTGTCTTCAAGAGTGTCTTGGTTTTTTCTCAGATTTTCATATAAATTTTAGCTCATCCATTTCCATGAAAAAACTATTGAAATTTTAATTAGTATTACACTGAATCTATTAATAATTTTGTGCATATCTATAGCTTTATATATTGAGTCTTCCAATTCATGAACATGGTATATATCTCTATTTAAATCTTCCTTAACATCTCTAAATAAAGCTTCAGAATGTTTCCTGAAATGAACTTGCCCCTACTTTGTTTTATATTCATCTTTCTAGGCTACTTAAGTATAAATATAATTATGTTATATTATATCAAATATAATTTGTTAAGGTAAATATGCAAAGTGTGTGTGGCCCTGTTTTGTAATTACTTGTTGTCAGGTTGCTTTGCCTCCTTATGCACCTGGTTTCTTTGTGTGGTGATCATTGTCTAAGAAAAAGTAATACTTTGTGTTTGCTATCTAAGAGAGCAACTGGACAGAAACCAGTAAAATACATATTCCCTGCTTCAGGTTCCCTGATCATCACAGGCCATATATATCCAGGGTAGAAATTTGTATGCTGGTAGTCTGTTGCCATAGTTTATCAGGAATCCCTCCCATCTCAACTTTGTTGTTGTTGCTGTTTAGTTCTGCCCTAATCAGCACCAACTCAATTTGACTGTAGGTGGGGTATTTCTCCTTTTCTAGTATCCTGGAGGTGTGTAGAGATTTGTGCTATTACCATAATGTGAGAGAGGGTTCCTTAGAGACCTCTACCTTAGGATATCTTTTGGGCTTTGACTTTTTCCTTCTCACTCTGGAAAGTTTTGAAAGTAAAGTCTAAGTGAGTGATATCCACAAATGCCATGAGAATAAGAAAAACTTTGTTACTTCAATACTCTGTTTACTTTTATAAATTCAGCCTTTTCTCCATAGTTTGCCATGGTAATCTTGAACTGTTGTTTAATTTCTTCAATATTTTTAGGTTACCTCTTTTAAAATTTAAGTAGAATTTTCATCACTTCAGGTTTGATTCAAGTGCTTTGATCTGTACTTATTAGAACTGGAACGTCCTGCAATTTATTTTTCACGTTACTGGCAGAATGAACTATCTATGTACCCTCCTACCAACCTTGTCATATCCTTGTCTTAAAATCTTCACTACTTTCTTATCACTTTCATTGCTTTCTTAATATTGTCTTTAAATTTAATATATAATGATATGACACCTGAGATCAAGACGAGTTATCTTTCTCTCTCTAATCTTTGTTCAATTGATCCTGAAAAACTTTCATTCCAAGAGTGCATTGTGCTTTGCTTGCCTCTGGTCTTTGAACATGACATTATTTCTGCATAGAATTCTCTCCTCCACCACCACCTATTTTTTTCTTTGCTATCTTGGCCTTATCTTTCAGACCTCATTTTAAAGATACTCTGTTGCTCTGACAAGATGTAGTATAACATAACAGTTAAACATACTGGGCACCAAAGTAATTTTCTAAACTTAAGTAGTCTTCAGTAGCCTATTTATAATGCCAATATACCTGATATTTTGTTGTATAGATTAAACTGAATAATGTACTCTGTCTATTATATAGTAAACAATAAGTGATAATTTCATTATTACTAGCTCCTTCTTTATTTGTATCCTCCCTCCACCTGATAAGATTGGGAAGCTGCCAAAAGTCTACATTGTCATATATTCTTTTCTAGTTGCCTATAAACTTAAGAAATTGAGATTTTTTTTTATTGTTTATCCATTGGCTTCTTTCATTAGAATTTAAGATCTTGAAGGTGGGAACTCTACCTTGCCCATACTTTTATCCATTGTGTCTGATACATAAGTATATCTAGTAAATATTTGTTAAATTAACACGTGAACAAAGGAATAATTATTAAATCACCTTCTTTTATATTTAGGAGAAAGGTATAGAAATAAAGAATATTTCCTAAAACTGCACAGCCAGTAAAAAGGATATTCAGAACTCTTCTAACTAAATACCAACTCTAGGCAAGATGCCAACCTTAAAACATAATCTATATGTTTAAATAAGACTTCTATGTATAATATATATATAATATTATACTGAAGACAGCATGCAGCACAGTTATGCATTCAGTTATTACCACATAGCCACATTTTGGCCAACAATGGATGGCATATACAATGATGGTCCCATAAGATTAGTACCATATAGCCTACATGTTTGTGTAAGTATACTCTATGATGTTTGCACAACAATGAAATTGCCTAAGGATGCATTTCTCAGAACATATACCTGCCACTAATGACACATGATTGTAGACTGAGAACATAAGGATTTTAGATCAAAAGATTATGATGCTGTATTGGGAAGGTCAAGGTAATTTTGATGGATGAAGTAGGGTTGTAGATGTGACCTAGCATGAGATTGCTATAGCTTCCAGGACAGTCTGAAAATTGGTGCTTCATTGGTGTTCTCCCATACTTGAAAAGATAACAGCCACCTAGCCTAGGATAACGCATGATTTTCATGAAGCCTAAGAGCCATATCAAAATTTGTACATGTTAATGGCATAACCTGTAAATTATTTTTTTCAGTTTTACTCAAACTAGTGTTGGTCACAGCCAATATTTTCACACATACATTTAACATATTGCCTTAATTTTATTTTCCTTACAAAATAACACCATAAGTCTATATATTATATAAAAATAAGGAGGGGAATACATTATAATGAGAAATATTTTGAATGAGTTTACACTTGTACTTATTCCCTTAATTTTATCTTCTTTTTTGAGGTTTTGATCTGTTGTAACATCACTAATAATTACACATAACTGGGCTTTACTAGATTTATTGAAATTTGAGTGTCTTCAAATGTTTAACATCAATAGTTTAGCAGCACATACACTGAATTACATAAATCCTACATGGTAAATAAGGGAAAAGTGGGACTTTTTAAGACAAACATAGTGTACAATATTATCATTTAACGTTCAAGTTAATAAAGGTTGGAGAATTTGTTTCCAAATTAACCTTAGATTTTTGGGGGAGGTGGAATCAGAAAAAGACAAATATCAATTCTGAAATTCCCATTCGAAAATAGAGAAGAAACATATCTTAAGTGTTATTTCAGGGAGTGTTAGAAAATCAGGGGACTGCGGTGTGAAGGCTTTAAGTAGAACACTTTAATCAGCATGGAAAACACTGGATTGGAATATTAGTTCAGAAAGTTAGATAGGTAGTTTGGAAACGGACTGTGAAGAAACGTAGAAAGGAAATTATTCTTGTTTTTTGAGACAATGAATTTTGACAACTGTAGTGTTTTGGCCAGTATTATGACATCACGAAAGTTCTATTTTGGAGGATTATGTAGCAGCAGCTAAAGTGAGTGACTTCAGTAGGGAGTAAACTGGATGCAAAGGGATCGATAACCGGATTATTGTATTTGCCTTATGCTGTTAATACTGCTGCTGCTTGCTTAGAGGCTGCTTAACATCAACTTCAAAATGGAAATTTACTTGTCATAGCATATTCCAGAAGAACATTGAATAAAAGTGAACATGTATATCCCAGTCCCAATTTAGGGGTCTGTCTTTGAAGTAAACAGCCTGAGATGATTTCTTGAGTTTTACATGAAATAGATTCAGAGTAATGACAGCCTCTTCTATGGAATTGCTAACTACTGCGAAATTGAATGGAGCAGAACAGACAAGAGTGTCAGCCATCTCTCTATTATATTCTAAATGCTGCACAGGGCAGGTGAGGAAAACACAGACACTGGTGCACTTCAAAGGAACAGAATTGTGTTTCTAGGGAAGGTGGAAGAGAAATATGAGCATGAGATAACTAAGAATATTGCAGTGAGATTCAAAATAGATATAAAATTTACTATTATGTACTTACAGATGTTTACATATAAGTAATAGCTTGAAAAATTTACAAGAGACTTGTGACATTTCAGAACATTTGGAACAAATGATTTAAGTAAAGATATTTGACTTATCTATTTCACGTTTTCCATCAAATTGTAGGTCAAAAATATCTCATTGTATAAAAAAGCCAAATCAACACCCAAAGTTTAAGAAGTATTTTGTTTGTTTATTTGTTTGTTTGACCACTTCACCAGTTTCATAAGATTAAAAATGGACATGGGTAAACAACCATCCTCTAAATTTAATTCAGATAATTAGTTATCTTTTGGTATTCTTAAATGAGGTATACAAAGTATACAAACCAATTAAGTTAGACACTGAAAGCAGTCAGATTATGGAAGTTTTACCAGAGGAAACTGTGTGCAGAGAGGAAGTTAGGAGAAAAATACAGAGAGAAGCAGAGATGAGAGATTTGGGGATAAAGAGAGAAAAACAAGGGGAGTAAGAGAGCAAGAGCAGGACAAGAAACGTGAACATGAGGTACTTTGAAAAATGAGCTACCCGATAATGTATTCCTTCCAATAGAGATAAGATACGTTTACTATAATTGGATTCCACAGCACTCTCCTATTGCACAGTGATTATAAGCACTCAGAAACTTCTGCCAACTAGCTTTTGGCTCCTATAACATGAACAAATTACTGAAATATCTGAGTCTCAGTTATCAGAGGTGTAAAATGAGCACAGAAAGATAGTTTTCGTGAGAATTCAGAGATAATCCTTGTTAAATCATCAGCTCCGTAGCTAGTTCTTGGTTAGTGCTAAAAATAATAACTTTTAACTATATTGACATTATTTATTATTTATACATACATACATTATGTATATTTACATACAAACATGCGTAAAAATAATCACCTTTTGAACTAGTTTGGAATGAGTTTATCTTTTAAAAGCAATCCTGTGTCGGTTATATATTAACGCTCTTGAATGGATTTACCAGCAGCAGATTCTTATTGACTGTAGAGTCCTGGCATGGTGGCTGGCAGGTAGGATTCTTTCACTGTGATGTGAGAAGATGGTAGACCACAGCATTACGAAATATCACAGTGGATGTGACTATTGCTTGTAGTACTTTCATAATTAGTCCACATGCCCACTAAGGCTCGGCTTTGGAAGACTTGTAGCCAGATGTGTGCACGTCAAAAGATGGTCGTTAGATTTAAAGAAGGTTAAGCAGAAGTGCAAATGTCAGTTCTACTACCCTTCCTGGAGAGAGACGTGGACAAGCATAGTGATTACAGTCGTCAAATGTGAATGTCCTGTCTTTTGTTACTTCATTTTCTAAGATTTCTAAGATCCAGGTTGAGACTAAAATGTTCTTGTTGCTAAAATCAGCCACTGATTTTTTCACTATTGCCTATGGTTTCACAAATAAGTCAAATATCAGGACTTTAACATCTATAATGGGGTGTTCATAGAATCGGGGAATATAATTACAAATGTGGATTCTGGAAAAGAGTTAGTAGACACTTGGCAAGGCAAATTGAGAATAAAGATTTCTTACTCATGAGTCATAACAAATCTTGTTTTTCCCTTTACAGTCTGTGCACTGGTTTAGAGAAGAAGACTAAGGGTGAGAGTCTGGGGTAATTGGATGTCTCACAGGCCTTAAAGGACAGCAGAAATAAAAGTCAGACAACCTAGTAAATGCATTAATGAAAGGGGTAGCGGGACTTGTATGAATAGGTGTATTGACAGCCAAAACAAAATTGGAAATAAGCCCCTTAAATTCCTCTGGAATTTTTATCACTAAAGCCAGGATTGTTGAGTAGTAAGCACTTCATGCTCAACTCAAACCAAAAGGTCAGGAAGGAATTTTGTTTTTCAGTAAGCTTTATTCTGGAGTTAAAAAAAAAAATCCTGCACCTGATTAACATCCACAAGGCCCGTCTGTCTTGAAATAGGTGGATTTCTTGAAATGAAAGAGTTGGAGATATTTTCCAGACCAAATAAAAAGTGATCGTATTTAGAGAAATAGAGCAAAAAAGTCTATTAAAAAAGACTAAGATTGACAGGGTGTATTTACACAGATAAAATCTAAAAGGAATTTGCTTACCTGGTTTTCCCCATTTTAGAACTAAGATTTGGTTCAAATAGCTAATATTTCAATATTGCTAATATATATATGAATACCAGTTGCATATCTTTATTACTAGAAATTATGAAGATGGCAAATCCCCTCTCTATAATAATAACTGTATAAAGTATACCTTGATTATTTTTCTAAACAATGTTATATTGAATATGCAATCTGTTGTTAAACTAGTAGTCAGTTCTACGTCTCTAGGGAAGTTATCATACTCTCATCCAAGATGGCTAGAAGAACCACCTTGGTGTTGTCACTATGTCTTCTTGAATCTCTGCTCTTTTTTTTTTTTTTTCCCTACATTCTAGTTTGGAATGAAATTTCCTCTCTAAACTTCAGGTTACATGTTGCTAATTCTTCATCTTTATTTTATTTCAGTTGCCTCAAATGAATTTTATCTGCACAAACACTACTTGATAACTTGGAACAACCTTTGAATTTCATACAGTTATCTTTTTAAACTGAGCCCCCTGGATCCATATGCTTTTTGTGGGGATCCGAGTTCTGCTTCACCTACAGAATAGTCTTTTGAGAGAACAGGCGAGAATGTTCATCGTTCTTCTAGCCAAACTCAATTTTTATTTGATCCATGTGCAACAGCTCTGTAAAGCTTGAATTTGTCAACAATGGTTGAATATAATTAATTTTCACGGATTCTGTAGCAAAATGGATTATAGAATGGTTTGTATAAATTATTCATGGCACATCGTGTTTTTCAATAAATCCAACATTCCTTATGTTTGACTGATTTAAAGGACAGGCAAACAGAGGAAAGGAGAGCAAAAGAAATGAGATAAGGAAAGAAGAGGAGAGGAAAGGAATGGAAGACAGGAAGATAGGGAAAAGGGAAGAGGGAATATTTTTTTTGTGCAATGGACAAAACAGATACACCAATTACCTATCTCTTTTTATACTCACTGATCCCAAATCAGATGCTTTTGTAAACCAGGAACTCTTCGTCAGATTAGGAATGGCAAATAAGGTAAGCACTCATTCTTGCCCTATAATTTGAGAGCAGCTTGGAGCTGGGCCTGCATGTTTTCTATTGTTTATTTCTTCTTTTTTTTCTTTCTATTGAATTGCTTGCCAATCCTAATGTCGGCAAATGTGGTATCCAATACCACATTTCATTTTATAAATTGAGTCAGGCATTTGAGTACACCATTACTTTCCTTTCCCATCTGCCAACATGTTCTTGTTCAGTTTAGCAGGGCTATTGCTAATTACTCTCCTCCCTAATTTTTTACATCAGAAAAGCCAGCTCATCTTTCCTTGGATCATTTTACTTCCCTAAGATACTCTCAGAGTGGTGTGTCATCTATTTGGCATTAGATCAAATGTTTTATCTTACCACAGAGGAAAAAATTTGATAAAGTTAGGATTCAAAATATTTTTGCTCAGATCTTACAGATGATTGAAGAATTATCTATTATTCTCTAAGTACTCTCCTTAATTTCTTCTCCGATATAGTAATTTGCTCATGAGGTCAAGCATGTCTGTCACTCACTTTGTTATTTGGCCCTATTCACTTTGTATTTAGTGGAAAACTGAGCATCTTTGATTTCAATTATTTTCCGGATCTGATGTGTATTTCCTTCAAATTTTATCTGTGAATGTAGTACAATTGTCATGAGAATAATGAGGAAATAGCCACTATTAATGCAGAGAAGAGTCAACCTTCTGAAACATGGTTCTGCTTGAAAGGATGGACATTGGTTTTTCTGTTACATCAGTTGGTACCAATGTGAGTACTGGAAAATGTAGAAGTTATAATAAATTAATGTTAATGACGTGGATCTAAGTACATAGGTTAAGTGAACTGTGAGTCAAAACCATTTTTTAAGTTTGAAAGACCATGACATAGTGAATATTGTGAAGGAGCTCAGAAAAATTGTCATGGAAATGAGAAGAATCTTTGAATGTTTGTAGCGCTATTATTCACAATCAGATTGAATCTCTTCCAATAAATAACTCAGTTAATTAGGGAGGTAATTTTCTCTTCTTTAACAATGACTCATTTATTACCAGGCAGATTTTGCATTAATACAAAAAGCTTAAGAAAATGGAAAGGGTGGTATTGAACTTCCATAACAATAAAAAATATATGAATATTATGTTTTTTATGTATGAAAATATATAAGAAAATTTGATCTGTTAGAGTAACAGTCTTGCAACTTTAATGTAAAATATGTCAAATTATTTATTTAGACTAGTGAGATTTTTAGATTAAAGCATGGATTTCTAAGAGTGATCATTTTCATCTATTAAATTTAAAGTAATTATCCAAAACAAAATTATTTTGCTTATAAAGTCAGATAATTGAACTGTTTAAAAAGAGAGAGAATATTTACCTATGGAATGCATTTAAAATGGTTTAAAGTTGTTTACATTTGTGAGACCATAGCTTATTCTAAGGATTTAAAAAAATTATAGCTAAGATCTTTTAGGCCTGTCAATAGAATTAGTTTGCAAGATCAACCTAGTTAAAAAAAGCTGGACAAAGTGAAAATTAATAGCTTTTCTTGGACCCATCAAATAAAAGATTTAATGGGCAAACAATCACCTCAGAATCTGGAGAGAAGGTGAATTCAGTGAGTCACAGCTGGAATCTGCTAAGATAGAACAGAAGTCCTCGAAGCCAGTTAGTAGGGGCACTGACACTGTAATTTTGACAAATTGCTGTAAGCTGATTATAGACTAAAGTAAGAAGCAGAATCTCCTGGGGGCCATAGTGTTGTGGGAGTCTCACACTTTCATGGGCTTAACTTCCAGGATCCCACCAGGTTCTTACAGTAAAGATCCTAAAAAGATCCCTCCCTGGCTCTGGCTGAAGGTGGGGAAGTATGATCCCTGTGAACCATACCCGGAGGCTTCTCCATAACAAAGGTCTGCTCTTCAGGGTGAAGTCTTTACCAGAACCTTGTGCCAAAGATGAGAGGAAAGGGACTCTTCTAACTCCCACACCCTTTAGACTTCTTGTCTCATCTAAGGGCAGAAAGCTATGCAAGATAAACATCTCTGATTGTCACAGCCCAGAATCACAGGACCACTAAAAGACTGATAATTAGCTGGAAGAATAGAACGGATCCCTTCCCCAACACCCTACCACCACACCAAAAAAAATCCAGAATACTCACAATGGATTGTAGCTGAAAGAGTTTCAATCTATAGACTCTCTAAGAGGAGTTATTTAAGGTACCCCAAAGTCAAGAGGGGAGAAAAAACAAACACTAGAATTTTCAAGGCTCTGGGTCTATAACAACAGTAAACGTTAAACAAAGTCCAGCTACTTGCTAGAGTAACATAAATCCTCACACTAGAGGTCTAGTTCCATGTTCATGGATGGGAAGATATAATATTGTTAAGATGTCAGTTATTCCCAACTTGATCTATAGATTCAACACAATCCCAGTCAAAATCACGACAAGCTATTTTGTAGATATCAGCTACTGTTTCAGATGATTAACTGGAAAGGCAATAGACCTAGTATATCCAACACCACACTAAAGAAGAACAAAGTTGAACTTACACTACCTGATTCCAAGTCCATGGTAAGGCCTAGTACTTAAAACAGCACGGTATGGCAAAGGAACAGACAAATAGATCCACGGAATAGCATAGATAGCCTAGAAACAGACACACAAAAATGTACTCAACTGATCCTTGACAAAGAAACAAATCAAAGGCAATTCAATGATGAAAGAAAGTCTTTTTTAACAAATGGTGATGGAATAATTGGGCATCCATATGCCCAATAAAAAAAACATGAGCCTAGACACTGACCTTCAACCTTTCACAAAAATTAATTCAAAATGATCATAAACATAAATGTAAAATGCTAACCTCTTAAATTTCTTAAAGAAAATGTAGGGGAAAATCTACATGAACATAGGTTTCATGATGAGTTTTTAAATAAATACCAAACCATGAGCAATGCAAGGAAAATATAGTAAGTTTAACCTTGTTAAAGTTAAAAACTTTTACTCTGTGAAAGACACTGTTAAGAGAATCAAAAAAAAAAAAAAAGCCACAAACAGGGAGGAATTATTTGCAAAACACGTGTCTGCAAAAGCACTTGTATCGAAAATATACAAAAAATTCAATTAAAAAAAGCAACCAAATTAAAAAATGGGCCAAAGATGTCAACTGACACCTCAGCAAAGAAAATATAGAGATGACAAATAGACATATGAAAATATGCTCAAAACTCTTTGTCTTCTGGGAACTTCAAATCAAAACAATTCTAATACCTGTCAGAATGGCTAAAAGCAAAAAGTAAAGCTGACACCACAAATTGCTGGAAAGATTTAGGAATAGTAGGAGCTCTCATTTATGGCTGGTGGTAGTGAAAATGGTACAGGCGGTACGGAAGAAAGTTTAGCAGTTTCTTACAAGACAAAATATTGTCTTATCATGTGATCTGACATTTGCATTCCTAAGTATTTACCTAACTGATTTGAAAATTTTATTCTAAACCTGCATGTGAATGTTAATAGAAACTTTATTCATATTTTTTGAAAACTAGAAGCAGCTAAGGTACACTTCAACGGGTGAATAAACTTGATTCCTCTATTAATGGAATTTTATTGTGATAAAAAAGAAATAAACAATCAAGACTTGAAAAGATGTAGATAAATCTTAAATGCATATTTCTAAAAGAAAGAGGCAGCGTGAAAAATCTACACCATGTATGATTCCATTTATATGACACTATGGAAAAAGCAGAATTATAGAGATGTTAAATAGATCAGAAGTTACTATGTGTTTGGCAGGGCTCCTTTGAGAAATGATTAATTCTTGGACTGGGCAGAAAATATACAAGAAGAGTCTAAAGCATCTTGTAGTGCCAGAAAGTGATCAATAAAACAACAACAATACAGTGATGAGAACATATCAAGAGGATACAAGAGCCAATTGTAAGAGCTCCCAAAGGTCAAAGCTGGAACAATTTGAGCAAAAAATAAATATTGAATTATAATCAAAAGTATGAAACAAATATCCATGGGTCCACACTGAAATAAAGAAATGATTGAACAAACAAGTAATTCTTTTGAGGAATTTCTGGTAATGTCTAGGTAGAAAAATGAAACTAGTTCCTAAGACCAAAGTGGGTTGCTTCAATTTCCTACATCTTGAATTAAAGAGCAACTGAGTCAGCAGAGAAATGTGAGCTGATTCACCCTTGGTCCCCACTTCACGGAGGAAATTAAGCAGTTAATTTTGCCACCTGGAAATAGAAAACATACCGATCATCCTTCCTGAAGTTTCTTTAGTTTATCAGTGGAAGAGCCTGTCTCTCGCCTTTGAGGTATGATATCAAACATGCTGATAACAAGGCTGACCAGTGAATTCCCTATCCCAGTTTTTAGGGAGCAGCATGTTAAAGTTGACTCAGAATCAGAGGTCTTTAAGCAGCTCTATCTTTAAAAATCTAAAACTATTCACTGAGGTTCTTTCCCTGACAAATATTCCTCTACTACAACATTGTTCATTATATTTTCCTAATGAATTCTACTTCTACCTTAACAAATTCAAGATGATCATTTGTATCTGGTGGCTAAAAATTTAAGGACTAAATGAGAAAATGCACTCTGTAAAACTGAAGACAATGAAGTGATTCTAAGATAAAATACATAAGTATTTGAATGAAGCCAGAAGATGATTTACAGATGTCTGAGTGAAAAGTCTGGTTGTTCCTTGCACTTACATAAGCCTAAGTTTTTCTCTCAAAGACCAAAGAGGATCTTTAAAGTTCAGACCTCGGAAAAATGACCCAAATACCTGTGCTCTAACAAGTTACAATCTTCTTACTGATTGCATAACATAGCAGGATTATTATACCGAAGTCTGTGTGATATCCAAATAGGGAAAAATAGAAGATTAAGAAGTTTTCGGTATCTTTTTATCCCTTTTAAGTGTGCCTAAATTTCAGATCCTCAAAGAAGTGTCTGCACAATGACAGAAAACTACTTAAAAACCTGCTATGAAAATAGCTCTAAAGAATAGGCAGTATCCTATTTTAAATTTATCAAACAACCTGCAACTTGTTCTTCCTGTTCAGACACATTATGCAAATTGAATAGACAGGTTATCATCTCCTAGTATTAATGACTAAATCACAATTTCTGGGCCTGTAAATCTGAATATCAGCTCAGTCTTTGTTAAAGTTATTAATAGCCTGCAAAGTCTCTCCTGATGTAGGAATGAGTATTAAAATGGAATATCTTCCAAAGAAGTTTCAAATAAAGGACTGTCACCACAAACATTTAAATTTTAAAAAGGATACTGTATATTTTCCAAACCAAATGATGTTAATACGTATGACCATCTACTGAAATGTATTCATGGTTATACATCACATACAGTGTATTTATACATTTATTTTTTTTTTCCTTCCTCATCTAGAAAGTAAACTCAAGAAGGGCAGATATTTTTCTTGTTTTGTTTTGTTTTTCACTGCTAGATGCTTAGCATTTAGAACTGTGTTATACATAGAAGGTGCTCAGAAAATACTTGCTGTAGGAATGACTAAATGAAGGAGTCCTAAACTTGTTAGTTTGTTTCCTACTTAACACACTCTTATTGCCTTGGGTTAGTTAGTATTTTTAAAACGTAATTATAACTTGATTTGATGCTCCAGAGTCTCCTATCCAGGAAAATAGACAACAGGAAACACTTTACTATTATACATTTGCATTTACTATTTATGAATTGACGAGGAAACAACATTTGGAAATGCTAAAATGGGATTATTCACAAGTAATTTATCATGCCTTGATTCATATTTAATTTACTTTGTTACACTTTGTTTCTAAACTGTCAACGTGTAAATCTGGATTGATTATCCATCTTCAAAACCATATTAAGGCAACAAATGCATATCTATGCTTCAAAGATCTTATTGATGGTACAAAACTATGAAATGATATTCTTGAATAATTTCCTTACAATTTCTGCATCCAAAATAACTGAGAAGGAACTTGAAAGAGTAGATAAAAATGATGTTGTTTTATTTCATTTGGTGTTTATTTTATAGTTGACTTATTGTTATCTTTATTATATGATGGTACATCCCTCAGGAAGCTTTCCTTGACTTCAGCGTTTGCTAAAGTGCTCCATATCTGTGTTTCCATAGCATTCTGTACATAAAGCTACCGTAGCCCTTTGATATAATAATCGTGTTATATTGAAAAAGTCTACTTTTAAGTGTCTATTTGCTCAAAACCTAGGAAATAACTTGAGGATTGAGACTATGCTCATCTTCAGTGCATGAGAACAGTAGTCACTCAGCAATGTTAGTTGCATTGAAGTGATGGAAGAAAATAAAAAGCATTAAGATTTTCTGTCTCTAAACATATGCAAGATTGTTGCAAATTCTGAGGTGTCAAACTCACAACCTGTTAATGCAGAAGGAAGAATTTTAAATACTCCCTGTTAAAAAAATAAATATATATGTATGATTCCAGAAGCAGCGTCAGAGATGATGAGCAAGCTGATTTTTCCAATAGCAATGGATTCAAAAGTATAATTTACCATTATGGTATCATAAGCAGTGCTATCCTTTAAGCAATATACTTTTGACTGTAATTTTAACTGGAAAAATATCTATCATTATGCAAAATACTTGAAAAGATGGAGAAGTTGCTGCTTAGCATTTGTCAATGACAGGAGAATATATATTCCATTGAGAATGTGTTAGGGTTGAATGTAAGTAGCTAATATTAGTTTAGTAGAATGTGTATTCAGATACAACAACTTTAAGATCCTTATTTCTGAAATTGCACATTTATAGTGTCATTTGATGTATCTGATTACCATTTTCTGTATGCAGAATGCCTGTATAGGGAGGAAGAATGCCTAGGTCTCACTACCTAAAGTACAGCATATCATCAAAAGCATATGGGATTAAAGAGGACATTACCGTTTAATGTCAATGAAAAATTATACACATTAAGTGCAATGTATTTGGCTCGTTTGATTTTCAGGAACTGAGAGTATCACGTAATATCAACTAGTGGGATATAGAAGTAAGATCATGAGAAATGCCATCAAAATCCTTCATGACCGTGGGGCCTATAGCACAGTTGGGATTTGGAAAGATCTTGTACAACTCAGTTATCTTTTTGGTTCCTCAACAACTGGAATTCATAATCTTTCAACATTATGGTGAATTGGCTTCATTCTTTGTTACTGTTGTTGCTACCACTACTAATATACTAAACTATTCTATTCTATCCTATATTACTAAACCTGTGAGTACTGTAACTCTATTTTGTACACAACACATTTACTAGCTATATATAGAATATATTACATACATATATAGAGAATATGTAATATAAAGACAAAATATATACATATATATGATGTAAAGCAATTATATTTCATCCTAGTCTCTTCTACTCTGTTACATTTTCTTCCTTCTAAGTGCTTGGGTTTAAAAATGATATTTTGGAGCTCGCCCAGGGGTGTAGTGGTTACGTTCCACACTCGGCTTCAGAGTTCACAGGTTCAGCAGACTTAGCACTGCTCCCTGAGCCACACTATGGTGGCATCCAGGATAAAACAGAGGAAGCTTGGCACAGATGTTAGCTCAGGGCCAATCTTCCTCACAAAAACAATAAATAAATAATAAATAATAAAAATGATGTTTTATTTCCTACACTGAATGTTTGTCTTCCCCCAAATTTATACCTTGAAGCTTGATCCCCAATGTGATGGTATTTGGAGATTGGGCCTTTGGGAGATAATTTGGTCGTGAAGATGGAGCCCTCAGGAATGTGATTAGTGCCCATATAAGAAGAGACATGAGAGAGATGAACTCTCTCTCCGCCATGTGAAGACATAGCGAGAAGACAGCTTTCTGAAAACCAGGAAGAGAGCTCTCACCAAAACCCAACTATGCTGGCACCCTGATCTCAGACTTCCCAGCCTCCAGAACCGTGAAGAAGAAATTGCTGTTGTTTCAGCCACCCAGTCTACACCACTTTGTTAAAGCAACCTGAATTAAGACATTTCCCTCAAAATGCCTATTTTCAGAAAGTCAGTATTGCATAGAGCTGTCTTCTATCATACAGAAACGATGAGCCACATGTGGCTATTTGAATACATATTTAAACTAATTAAAATTAAATATACCTAGGGTCTGGCCCATGGCCGAGTGGTTAAGTTCACGCGCTCCGCTTCAGCGGCCCAGGGTTTTGCTGGTTGGATCCTGGGCCTAGACATGGCAGCACTCATCAGGCCACATTGAGGCAGCGTCCCACATGCCACAACCAGCGACACTCTCAACTAGAATATACAACCATGTACTGCGGGGGGTTTGGGGAGAAGAAGAAGAAGGAAAAAAAAGATTGGCCACAGATGTTAGCTCAGGTGCCAATCTTTAAGGAAAAAAAAGATTAAATATAACTAAAAATTTAGTTTTTCAGTCACACTAGCCACATTTCAAGTGCTCAGTAGCCATATGCGACCATAGGTTATTATGTTGGACAGCATAGATTTTGAATAGTTCTGTCATCATAGAAAGTCCTATTGGTAAGCACTTCTATAGAGACTTAGAATAATAAATTAGAGCATTCAAATTGTATCACCATGATTTCTTAGCTAGTGACCTTGAACTGTTTCTTAGTTTTTCTAGGCTTCAATTTCTCTGTGTTTAGGGTAAGGGCAATAGCCGTACCTGTATCATAGGATTTTCACCAGGGTAAGTTACTATACATAAAATCCTTTGCTAAGTGACTAATAAATCGAGAAACTGAACATACAGATGGGAACCAGCCAGATCATATATAAAAATAGGACTCTGACCCACAATCTGCAGCAACCAATCCAGGAGGCCAGCCCGCTATTTGCAGTCGCCAGTCCAGGCAGTCAAACTACTATCTTTAGCAGCCAGTTTAGGAAGCCAAACAATAACCCCTGTTGCAACAGGTCCCAAATGACTAGGACTTGTTAATAACTGGCAGCTTCCCTAACTTTTGCCTCCACTTCCAATTTAGGACCAAATGGAGAAAGCGAAATATGAACTCCTAACCAATCAAATAGTATGCCCTGCTTCTAGGCAGCCCGCCTGCAGCTTTCCCATGTCAACAGCCTCCAGACAAAGCATACATGAAGCTTTGCCCTTCTTTAACTATACAGCTTTCTCACTCTGGCTTTCTTTGAGTCTCCACCAAAATGCAAGTGACAAACCTGCCTTTATTTAGCATCTAAAGTCCCTGGTATATTGTACTCTGTCAAAGATGATATCCTGTTGAAGGGGTTCAGTGTTTGTAGTTGTCCCATAGGTTATACTGAAAATCCAAGCTTTATAAAGTAGAGTGTCACTTTGTTTCTGTGTGTGACTTTCAGATTTAAGAAAGAAGGTATGATGATTTACAATGACATATATGTCGTTTATGGGCTTACCTATGTTTGGGCTGGCTCTTGATATGTATGCTATTTTACTCCTATTCTGTATCAGCCTTCAACTCTCTCTAAGGAAACATCCAACAATACCCATGACTTATAATAAAACACCAAGTTTGGGCAAATAACACTCTCCTTTTATGGCATTGCACAGTCTATTCGAGAGATCAAACACTTGGCAAATGTTCTAGAACAGGTCAATAATATAGGATCCCTTTTCTATGTGGGCTTAAACTTGCTTATAACTGTGATGATTTCCATTAGAACTATGGGCCCATAGAATTGCATGGCTTTGTTCACCTTTCAGAGCAAAGGAAGGAGTGAGTGTCCATTTTAATAAGGAAGGCTGCCTCCGTTTTCAAACAAATATGAATATGTTCATGAATTCTCAAACCACATCCAAAAGGAAGACTCTGCATTTTACAAGATGGATATCCAGGATCTATTCACATTGGCAGGTCACCTTTGAAGGAACTTAGAGGTAAAATTGTACGATGTGTATTAGTGATCCTGGAAATAATGATTCATATAAATCCAGTGATTCTTCTGAAATGTGCCATTAATTGAAGCCTTAAAAATGTCTCACAATATAACTCATCTGGATATTAAATGAGTAAGGTAAACTAAGAACATACTTTAAATTATCAGAAAAACAAGAGATAAAGAGTCTTAGAAAGATGGACATTTAAAAAATCCATTGTCTAATAAACAACAGAGAAGAAAAGTAGAGACAAGATATTACAAGTCTCATAGGCCATTTGTTAAAATTCTTTCCCTCATTTTCTCCCCCACATTATATGTCTAGAGGACCTCAGAATGTTTTTTCCCCATGCATGGAGCTGAGTAAATGAATTCCAATGTTCAGCCTTGCAATTGTGGGCTTTTCTAACCACTAGGAAAGGAATCTCAGCAAGGTTAGAAGGAGAAAAATGGCTTTTTCCCTTACAACGGCCAAAAAAGCAAGTATTATTCTGAATTTTAAAAAGTGATCTAGCAAAAGTTACTTCTAATAAGTCTTCTTTGAAAAGTAAAATGATTCTCCAAAGTTAGAGAATTTAGACTGATTTGCTTATATTGTAATTTGCTGCACTACTGATATTTACACTGGCATCTCTGTTTTCTAAAAGGTATATATAAACTTTCCCGTTTAAAGCTAGAAGGGAATGACTATACTTCATTCAGCTCTGTTGGCACTTAGAAGAGAAAAAAATGTCTTTGCTGAATTTATTATTTAAGTAACCCTTTTGCTTTTGACATCTCATTTACATGACCACTTTTTACAATATTTATTAATGACTGCATTTATTTCATTGTAAGAATAGACAAGAATTGCTTTAAAATTCCTGATTTGGGGCACTTCCATGCATTCGTTTATGGAATTCACATATAAACTTATAGATAGTGTCAAAAGATTTTGAGTCTCTCTTTAGATTGTCCTCTGATTAGTGGATGTGATGTTTAGGGTGCGTGTGTGTGTGTGTGCATGGGTGTGTGTATGATTAATGAAGCTGTGAGCAGTTTACCTTCTGTGTTTTTACTTATGCAAAAATGTATTTCTACTACTTAGCTAGATTAATTAAAAGTTGAAATCAATTGAAATCCTTTGGTTTTCACTAGGTATTCTGGAACTCATTGCTTAAGTTATTGTTTGGTTTGATTTTGTTATTTACTGTTAATCTGGTGAAATCTGGATCAGCATAAGTTATTTTAATTTTTTATTTGCATTTAACTTGTTTCAATTGAAATGATGCTTATATGCACTGTTGTTTATTCTTATTTTTGTTTGCTTTATAATTTTAAACTTTCTCTGAGATAGACAAGAAACTGGTCTCTGTGAATTTGTATACTCTTTTCTCTGATTCATTAAAGTTTCTTTTCATAATTTTATAAATTATTCCACATTCCTTGATTTTTCTGTCTTTAATTCTTATTTATATGAACTGGAAATTCTTGCTTCTATGTTTTACTCTTGTTACTTTTCTTACTCTCTATCCTTTTCTTATATGTTCTATAGAATTTCAGGAGCCTTTGCTCCAATTTTCTAAACAGCTCCTGAATCCAACCAGTTTTGGATTATTTATCCTACTTTATTAAATACAGTTTGTTTTTCCTTTCAAGCTGTTTATCCCAATTCCCAGTTTTTCCCTCATGTCTCAACTAGCTTCCTAGTTGTATAATCTTTTGGAATTTTTCACACACAAAAATATATGCATTCTGTTAAAATTATATTGGACCTAGTTTCTTGCATTGATTTTACTTTTAAAAAAGAAATTTATGAGCCCATAGAGTTGTTCAACTGTTTTGTGCTGTTATATTTTATGCTCAGCGCTTGTGACTTCTCCCTCTGCTTATCTTTAGGGATTCATTCTTTGTCTACAATTGGAAGTGGAACTTTGATTTAGAGAACACTGTAGGCTTCCCTGTCCAAATGTTTTAAGACCTGACAAAGGCTTGAATTCACCATTTCAAAAAATTTCCTATGGAGAATGGGGAGAAAGCCAGACCTGGGAGATTTTTTGGCAGGGAGCTTTCACTCTGTGATTATTAGAGCTTCTTCCGGTTTGCTCTGGCATCTGGGCGATAGCTTTGTAGGGCGATGTGGCTCTTTGTTCGCATTATGGATTAGCTACAGCACTGCTTCTAATCTGGCAAATGATCCTCTGATCGTGAGCCTGGAAGTTTTCTATGTCTTTCCAATTTGTTCCCTTCAGTGCTTTCTCTGGCAAAGTTCCTTGAAGTCTTTGACATTTACATGCCACCCTCACCTAATTTCCAAAAAGGATGGAAATTTGACCCCTATATTACCTTCTTGTGATTCACTAAGTAGGAATCCTGAATAAGGTTAAACATTTGGGGCAGATACTTTAAGTCAAACCCACTGAAATTGGTTTTTAACCTCAAGCCTGTTTTTTCTTCAGCTTTTCCCATACAGAGTTCCAAAACCCAGAATATTCGAATCCTCCTATCTTTTACACTGGGTATCTAAAGCCACTGCCAAATTTTGTAGTTTTTACTTCGTGTTTAAAATCTATCAACTTTTTCCCCCATCTCATGTTGTCTCTCCCTTAGACTCTCTCAGACAGGCTCTTGAGCAAAGCTAAGGTCCTATTGGCCTCACTTTTGATGCAAGTCACAGTTAGAGAAAATAGTTCCCCAAAGCTTTGACACACTTCATGCTGAAAGAGTCTCACCTTAGCAGGTGCCACATTTCTCTGGCTTCTGCCTGGAACTTCTCTGATGATGTCTGTCAGAGCCCTTGTGACATTCATCCATGTGCATCCCCCAGGTACCACGGAGCCTGTGCCCAGGGGAAGCCTTTCAACCAAAAAGAGTAGAGACAAAGTGATCAAGCCCTCTGCGTTGCCTCCCTCAGTGCACTATGCAGAGACACATTTATAGGATTCCTTAGAAGTTTCTGGAGGATTAGAACACCAGTCCCCCACAGGGGTTGCCAAGTCAAAAATGCATCCTTCTCTTGGCCTTTTCTCCTTCCTTATTTCTCTCTACTCTCATCCTTCTCTCTGGAATCACATTCTAAATACATATCCTGTAGGAAAAACCTTAACTCAAACCAGGCTTTTGATAGGAACCCAGGCTAAGACTGTTGGTACTAGGAGCAGCCCCATTATGCATAGCATAGCGTTCTGGAAGTGGACTACTTACCTATCTGATGAGAAAGGTACCACATTGTGGTGAGGTGGTGATTAGCCCAGGCATGCAAAATGATCACACTTTTCCAGACTCTCATCAGTGGAGGATTGTGATAAGGTATGGGTGGAAGTTGAAGTGTTGAGTGACTCAGTAACTAAATCCCTTAAAACTACCAACCGAAGGCATGCTGGGCAAGCTAGAAGCTTCTATGACTGAGTTAAAGAGACTCATATTTTTGGCAACCACAAAGATACTGTAGAGAAAATCAGGCCCTAGATTTAATTATGAGTGGCAGACCTGCAAAAAACATTGCAAAAAATAACTTTTGCAGACATCTTATGCCAAGTACCCAGGCTGTGAGTGGAAACTAGTAGGATGCACGGTCTGCAATTGAGACATTTTGGTAGATAATTCTGAGAATCTTGAACCTCTAGATTCCCATTAATCCCCCAGTATAGAGGACTTAATCCCTACCACTTGTTGGAGGAGAACAGTGCAAGATGGTGCTTGTCTTTGTCAAGATCCATGTCTGCTTCTGCTTGTTGCCTCCTGGACCAATAAATCGATACCTAGAGCAAGTTTCAGCACATACCAACAGGGTGACTGAGTTCCTGCTCTAAAGAAAGTCCTCATATTTGGAAAATTTGGAGTTTCTGGTTAATACAAACCAGAAGGAAACCAGAGGAATATATGAGGGAGTAGATCTTGTTGCTATTGTGCTGATAGACAGAATGAAAGACTTGGCAGGGAGGAATTTATTGACACGAGGGCACATCTTCATGACTTAAATTTAACTTCTTACCTAGGACACCTGAAGCTAGTCGTAACACTCTGCTGAGATGGTTCTTGACTTGTGAACATAATGATGACCTATTATAAATGAAGTGAAGTGTTGTAATTGTCACAGTAGATTATTGAAGAAGAGTTCAGAAAGCTACAGAAATGATGGAAATGTTAGAATGGATTTATTATGGAAGGATAAAAAGTGCCTCCTACTTCCATGTGACACATCTTCACTAAGGCAATAAGATATGCACTGGTGATGGGGCCTTGGAATCTCTGATCAAGTCAATGTTTGATATAATATGTAGGCTGGAATTGGCTCTAAAAGATGCTACCATGGAGCTAGGTACCTTGGTATTAATGAAAATTATATTCTTTTAAAATGACAGAGGTCATATTATGACACTTTGGAGTTGTAATTGTAACAATGAACAGGAGACCTAGAGTGACAAACAGTGTAGCTTAATTTGTGGATTTCTCATGGGCAAAATAGTGTGGTAGATTAAAGATTGACCCTGATTCTGTGACACTCCTGCCAATGAGAGGTAGGGTCTAAACCTCCTCCCCTTGTATCTGGATGACCTCTGTGACTTCTTTGACCAACAAAATATGGTGCATGTCTCACTGTGCCAGTTTCTAGTTCAGGATTTAAGAGACTAACAGCTTCCATTCTCTGTGTCTTGGAAAATTTGCTATAGAAATGTTTGTTGGAGGGGTATGGGGAAGGGGTATACGTCACAACTGTCATATAAGAAGTTTGTCCCCTGAGCACTCTGATATGAGAAGTCAAAACAATGCAGAGAGGCCAGGAACGGAGATGCCATGTGGAGAGAGAGAAAGACAGAGAGACAGAGACAGAGAGCAGAGAGACAGAGAAGCGAGTGAGCCACATTTACTAGAAATGTGAGTAAAAACTGTCTTGGCTACAAATTTTTCAGGCTCAGATGGCACATGGATCAGAGACAGATCAACCAGCTGAGCCTTTCCTGAATTTTTGACCCACAATATTGTGAGCAAAATTAAACATTTGTTTTAAGGCAATAAGTTTTGGACTAATTTGTTAAACAGAAATAGATAATTAGAACAGATGAGTGGACAAATATGGTTTCACTTACAATACTTTATAGTTGTATGTTACTGTAAATATATTTATTTTTGTGGAAATATCAAGAAGTGGCGAACAAAAGCAAAAGAAGTCAGATGCTGCAATAGAAAATTCTGGTCTCTTGCCTAGTTTCTAAAGTCTAAGCCAGTTCACAGACTGAAGAGGATGCTCTGTCCTCTTGAGGAGGATCTCTGCAGTATCACCTCAATTAGATGAAATAAATACTTCTCCAGTCTTTTCCTGAACTACATGTAGGCACTTACCGCACAACTATGCATTGAAGAAAGAAAGTAAAACCATGTGAAGGCTGTTAATATAGGATCTGAAATACCATGGGATTTAAGTGACATCATGGTCCTCCCACATAGGAGAAGGCTCATTTGGCAAGGTGAAAATCTATCTTATCTATCTATGTATCTATCTATCTATCTATCTATCTATCCATTCATCCACCCATCCGATCAAGTGCTGGCAAGAGTTCACCTTGCCTGGGGCTGATGAATTTGTGGACCCACACTGTAGTTATTTCTTTAGTCTTAGAGTGCATAATTGGGATAGACATACATAGTATCTAACAGAACTCCCATACTTGTTTCCTGACTGTGGACTGAGAACCATCCTAATAGGAAGGGCTAATAGATAGCCCCTAAACCTGGTCCCTAGACCAGCCAAGAAGTAAATCAAAAGTGATATGCAATACTACATCCCAGGGAAAATTCAGAAATTAGGACCCTTCCTTGAAAGACTTAAAGGGTTGAGGGGCATCGGTATCTGTCATTTCCCCATGCAGCTCTCCTGTGTGTCCCTGAAAGAAATCAGCAACACCTGGATCATGGTGAATAATACTAGATAAATTTAAATTCAACCAAGAAATCAAAACCCTAATTATAGTTGCAAGGCTAGATGTGGTATTTTTATTGGTAATAATGTAAAACATTCTATGGGCTACTGATCTGGCAGTTGTTATCTTTTCAATTTCCTCAGTAAGGAGGATCAAATGGAGTTCACATTCACTGTTTTACTCTAGGATTCTTCAGACTTCAGTTGCTATATAGACTGTAGGAAACTAAACTATCTGAATTTAGTAGTCTTTACGATATTTATGACATTTCGCTAATTGGACCTGGCAAACCCTCTTGATGTTCTTTCAATAAGACTCTTATACCCACGTTTGAAAACAAATCTATGAAGATTCAAAGGGCTACTAGTTCCATGAAGACTTTAGGTCAAATGATTTGACAATTTCCAGGACATCTCCCCTAAAGTAAAGATCAAGTTGTTGCACTTTCCATTCTTCTCATAATCCCCTCCCTTCCCGCCCGGTAAGCGGGAGACGCAGCACTCAGTACATCCCTCTGGAGTTTAAAGGCAGTATATGCTATGCTTTGGAAACTTGCTTGATTTCATTTATTAGGTAACCAAGAAGTTTGTCAGTTTGGAGTACAGCCTAGAACAATAGAAGACCCTGTAGCAGTACCAAGCTCCAATAAACTTTCTCTGCCTCGGAAGACATGTGACTTGGCATATTTGTTCATGGTGGAGACATCCATGGTGGGAATGGATGTGGTGTGGAGTCTCTGGAAAGACTCAAGAGGTGATTTGAAGATCAGACTTTTAGGATCCTGAAGCAAACCATGCTTTCTGTGGCAGAGAACGACTCAGTGTTTGAAAAGCAGCCTCTAGTATGCTATTGAAACTAATAGGGAACAAGCACCTGACCACGAGACATCAAATGACCATGTAATGGCTGCTGCCCATTATGAATTGAATGTTTTCAAATCTACAAAATAGTAAGGGTTGGGAGAACACAGCTGCAACAAAACATCATAAAATCGAAACAGTACATTTAGAGTCAGGCCCAACCAAGTAAACGTTATATGGTGTAATTGTACATTCAGGATAAGGCCTAAAAATGTCCAGAAGTTACAAGTTACAAGACAGGTGGGCAGACTCCTCCATGTCACATATATCTCTGACACTGCATACTTATAGTCCCCTGTAATATTCCTTATGATGTGTTTATCAAGGGGGAAATAATCTTCCCTGGTTCATAAATGTAGCAAAATATGCTATGTTCATACCAGCTGAAACGGACTCTTGATGCTTTACAGACTCACTCAGAGGTGCCTCCAAAAGTAGCGATAAAGGGATAACCTTGTCAGCGGAGACCTGGGAGGAGTTAGCCTAGTCATTCACTTTGTACATGGGGGAGTTGACTTCAAATGCATATTGCATACTTCTAGATAATAGCTAATTGGACAGGGGCTAGAAACTATTGAGAATGGAATATTGAAAACAAACAAATCTGGAAAAGAGGCAGGTGAATTTACTTATGGGAGTGAGCACAAAGCATATCAATTTTGGTTTCTCAAATTATTACCCGCCAAGGAGCATCACTTTATTGAAAAGAAGGTGTCCAATAAAGAATGAACAGAATGGCTCATTTTCTCGCTGTCGGCCAGTCTCTCTCTTCTAACACCCCAGTGTTTAATCAGAAGATTGCAAATTGAAGTGATGATAGTAGCAAGGACAGAGGACATGCTTGAGCAAAAAGGGCTCCCTTTTACCAAAGCTGATCTAACTATTGCCACTGTAGAATGTCCAATCTGCCAGCAGCAGAGACTGGCACTGAGTCGTAGATAATAGACAATCTCTCAACAAGACCTGTTAGCAACTTGAAGCCACATCAAAGCGTATGAACCCTTTGCACTCTGGAGGTGCAGCAATTTGCTTTTACAGGAATTCATACATAACCTAGATCCAAATAAGTTTTCCCTGCTAGCAATGTCTCAACCAGCACCACAATCTGAGTGCTTCGAATATGCCTGACTTATCAGAATGAGACCTTATTAAATATCACATCAGTTCCAGAAGCACATTTAAAGCAATTGGAATATAGAATGATGGTATAGTCTACTAAAGATTTAGCTAAATCTCCAGCTTGGGAAATGCCTTGTGAAGTTAGGAAGCTTTCATTCAGGATGAAATATATATGCTCTGCACCAACAGCCTATATGTGATCCTACACCCAGTTAAAATCTAGAGGACTTAGAACCAGACCATGGAGTCAAAATAGTTTTGGCTCCTCTTATATCATTTTCACAAGTTACCCATTTGTTGAATATGTGCTCCTTGTCTCTACTAATGTAGGCTCTTCCAAGTGTGAGAAGTTGATTTCCATGGGAGGGACACCTCCTGGCCAATGTGGGCTCTTCCTGTCAATGGGTCAAATGTTAATAGAAGATTTATACTGCACTGACTGGAATTATTGGTCCTGATTTCTTTTGAAAGCTGGGTAGTATGTCAAGAACTCAAGAGATTCTCTAGAGGGTTTTTGAAGCTTTGTGCCTGGTGATAACTGCAAATAGAGCATTGCAGTAACCCTAGCCCAGCAAAGGCAAGGCCACAAAGGCTCCTACTTTACAGGGATGAAAGTCTTCACAGCACTACAGCAGGCAAGAATCCCAGTCCAGTTAAGTACTGGCTAATAGGGAAGGAAACCTTGAATTAAAGATGTAGGAGGGAGCTGATAAATATTACAGATGACAAACTTTGTTTTTTTTTCTGTCAGAGGAACACCTGCACACTGCAAATAATATCTCACATTTTCCATGGATTAATAATCCATCCCATTTTCCCTGCTTCCATGGTGTGATGGAAACTAAACATGCACTATGATTGTTTCACCTATCATGGAATATCCTAAAAAACCTGGAAAATTAATTTAATTGAAATTCTGAATTATATTCTTTTTTGCTAATGTTACGTAGAAATTACATATAACAACAGAAAGCATAGAATACAATTGCTATTTAATTTTAGCATAGTGTATTTAGAGGTATAAAGTTTGGTATACATCAATAATTATCACTAATTTCTTGTATTAAAATAGGCGTGGGTTAATTTCACCCTTTTTTTCTCAATTAAGTTATTCACTTGTATCATTTTTCCTCTAGCATTTGCATTTTATATCAAATAGCATTGCTCTTGTGTTTTTGAGATTAACAAGGCATCTTATACTACAATGTTCATATTTTAAAAACACATAGTCTCTATATTTAATATAAATAATTTTAAATTTACCTTATTTTACCTGTCACTATTACATGAAAAACTGTTGCTATCTTTCAACCTTTCTGAGCTATTGAATGTTTAATACTTTTCATATGTATCCTGTCATCTTACTTTGGATTTTACTAGAACAAGTTGCTCGTAAAAAGCTTGTCTAGGAAATATTATTGAATGTACAATGAGCTTTCTGATTTTCCAGTTCACTGACTTAATCCTCAATCCCTCCCTTTGTGGTTAAAAACATTAAAATCTTACTTTAGAAATACAAAGATACAGTGTCATAAAATATAAAAATGATTCAC
Organism: Equus quagga; assembly: GCF_021613505.1. Lineage (NCBI taxonomy): Eukaryota > Metazoa > Chordata > Mammalia > Perissodactyla > Equidae > Equus > Equus quagga. The sequence goes on along the minus strand of NC_060272.1, from coordinate 23,044,790 downwards.
TGCAGTTTTGTGGGTAAATTCTAATTGCATTCTGGCAAATGCTTGAAAATTCTTTGGGTATACATTCTTCTTTTGCTTCTCAAGAAGCATATGATTATCTTGTGAAAGAATTCTGTACGAGACCAAGATTCTAGTCGAAATTAAGCATATCCATGACCTTAGGCAAGTCATCAAACATGTTATAATAAGAGAATGCATTATGTACTCTGTCAGAAATATGTTGGAGAGTGAAGGTAATAATGTATAAAAACAGTTTCATCATTATTTAAGAATGTGTTTGAAAAAATAAATAGCCCAGCTCTGCAAAATTTAGCAGACTCATCTACCTTTTTTAATAGTATGAATAGGAAAAAAATTTGTACATGGGAGAATACTGGGCTTGGAGTGGGAAGAGCCACAATTTACCTGAATTACCCTGGTGGATAAATGTCTTTAAATATCTGAACTTTAATTTCTTACTCAGATGCAAAGTGCAGATGCAAAATACACATTTGAAAGATCAGCAGTTGAAAAACTATATATAAAATTCCTACTTTAATATAGCAATGGGTAGGTTCAGGTTTTGTGGGCCTTGAAGCTTAAACAATATAAAATAAAGAATACATATTATAAATGATATTGGATATCCACATTAATATTTATTAAGAATGAGGAGAAGTCACAGTCAATTGCAAAGCTAATAAAACTGGAAATTACCACAAATATCACAAAATCCAAATAAAATGCCATTATTCTCTTTATAATTTACTCCCTGACACCTCTATAATATTTTCCCCATGTTTTTTTGGGTGAATGCTCCTTGATCACCTCTTCCTATGAAAATAATTTGAAATATTTTCTACAGAGATAATGTAAAGATAATTCAGTCTTTAGAAAGATCTTTTCTCCTTTGCACCTACACACTTCCATTGTTACCTGCTATAAACAGCATTCAAAAAGCAAACACATCCTCTGGGCTTAGACTTAGGTCATGATGCCAGAAAAGTCACCACAGACCCCTAGAATGAGAACAGGAAGAAAGGTTCATAAACATATAGCAGAGTGACCAAAGACACTGCTGTAAGGAAACGACATCAGAAACATCAATGTGGGGTTATGTCTCTTTCCTCCGTTATTATATTCCTAGTTCCTAGCACAGTTTCTGACCCATGAAAGGTACTCAATAAATAATCGTTGAATAAATTAAAAAGGTCATGAATAAATATTTCTGGAACTACTTCAACCTGATTCCTAGAAGCCATTTCCAAACTGAGGGTTCTAGTAATAACTTAACTATAAGTAGACAAGACTGTAACCATTTGAACATATCGCATGAAAATGAAGTTAAATATACTCCCTACTCCCCTTTACCACATCTTTGTTCCCAGAACACCTTCATCCACACTCATGCTAATGGACTCCTGACTAAATCTGATGAAGAGGGAGGGGCAGAGTAAAAACAGACGTCATCTTAATTTTGCAAATTTTACAATATTATTATAAAAAGCAAAGTGAGCACACAAATAAAGCCCTTTGAAAGGTTCTATTCAGTGAGGAGCTGTGAACCTCTACCTTCATTCGCTCTGTAGTAGATTCATCACCGAATGTATGCTCTTATGAAACAGATGATTCTTCTCGAGTAGAATGTGGGAAATCTTTTTTAGTAAATAGTAACTCCACTACTGTAGAGACAGTGACTAATGGCTTTCAGAATTAGTAACATGATGTTCATTTAATAGACTCAGCACTGTGTTTGCCCTGGTGAAAATTGCCCATGAAATCCACCTAGTCACAGCCAGCTCCAGATCTCCTTTCTTTGTCCTGCATTTTAGGCCTAGGGACACACATCTATATATGGGACTCATTCCATACTGTCAGATGCCCTCCATCCACGGCAGAGATTGTGTGCAATTCATTTGTGTATTCTCAGCGCCAAGCAAGTTGTTTGACCAATTGGTATAATCTTAATAAACATTCGTAGAATTAACTGATAAAAGAAGACATGAGTAGGTGTGTAGATTTTCTTTCAGCATACAGAACAATGTCTAGTAGCACACATCGTTAGCCAGGACGCTATGATAGCCTTACGACTCAACTCTCTGCTTCCTTTTATCTATTTTTTCCACAGACTATCCACTTTCCATGCAGCTTTTATTTATTTTATATAAACCACATGTCACTTCTCTTCCTAAATCTATCTCTTGGCTCCGGTCCCACATCTACTTCATCTTGTAATAAGAGTCATACCCCTTTCTCATGACAGCATGGACCTGCAGATCCCCTGCCTCTCACTTTGAGATCATTTCTTTCCATCCTTACCTTGCTCAATCCACTCAACTTCCTTTGATTGTCTTGCTCTCCTATACGTATAGCATGTGCATTTGCACAGTAACTGGCTTTTCCCTCTATCTGGTTTATATTGACACCATATGCGCATGACTGATTTTGTCTTCAGGATTTAACAAGTATAATATTTTTTTCATGGAAGCATTTCTTTTCTTTTCTTTTTTTGAGGATGATTAACCCTGAGCTAATGTCTGCCGCCAGTCCTCCTGTTTTTGCTGAGGAAGACTGGCTCTGAGCTAACATCTGTGCCCATCTTCCTCTATTTAATGTGGGATGTTGCCAAAGCATGGCTTGACGAGTGGTGTTAGGTCCATGCCTAGGATCCAAACTGGCAAACCCTGGGCCACCAAAGCAGAGCACACAAACTTAACCACCATGCCACTGGGCTATCCCCTCATGGAAGCATTTCTTGACAACCATATCTGAAGTATTTTCCATCCCTATAGTCACTTCATCTTATTCTCTTCGTTATAGCATTTGTCTCCTTCTGAAATTATCTTATCCATTTAAATATTGTCAGGTATTTTTCCACCCCTTTTGGAAATTAGCTCCTTGAATTCAAGGACCATTTTGTTTCTACTTTGTGCACACTGTGTTACCATTGTTTGGAAGACTGCCTCACAAAGAATGCTTCCCAATGAATATTTCCAGACTGAATGATGAGTAAATGATTCAATGGCCTTTATAAGCATGAGATATGTCATTTATTTTTAGGTAGAATGTGATTCTGAAGCAGATTTCTACTTTAATCTGAAAGTCTAAATTTAATTTCTATACTTGGATCATATTATCTAAGATATCATGTTGATAAAGGGTGTAAAACTGAAAATTCTGAATTCTATAATTGTACAGTGATATTATTTAAAATTATATATTTTAATAATTATTATTATAAAAATTATTGAATAATTTTTCATTGTTTTATATTATACAATTTATTTAAAGAGAACCACAGAGATGCAAATAAGTTTAGGATTAAACCAGACTAGAGCACCATTTAATTGCCCCCACAAAAAGAGAGAGATCTTTTTCGTACCAATATGAAGGAAGGCTCCAAATTATTTTGCTGTCACACAACTTTTAAAAACATAATGAATAAATGATGAATCTACTACCCTATTACCATTTAACAATTGCTGCTAAAAATGTGTAAAATAAACAATAAATAATTAACTTTAGAGCTATAACCAAGTCAATTAAAAATTTAGGTCCATGCATGCAGTAAAAATAATAAGATGCACTTTTTGGTTCTTTTAAAAAATATCTCATCAAGCATTAAGGTGAACGATAAATTTTCCCCAATTTTAAAGACAATTTTTAATGAAAGCATATTTTTCAAAGGCTATAGACTATTTATATAAAGAGCAACATTTACGAAAGTATTGAGAAACTTAAGTCAAAAAATATATTTCCAACATTTTCTTAAACCTTTTGTCATAGGACTAGTTAAGAAAGTATTAGGGCCGGCCCAGTGGCCTAGTGGTTAAGTTTGCACACTGCACTTCAGTAGCTTGGGTTTGGTTCCTGGGCACAGACCTACACCACTCATCGACGGCCATGTTGTGGTGGCAACCCAAATACAAAATAGAGGATAACTAGCACAGTGTTTAAGGGGTATGGCAGCATTCAAGAGGTTGGCAACTTAAACATTGTCATTAAATCTTCACAATACCCCTTGAAATAAAAAAAATGTTTCCCCCTTTACAGATAAAGACATCTAGATTGAGAGAGATTTAATTGTTTTCTGTGATTCAGTTATCCCAGGCATACATGCACAATTGTCAATTCAACTATCCTTTTCCAGGAAGTTTTAGTAACGCTTCTCAAGGAATGAATACACATCTCAACCAGGGCTGATTCTAGATTTTCTACTTGGGTAAATGCTAACATCCTATAGCATTGAATTGCTAAGCTGCTATGAGAACATGCAGCCTTAAATGCCTCACGTGACTCAACTCATAGGTCACGCAAATGGTGCACTACAAATTGTTCCAGATCACTCATTCCAAGAAATGGCAGTGCTTGGCATTTTGATAAATATCTAGTCTATATTGAATAAAAAACAGAATGCTTGGTGCTGGCCCAGTTGCATAGTGGTTAAGTTTGCGCAGTCTGCTTCAGCAACCTGGATTTCAGCAGTTCGGATCCTGGGCATGGATCTACACATTGCTCATCAAGCCATGCTGAGGTGGCAGCCCATATAGAAGAACTGGAAGGACCTATAACTAGCATATACAACTATGTACTGGAGCTTTGGAGAGAAAAAAAAGAGGAAGATTGGCAATAGATATTAGCTCAGGAACAATCTTCCTTGCCAAAAAAAAGTGTACCTTTAAAAAGAAATAGAATGCTCATTGGTCCTTTCCTCCTTAGCTTACTCCTTTTTAAATAATGTTTTGTAAGGACACTTTGTTCCTAAACATGAGATAGTTCTTATCTTAACTTCATGCAAGTACAGAACACTGTCACAATGTTAAGATCAAGGGAAAAAATTAAATTTAATTTTCAAGTTTTCAAAAGTAAAATCTTCCAATCTTCCTCCTCTCCCATCAAACCACTTCTCCCTTCCTCACAAACTCGTCAAACGACTATTTTGGTCACACCACAAGATCCCTGGTTACATATGCCCATGCCCTCCTTATCTGACTATCGAAAGGAGAGTTTAGGAAACATTTCAGGGGTGAATGTTTAAAGCCCATATTGCAGTTTAGTCTCCCTTTTTAGGAGAAAAAAATCAATCATTTTACATCTTTATATCTTTTTAGGAGAGAAAAGACATAAAAACTCAGAAGGGCATAATAATACATAATTATTTTATTTAAATGCGTTTCTCCAAATATTGATGACACATAAAAAAAGTATAAATAAAATTCTAATTATACATACTATATCATGGCTGTTGCTTGTTTATGAATTCTGGTCTATTTGTTTTAGTCCATGATTAGTCTCAGAGGCTTTCCTTGTTCAACTCTTATATAAATAAGTCACATAATGAATTCATTTTAAGTCACTTTCGGGGAGAATGATGATTAAATCTATGCCAAGAGTTGGAAAAGATTTAGAAGCTCTGTGAAGGGTGGAAATTAGAAATGGAACATATAGATCTTGCTTGGAACATTAACTTTATCTAATTATACTTCTCTTAGAATATGGTCCAATTTCAACTTTCACTTTTTTTCCACTCCAGAGAAATCAGTTCATGATTTCTTATTCTACCAATTCTATGAACAAAAATAAGCTACGAGATTATTTTTCTCTTCACTACGTTACAGGATAAACATACGTATTTTTAAAATTTTAATTCCTTCACCTTTTAAATGTATTTTATAGAGGAAAACTAGCCATGCTTACGTATAATTGGAACAGCTACTAATGAAACAAAGAGCCAGTAATTGGTTTAAAAAGAAAAGAGAGGAAAGGGAAAGGGTCTTACAAGACCGGAAATATGAAGAGATGGGAAATTCTAGGGCATGTTGACTTTAGGGAATGCTTTGTAGGTACTGGATATATTCACATACAGATTTCCACATTCTTTTATTCCACATGCTTTCTTTGCCAGGCTTTCTCTTTCAATTAAAAGAGCTTTTTTTCTTAAGTCTCTGAACATGTTTTATAATTACGTATTTTTCAAATATGGGAAGATTATAGCTTATGTATTTTTAATAATCATCATTAATTTGTCTCTGATTGATTTTTATACTATGAAGATACCATGAAAATGGCATTTATATGTTTCCTTAAATCAGGATTTGACAAACTTTTATGTAAAGAGCCAAACGGTAATCAATTTAGGATTTGTGGACCATATGGTTTCTGTCACAACTACTCAACTGTCTATGGTAGCATCAAAGCAAGAATAGACAATAAGTAATCAAATTGGTTTTATGTTTAAAACTTTATTTACAAATATAGGTCCCAGGCTGGATTTGGCTAGTGGGCCATAGTTTGCTGACCCCTACCTTGAACTAATTAATTATATGCACAGTCAAAACACACAAAACAGAAAAAAACATTGCCAATAAATTTAGAAACTAAGGACAACTATCATTTGCTTGAGTCAAAGCACATTTGAGTTGGACTGAGAAACTATACTTACACTCACTTTGTTCTTTGTAACAGAAAAGCACAGATAACATAAAAATAATATGAAGTGGGCAAGAACCTACAACTGGTTTATCAACCTTGTGGATTCAAAAGCTTCTTCCATTAACCACTACACAGCAAGGCATCTTTAATTCTGAAAGCCATAAGACTATGAAATTCCTTTGAGTACAAATTTAACTTATCCCTAATATTAATATTTAACATTCTTATTTGTAAATTTCTAAATAATATAAAATTGGAATTCTCATTTTCAGGCTAACAGATATGTAAGAAAAATTAAGGTTTTACAAGTTTGGGTTTAACTAATTTTTTGTTATATAAAATAGTAACTAGATTACAATAATTGTTTAAATATACATGTAATGTACAAATATTAGTGTATTTGTTTTTATTACTGCCTTAACAAATTACCATACATTTAGTGGCTTAAAACGGCAGCCATGTATTATCTCATAATTCTGTAGGTCAGAAGTGTAATTACAGCAAAGCTCACCTGGGTCCTCTGCTTAAAATCTCACAAGGTCAAACTCATGGTATTGGCAGAACTGTGTTCCTTCCCAGAGGCTCTGGGGATGAATCTGCTGCCAATCTCACGCAGTTGGCTGGCCAAATTTAGTTCCTTGCAGATGTAGGAATGAAGTCTCCATTTCCTTGTAGGCTGTTAGCCAAGGCCATCTCTTTGCTCCTAGAAGCTGCCTGGGTTCTCTCTTGGGCTTTCCATAGGTACCCCTCCAGCAAGGGTGGGTGGAGTCCCATTCTCACCTCCCACCACATTTGTTTTACTCCATCTGAACAACACTCTCTGTTTTTAAGGGCTCATTTGATTAGACTTGGCCCATTGAGATAATCCAGGATAATCTCCGTATTTTGAAACCTTAACCTCAATTATATCTGCAAGGCTCTTTTTATCATGGAACATAAAGTATTCACGAATTCCAGGGAGTAGGGAGTGAGCATCTTCAGGGAATTGTTCGCCTTCCACAATTAGGGTTGGGATGAACACCGGTGCATCTGTTAATGAGTTTATGAAGCAGATCATTTCTCTTAACTTCAAGGTATCATCTACCTCATTTCTTATCTCCAGCTTTGGAGGTAACCATTATTCTGAATTTTGTGTTTACCATTAGAGAGAAAAATCGAATTTCTGTTCACTGGGTGGTGCACATTTTCAGCTTTAGTAGGTGATGGGAAATGGAAGATGTTTTCTAAAGTGTTTGCATAAATTTACACAACAACAAAAAAACCTGTGTATTTCCATTATACCATATACTCACCCAAAATCAATATTGCACTTAAAAACTTTTAAATATATGAAGATGATATGGTATGTCATTTATCTAAATATACTGAGAATATGAGCCCCTTTTTATGTTATTAGATATTCAAATGTTTTCTCCAGATAATTTTTCTACTAATTTATTCACTTTTTCTTATTTATTTGTAAAAATTCCTTTATGAGTTTTAATCACATATATTCTAGATGCTTTATCTCAGTTTATGATATGCTGTAACTTCCTTTAATGTTCATGCAGAACAAAAAGTGGGAATGATAGAAGTGACGGGAATGGAGTAGAAGGCCTGGACAGAGGGACATTCTCTGAGAAGATCTTTTGTAGAGATCTGATTTCAGAACCATGCTAACATATCACGTAGTGAAATAATTTTCACTAAATTTTCACTGAAAAGGATGAGGGAAAACAAAAAATGGATTTTTAAAAATTATTATTTCTCTCCACATTCACAAAGATATTCTTTCCATTAATTTTATAGTTTTGCTTTGAATATTTAAAAACTTAGTCTTTTTAGAGTCCATCTTTTCTGTTATAGGAGGTATCTAGCTGTATGTTTCTCCATGAAAGGTGCCAGTTGTCTAATTTCATCTTCTTCTTTTTTTTTTTTTGAGGAAGACTAACCCTGAGCTAACTGCTGCCAATCCTCCTATTTTGCTGAGGAAGACTGGCCCTGAGCTAACATCTGTGCCCATCTTCCTCTACTTTATATGTGGGACGCCTGCCACAGCGTGGCATGCCAAGCGGTGCCATGTCCACACCCGGGATCTGAACCGGCCAACCCTGGGCCGCCAAAGCAGAATGTGCACACTTAACTGCTGTGCCACCAGGAGGCCCCCTAATCTCATCTTCTAAAGAAATGCTTCTTGTTTTATGTGCAGAAGTCCTTGGGCTCTCTGTTCTTTCTCCATTGCTGTTTGTCTGTTCTTGTGACAATAATATCCCATTTTATTATTTTGCCCTTGGAGTGCAGACGATCCTCACTTTGGACGATTCTGATTTGCATGAATTTCACTTAGCACAGTTTAGTTAAAAAACACCAGTCCTCCAACTACACAATTCAAAATTTAGTTCGCCGAGTAAATTAATTGTGAGTAACTGCAGGAAGTACAGAGCTCACTGCTAATTTCTCATTTCACTTAACACTGAGTAAATGAAAGGTGCACATTATGATCAGAGACCAGTCATGTTGCTTCATTCAAAGTCTGTTGGTGATTGGTCACTGTGCATCTGTTATTCAGTTCACACACTGACAGCAAAGCATGCAGTTCTGTTGTCTCCTACTGTTCCACTGATATCCTTACATGACGTTTCAAAAAAAATGGATACTCAAAAGAAGAAATTATCCCACAAAAATGAAAGTGCCACAAAAAAATGGAAAGTGATAATGCTGGAAGTGAGCCAAATGTAAACGAATTATAGAAGAAATAACTGCCCATGAGAATGTTGACACTGTTGCTGGTGGAGAAACTCTAGATACACAACCAGAGGGGCTTAGTGAAGGTGAATTTATCAGCGTAAATGAGAAAAGTAGTTTTGATGAAAAGGATGAAGATATTCCAGAGGAAGTGACGCCAGCCAAAATGTTCATATGAAAAGAACCTCACAGAGGTATCTCAGGACATTGGAAGTGCAAAGGATAAAATTTTGGCAACTGGTCCAAATTTAGAGAAAAGTTAACAATCTCCAAAGCATAGAAAGATCCTCAAGCCAAGTCATAAGTTCTTTAATAGAGAAGGCAAACAACATTCAAACTATTCAATAGTCTTTTTATAAATATCAGAACACTTTAATTTTCAGTATATCTAATGTTTTACATTGCAGTGTACTGAGTGTTAGTTTTCCTATTTTTTTTCATTTCCATATGTATATATAACCAACACTAGGAGAATTTAATATTTTGAGAAAAAACTTTAAAGGTCCTGGAACAGTACTAATTTTTCTCATTGGTTATTTAGACTGTTTTGCATGATTTTGACCTACTTGATCATTTATTTGTGTGTGTGTGTGTAGTGAAAAGTGAGGACTGTCTCATATCTTAATATTTGATGGGGCAAATTCCTTACGTTTATTTATTTTTTTATAAGAGTGACTAGTTTTTGTTTTCCTTTATTTTTCCATTTGAATTTTAATTCAAGTTTTTCAACTTTTTGAAAAACTCCATTGAATTAGAGTTAAGATTACATCAACTCTGTAACTTAATTTAGGAAGAATAGACATCTTTATAATACGAAGTCATCTCATCCAAAATAATTATATATGTCCACATCTTCCAATCATCGTCTATAACCATTCCCATGATTCATTGAAACTAAGATATTAATTGGAAGATACACCATTGTTTTATGGACAATTAAGAAAAAAGAAATGAAAATACTGTTAATTAAATTATGACATAATATTTTCAAACCTCATTAATTATAAGACATTCCAAATTTGCAGATGTTATAAAGAGGGAAAATTTAGAACATATAACATAACTTTTAGAGTTTTAAAGTTTTCTCCTTAGAGATGTTGTAAATCCTCAGCTATGTTAATTTTGTGATACCTTATAACACAGGCTCTTGTAAATGATATTTTTAGAAAGTTTTACAGTTATTTATTATAAGTTTTGAGAAATACTGTTAACTTTTATATCTGATTTTAAATTTGGCCAATACGTGAAAGTCTGTTATTCAAAAGTTTGTATTTTAGTTATAAGATTTTTTTACATAGATGATATATTCCCTAAGTAATGACATCTTTATTCTTATCTAATTCTTACCTTCTTATTTCTCCATTTTTCTCCCCTTTATAGTATTGGTTAGAAGCAGCATAAATATATTAAGTGTAATGATGATATGGGTGATCCTTGCAACAACCTTAGCGATAGCGTTTGGCTACAATCAAAACCAGCAGCTGAGAGGAGGAAGGCTATCCGGATTTCTAGTTGGTCCTGAAATTATAAGCTTGTAACAAGTGGGAACCCGTAAGACTAGAAAGCTGTGAAATAACTTCCTAACGGTTCTCAAGGAGTCTTTAATTTTTGTGTGGGTTTTCCTCCATTAACCTCGTCTGTCACCGAGGAGTTTGATCTTTCTGTCCAGGAGCTTTGATTTTAATTGTGATTTGTGTATTTTGTTTATTATTCTGTACCTTTTTTGTATTAGTGCCTTCTGTTGTTTGAAAACTAAATATTGAAAAGATGTCAATATTTTTATTAAATTTAATTGTATATTTAAACAAAATTTAATCCCAACGATGCAGGATTTGAGCTATACAATTTTATATTTAAAGATTGACACCTGAGCTAAAAACTGTTGCCAATCTTCTTTTTTTTTTTTCTGCTTTTTCTCCCCAAATCCCCCGAGTACATAGTTGTATATTCTAGTTGTGGGTCCTTCTAGTTGTGGCATGTGGGACGCTGCCTCAGCATGGCCTGAAGAGTGGTGCCATGTCTGCGCCCAGGATCTGAACCAATGAAACCCTGGGCCGCCAAAGCAGAGTGCGTGATCCTAACCACTTGGCCACAGGGCCTGCTCCTGAGATACACAATTTAACAAAATGTACTAGATTATTCTCTAGGAGGAAAAAAATAGGAAAATAAACCAAAGGTATGTTGGCAGAGGATTGTTACATAACAAAAACATCATTATACTAATTAAGATAATGTAGTCCCTTAAGATGATTTAGAATTTCACCACATAGAATATAATAACAAAAATGCAAATAAAATGCAGATCAATTAACATAAAACTATTAAAAAGAAGAATATACTAGGGAAAACCATCCAAAACCCAAAATAAAGGAAAAAATATAAATATTGGATTACATAAAGTGCAACTCTTTATATCAAATAACATCACAAATTAAATTTATACAAGGTAAAATTTTCCTTTACACTGATATTTATAATACTAAAGAATATGGGTAAAAATATCTCCTAAATATCCACAACATTTGTAAAGAGGTTATGTATATTACAATATATCCACTTAATGATGAAACCATTAAGAGTTATGATTACATAAAAATTAATAATATGGAAAATGATGGAAAATATAGAATACCAAGATATGTATACTTTATGATTTCAGCTACATAAAAATATTCATTAACAATTAAATCAAACAGATAATCATATTAATCCTCATTATTACTCTTTTGCAAATATATCCATCTGTTTATTTTCAAATTTTTATATTTTATTTAATGCTTTTTTTTTTTTTCTGGGGAAGATTTGCCCTGAACTAACATTTGTTGCCAATCTTCCTCTTTTTGCTGGAGGAAGATTGTCGCTGAGCTAACATCTGTCCCAATCTTCCTCTATTTTGTGTGTAGATCACCGCCTCAGAATGGCCACGGACGAGTGGTGTATGTCCATGCCTGGAAACTGAACAATGGCTGCCAAAGTGGAGTGCGCTGAACTCCAGCGCAAGACCACAGGGCCAGCCCCTTCAATGCATTTTCTGTAATTATATATACTTCTTTTATAATGTAAAAGTCAGCAAAAAGAAATATAAAAGTCTTTTTGACTGCATTCTTTGCCTTTTACAATGGTCTTTAATTTATATTAGACTATGTCTTTAAATTCTGTACTTTTATCTCTTTTCATTATTCTCTACTATTAATTCTCATAATTCAGTTATCTTATTTCTTTTTTCTGATTATTTTTATCATGGTTATTTTTTGTTGCTGTTTTCAGCATACTGCTAAAAATACGTGTTCCACAACCAGAATAGTCTAGCCTTTTTAATCACCTAGACTTTCTAAAATGAGGACATCAAGATTAATTAAAAAATGAAATTCACTGAATTTTCACTGAACGTTATATTTATTGAGATAAAAATAAACTATTTGAATAATTCAGTGATACATTTTCCACATGTCAGACTCTATGTCTCAGATAAAATCAAAGAAACCAGACACGTTAATATCTTCCACAGTCCCAAATGCCCTCACAAGCAATGTTGACCTGCTAAATCTTAGTTTGATCTAGGTAATGTAAATGGAAACAATGGATATGATTAAAAAATAAAAAAACTAATTATTAAGTTCTTGATTTCTTTAGGTTTTATTAATTTGTAAAGCTTGCTCTGATCATTTTTATACTGTGATGTGATAGTGTCAATAATTAAATAACTATCAACTAAAAGAAAGTGCTTAATTTACATTATCATTCAAGTAAAAAGTATATCTTTAAAATATAGACAATTATAAACTTTCACATTTTTATTGGGCAATAAAGATATCTTACTAAAATGATGATGGTTTTCAACAACAGGCAAGAAATAGACAAGATTTTGAGAAAAATTATTGATTGATTGATTTTAAGTATTGATGGATAGATTCACAAACATAAATTGTGACTATTTCAATCATTGAACACAGATTACAAAGTATTTTGCCAAAACTTTTTACTTGAGGTGTAATTTAATTTCTAATTGTTGAATTTTCAAACTGAAAATGGAAACTATTGTCACAATCTCATACTTTTGCTTCATTGCTGCAACATCCACAGCCAAACAGTGCTTTCCTGTACTCTTGATTATTTCTTCCAGTTTTCCACCTAAGTATCCATTTGCTTCTTGTAATATTTGCTGCTATGTGGGAAATACCAAGGCTCTATTGTATCTTCTTTATTAATATCAAGATATCTTTTTCAACAGGGAGAAATGATCTTTACACACAACTTTGATTTCCATGGGACACATACTGTGATTTTTACTTGGAGAATAGCCAAAATTGGAAACAAGAGTGAGTAAGCAAAGAAATCTCAATCTTTGATAAGAGTGCCGGTTTTTATTTGGTATTTATTTATTCATGCATAAAAATAATTTGATAAAATACCTACTATAATTGATATACATAGGCCTAGATATTGTTAATTATATCTATTTTATTGCATAACATGAAACACCGTTGCAGACCCCAAGGAGAGAGCACATTTAGGTGGGCTGCAACAGTAGGCACCAGCGGCCTGAAGCCCCCCTGTGACGGCCCCCACGGCAGAGGAGGGAATCCAAAGGGCTACTGTGGCTACGAGGAGGGGCCCAGGCCCAGTTAGTAACTGCGGACAGAGTTCCTGGTTGGTGCAGTATAAACAGCTGCTCCCCTACCGCAGCAGCTGAAACAAGTGAAAGGAGCAACTAAACTCTATCTCCATGCGGAAGCACAAATCAACAACATCAAGCAATATGAAAAAATACATTAAATCTCCAGAACAGAAAGAAAGTAACAAATACACAGAAAACAATCCCAAAGAAAATGAGATATATAACCTAAATGATGATGACTTCAAAACAGCCATCATTAAAATTCTCAATGAGTTAAGAGAGAATTCTGACCGACAACTCAACAAGTTCAGAAGCTATGTCACAAAAGAGTTTGATATGATAAAGAAGAACCAAACAGAAATATTGGAAATGAAGAACACAATAGAGGAGATTAAGAAAAACCTAGATGCACTGAACAGTAGGGCCGATAATATGGAGGAAAGAATTAGCAATTTGGAAGATGGCAATATAGAATTGCTGCAGGCAGAGGAGGAGAGAGAAGCAAGACTAAAAAGAAATGAAGAAACTCTCCGAGAATTATCCGACACAATTAGGAGATGCAACGTAAGGATTATAGGTATACCAGAGGGAGAAGAGAAGGAGAAAGGGGCAGAAAGCCTATTCAAAGAAATAATGGCTGAGAACTTCCCAAATCTGGTGAGGGAGATGGATCTTCAGGTGACAGAAGCCAATAGATCTCCAAACTTTATCAATGCAAGAAGACCAACTCCACGGCATATAGTAGTGAAGCTAGCAAAAGTCAATGATAAGGAGAAAATACTAAGGACAGCCAGGCAAAAGAAACTAACCTACAAAGGAACCCACATCAGGCTATCAGCAGATTTCTCAGCAGAAACTTTACAGGCTAGAAGAGAGTGGAATGATATATTCAAAAATCTGAAGGACAAAAATCTACAGCTGAGAATTCTCTACCCAGCGAAAATATCCTTCAAATACGATGGAGAAATAAAAACTTTCCCAGATAAACAAAAATTAAGGGAGTTCATTGCCACAAAACCTCCTCTTCAGGAAATCCTCAGGAAAACCCTCATTCCTGAAAAATCCAAAAAAGGAAAGGGGCTGCAAAACCAAGAGCAGAGGAGATAAGTAGAAGGACAACAACAGAGAGTAGCAGCTCTACATCAGAACAGATTAAACCATGGGACAAGAAACAAAGGAAACTGAAGAAAACCGGAAAACAAGACACAAAATGGTGGTGGTAGGCCCCCACATCTCAGTAATCACTCTAAATGTAAATGGATTGAACTCCCCAATCAAAAGACACAGAGTAGCAGGATGGATCAAAGAACAAGATCCAACAATATGCTGCCTCCAGGAAACACACCTCAGCCCCAAAGACAAACACAGCCTCAGAGTGAAGGGATGGAGAACAATACTCCAAGCTAATAATGAACAAAAGAAAGCAGGTGTCGCTATACTAATATCAGACAAGGTAGATTTCAAAGCAAAACAGATAAAGAAAGATAAAGAGGGACAGTATATAATGATAAAAGGGACTCTCCACCAAGAAGACATAACACTTATAAATATATATGCACCCAACACAGGAGCACCAAAATTTGTAAAGCAAGTCTTAACAGAACTAAAAGAAGACATCAACAACAATACAATAATAGTAGGGGACCTCAACACACCATTAACACCAATGGACAGAACATCCAGACAGAAAATCAACAAGGAAATAATAGAATTAAATGAAAAATTAGACCAGATGGACTTAATAGATATATATAGAACACTTCATCCAAAAACAGCAGGTTACACATTCTTCTCAAGTGCACATGGAACATTCTCAAGGATTGACCATATTTTGGGAACCAAAGCAAACATCAATAAATACAAGAGAGTTGAAATAATATCAAGCATCTTTTCTGATCATAATGCTATTAAACTAGAAATCAACTACAAGAAAAAAGCAGAGAAAGGTGCAAAAATGTGGAGACTAAACAACACGCTTCTCAACAAACAATGGATCATTGAAGAAATTAAAGAAGAAATCAAATTTTATCTGGAGACTAATGAAAATGAGAACACGACATACCAAATCATTTGGGATGCAGCAAAAGCAGTCCTAAGAGGTAAATTCATCGCAATACAGGCTCACCTCACTAAACAAGAAAAAGCTCACATAAGCAACCTCAAACGACGCCTAACAGAACTAGAAAAAGAAGAGCAAACAAAGCCCAGAGTCAGTAGAAGGAGGGAACTAATAAAAATAAGAGCAGAAATAAACGATATTGAAACAAAAAAGACAATAGAAAGGATCAATGAAATAAAGAGTTGGTTCTTCGAAAGAATTAACAAAATCGACAAACCCCTAGCCAGACTCACCAAGAAAAGAAGAGAGAAATCGCAAATTAATAAAATTAGGAATGACAGGGGAGAAATCACAACAGATACCAATGAAATACAAGAGATGATAAGAGAATACTATGAAAAACTATATGCCAACAAATTGAACAACCTGGAAGAAATGGACAAATTCCTAGACTCCTACAATCTCCCCAAACTGAATCAGGAAGAAATGGAGAATCTGAATAGGCCAATCACAAGTAAGGAAATAGAAACGGTAATCAAAAACCTCCCCAAAAATAAGAGTCCAGGACCAGACGGCTTCTCTGGAGAATTCTACCAAACATTCAAAGAAGACTTAATACCTATTCTCCTCAAACTGTTCCAGAAAATTGAGAAAGATGGAGAACTCCCTAACACGTTCTATGAAGCCAACATCACTCTGATCCCCAAACCTGACAAGGACAACACAAAGAAGGAGAACTACAGGCCGATATCACTGATGAACATAGATGCAAAAATCCTCAACAAAATTTTGGCAAACGGATTACAGCAATACATCAAAAAGATTATACACCATGATCAAGTGGGATTTATACCAGGGACACAGGGATGGTTCAACATCCGCAAATCAATCAACGTGATACACTACATCAACAAAATGAAAAACAAAAACCACATGATCATCTCAATAGATGCAGAGAAAGCATTCGACAAGATCCAACACCCATTTATGATAAAAACCCTCACTAAAATGGGTATAGAAGGAAAGTACCTCAACATAATAAAGGCCATAAATGATAGACCCACAGCCAACATCATACTCAATGGACAAAAACTGAAAGCCATCCCACTGAGGACAGGAACAAGACAAGGGTGCCCACTTTCTCCACTCCTATTCAACATAGTACTGGAGGTGTTGGCCAGAGCAATTCGGCAGGAAAAAGAAATAAAAGGAATTCAAATAGGTAACGAAGAAGTAAAACTCTCGTTGTTTGCAGACGACATGATCTTATATATAGAAAACCCCAAAGAATCCACAGAAAAACTATTAGAAATAATCAACAACTACAGCAAAGTAGCAGGGTATAAAATTAACGTGCATAAATCAGTAGCATTTCTATACATTAACAATGAACTAACAGAAAAAGAACTCAAGAACTCAATCCCATTCACAATCGCAACGAAAAGAATAAAATACCTTGGGATAAACTTAACCAAGGAAGTGAAGGAGCTATACAATGAAAACTACAAGACTTTCTTGAAAGAAATTGACGATGACATAAAGAGATGGAAAGACATTCCTTGCACATGGATTGGAAGAATAAACATAGTTAAAATGTCCATACTACCTAAAGCAATATAATTCAATGCTATCCCAATCAGAATCCCAAGAACATTCTTCACAGAAATTGAACAAAGAATCCTAAAATTCATATGGGGCAACAAAAGACCGCGAATTGCTAAAGCAATCCTGAGCAAGAAAAACAAAGCCGGCGGAATCACAATCCCTGATTTCAAAACATACTACAAAGCTACAGTGATCAAAACAGCATGGTACTGGTACAAAAACAGGTCCACAGATCAATGGAACAGAATTGAAAGCCCAGAGATAAAACCACACATCTATGGACAGCTAATCATCGATAAAGGAGCAGAGGGCCTACAATGGAGAAAAGAAAGTCTCTTCAACAAATGGTGCTGGGAAAACTGGACAGCCACATGCAAAAGATTGAAAATTGACCAGTCTTTTTCACCACACACCAAAATAAACTCAAAATGGATCAAAGACCTAAAGATTAGGCCTGAGACAATAAGTCTTTTGGAAGAAAATATAGGCAGTACACTCTTTGACATCAGTTTCAAAAGAATCTTTTCGGACGCTGTAACTCCTCAGTTGAGGGAAACAATAGAAAGAATAAACAAATGGGACTTCATCAGACTAAAGAGCTTCTTCAAGGCAAGGGAAAACAGGATTGAAACAAAAAAACAGCTCACTAATTGGGAAAAAATATTTACAAGCCACTTATCCGACAAAGGGTTAATCTCCATAATATACAAAGAACTCACACTGCTTAACAACAAAAAAACACACAACCCGATCAAAAAATGGGCAGAGGACATGAACAGACATTTCTCAAAAGAAGATATGAATATGGCCAATAGACACATGAAAAGATGTTCATCATCGCTAATCATCAGGGAAATGCAAATCAAAACTACACTAAGATATCACCTTACACCTGTTAGATTGGCAAAAACATCCAAAACCAAGAGTGACAAATGTTGGAGAGGTTGTGGAGAAAAAGGAACCCTCATACACTGTTGGTGGGAATGCAAACTGGTACAGCCACTATGGAAAACAGTATGGAGACTTCTCAAAAAGTTAAAAATAGAAATACCCTATGACCCAGCCATCCCATTACTGGGTATCTATCCTAAGAACCTGATATCAGAAATCTCAAGAGTCTGTTGCACCCCTATGTTCATCGCAGCATTATTTACAATAGCCAAGACGTGGAACCAACCTACATGCCCAGAAACTGATGATTGGATAAAGAAGATGTGGTATATATACACAATGGAATACTACTCAGCCATAAAAAAAGACAAAATTGTCCCATTCACAACAACGTGGATGGACCTCGAGGGTATTATGTTAAGCGAAATAAGCCAGTCAGAGAAAGACAAACTTTATATGACTCCACTCATAGGTGGAAATTAGTAGATTGATAAGGAGATCTGATCGGTGGTTACCAGGGAAAAGGGGGGGTGGGGGGAGGGCACAGAGGGGGAAGTGGTGTACCCACAACATGACTAACAAAAATGTACAACTGAAATCTCACAAGGTTGTAATCTATCATAACATTAATAAAAAAAAATAATAATAATTTGATAAAATACCTACTATAATTGATATACATAGGCCTAGATATTGTTAATTATATCTATTTCATTGCATAACATGAAATGTCATTAAAAGACAACATATTAATGTATGAAATTAAAGAGCAAAACATAATGTCCCATATTCTTTTGCCTTAAACATATATTTCTATATTTCCTTTTTATCTGAATCACAGAATACCACTGAAATCACTTATTGTTAAATATCTTCAGATATAAATTCCCATTTGAGCATATTTCTTATATCACTTACTATTTGGTTTTTGACAAATAAAACAATGGAGTTCACATAAAGCCCTCAAAAAGATTCTTGTGCTAATTATATAGGCTGTCTTTCTATTATATGTTTTGCCATTTTTATGAAGATGCAGCTGGATGGCGATTTTGATCATACTTTCATATTTTTATTTAGAAATTAGTTGTTCAAACATCCAATATTTTTTCAGTATAAATTCCAAAAATGAAAATATGGAAGAATTATCAAAAAATGAACAAGGAGGTAAAATCAAGCAGTTCCGTAACTCCTTAGCAGTAGAGTTACGTTGCCTAAAATCTGCCAAACTTCCTTCCTCCTCAATATTATTTAATAATTATTGCCTAGACTGTTGTTAACAATGATAGTCAGTTTTTTTTAAAAAAATAAAATGCTACTCAATTGCCAAGAAACATTACCAACCTTGGAATTTATTAGTTGAATATCCTGAATACTGTAAATTATGCTCAAATATCCTGAACAATTAAATAATTTTGACTTTTTGAGTTTAAACAGAGAAAATATAGCCAATACAATGAATATAAAAGTGAATGTTTTTGAATGCTAAGTTAGGGCAAATCATAAATTATCTGTGCATATATTGAATAACTTCCAAAAATGATTTCACATCACTACTAGCTAAATTACGGAGGTTTCTATTTGACTAAAGAAACACTGAGTACTCTAATATAATAAAATCTTCATCTCATTCCATTCAGAATGATGAAATATGCCTAAAAACATAAAAAATTAATACATTAATGAAAGTCACAAGGTTTGTGATATTTTTAAATGTTTGAATTACTTACGTATTCACCAAAGTTTTATGCCCTTTCAAATGTGGGTACACTGAGCATATTGTTTTATTCACCAGCATTTAATTATCTTCTCACAAACCTCTCAAAATCTGAACTTGATCAAAGGCATTATTGTCACTTTGAATTATGTATTTATCTTCCAGTTTGCTATAAACCTCTCTATCTTTAGTTATTAAACAAGCACATCATTGATAAAACTACCAAATAGTGTCAGTCTTTCAAAAATAGTCATTCTATTTTATTCAATAACTATACATACAGTTTGTCTAAAGCCTCAAGAAACCAATAATATTAGAAAATACTGTAAAATATTATATATATTAACTGGTAACAGGAAAGTCTAAAGAAAATAAGCTAATATTGAATGTTGATTTATAAAACAAACAAAACACATTAGTAACTAAGCTAAAAGATATGCAGTGGTCTAAGAGAAAATGTTTTAACATGTATATATTAGGATTAATTAAAGCTGAGATTGACAGAATATAAAATTAATAGACTTGTAAACAAGGTAGAAATTTATTTCTCCTTCATATACATTAAGTCCAGAAGTAATGAGACCAGGGCTGGTTTGACTGATCAGGCTTTTATTTGGGACCCAACTTCTACATTCATTGTTGCTCTGACTTCCTTACCTCAGAACATGTACCTCATGGTCCAGCAATCATGCCAACATTTCAGCAAGCAGGAAAAAGGATGTGACAAAGAAGGGCAGACCTCTTACCTTTGAGCACTATTTCGGATCTCCCATTCTACATTTCCTCTTAGCACCCATTGGGAAGAATTTAATTTCATTGCCAAACCTAGCTGACTGAGAAATGCTGTGGTTGTATCTCCAGCTGAAAAGAGGAAGGGTGGAAATGGGACATCAAATTTATTAGTAAAATTCAATTCTTTTAAGATATTCGTGATCATTTTATTTTCTTTCACTATTTTGTGTATTATTTGCATGTGCGATATATTTTTCAAGAGATTTGTGTGTTATATTAGGAAGAAAATTGGATGGCTCTGTAAAAACTATATTTAAGCCCTTTTTCCTAAGAAAAAAGGATTTCTACTTATTTTTATTCTCCTTTCTGGAAGATATTTACTCCTAATATAATTTCCTTCCACTCCATACAAATATAGTAAGTTATAAAAATATATTTAATTCTACTGTTTGAAGATTTTCTTTACATTAGTTGAACTAATAGTCACTGTTATGGAATTTTTAGTTTGGCCAATAAGAAATGAATATATTGTAACCAAAAAAAGTAAGCTGTCCTTGTAAAGTGAGCAGTTATCTTTGGAGGATTATACAAATGTATAACAAACCTGTCCCTTAATAGATCCTAGATCTAACAGAAAAATATTTTGCTTTTACTGGAAACCAGTAGGGCATTAACATGTGGAGGATATTAAACCTAAGGTAATCTTTTTCTTTATTCTGGAATGGCTTAATTCAAATAACCAAGATATTAAGAGCTTGTTTGGTTATACTTAATGCCCAAATCACTTTAGTTTGTGTTTTCACCGCCCTTGGCCTTTTGGAAGACCTCTCTTTCCCATGTTTTCTTCTCACAATGTTGTCCTTTTATTTTCTAGATGATGCTTATATGTTTTCTGACCCTGGTGGCTGGAGTTTTTATCTGGCACCTGGCTTAGTCAATGGAACAGTTTTTATGCAAATTATGTTTTCTTCTACTGGAATCTACTACCCTTGCTCTTGTATTGCTTCAGCCAAAATTGGTAAACTTGCTTAAACCCCCTTACCTCAAGGAAGTGTTCACACCAGGCTGGAAAATTTAATGAGAGTTTACTCAATGTTCAACAGCAAGCAAAAAGAATTTTGACATTGAATACCTTAAATTTGAGCCTAAATATAGTTTCTTTTAGTGATGTATTAAAGAGATTCTAAGTGGACCCCTTATTGGGAACATCCATCTTAACACCATTCTTGACACCAAGTAAAACTCAAGTAACTTTAGAATCAAGAATTGCCTATGCACTTGTGCAAGTTTTGAGTCCTTCTATGCTCATGCAAGATTCAAGCAGAGAGCACATTTATCAGTCTTCACAGAGTGCTGCACTCTCTTGCCAACTGCACAACTGCATTAGTAGATGTCCAAAGACTCAAGGGGAGGGATATACATGAGAACTATGAGTTTGGCTTTTAGAATTGCCTTGACTTGAAAAAAGACTGTCCAATAAATAAAATTACAGATAAATTGTGAGATGCTATAGGCTCATCTTCGGGTCAGAAAAATCTGCCCCATCATCAGTTCTTCCTTATTAAAACTTTGTATTTCAGTTGGGGGGTTACATTCCTCTGATCCAGGTTGACTATTTAAAAGACTTTATTGCAGTGAAAAGCTCCCTTCCACTGATGCCTTCAGGGAGCACTAGAGATCAGATAACTTCTTGATTAAACCTTGGTTTGGGGTTTTTACAGGATGGAGGAAGATTGGGTATGTGTCCTTGTAGTTTTGGCTTAGGCAGCATTTTTTGTCTTTAACTGAAACGGGATTGAACATTGTTCTTGCACGGTGCCTCTTGCTCTCAGTGGTTAGCGTGATCCTGATAACCATCAAAACAATACTTCCTGTTTCTGTGAGCCTCGTGTTGATTCGTCAAGGTTCACCAGGATGGAGAGGTAGCAAGAAGAGCCAAGGGAAGAAGGAAAAGAGGAAACTGGGGGTCTTCTCTCATGTTTGCTTTAGACCTTTTACACCTCTAAAGATACAATGTGTTAAAGTGGAATTCAATTCAAAAAGCAAATTTTCATTGGTGAAATTGGCTTTAAATATACATTTCTTTAGGAAAAAAGAAACTTTCCGTAATATAAAACTTTCACATCTATGTGAAGTTTATAGCTTTCTACCTTATAAGTATGTGGTGTAAAGGGCAACCGAAATTTGTCAATGATTTGATTCTCTTCTTGCTCAGCAAATATCAATCCAAATTAATGTGAACATAAAACAAAAGAATTTACCTAGAAGATTTATAAAAGAAGAGGAGGGACAAATAGAATCATCTGGAATTTATGCATTATCTGGTGAGATGTCTGCAGCTGCAAAGTTTTGAATAAGCTTTAGAATTGAAAATGGGTAGTTATTGATGATCAATTTTAGAAACCTGATTTAACGCTTTTAATTTAGAATAGTGTAGCATTGGGCAATATTTTAAATAACACTAACTTAAAGGAAGCTGATTAGAGAATAAAAGTACAGTCCAAAATAAGAAATAATATTTCAAGTGGTGAAATGTAACAGTTTTATAACAAACTACCTTGTGCAATATAGTCTATTTTGTAGAATAGCTTGCTATATAATGGGATAAATTTTATATTAAAGGTTTTATATTTTATATCATATATTTTTAAATCTTTATACTCATTTGCACAATTTCCCAATATATGTATATTATTTCTTTAAATATATAAAAATATCTAACTATATATTATTTCATTTAGTATAATACAGTCTGTATTTATAATAAAATAATAGGCATTATATAATATAACCTTCAGCTGCTGAGGAAATTTGTATACGTCAAATTCTTCATATTCTGTACTTCAGTTCCATTGATAGACATTTATTAAAAATGTGAAAGTCTGTTTTTGTAACATGTGGAGTCAAAATGATCAGATATTTTATGTTAATAGAAAACAAGATTACTTTTGTGAGCTTGGAAGTGAAGAATTACCACAGAGGGTAATAATATTAATCAAAAAATATCAAAAGGCAGATTATCGTGCAGCTAATGAAGCTTCAGCATTAAATTTCCTCACATACATTTCCCTTCCAAGGTCCTGGAAAGGGCCCTGGAAATATGGTCAATGCAAAGATTTTTCCAGATTTGTCACTCCTCCAAAATATTTTAAATGTCCCCAAATGGTAATGCTCATCTATGAAAAAAAAACTTGAAAATAGTTTATCCTAACTTGAAAAGAAATCTATAAATTTACACGAAATATTAACACAATTAGTTGAGAAGCTAAAATATATTTTTCTAGACATCAATAATTTTCTTTTAAATTGATCAAACTTGTTAGAGAAGAGACTAAATTACCTTTCAATTACCTTTACAGAAAATGCAAAGAGAATGAACCCTGAAGATTTATGAGAAATGATAGAGTAGTGTTAGGAACAGTTAATTCATAAATATATTTTCCCTCTACATTTTACAGATTTTATAGTATTTGCCATTTTTAAAATTTGCAGTTTATTAGAATTTTTCCCTTTATAGTAATCTAAGTAAGCATTACTTTTAGACTTAATTTTATCTTTCTTATTTTGATATATCCTTTTCTTAAAATTATGCAAAATTTGTACAGGGATCAGATCCTGCAAAACTTTGGTCCACTTTCAGTGCTCAGTTTAGATTAACGCAATTTGAGGTAACCTTGAACCAAACTTTCCTTTCCTCCCTTCCTTTAAGTACAAAACTTATATTTAAAAAGGATATCAATCATCCATCAGAATTTCAGGCTGGATATAACACCAAAGTGTTCACGGGATCGATTTGGCTTCTCTTATAGTAAACTAATTTCTGAATTCTCCCACTCCATCCTATGCCCTCTCTTTTCAGTTTAACCCAGAGATCAGAATGACTGACATCCTTTACAACTTGGCAATGCTATTTTCCAGATCCAACTGACCGTATCAGCATGCTATAAGAGCTGAAGCTTGAAAAGTTATAGTAAACTTTTCTGGAGGGCGTCCAAGGAGTTTCTATGGGGAAACTAATAAATATGTGTGCCCATCTTTGGGCATTTGGATAGATCCTTTACACTTACAATTGCTTTTTCAATGTATCATTATATCTTTGAGGACATGGTTAGTGGATATTCACTTTAGTATCTCCAGCAAACCAGCTCAGAACATGTACAAAAAAGTAAGCAATAAATGCTTGTGTTTTGATGAATAGATGAATGAAGGAAAACAAGGGTCAAGGCAATTTTAGAATTTGTAGGTATTCGGGATCTGTTTTGGAAATATCTTCTGTAGAAATTAAACTAGAACTGCTTGTACAGGTATAATATAAACATTCCATTGCCTTTAGTTTCCATCTACCATAGTTAAGGCTTGGTCTGTATTTTTTCCTTAGATTAATATCTGTTCTTTTCGGTTACCTGCTTTTTATGTATAACAATTACACTGTGATTATGACTAAGTATTCTCCATGATGGAAGAGAAGCTGGAAGAGTATATTCTTCCTTTTCCTAAACTTATTTTCCTTTTTACGATCAATATTTTCTACCTCCTGTATATTATATTTTGTCTTGTCTTCCTCTTCTAGGGAATGGAAAGATTCCCGGAGCACACGTGAACTCCTTTATGTAGCTTTCCTAGAGAAGTTCAGGATTAATTACTGAGAATGAATATGTAGATATTAACTCAATCATGTTAACAAAACTTTATCGAATGCTTACTCTGTAACAGTCAATACCCAGCTGCCACACACATTTTTTAACCAAACAGAAATAGTCAGGTAGAGATAAGCAATTTTAAAAAAAGTACACAAATGAATTTATAAATTTTGACAAACTTGCAAAGGAAAGAAGCAGAGTAATAGAAGAGGAATAATAATGGTGACTTACTTTAGAATGCATGAATAGAAGAGTCCCACAATATTTTTTTTATTTTTAAAAATAAAATTTTCCTTTTTAGAGAATTTATTGCATAGTGTAAGAAAAATACAAGTAGGAAATTAGTTAGAAAAAAAGAAGAGAATATTAACCCTGGAAACATCTATCATTAAAAGGAAGGTAGAGATGCATGCACCTTTAAACATGGATATTAAATCATTCTAAAGTCTTGCCTAAAACTACATTTCCACCATACATATTTCATCGTGCCCCGTGCTCCAGTTGATCCTGCTCTGCTTCAACCATAGCATACTGCATTACTGTGTAACAAATGTTCCCAACAATTAGAAACTTAAAAAATAATATTTATTATCTCACATTTTCTATGAATCAGAAGTCTGGATATGTCTTAGCTGGGTAACTCTGGCTTAGCTTCTCTCACAGGTTGCAGTCAAGGGGTTGTCCAAGGCTATGGTCTCAACTGGAGCATTGGCTGAGGGAGCATCCATTCCAAGCTTATCCACGGGATTGTTGGAAGGCTTCAATTCCTTGCTGGCAGTTAGCCAGAGGCCTCCTTTATGTCCTTACTTTCTTGGCCACTCAGCACGTCAGCTCATAACATGGTGACTGGATTCCCTCAGAGTAAGAGTAAAAGAAGGCAAGTAAGAATGAAACCAGAAATTTTTTTGGAGCCTAATCTTAGAGGTAACATCTCGTTACTTTTGCTGTCTTCTGTTTGTTAGAGGTAAATCACTAGGTCCAGCTCACACTCAAGAGTCAGGATTACACACGGATGTGAACAACAGGAGTTGGCAGTCACTGGGGGCCATATTTAGAGTCTGTCCTACCACACCATGTTATACACTTTTTCTCCCCCTAAATTAGCAACTCAGTTTTAGGGTGAACAATTGTCTCAGTTTGACTGTGACTGTCCCAGTTTTAACTCTAAAATCCCACATGCTGGGAAACCCTTAAGTCCTGGGTCATTGCAGGCAGTTGGTTAGCCTACTTACACTTTCAAAACTCAGCATTCTATGTAAAGATTTCTACCTATATTGTCTCAATATGCTTTTTTCCTACCAGCTTAAAACTACTCAAACTCCATGACTCTGCTTAAATATTCGCTCCTCAGGGAGATTCCTCCCCAACTCCAGTTCAAGGTTGGTGGTTTCTTACCAACTCCAGAAAATGGTTTTTGTAACACTATGTAGATACTGCTTTCACTCTGCTTCTGTCAAGGATTACTGTGCCCTCCCCCTCCCCACCCCCAAGACTAGAATCTTTGCAGGGCCAGGGACGCTAGCTGAGTAACTTTTGTGTTTATGGTACCTAGCTCAGTGATCAGTAATTTTGCAGGCAAAATCTGCACTTTATAGAAGAAAAACTATGACCTCAGAAAGGGGAAGGAAAATTTCTAAATTCCTTCAGCCAATAAATGGAGGAAAAAAACCCTGGTGTTGCACTGGTATCTACCACAGACACTGATAAAGAGTTACATGACAAGTTTATATTTAAAATTCTCTCATTGTAAGCAGTGACCTATATAAAACTATATAGCAAACCATAAAAATGTCTGCATATTTTTAGACACCAAGAAACATAATAACTGAAGAATAATTAAAATAGTTTTTTTCAGAAAATGCAGACATCTCACAATTAATGTTGCTGTCACACTCTATATTTGGAGAACTCCCACTATTAGGATAATATTAACAGAGCATCCTGAGCTCTCTGCATAAGTACTGGTGGATCATAATTGCTGCCGGATTAGGTAAAATAGCTATCAAAACCACATTATCTAATCCAACAAACGGGAGCGCCTGGAGTTTCACTTTTCTTCCAGGTCATTGCATATTATTTGGAGTTTTGAGTAACTGTTTACCTACTTAATAATATGGGGCTTGGAGTAGAGAGTGTTACTTAAAAATAAGGGTAAACATTGATTCGTCAGCGTTTACGGATAGGTAACAAGGATTAAATAATGCCAAGCATCATGGCTGAGGAGAGGAGACAATTTTCCAGAGTGAACAGACTTGGGAGGTAGAAGAATCGGTTTCCTGCCTTCTCTCCTCCCCTCAGTTAAATGGAATACTTCAGCAGTATATTAAGAAGGGTGAGGAATTTTTATTAAAGATATGTTGGCCTACTTATCTTACCATTGTTTTACAGGTATGTGGCATCAATTTTGGTTGCCTATCCCATGGGTATATTGCTTAATTTTTGTTATATGAATGACAGCAAATAAACCATGATTAATATAAACTACTATGTTAATCATATCTCCTTTTGCCAGATATTGCTTTGGACTGTTCATGTAACTTATATTGGAATAATGACATTTTGTTCCCCAGTTAATAGAAAGAAGTAGGTGATTAAAAAGCAATTTTTTGATATTACTAAAAAGCAAGGGTATGGTATTCCAAGCTATGGCTACAATCTTCCAAATCATAAAGTGGGATATCAATAATAAACTGAGTTTAAGAAAGAGCAGAGAGGCTGGCCTGGTGGTATAGCAGTTAAGTTTGTGTGTTCCACTTTGGTGGCCTGGGGTTCAAAGGTTTGGATCCCTGGTGGAGACCTACACCCTGCTCATCAATCCATACTGTGGCAGCATCACACATACAAACTAGAGGGAGATTGGCACAAATGTCAGCTCAGGGACAATCTTCCTCATGCAAAAATATAAAGAGGAATATTGGCAACAGATGGTAGCTCAGGGCCAATCTTCCACACCAAAAAAAAAAAGAAAAGAAAAGAAAAAAAGAAAGAAAGAAAGAACAGAAAAACAGGAAGTCTTGGATCCATGAATTCTTCAATGAAGCAAATGAATTGGTGCCCTGACTCTAGATCCAAATAACTTTAGCCTCTTCTTACGTGTTCTGTTTATGTTTTCAAGCTGCAAGTACTGGATATTCTGTTCTAGCAACTAAGCACATCCTAACTGAATAATAATAGTTCTTCAGTAAAATCATTAGTGACTTGCATAGCAAAACCTTTGAATGAAATTTACTTATAGTCAACTTAAAAAGATTTGCGAAGATGAGTCAACTTAAAAAAAAAGAAGTCAGCCTTGCTAGTAATTTAGCATTTAAAATATGAACAAGTGTAATTTTTTAATGGCAAAAACAAAGCCAAGATAGGTTAATTCTGAGAAGAGAAATCTCCTTTCATTGCAAATCAGCCTATATTTGGTACACACACACACACACACTTGTATATAATGTCTCTTTTATGTATGTTTTTCTACTAATATTTTAATGTAGTTAAAGTATAATACAAATATTTAACAAACAGGAGAGGATTATTGCCCTCTGATTTTAGGTAAAGAATGTTACCAGATGTTGTTTATATTAATGATTTTAGGTGATAATGGAGTCAGATTAGAGTAATCTACTCTTTGTCATCTCATCAGCAACAAGAATGACACTTATCAAAACTGTATTCCAGTATATTTTTTTCCTAAATAGTCTCACTTTATTGCTAGTGAGATCAACAGAGTAGGAAATCAAGACAACACATTCACTCACTAATTTTCACTGTGATTAATCGTTGAAACCATTAATGAGACCCCTTGTGCTTTTCCGGCGATCTCTAACTTGAACTTGTTCAGCAAATTTTATCTGCATTAGTAGCCATGGCAACTTCAGGATAAGTATTGAGTGCTGGCCTTCCAACTGTTAAAAACCTCTAAGGCTGCTTTAAGTCCATGGTATATCTCCACAGAGACATAAGTATGCAAAACAATGGAAACTTTTCTTCTGGTTCCAAGGAAAAAAGGTAAAGTGTCATGAACAACCTAGTTTATTATTAAATTAAATAGAAAATAAAGTGCAAATATTAAGAACACTTTTTTCCCTTAAGGTGGTAGAACAAATGGCAAATTTCATAGCAATTATACACAGCTTTCACATAAACAGATCATTAACACAGTTACAAGCTTAGCTGCTCAAGGTACTATTGACGAAAGGGTGGAAAAACAGGGTAGCTCAAGACCAATATAATCACAAAACTTTACTGCCTTATTAGGTGCATATTTATGATATATGGTTTTATGGAATGTCCTCTTAATTGAGACTGAAAGACAGTATGTGCAAACCGTTTAAAATTATATTCTTGTTACTTACTAGAAACTTATTGGCCACTCTTCAGACTGTGCTGATATCCACAGACTACATTGTGTTGACTCAGAGCTCCATGTCTAAGATGTCTAACTGTATATTGTTAATACAGGGCTGCTGTGCCCATCTCATATGTACTGATAGTGCCCTTTGATTTTTAGAATACTCTAATGTGTATCATTAAAGATTCTTAAAATAAATGTAAGCCCTGTGGCATAGTGTATTTTCCACAGCTGACCACAATGACTTCTTCTATCCCACATGCTGTTCTAACAGTGTAACCTTGACATTCCTCCCAAGTATCCTCTCCCTTGGACCACATGGACTATGTGTCTCAAGCAACAGCATATGAAAGAAGTAATACTATGTAATTTCTCAGGCTAGGTCATCAAAGTAGCATATACTTTTCTTGCTCCCTTGGGACACTTGCTTTTGGAATTCAGCTTCGGCCATCTTGCACAGAAGCCCAAACTAACCCACATGAAGAGGCTACATTTCAGCTGACAGGCCTGCAGTGACTCCACTGCCTGCCATCATCAAATGCCACCCACGTGAATTAAGATGTTTCTAGATGATTCCAGCCCTTATCTGTTAAGTCCCATAAGACTTAGTGTTTTCCCACGTAGGCCCAAGACATCAATGCAAGTCATGACTACTCTGTTCTTGAATTTCTAAACCTCAGAGTCCCCCAGGACAATGAAATGATTGTGTTATGCTTCCAAATGTAAGTAGGTTGTCTTGCAATGTTAGTAACTAGATCAAGTATCAACTGCCTATCTCCTTATTTGTACTAAGTCTTTAGGTAGTAAATTCCTAATTATGTTTTCTAAGTTTGTTAAAAAGATATTTTTATGATATCAAGCCCATTTTTATTCAAGGGAAGATCACTAAGTAAAATGCTGTCTTTACTCAAAAAGTATTATCAGTTGAATTATCAACAAAGAAGCATCTAAGTAACATAAAAGTTTTCAATAAATGCTTAAGTAGGATTGGCCTGTCAAAGTTGAACAGAATTTATCACTTGGAGATATAGATTAGAAAAACTGATTTTAACACTGTCAATAGCTATTTTCTTTCCTCCACATAAAATGTTAAGAAAAATTTCCTTTTGCAAGCGGCAAACAAATAAAAAAATGTCAGTAATTTATCTCCTGGGAATTAGAAATTGAAAACCAGAGTCTCTACCAGGCATTGTTGTGTGTTGCAAATCAGAGGTAATGAAATGTTGGAAAATGATGGAGAAAGAGAGAGACATACAGGAGAGAGGAGAGAGTCTATTGTGGCATGTTTTTCCTAATGGATTTTCTGTTTCTGGTTACCGTCCCTTTGTAGGTGCAACTGCCTGTCTTGATACACCTATATTCCTGTGAAACCCACTTGTCCCCTGAGGTTACCTGAAGATGATGTATCAGTCGGAATGCCTTTGACAAGTTCCAGTGTCAGCTGTGTTGGCTTAAACAAAAAGTACTGCATAAGCTTCCATAAAAAGAAATCTCGAGGCAGGCAGCCAGTGGCTGAATCTTTCCATGTTCTGATATACCAGTCAGTCTAAGGTTTATCCGACCTCCACTCCCTCTGTGGTTGTAGGATGGCTATGAAATGCCTGTATCTTCATTCACTTGACTCTTCAGAGCCCTTTAATTCATTTCCCCAACAATTGCAAATCTCAATATTTGCATGTTAATAAGATCTGCTGAAGAAAAACATTCTTATCTGCTCTCATTTTTTTGCAGCACAGAATCATGACAGTGACTGGGTTTCATCATTTTTTTGCTCACAAATTTCTACACACGGAGGGGAGCAATCATCAGATTTATCTTAAGAATAATTTCAACTTTATAATACTTTCAGAAGCCATAGATACAATCAATTTTGATTTTAAATACTATTTCTTTTCCTCAGTTTCACTTTATTTTGTTTTCCTTTTAGCTAGTTCAATGTCTATAGTTTGTCAGTAAGAAATGAACACATTAATAAAAGTATTTATAGGAAATATTCTTTAGGAATCATTTCTTAAAAATAGTCCTATATTTTAAAGCACAATTTATTTTTAATTGAATAGCCAATTCGCTTATGTCAAATATAAATAATTGATTCTTATGGAAATTACAAACAGAAAAAGAAAAATCTCTCCAATAACATTACCAAAAATTAAGGACTGTGAACATGTGTTGCTTTCCAGATCTTGTTTAAGATTTCTGTTATAATCTTACCCACATGTAAATTGTAACATATCCAATATATAGTTTGTCTTATGATATGTTCTGTTAGCCTTATGCACAAAAGAATTTTCCCATGCCGCTATTTTTAAAAACAGTACTATGATATCCATAAAATATTAAAAGAATGGATGTAGTATTAATTATTTCCATGCTTTTATTTTTTAGATTATTTCTTATCCTTTTAGTATTAAAATACCATTTTTATGTAGTGATTAACTTCTTTGCATCAATTACTATCCGCATTTTTTATTAATACTGTATCTTTAAATTTATTTTTTTAATGGAATTACTGGTTGGATAGCGTACGATTTCTTAAGTTTTATCACACAAATGAACATAATTGTTAAAAAATATAATTAAAAATTTTTTCTGGGCTATTGATAATTTGCCCAGAATATATATAAATGATGAATAAATATAAATGATAAATATATATAAATATAAAATGATTTCATGCTAGTTTTCATGTATTTTTCATTTTATTGCATCAGTTACGTAGTGAATCCTAAGTCTTCTGTGACAGCAGCTACTGAAAACTGCATATTGCTTTAAAGTCTACAGAATACAGTGTAGCTTTCAGCACTTCAATATTTCTTCACTTTTCATCTGTAACATGGATGCATAATTTTGCAGTACAAGCACAAAAATTTTGCTTTGTTTTGTTTTGTTTTTGTAAGTAGAGGTTTACATAAAACCAGTAATCATAAAATCTCTTTATCATTTCGCAAAAAGAAAAAGCAACTCTAATCAGCAAGTTTTAAAATGGAAGGTTAACTCCATGGAAATCTACTTTGATGTAATAAATTCCATCTTGATGATTACATCTTTAATGTATGAAATTCAGATGGAAAAATCAAAGTAAGTTTTTTGGACATCATGGAAAGCTATTTCTAATTAATAAAACGAAGAGTTCTCTAAAATAGAATGTAGCCTCTTAAATGTTTTGTATTGTTTATGTAAAATTTATTTTGGAAAAAAATTTTAGCCAATTAATAGGAACAGTTCATTAACCAACTTCTTATAGCCTATTGGATATGCATCTCTCAAAGGAATAAATTCATGTCAGTATGCATATCACAATATGATTCATTAAAGAACATTTATTTGATATCTATTTATATTTTTAATTTAAGAATAGTGATTTTAGGCCATCTGAAGAGAAAGTTAAATTAAGCCATTCAATATCTTTCTTCTCTTAACCCAAAATAGTAAAATGTATTCACTTCAGTGTTTTCGCGGAGAACAAAACCTTATAATCTTGAAATATCAAATAACTGATATACTGATTTTAGTTGAGTCAGCACAAAATTCTTCATAATAAAACATCAGAGGTGTTTAAAAATACTTCCAATATATGCTTTTGCTTTCAAAGGTTTTATATGTGTGGGGTAAAAATCCTCTTTGAGGGAATCTTGGCACCAAATATTGTAGCCATAGACAGAATTTTTTATTTGTCTTTATCTAAAAGTATTGATTGGAAGTTTGACTTACAGAACCTCACTCTTCAAAAGCACACTATGGATTTTTTGAAGTTTCCATTTAGGGTATATTTTGGAAAGGACTTAGAAAACTATGTGTGTTATTGAAAATATTGCACTTGTTTTTTCTTACAGTACACTGCCTGTCCCTCCTCATTTGTCAGGGGCCAACCTTAATTAAGATTTTTCTTGATCACATATCAGCCATGCTATGAACACTTTATCTCCAACCTTATCTTTTCTTGAAACTCTTTTTAGTAACGTCTTCAGGCAACCTCTGAAATTTTCTCATACAAAAAATATCTTCTTAATTATAGAAATATGGGTTGTAATTGGTTTATTGTTGCCAGTGTAAGAAGTCCCCTTCTGAAATACAGAAATCTGTTTATGAATAAAGCAAAGTGAGTTTTATTGACTCTTTGCAGTAAGGGAGAAGGCCACGCAGACAATTCTGAAAAGAAATCTTGATAGGAAAAGTGAGTGCAAGGATTTAATTCTGTCTGACTTGGGCCTGGATGTTATTAGTGTGGGATATCAGGGGTGAGTCTTCATATTAGTTGATTACTTAAGGGAGGAGAGACTCTGGGTGAAGAAGAAATGTTGTCAGACGTTCTTCAGTCATTATTGCAGAAATGATGAGGGTGATAGTTCTGGTCCTTGACAGCTATCTTAGGAGATAACCAAGAAAAACAGAATTTTGATTTTGTAATAATTTATCTTAAATCACTCATTCTCATTGTATTTGGATGTTAGTAATTCTTTTAAGTAATCTCTGAAGTCACCTCTTAATTTATAGCAAATCAATAGGAGATGCATAGGTTTGTTGTTAGCCCTTTGAAAATCATCAATATGCAGAACACATATGCATAGAATGAGATAAACAGGCCTTTTAACAATAGTGAATACTTGCAAAGCACCTCCTGAGTATGAGGTTCTGTTCTAAGCATTTTACAAGGATTAACTGACTTAATTCTACAATTCCTGCAAGAAGGTATTAGAATCCTCATTTTACAGAGGAGGAATGAGGCAAAGGGAGTTTGAGAAACTTGCCCACGTTCACATGTGGGCTAAGTTCCTGAGCCAGGCTTCAGTCCCAGTCAGTCTAGCTCCAGAGGATGTGGTTCACAAAAATACAGGAGGAAGGAAAACAAAGAGAGACAAAAACAGAGAAACAGATCACAAGTTAAACTCAAGAAAAAGAAGGACATGGGTAGAAAGAGCCCATGAGGCCAAACTTGGTGGGGAGTTGAGGATATCAGACAGAGGAAGTAGAAAAATGTTGGTTGTTGATGTGGATGTTGTCTATATTAATTTAAAGAGAGATGAAGAAAGCAGATTTCAAGACTTTATTCTGTATGCTGTAAACAAACTTTTACTCTGGCTTTTTGGGAAAGACTTTAGTGAAGATTTAAATTGACTTAATTACTTTTGGTTTTGGAATTGTATTGCTTCAAATGAAAATGATTCTTGGGAGCTGGCTTCAAGTTAAGAGAGGAAGAGTCAGGCTCAAGATGGAATTTTGAAAGGGTAGTTCTTGGATTTGTTACCCTATGATTCAGTACACTCTCCTTACTAAATCATCCCTAGGCACTAAGCTAACCATATGCAGCCAGGAGGAACCTTGGTGGTAATTTCAGAAACCACTGCTACAGACTATTTGAGCCTTCAAACAGCCATATGAAACACTTACTAACATGATTTTACAAGGTGTGGCGGCTTTTTTGTTGAAATTGTGGTGTGAAGCTGTATTATATAAACAGGACCATAGAGTAACAGATGCATCATCTAGGAGCTTGTTAGGTGTGCAAATTACCTGACTCCACTCCAGGCATGTGGGGTCAGAACCTCCAGAATGGAGTCCTGGATTCTGTATTTTAACAAGGTAATTACTCTGCACATTACAACGTGAGGAGCACGGGTGTGAGGAGCACGGGTGTGAGGATTGCCTATTGTTCAGACATGGGCCATGGTGGTACTTGGATTACCACCAAAATGCCAGGATAAAATGTTGGTGATTACTTGGAGGTGTGAAATATCAGCCTGGGAAAAAAATGCTTGTTTGAGATGGGTTATCTACAGAGAATGAAATATATGCAACATTAGGTGAGTTCACTCTGCCACAAAATGTAAAATTCAAACTTATATTTTAACCAAAAGGCTATGGACTCCCAATTTCATAAGATTTTCTGAACCTCTTAAGGATCCTGAAGATGGAAACTGTGAGGAGAACAGCTCTGCTAACTTAGTGAACCCAGAACTTGGTTAGTGGCAGATATCCTTGAACCTTAGTGGCAGACAAAATAAAATTGTCTAGCCCCGTGTTTTTTGTTTTTTTTCAAAATGATTTAAAGCATATAGTAGTATCTACCAGCAGCTCTCTTTTCTTTTCTGTGTATGTAAAACAGTTTAACTCGAGATTAAAACTCGAGTAAAGCAGTGAATCCTTCCTTTGTCTGTTGCTTTACTTGCTTTATGTCCCAACACTATGCCACTTGTAGTCCCTCCATGCCCTATGCTGTTGGTCTATTTGCTTTCCTCTGTGCCTTTGATGATGTTTCCCTTCTCTTTGGAATGTCTTTCAAACATCTTCTCTACCATTGTTCCTTTTCTTATCTCCTCTGTCCCTGTCCAATCCCCCACACACCTCAGGATGGATGAAGTCCCTGCTTCTGTACCCTCATACATGAGCCTTTTTCATAGCGACTGTTGGGGTATATGGACATTTTCTGTGTGTGTGTGTGTTGTGTGTGTGTGTGTGTATGTGACTTTCTACCCTACTGAACTCTCAGAGGCTTAAGGATGAATACTGTCTTATTCACATTTGTAAATCCAGCTTAGATCCAGTGCCTGCCACTTAGTGGGCACTCATTATAAAATTTGATAAACTTAACTAATCAGATCACACAAGGTCATGAACTTGAAAATCAACAAATACGTGTCTCTTAGTGGCCTCAACAGACATGAATGTGACGTAGATTGTGAACTAAAAGCCAAGCACTTTTTTCAAAGAAAAGTCCCTCAGGTCCTACACACTCTTATTTTAGACACTATTAAAAAACACTGCTTGCTTATTTGATTTTCCAGCACACAGAAAATTAAAAGCAGCAATTTGGAGGCAGTAAGAGAGTGATGCTAGAGGCAAGCGTAGTAACAAAAAGAAGTTATAACTGCTGACTCAAGGTTATGCAAAAGTGATGCCAAATGTACAAATGGGGCACTTTTTTCAAAATTAAATTACGGATAACAACCTCCAGTATGTTCTTTGACTAGAGATAAATTAAATTACAAATCAATTATTTTTAAGGTTATGTGTTTGGACATTACCCATGTACTTGCAAATAACTCCCATATTAATGGAGCAATCACAAAAATGTAGGAAATATTTTGAATTGAATAATAAAAATATGACATGGTAGAGATGGTAGATGTAGTTATAACAGGGCGTAGGAAGAAATGTACAGCCTTAAATGTATAAATTTGAAAATAGAACAAAGCTAGGAAAAGAAAACAGAACAAATCAAAAGAAATGAGGACTAATAAAGAACAGATCAAGGATCAATGAAATTGGTAAGGTACTTACAATTGAGAAAATGAAGAAAACCTAAATTTGTTTCCTTGCAACAATTGCTAAAATTAACTTATCCTCTAATGACTGATTAAGCTTGTGGCATTGCATCAGTTACAGATCTCTGGATTCTATGTATTCAATAAAACAATTTCATAAAGAATGTCTTTCAATTATTCATTTAATATTTATTTTTACCTGCTCTCCACCAGTGAATAAAAAAAGAGAGTCCTGACTTTAAGGATCTTATGTTATTAACGCAAAAAAATCCCAGAAAATAAACAATTAAAAAGCAAAAATGTAATCATCAAATATAAAAATCAGATAAGCAAGAAAACATACCAGTTAACCATGAGTTTTTTTGCAGGGAGTGTGGTCAGAGTATCTCCCTAAGTAGAGTAAGAACAGAGGAGTGAAGACCAGATTTGCAGATCGATGATGTCTTCTCTGTAAGGAGTAGATGGAAAAGGAACGAACGGTCAGCAAATGGAGCCACTGTCTTAATGGAAAACAT
The DNA here is from genome assembly GCF_021613505.1 of Equus quagga. Lineage (NCBI taxonomy): Eukaryota > Metazoa > Chordata > Mammalia > Perissodactyla > Equidae > Equus > Equus quagga. The sequence continues at coordinate 23,007,280 of NC_060272.1, read as the reverse complement.
TCCAAGATATGGCTCTCTGCAGATCAGAAATACAAAGTCAAGGGGAATTTATGTCTTGTTCCACATGGGAATGCTGGGGAGTATTCCAGGAAAGAGAGAGAAATTCTGATCCAACAGAGAGATGTAGTGAAGTCCTTAAGAAGATGAAAAGAGAAGAGGAAGAGAACAGGACAGACACTTAAGGCAGTATGTTTTAAGTGTTCAGAAATTTCGCTTCCCTATTTTTCTTTCTGTTTATTTGTCTCCCAGCAAACTGAATTGAATGCCTCTGCTGATATCTGGTTACAAAGTTTATTGACTACACTGGTTGAGAAATTTATGTATGGGTTGAAATAGTGAAGGAGATGTTTGGATCTAAAGAACGTTAAGTAGCTTGTCTTTTCTAGACTTCTGAGGTTTGGCATTGGAGTAACAAGGAATCTGTTCATGTCTTATTTGAAATATCAAATGATGAGATAAGTTCTTCAAACAAGATAAAAAATGCATTCAGGGAAAAAAAAAATCCAGAAAACTGCAATAGGAAATTTGCTCTCCTGATACGCTTATTTCTCAGCAGTTCCCCCTACCCCAGCCCCACTCTACAGCTTTGCCACGTGGATGTGAATAGTACTAGTTTCTATTGAGAGCAGATAAACTGGGAAGGGATATCACCTAAATTTAGGACTGTATAAGCTTCTCGTGTGAACTTTTCTCGAAGAGTTAAAGGTGGACTGAGGCATTAACTCATTCCATTAATTTGAAATGTGTCCTCCGACCAGTACAATCCTCACAGACACTTCAATCATACGTGCTACCCCAGCTTAGATTGAGAGCTAGAGTCAGGGCTCTCAGTTGCCTCAGAACATAATTTCACATTACTGAAAAAAAAATTCCAAAAGCTTTAGTATCTTGTCAAAAGTCCTCTGCAGTCTGGACCACATACTTTCCTACTCTTTCTCATCTGTATCCGCAAAAAGTGGCGTATATGACTGGGAGTTTTAAGACCTTAACTTTCAAATATGCAGTTTTCTAAAAGTAAAGTGTATCTATTAAAAAATGTATTTGTCTAGAAAAGAAACTCATGGTTTCCAGTCTTCCCCTCTACAAACTCCCTTCTCTAACTTTACAGAGAGTGACATGCCTCTCATCTGTTTTTAATATTTTTTTGTCATTAAGGTGACAGTTCTGTGCTGATTTGCTAGTGTCAATCTGGGCTATGCTTGTTTCTCTGGCTTAGTCATTAATATTGCCCACGTTTATTCTCAATTTGGATGATAATCTATACAGTCACCCTAACTATGGTACATTGCCCCAGAGGGCAAATAATTGAGGCACCCTCAGATATAAATAGAAGTAATAAGGTTGGTATTGCAAAAGTGAATGACACTAATGACTAGGTAATAAATCGTCTTGTTCAGGTTTCCTATTATTTACTTTCAACACAATGGAAGAAACCCTAATAGAATTGTCAGATGATAGATTATTAAAAATAATTTTGAAGACTGATAGCTATATAATTTTTGGCATATAGCTATTAAGAAGTTCAAAGAACTGAGAAACCTTGCTAAAATGAAACAGCTTCCATTACCATCTATTTATGTGAACGTATTTTCTCAACACATACCTAAAAAAATAAAAGGAAAGAAATAAAGAAATAAAATTGATGCTGATTAGTAATAAGTAGTAATCACTCACGTACATGTGACAAAAAAAGCTCGATCAATCTCACTAAGGGATTTATTTTAAGCAAACAAAATTATTATAATAAATATTTAACAAAACTTGTGACATTATATTATTTTAATTCATGTACTACTAATAATTATAACTCAATTCTAAAGAACTTTTTAAAACTTAGACTCTTGCAATCATAGACAATTGAATTAAATTTCACCTTGTGTATAAATTACATTGAATATCATCTTAACTTGGTCACTCATAAGGGACTCTAAAGCATAAATGTGTATTACTTGATGATAGCAACCTATGGAGGTAATGGAATGGACGTATATGGTCAAGGAGTAAAAAAGGATAATGTAATAATGCCTAACTGTGAAAGAAGTGTTTATTGATGTGTCTTGTAAATGGGAGACAGTGGTGTCAAACTTCTAAGGTATTTAGATTTGATGGGATATATTTAAATGAGTGAAATAATTTAATTATAAAATGTTTGTATTTAAAAGATATGATAAAAGTTCTAGATGTCAATTTAAAAATGACCAAGGTGGCATAGAGTTTTGCAAAATTCTTTTGGCTGATATGGGAACAAAAATGCATGGAGACCACTGATATTGAATTCCACATACTTCCCTGAACCTGCCATGACCGTCCCTTGAGTCTGCGTGTCACTCTGTACTTGGTCTGTGCAAATTTCTCTCCAAAACTCATGCACACAGTGATTTCCTACTCATTCACTAAGATTCAAATCAAACACCATTTCTCCAGGAAGTCTACTCCAAGATTTTCTTGTTTTAAAGCAGAACCACATTGATACATATATCATAACATCACACTTTAAACATTTACTTACATGTATTATTGGTATTAGACTGCGAGAACCCTGAGGACACTGTCCAATAGTTCTATGTAATCTCTCTCTCTTTTTTTTTTTTTCCAGAGGAGGAGTTGGGATTATTCTCCTTATTTGAGTGCTTTAATGAGGACCAAATGAGTTAATATTTTAAAGCACGTGGAAAGTGACTGGAAAGATGTGTTTACCAAATGAATAAATAAATAAATGCACATGTACAACCATCACAACCAATAGCTTCAAAGTAAAGGAAGCATTGCTATAACAATAGGTAAATGGTAATTTCTATTAGAATTATTTTTTTTAATTTTTATTTATTTATTTATTGCAGTAATTTTGGATTATAACATTATATAAGTTTCAGGTGTACATCACAATATATTTTGAATTCCGTGTAGATTACATCATGTTCACCACCCAAAGACTAATCACAAACCATCATCACACACATGTGCCTAGTCACCCCATTCTCCCTTCTCCATCCTCACTTGCTCTATGGTAACCACCAATCCAATCTCTGTTGCTATGTTTGTTTGCCATTGTTTTTATCTTCTGCTTATGAGTGAGATCATATGATATTTGACTTTCTCCCTCTGACTTATTTCACTTAACATAATACCCTCAAGGTCCATCCATGTTGACACAAATGGCCAGATTTCATCATTTTTTTACAGCACAGTAGTATTCTATTATGTACATAGACCACATCTTCTTTATCCATTCGTCCCTTAATAGGCACCTAGATGGCTTCTAAGTTTTAGCTATTGTGAATAATGCTGTGAGGAAAATAGGGGTGCACGTATATTCACACATTTGTGTTTCCATGTTCTCTGGATAAATACTCAGCAGTGGAATAGCTGGATCATATGGTAGTTCTATTCTTAATTTTTTGAGTAATCTCCATACTGTTTTCCATAGTGGCTGCACCAGTTTGCACTTGCACCAGCAGTGTACGAGGGTCCCCTTCTCTCCACATCCTCTCCAACACTTGTTATTTCCTGTCTTATTAACTATAGCCATTCTGATAGGAGTGAGGTGATATCTCATTATAGTTTTGATTTGCATTTCCCTGATAGTTAATGATGTGGAACAGCTTTTCATGTGCCTGTTGGTCATCTGTATATCTTCTTTGAAGAAATATCTGTCCAGATCTTTTGCCCATTTCTTAATTGGTTTGTTAGTTTTTTTGTTGTTGAGATGTATGAGTTCTTTGTACATTTTGGATATTAACCCCTTATCAGATATATGGTTTGCAAACATCTTCTCCCAATTGTTAGGTTGTCCTTTTGCTTTGTTGATCTGCAGAAGCTTTTTAGTTTGATCTAGTCACATTTGTTTATGTTTTCTATTGTTTCCCTTGCCTGGTCAGACATGGTATTTGAAAAATGTTGCTGAGACTGATTTCGAAGAACATACTGCCTATGTTTTCTTCTAGAGTTTAAAGGTTTCAAATCTTACATTCAAGTCTTTAATCCATTTTGAGTTGATTTTTGTGTATGGTATAAGATATTGGTCTACTTTCATTCTTGTGCGTGTGGCTGTCCAGTTTTCCCAACACCATTTATTGAAGAAAACTTTCTTTTCTCCATTTTATGTTCTTGGCTCCCTTGTTGAAAATTCATTGTCCATAGATGTGTGGGTTTATTTCTGGGCTCTTGATTATGTTCCATTTATCTGTGTGTCTGTTTTTGTGCCAGTACCATGCTGTTTTGGTTACTGTAGTTTTGTAGTGTATTATGAAATCAGGGAGTGTAATACCTCCAGCTTCATTCTTTTTTCTCAGGATTCCTTCAGCTATTCTGTGGTTTCTGTTGTTCCATATACATTTTAGGATTCTTTGTTCTATTTCTGTGAAAAATGTCTTTGGAACTTTGATAGGGATTGCTTTGAATCTGGAAATTGCTTTAGGAAGTATGGACATTTTAATTATGTTAATTCTTCCAATCCGAGTACATGGAATATCTTTACGTTTCTTTGTGTCTTCCTCAGTTTCTCTCAACAATGTTTTATAGTTTTCAATGTATAGATCTTTCACCTCTTTGATTAAATTTATTCCTAGTTATTTTATTCTTTTTGTTGGAATTGTAAATGGGATTGTATTCTTAATTTCTCTTTCTGTTACTTTGTTGTTAGTTTATAGAAACACAGCAGATTTTTGTATGTTGATATGGCTTCCTGCAACTTGACCATATCCATTTATTCTTTCTGAAAGTTTTTTGGTGGATTCTTCAGGGTTTTCTATATATAAAATCATATCATCTGCAAATAGTGACAGTTTCACTTCTTCGTTTCCAAGTTGGATCTCTTTTATTTCTTTTCTTGCTTGATTGCTCTGGCTAAGACTTCCAAAACTATGTTAAATCAGAGTGGTGACAATGGGCATCCTTATTTGGTTCCTATTCTTAGAGGGATAGCTTTCAGTTTTTCTTCATTGAGAATCATGTTAACTGTGGGTTTGTCATATATGGCCTTTATTATGTTTAGGTACTTTCCTTCTATTCCCACTTTATTCAGAGTTTTTATCGTAAATGGATGCTGTATCTTATCAAATGCTTTCTCTGCATCTGTTGAGATGATCATGTGATTTTTATTTTTCATTTTGTTAATGTGGTTTATCACATTTATTGAGTTGCAGATGTTGAAGCATCCCTGCATCTCTGGAATAAATCTCACTTGATCATGGTGTATGATCTTTTTAATGTATTGTTGTATTTGATTTCATAGTATTTTGTTGATAATTTTTGCATTGCTGTTCATCAGTGTTATTGGCCTGTAATTTTACTTTTCTGTGTTGTCCTTGTCTTGTTTTGGGATCAGGGTAATTTTGGTTTCATAGATTTAGGAAGCTTCCCCTCCTCTTCAATTTTTTGGACGAGTTTGAGCAAGATAGGTATCAAGTCTTCTTTGAATGATTGGTAGAATTCACCAGGGAAGTCGTCTAGTCCCAGACTTTTATTTTTTGGGAGGTTTTTGATTACTGTTTAAATTTCTTGACTGGTGATTGGTCTCTTCAAATTCTTTATTTCTTCTTGATGCAGTTTTGGAAGGTTGTATGAGTCTAAGAATTTATCCATTTCTTCTAGATTATCCAATTTGTTGGTACATAGCTTTTCATAGTATTCTCTTATAATCTTTTGTTTTTCTGTGTCCATTGTAATTTCTCCTCTTTTATTTCTAATTTTATTTATTTGAGACTTCCCTCTCTTTTTCTTGGTGAGTCTAGCTAAAAGTTTGTTAATCTTGTTTATCTTTTCAAAGAACCAGCTCTTAGTTTCATTGATTTTTTTTCTATTATTTTTAGTCCCTATTTCATTTATTTCTGTTCTGATTTTTATAATTTCCTTCCTTCTACTGACTTTTGGCTTTGTTTGTTCTTCTTTTTCCATTTCCTTTAGATGCACTGTTAGATTGTTTATTTGAGATTTTTCTTGTTTGCTAAAGTAGGCCTAAAATGCTATAAACTTCCCTCTTAGAACCGCTTTTTCTGTATCCCATAGATTTTGGCATGTCTCCTTTTCATTTCATTTGTCTCCAGGTATTTTTTTATTTTTCCTCTGATTTCTTCATTGACCCAGTTCTTGTTCAAGAGCATTTTGTTTAATCTCCATGTATTTGTGGCTCTCCTGATTTTCTTCCTGTAGTTGATTTCTAGTCTGATACCATGGTGATCAGAAAAGATGCTTGGTATTATTTCAGTCTTCTTAAATTTACTGAGACTTGTTTTATGGCCTAATATGTGATTAATCCTGGAGAACGTTTCATGTGCATTTGAAAAGAATGTGTATTCTGTGGTTTTTGGATGGAATGTTTTGTATATATGTATTAAGTCTATCTGGTCAAATGTGTCATTTAAGGCCAATGTTTCCTTATTGATCTTCTGTTTGGATCTATCCATTGGTGTAAGTGGAGTGTTAAATTCCCCTACAATTATTGTGTTACTCTCTCTTCCTCCTTTTATCTCTCTTAATAATTGCTTTATATATTTAGGCACTCCTATGTTGGCTGCATAGATATTTACAAGTGTTATATACTCTTGTTGGATTGTTCCCTTTCTCATTATGTAGTGCCCTTCTTTGTCTCTTATTAAAGTTTTTGTTTTAAAGTCTATTTTGTCTGATATAAATATTGCTACTCCAGCTTTGTTTTCCTTGTCATTTACATGGAGTATCTTTTTCCATCCTTTCACTTTCAGTTTGTGAGTGTCTTTGGGTCTGAAGCATGTCTCTTGTATGCAGCATATTGTATGAGTCCTTTTTTGTATGCAATCAACTACCCTGTGCTTTTTGATTGGAGCATTAAGTCTATTGAAATTAGAGGTAGCTATCGATAAGTATTTGCTTCTTGCCATTTTGTTTCTTTTTTTCTGGGTGTTTTAGTAGTTCTTCTCTGTTCCTTTCTTCTTCTCTTGATCTATTAACTTGAGGTTTGATGGTTTTCTTCAGTATTATGTTTGGGTTCCTTTCTCTTATTTTTTTGTCTTTATTATAGACTACTGATTTGTGGTTACTATGAAGTTCATATATAATAACCTACATATATAGCAATCCATATTAAGTTGATAGTTTCTTTAGTTTGTTCTCTTGCAAAAAGCTCCACTCTTTTACTCCCCTCCTCCCACATTTTATGTTTTTGATATCATATTTAACCTCTTTTTTTGTGCATGTGTGTCTGTTACTCTCTCATCATGGAAATAGGTAATTTTAGTACTTTTTGTTTTTTGATCTTCATGTTCTCCTCATAGGTGGTTGATCTGATACCTTTACTGTATTTTTGCCTTTACCAGTAATTTTATTGCTTTAAAAAACATTTTATTATTCCTATTGGTGGTCTCCTCTTTTCCACTTAAATAAGTCCTTTTAGCATTTCTTGTAAGGCTGGTTTCCTGGTGATAAACTCCTTTAGTTTTTGCTTGCCTGGGAAACTCTTTATCTCTCCTTCTAATCTGAATGATAACCTTACCCCGTAGGTTATTCTTGGCTGTAGGCTTTTTGCTTTCAGCACTTTAAATATATCATGACACTCCCTTCTAGTCTGTAAGTTTTCTGCTGAGAAGTCAGCCGATAGCCTTGTGGGGTTTCCTTTCTGTGTAACTTGTTGCCTTTTTCTTGCAGATTTTAGAATTCTCTCTTTATCTTTAATTTTCTTGACATTTTAATTATAATGTGTCTTGGTATGGCCTCATTGGGTTTATCTCGTTTCGTGCTCTCTATGTTTCCTGTACTTGGATGTGTATTTCCTTCCTTAGGTTAGGAAAGTTTTCAGCTCAAAATTTACTTTTTATTATTGATGATTTCTATACATATCTTTCAGCTTCACAAGTTGTATTAGTGATGTATTGTGAATATATAGGATTTTTCTTGGTGTCTAATTTTGGAAGACATTTACTATTTTTTCATATATGAGTTGTAGTATTTTTGTTTTTTTCTTGTATTCTTGAGCAGTCTAAAGCACATTTGAGTTGATTCTATTCATTATTAATCAATTTCTTTCTGATATCCTGACTTTGTGGTATATTTTATTTTTAATGTCAATGTCAATATTTTATGCCAAATCAGCCTGAATTTCAATTATTAATGCACATCATGAATCACTAGTTTCATAAATTATCTATTAACCAAAGTGATTATTCATTATTTCGATTCAAAAGTTACATATTTTTAAATAAATTTCTGCTTTTACTAAAATCTGAAAATATTAGAATTCGCTTCTGAATAGAAAAATTTCTTGTATTTTGTCATTTATATTTATCCACATTTGTTTTATATTTTCATCAATTTTCTGAAATTTCTCTCATTTTTTTAAATATACAAGTTTAAAGTTAGTAAAAGAAGATATACTTCCTCTACTTCCAAGTTAGGAGATTTCAATTTTCCCTCACTTATTTTTATTGACATACAAAGACATTTTTCAAAGTTGCTATAAAAATTGCATAATTCCAACTCAGCTCTCTCTCAGCCAGATGCCAAACAAGCCCTTCTGTTTCTCCATTTCACCAGGCACAATGAGAATTGTGATGGAATGTAAGTCAGAGGGCAGGGCAAGGCCTTGAATGGCTATACTTCCTTAGTTTCATGGTACATCTACTGCTGACAAATGTGTCCTTTTATTTGTATTATCCCCTAAGAGTAGATCATGAACTATTAGCAGATGAATTTAAGAAGATCTTGTTAAAAATGTATATATATATGAATTTGCCATACAAACAGTATATGTTTGCAACTAGCCAACTTCTTACTGGATTAGGATTGCTAGGACAGTAAAACAACAAGGAACTTCTACAAGATGCACCTTGCTTAAATTAAGAATTATTGTGTTTCCACCTTGTCACCCAACCATACTCTCTCATAAATTAGCAGTGTTTAAACACACATCTGCTGTTCTAAGGGGAAATACTTTCCAGAATTAAATGGAGGTGTCCGTTTATATGGAGTGTAGATTTTCACTGAACAAAGTCCTAGAAGGCATATTGACAAAAGTTGTGCTTTTTCCTCTTTCTAACTCCATATTCAGTAAAGTTATTGATGAAACCATATTGACCTTATGTATCAAGTCAATTTACACTACTATGTTGTCGTGCATTCCATAAGGGGATCAATCTGAATAAAAATCTGGGACAAGAGATCTAAGAGATGAAGTAGGTAGTATTTGGTAAAATGACTTAGAGTCAAACAAAATTATTGTCCTGACCTACAATTCAGGGGTTCTGCCTTTTGAACAGATGATTTCAGCAGTTGTGAAGGATGGTGGTTATGATCCACATTCTTTTACTTGGAGTTGAAGGTTCAGTCAATGTCTGGCTGGAGTTGGATGTTCGGTCAATGTCCATGAAAAAGAAAGTATCTCGCCTGCATGAAATTAAATAACTTGAATTACACTGTTATCTAATCCACAAAAAAATTGAAAAAATACTTAATGTAATTGCTGTTTTTGGATTCAAAGAAAGAAAACGTCAACATCGAAGTGTTTTGAGGGATTTTTTCATACTTAAAAATATTTTCCTTGTAAACGTTAATTAGAAATTGAGACAACTGAAAGTCTTAAAGTTCATGTGAAAATTTAAGGTATTTGTCAGAAAACCAACAAAATTTATAGATGAGTCTAATAAAGTAATAATTTGTTATACATTATGTAGTTAGAAAAAAATTAAGGAACAAGTATCCTGTCTTTGAGGGCCTTACATCTAGTTGAGAAAGAAAATATGTTCTTATGGTAACATCATAAAATGTTTGTAACACAAAGTAATATAGAGACCCAATAAGCACTCCAAGTTTAATTACTGTTAGACATTTTTAATAATGTCAGGCATCGAGCATTAGACTACTATGTGTAATGCTACTGTCATTATTTATGAAAATGGCATATTTATTAATAAATGTTTCTATAATTTGTGCTAATGAAATCTGCTGTTACAATAGTTTTCGTATATTCATGAATGAACTATGGGCAAAAGATGTTCTCAAACCTGTGATTTCCAACTTAAAATTGTATAACTGAAGCAAACAGCAGTCAGAAATATAATATTGTATATTAATTGTTATTCTAAAATTCAAATTTAACTGGGTATTTTGTAATTTTATTTGCTGATAGAAACTCTATTTAGTTTCTATTAAATGAATTAACAAATATATATTTTTTTTATAAAACATATTCAGTGTCCCTATCTTTTCCAGTTAATGATATGGAGATATTTTCATATCTATTGATATCATTTTGCTTCATTATTAGTCTATTCAACAGCATGCTATAGCACTTACATAATTCTGTTTATTTAAAGGTCTCTCAACTAAAAGCCACTTAGATTTTGCAGATATTATAGTATCACACAGTAAGAAAAATTGAAAAGTATATTCTTGCATATGTTTCTTTGGCTATATGGCAAATATCTCTCCAAAGTAAGTAATAGAAGTTTAAAGTCAAAATTCAAACCTTTTTCATTTTAATAAACACTGACTGAACCACACACAATGTTTAGCCAATATATGTTAACAACAACAGATTCAATTAATTTTCTTTTTGGACTTTGATGGTAGAAAACAATAATTTATTTTAATTTGCATTCTTCTGATCAATGATTTGATTATCTTTTCAGATTTTTATTAGTCATTTCTGTTTTATCAAACTGTGTTTCTATTACTCTTTTTTCTTTATTGGTCATTTTTAGTATGTTAGATAATAATACTTGTAAACATAGCAAATATTTCCCTCCAGTCTGCCTCTTGCTGTGTGACTTTGTGGTAGCTTTTGCTTCATAGGCGTTTAAATATTAATGTGATCAAGTTTAGCAGTACTTAGATTTATGGATTTTGAGTGCTATTTTGAGAAAGAAGGTGCCTGTGGTAGGCTGAATAATGATGCCTAAAGATCTCCATAACTAACTCCCCAAAGCTGTGAATATGTTACCTTAAATGGTAAACGGGATTTTACAGCTATGATTAAGTTAAGGATCTTGAGATGTGAAGATTATCCTGGATTATCTGGGTGGATCTGGTGCAATTACAGGGTCTTTGTAAGAGAGAAGGCATTATGAAACATTGCAGAGGGGGCCGGTGCCATGGTTGAGCGATTAAGTTTGCTCGGTGCTCTCCTTGGTGGCCCAGGGTTTTTCGCAGGTTAGGATGTTGGGTGCGGACATGGCACCGCTCATCAGGCCATGAGGCATCCCACATGCCACAACTAGAAGGACCCACAACTAAAAATATATAACTACGTACTGGGGAGCTTTGGGGAGAAAAACGAAAAAGAAAATCTTTAAAAAGAAAGAAAAAAAGAAACTGCAGAGAGATTTGAATATGCTACACTGCTGGCTTTGAAGACGGAGGAAGGTGCCAGAAGACAAGGAAAGCAGCTCTAGAAGCTGGAGAAAGGCAAGGAAAGGCTCTTTCCTAGAGCTTCTGGAAGGAGAGCAGACCTGCAGGCACCTTGATTTCAGAACAATGAACCCGTTTTGGACTTTGACCTCCAGAACAGAAAGAGAATAAATTCGTGTTGTTTTCAGCCACCAAATTTGTGGTAACTTGTTACAGCAGTAACAGAAAACTTACACAACACCTGTTCCATTTAAAAACTTCCGTATTTTTTTAATCAATTTAAACTAGCTGTTCGTTTTGTAACTAGTATTTTTTGTAGCCTACTTTTTCACAAATTAATAACCATTGCTCCATTATTAATTGTTGAAAATGCTTTTCCTTCTCTAAATTTACTTTGCACTGTTTAATTAACATATAATCATCAAGTTGTTTCCAAATTCTCTCTGCTATGCCCTGAGTCTATTTACATATCATTGTGATAATAGGACACTTTGTAAATGTTTATAGCTTTATATACTGTTTGTTATTTGGTAAGGCAAAAATCCCCTTACTGTTTTTTTGTGACAAATGCTCTTAGATAGTTTTATATACTTATGCTGGGGAAAAAAATCTTTTGCTCCAATTATTTAAAATTCTCTATTAGAATACTAATCATGAGGATTTTTTAACTCCTCTTTCAAAGAGAGGGCATTTGTTCTTTTAAATTTTGGAATGGCCCTCAATATTTCAAATTCTTCCTCTTCTTGTTCTCTGTTTTTGGAACTCCTATGACTAATCACTAGAGCCCTAGGTGTAACTGCCAATCCTCTGAATTTTAACTTATCTTTTAATTTCTTAAATTTTTATATTATGTTCTTAAAGGTTTATGAAATCAATTTTTCATTTTAAAATTTGGATTTTTCAAAACATATATTTATGGCAAAGTCAGATCAAGCTAGGCTTGTAGCTTCTGGGGTGAGACCTGAGGCACCTGGGAGCACAGCGGCTGGCCCTCAGGCCTCCTTTGGGAAAAATCAGCCTCATGGGTAAGTCTCTTTCTTGGTTTCCCTCTTTCAGATGTACCTAAGTTTCTGGAACAAAGAGAATTCCCTTACTTGACTTGCATTGCTATATACAAACTTTTATATTTGTAGCACACACTTAATATTAGTATATCTTTTTCTTTCTTTCTAGAAACTATTTGTTTGAATATGAATTCCAGCTGTTCCCAATCTGCAATTTTTAAACTGGAATTAATATTTCATAAACTAAAATGCCCATGAAATTTTGGGATTATTCTTACTTAGACATGTTGTGGGATGTAGTATTTTTAAATTTTCTGCTTCATTATTAAATGACATTTTTGTTTTTGTAATGTGTGATTCTTGTTTAATTTCGAAGCCACATTAAACTAACTTTACAAAATGAATGACTGAGCTAAATAATTCATGTGGATTCAGTGATTTTAGGATTTGAACTTGTATTGCCTTTCCATTTTCTTTTAGGTTTATTTTCCATTCTGTCTCTATTTTGTTTGACCTCATTATTGTAAATTATAACTTAGTAGAAATTAATCCATATAATATACAATCAGAAATGTATTGGAGTACAAGTATAAAAATATGTTTTTATCTTTTCAAAGAACCAACTTAAGTTTTAATTAATGACACTACAATTTTGGTTGGTAGTAGATTCCTTAATTTCTCATCATATCTTTGCAAATTTATTTCCACTTTTTAGTTTGTTTTATTTTGTTGGTCTTTTTATAGATTCCTGATATTAAAATTTTGTCCATTTATTCTTTCTCTAAGATATCTACTTAAAGCTACAACATTTCACTTGTGAACTACTTAGGCCATAACTCACAAGGTACTTTTTTTCCCTCCCTCATTTGTCTGTTTATCATTTTCATGAAAATGATCACACACAAAAGTAAAAAAAATAGTAAATTAAACCCCATAAATGCATGACACAAAAGTTCAAAAATTATTTTCATTTTGTCTCATTTGCTTCACTTGTCCTTTTTTTCTCTAAAGAATTTTAAGCAAATTCCCATGGATCAAGAATTTTCACCCATATATACTTCAAAATTTGTCTTTCAGTTCAGAGATATTTTCACTATATAAGCGCGATGCTGTTCTGTTATCACATTTCCTTCATTTTCTCCAAACTGTCATTTAGAGTTGATTTATTTTAGTAAGTGTTTAAACCAGATCCATGCACTGCCTTTAGCTGCTAGAAGTCTTAAGTCTAGTGCTTTTATTTTCTTAATGTAAAAACCTGTTAAATTTCCCTTTAGTACTTGCCACATTCTGTCTGTTTCTGCTTGTTCGCTGATTAAGTCATTGAACTTGCTTCTCTATTCTCTGTATTTGTTAAACATGAAGATAGTTCTAGAGATTTGATTAACAAATTTGACATGGATACTTTAAAGATACTCCTCTGAGATTCATATTGCTCCACATCAGAAACAAAATATCTCTTGCCTATTTTTAGAGAAGCTAAGATTCCAACAGTGGTTCAAGATATGTCAGCCTTCCCTTTCCATTTTATGGAAATGCTCCATGAAGCGTTCACTCAAAAATTTCATTCATTATTGGTTGTTTTCTGAAACAATTATTTCCTGAGGAATTACCAAATGTTGATTTTCAAATTTTATCACTTTCTTCACATTTTGGCTTCCATGATATAGATATCTGATCTTAAGTTCCTTTGAGTCTAGTTTTTACTTCTGAAAAAAAGTGTATTTTTTTCCAATTCTTTCTGATATCTGTCAACTCTCATTTCGTTGTCCTTCTGCTGTCTAGCTACAAAAGATCAGAATTTATTTATATTCTGATTAGTGTTCTTCCAAAGCTTGGACAGTTACCTGAATTTCTCATACAGCACTTAAATCATCAGATTACTATCTTCATTTGCTTTGTGGTCACGTTCTTCTCATGTCTACTCATTTTCTATTGTAATTTTATTAGGTATGTTTTATATTTTTTCTTCTGTAAAATTTTTGGTTTTGATTTTCATTAATTGTTTCCCATGTCTAAATGAGATGTGTCCTAAACTATGTGGAAAAGGTTCATTCCAAGTATTTTATATATTTTACTTTCTTATGTATATTTCTACATCCATTTTTTTCTATGTTTTTTGTGTTCATCATTTGTAAATCAAACACTATTATAAATTTTTTTAACTGTTCACAAGTATATTTGGATAGTTCATTGTTATTATTTTCTATTTATATTCATTAATACTTTGAGGTCGTTGGGTATGACCTAACTAATTGATCTTATCTGGAATTTCTTGAGATATTCTCTGTAGCCTAAAGATATTATCTAGTATTTCTTTTTCAGGATATGATCGTAGGTCTCATACTTAAAAGCTTTCTACAGAGTTCTATTGTATGCCATTTTATTGTCTTGCACATATTTACCAGTGGCAATTCTGCTGACAGCTATTCTCATTCATTTGAAGATGACCGTTCTTACTCTTCCTAAACTTTTTGGATTTTCATTTTGTTTTTGGTGTTCTGAACATCATGGTTCAGCTTCCTCTCTATTCCTCTGTTGACAAAGGGGAGCGTGGAGAAGCTTGCTAAATCCTTTTTCATCCATAAAAGGAGGCATCAGATTCCAGTCCTTGATTTCACATTTTCTCTTATCTCTAGCCTGAGTCTCTATGATGCCCAGTCTTGGGGATGAAAGAAAGACAATACCAAGGACTCTTCTCAAGGACATTCGTCTATCTCACTATTTTGCTTCTACTCCACTTTTTTGTATAAATAAAAGAGTTTTTATCATCCTGGAGTAAATAATACAGATTCATTGTTTGGGGCATATATCTTTCTAAGAAATCTACTTAAAGCTACAATATTTCAGATCTTTGCCTTTGAAACTTAGAGCTCTCCTTTCTTTGTGTCATGTCTTATCAGTTTCTTTATTTTTCTCAAAATCTTCAGTAGAAAACAGATAACTCTACAAATAAAGTTAAGGACTGATCATTTCTAATGCTTGTTTAGCAGTGAGGGCTTTGTTAACAGTGTCCTAAACAATATGTGTCCAATATGTTTGGATATATTAAAGTATACTGTATCAGTCTAATGATGAGAGTGCTTCCTTTGAACTTTCTATTTCCCAACTGGCTATACAGTCTAATATCCTATATATTAAGCCTGGTAAAGTGTTACATCTTTATTAACCCAATTATATTGCAGTCTCAGGAACTTAAACTTGCAATTCAATGAGTTTGTAAATCTCCATTTGTGCCTGGAATCAAGATAATGTAAATTGCAGTGCTGTGTTCATCTGCTGAGAAGTAGAGAAAGCCAGTCTACAGAGGGAAGAATGAAGCAGACATACAAAGTGGTGCAGAGATAAGAGGTCATGTGGCTCCAGGGGGAGAGAAAGAGAGAGACTGATGATGTGGAAGCTTTGATCCTTGATAGATTTCCACGTCTCGATTCTCAGCCTCAGGAGGTCTGAATGTACTGCCTGCCCTTGTGTCCCATGTAATACTGCTGTATCCTCTACTTGCATCCCTTTTAATAAATTCCTTTCTTTTATTCTATTTCTTGGCTTAAGGCATTTTAAATTCAGTTCTCTAATGAGCCGAGATTAACCTTGACTTGCATGAATATTATTTGGAGCTTACATTGTAGAGTGATTAATTTAAGACATTGTGTATATAACACACTAAACAGGTACAGGAAACAATGATAACTTAGGAAAAATAGCAGATTTTAGTTGTATCTTTCAGGGCCTTACTATATCAACTTTAACTTTAGTTCAACCTGTTTAATTGTATTTCTAATTACTACTGAGTCTAATTGATTAGACTTTCAACAGTTCCTAAAGTCATTCACTACTGATGACATGGTCTCATAACTAATAATAATAAGAAAACCCTGAGGAGTGAGGTGAATTTTCTGAATCAAATAAATGTTATGGTGGCAGTTTTATATTGCCAGTACGTGTGCTAATATTTTAATCACTTTTGATATCAAAATAAATTGAAATGGAAACACTATCTCTAAGGGCATAAAGATGCATTTCATTTTCTTTAAAGATATACAATTCCATATTTTATACTAAACAAAGCACTAATCACATGTTAGAAAAATAAACCTCTGAATATTTATTACAATTGTAATATAAATCTGATTAAGGAACACAAGTGATATTAGAGGATTTTAAAAAATGAACCCATTTTTTATACATTGACACATCAATTTGCATCATATATATGAATATACAGTACTTCGTTATTAATTCGTTCATATTAATAAAGATATCAAACATTGTTGAGATGCAGTATCTCTGAATTATTCAGGCAAAGCACAGATATTATGGTCTGTCATAGTTTCTAATTGTGTTTCTGTTACCAGATACAAACATATGCTCTTTACTTGCCACACAAGAGGGACCTAATAAAAACTGGAACACTAGGCTTATGGCAAGGAAAGTGTTTTTATTTCAGATGATGTTACCCAGGAGACGAGAGTGAGCCCTCAAATTTGTCTTGTCTCCATGAGAGATGGGAGGCCAGGAGTTTTAAAGGTTGAAAGGAATGCAGCTGCTTGTAGGGAGGGGAGCCTGTGGCTTTGCTGGTTGGTGCTTTCCCACCAGCCTACATTTGGCTTTGTGAGGCTGCTTGCAGGGAGGAAGGTGGTGAGATAAGGGCATCTGCAGGTGGGTATTTGTGGTTGTCTGCCTCTGTGGTGAATGGTGGATTCTGGTGCTAGGAAGCTGAGGACTGGGCTCTAGGAAGCTTCTGCTTCTTGATATTCTCTAGATATCAGTTTCCCTGTAATAAAACTTCAAAGGACCGATAACTAGCCAAAATGTTAGCATGAGGCCACCTGGGCTTTTGTAACTTCCATTTGCCTTGTAAAGTCCAGGGATACAAAGGTTTAAAAAACTGATATTTCCATGTGAATGTAACTTAGAGAAGTAGGAGAAGAGGATGAGTGCTTTGGTTTTAGCCCCGTATATGTCGGGTTTAATGTAGGGGAACGGATATCAGGGCCAGTATCAGTTCCACTGCTTACTAGTTCATGGTTCTGGGCAAGTTACTTAAATCCTCAAAGTCTCAGTTTTTACAGTAAGTTCTTGGAGTTATGATGTTAGTTTTATAATATAATGTTTTTAAAACATGTAGCACAATGCCTGGCATATAGAATACAATTAGTAATTGAATATTAATATTATTAAAGCAAGAGAAAAATAAGTGCATAAATTAGTTTATACATAAAGGAATAATGATCATTGCTTCTTCAGGTATGAGGTTTCATGTGTGATTTCTCAGGTGTCCTCTTCCACCAGTGCAAGTTTACTTCACACTTGGAGAAGCCACAATGCCTCAGGGAAGACCTCTTTCGGATCTTCTCCCTGAGCCCCATCTTTTGGCTTACTTCCCTCGATCACCTGGTGAAGATCATAGGAAAATATTGCCTGGTTCTTACAGCTTACTTTCTGGCTGGAGAACCTTGGGATTCTGTCATGCCTGCATTAAAAGTTCAACCATGTGTTCTCTGGTTTCTTACTACACTCAGCTGATTGTTTCTCTCATTGTCCCACCAGGGTTAAGAGAAGTCATTAGTCCCTTCTCTCATATGGGTCTTCTCACTTCCAACACTTAATTCTTTTAAGCTTCTTTTTTATTATCAGCTCTCCGAGAAAAAAACAATGCTTTCATAGCTTGTCAAATGTGGTTTGGTTTATAGGATGGGAGTGATGGTCTCTTGCGACTGTCTATAGCCTATTCTTTCTGAAATTTCCTAATTAATTAAAGGTAATTTTGGTGAAAATAATCAGCCCATGGACTTCAAGTTATAATGACTTCTGTGTATAATATTATCCCAGAGGAGCATAGATGTTGATTAGAGAATTTGGGTTCAAGTTTTGGGTCTGATTTTCACTAACTGTATCAGATTAAGTGCCTCTTTTGTGCACTTATCAAGGACATGTGCCCTGTAAATATTCCGTTGCCTTGCAAACACCAAAAAAGGGAAATATTTTGATAGAAGAATGAAGTGTTAGGCAAAGTATTATACTCCCTGAACCCCAACTTCTTTACCAATGAAGCAGGGATAAGAAGTTTAACTTTAGGGCTGGCCTGTAGCTGAGTGGTTAAAGTTCTGCATGCTCTGCTACCATGGCCCAGGCTCCTGGGTTTGGATGACATGCTCCACACATCAGCCATGCTGTGGAGACATCCCACATACAAAGTAGAGGAAAATTGGCACCCACGTTAGCTCAGGGAAAATCTTCCTCAAGCAAAAAAAAAAAAACCAAATGATTTTAACTTTATAAAATTAAAGTGGATTAAGAAATAGCAATAATTAGTGTTACAACCTTTGCATATTAAGTAAGACTGTGGGTTTTTTTTTTCTCTACAGCTGTGAGAGGTTTGGGAAGATATTTTGGAACTAAGGATTGTTAAAAAAGACTTTAATGATTGAGAATACTGGTGTCTAGGAAAATAGTCTTATTGGTGACAGAATGAGTAGCTCCTTTTTGTCAGTAATTTTAGGCAGGATAAATAGACCGTTTCAGCACTTTGAAACTAGAAAACAGATGGTTTAGTAAGACCTGCCAGATGGAGGAGATGTGACAGATCAGAGGGTACAAGATTGCCTGCCTACACCACCAAGTATATCCTTCCTCTCTTCCTCCTCAGTCAAGCCGTAACTATTTGTTTGTTTATTTTTGTTTTCCAGGAATCCACCTTACTCCATGTGGTCACAGTCCTCCAGGGAAGTATAACTTAGTCCACGAAATAAAATCCTTTTAGTCTAAACTGAGTATGCTGGTCCCATTATTCTTCTCACGGGTTGGTTTAGAAATGGAATTATGACATAATTCTCATCCGTAATATAGGAAGAACACAACTGTCAAATTCTAGAAAGCTTTTCCTCACTAATAAGGAGAGACAAACACTTTGGAAGAGTGTTCTCCTCCCCTACCCCCATGTCATTGGCCTGAAACCACGGTAACCATCTTTAGAACATGACGGCAGCAAAGAAACTGAGACTTTAGTGCTTGGAACGGACTTCCCGCTGTGTTAGAGAAAATACTTTCCTTACCTTTAAAATTCAGTTGAGACAGGTTTGTATTATGTGCACCTGAAAGCATCCAATGAGTATGAAGGCGAGCGCAGTATGTGAGCCATGAAGTCCCATCGACTGTGTGGCAATTGGTTAGTGAGTTCAACAGGATAATTTAAAACAGAAAATGTGAAAATTGATGCCATTGCTCTATGAACAATGAGATTCTTTATTAGGAAACCACATTGTCGAAAGTAAAATTATTTAGAGCATTTCCTTCTGAATTGGATATAATTCATTGGAGGTATTAGAGATCAGTGTTCATACTTATTTTGGTAAATCCAGCACATAGCACAAAGTATTCAATAAGTATTTGATGAATAATAATAAAAGATTAATCACTTTGAAAAAATATATATATATTTTTGTGAGGAAGATTGTCCCTGAGCTAACATCTATGCCAATCTTCCTCTATTGTATGTGTGGGATGCGGCCACAGCATGTCTTAATGAGAGGTGTGTAGGTCCATGCCCAGGATCCAAACCTGCAAACCCCAGGCTGCTGAAGCAGAGCACTCAAATTTAACCACTACACCACAGGGCTGGCCCTTGAAAAAATATTTTATATCTGCTATACAGAGAACTAGAAAAGGTACAGTTTATAACTGATGGCAGAATAAGCCATAATTACAGAAACACATTGCTGAATTAATTGCTGAGTTGAAATAGGATATTATAAGACCCATAAAGTGATGGAATATAATAACAAATGGATTAATGGTATTGTATGTATGAAGAGAAGATGAGTCTGGAAGAATGTAAATTATTTGTCACCTTTCATTAAGTCTCATTTAACATCTTAAGTGACAGATTAATACATTATAAATTATAGGTCTTAAGTGAAAATTTGATTTCACTAAAGGTTATATATTTTACATAAAAATGAAATAACTAAAAACTGATCTGATTCTCAAAGGTAAAGCCTGAAATTACTGGGACTACTCATTGGAAAATTCCAAATTTTCTTTTTCTCTTATCTTGTCCTCCTTTGCTTTCCCTCTCCTTTTTTTTTAACCAGTTATTCTGTCACTACTCAGGGCTCTCTGTTTTATAATCATTTCTGACATGACCTCCTAAGGCAATATTCAGTGTTTTAGACTAATCTCTCTAGTCTACTCTACAAATTATACTTGTTCCCAGCAACCTAGTTTTGTTGGAAAGTGTTCATTAGCTATTTCACCTTGGAGTGAAGTTGAAAAATATATTACCTTAAGGCAGAATGTAGGACATTCTTTGGAGATATTTAGGAGCTCCTCAAATTGTACAATCAATGGACCTATGGTATGTTTGATATAAGCCAGTAGAAGAAATGGAGAATCCTGATCTAGTCATTCAGGTCAGGAGAATCAACTCCAGAGATCGACTGGATAACAGAACTCCCAAACTAATAGTCCTCAAGCCACTGATGTAGCTAGATGACTGTTTCATTTTTCTGTGAGACTTGATCTGAGAAAATTAATTGTAAATATATGGAGATATATAAAAATAATAATGGGGAAATAAACTTTCTCTACTATGAATAATTCAAGGAAATCAAATGGCAATCCTCTAACTAGTGAACGAAAGTTATAACCAGGAAATATCAAATGTGTGTATTTGTGTGCGTGTATGTTGAGCTGGGTGCATTCTCTACAGCTAAATATAGCTATATATTTATGTAAGATTAAATGACTAATGCGGCATATTATCCATTATTGAAAACTATATTTAGATACTTTTGGAATGAAAATGTGTGCACCCTACTGGCTTGAACAAATTAATGCAAATTCAACAAATTCTGTCATGATTAGTTACTTATATATTCAAGAATTAGATCTAGAAAAAGATATACATGTGGTCTTCTATTTTTAAAATGATTTGGGAAATTTGTGCTGTAAAAAAATAAGAAATGTTAATATTCTATTTTCTTTTAGTTTTGTTTCTCTTTGTATTTGAACCCTGATACATTTGAAAAGCAACAGCTGGGGAGAGACAAGCAATTTTAGAAATCGTGGATTCTTCCACAAAACTGTATTTAAACTCAGATTTATAATACTCCTTCTATTTTTGAGAAATAGTGCATAATCGGCTTACGTAAATTAACTTATTTTGAGAGATTATATGTAGAATGTATGTATTTGTCCATATGGGTATGTATAATTTTTGATAAATTATAAAAACGTTTTGCAAATGTCCTTGGTTATATTCAATTTTATTAAATGTAAAAAGCACTCACATTTGCAATGCTATTAGAAATATCGGGCTATAGAATATATGGTAAGATATGAAAGTCTGAAAATTAAATATACTTTTTTTTTGGTTTTTGAGGAAGATTAGCCCTGAGCTAACTCCTGCCAGTCCTCCTCTTTTTTGCTGAGGAAGCCTGGCCCTGAGCTAACATCCATGCCCATCTTCCTCTACTTTATATGTGGGACTCCTACGACAGCATGGCGTGCCAAGCAGTTCCATGTCTGCACCCGGGATCCAAACCGGTGAACCCCAGGCTGCTGAGAAGCAGAAAGTGCGAACTTAACCACTGCACCACCGGGCCAGCCCAACATATATTTTCCTAATGTTTTCAAAGATGTTTCCCAGTAAATACTGTAATAGTAATTTATTTATTTCATTTTGTTAGTAACTTCTCAATTATTTCCCACACTGAATGGCAGTAAGTTAGTTGTTTAAATTAATACATATTAAAACTGTCATGACCTTGAACACAGTACTATTCAAGAGAATGGACAGAAACTTAATAACTACACTATCCATTGTGTTAGTCACTAACCACAGGTAGCTACTGAGGGCTTGATACGTGGCTACTGTCACTGAGGGAGAAAATTTTTATTTGATTTTATTTTAATTAATTTAAATGTAACTTTAAATAACCACATGTTGCTAGTGGCTACTATATTGTATAGCACAGTTATGATATTGGGAGTAATACATGTGTCCTCAAAGTTTTTTTGTCATTGCGAAATAAAGCATACAGAGTCTTCAACCTGGAAAGAGACAGAGAGAATTCTTCCTGATATTAGAACTGAAAAAAAATAATAATTCCACACAATGCATAGCCTAATGAAGTGCAGGTATAAAGTAGAAACGGAGAATGGTGGTATGTAAGATTAGATGAATACAGCTCATAGAAGTGTTTTGTCTTCGTGCTGATTTATTGTAAAGAATTTGCAGGACTTTTCTGTGGGGAGGATGGTGTTTGGCATTTGTTCCCACTCTGCCCTCCTCTGCCTGTTTCCTGCCCTGCACAGGCTCCCCTATTTATGATCACAAATCTGACCTGTGAGTTTTAGGATCTGTTTCTGTTGACCTTAGCCTACACTAAAGATAAGATTTTTTCTTTCTATTTTAAAGGTATATTTATTTGAATTTAATATAAATAAAAATTACTGTATTTTATAATTTATGAAAAGCTGATATAAAAAGGCATATTCTTCTCTGAAGCTCAAATAACTAATTTGTTAAATAAGAACATTTGTTATATGTTTCTTGTAAAGGGGGCCATTAGACAAATACCTGCTTTACCTATAAAGTCAAACATAGCTGTAATTTTCAGAGAAAACTTCCTTTGAGATAATTTAAAATCAATATAATTCTTGCCATATTGTATAGTTTTGAGAAAAGCAGTGACCTAATTTTATATTGAAAAAATATTTCATATTATGTCATAGAAAACTGTTGTTCATCAAAGGATACTAATAAAAATCTGAAAAGACATGCATAAAATAGGAGAAAATATTTGCAAGTCATATATCTGATAAGAGTCTAGTATCCAGAATACTTAAAAATATGTTAAATATATAAAATATTAACATGCATTAAATATATAAATGTATATTAAATATGTAAAATATATGGTTCAGCATACAACTGAGCAATGAAAAGACAACCCACTTACAATTAGACAAAGGGATAGACATTTCTACAAAATGATATACAAATGGCCAATTGGCACATGGAAAGATGGTCAACATTATTAGTTATTAGGGAAATGCAAATCAAAACCACCATCAAATATATTTAAACAGTCTGTCCACTTCCTCAAGTATAACATAACATTGAAATAAAAGGAAAGCAGGGGCCGGGCCAGTGGCACAGCAGTTAAGTTCATATGTTTCACTTCAGTGGCCTGGGGTTTGCTGGTTTGGATCCCGGGTGTGGACATGGCACCACTTGACAAGCCATGCTGTGGTAGGCTTCCCACATATAAAGTAGAGGAAGATGGGCATGGATGTGAGCTCAGGACCAGTCTTCCTAAGCAAAAAGAGGAAGATTGACAACAGATGTTAGTTCAGGGCTAATCTTCCTCAAGAAAAAAAAAAGGAAAGCAATTTGTGGTTAAATAATATGGATTCTATTATTTACATTTGAATCCTGACTACCTTGGAAGAGATAACAAAGTTATCACGTACGTACACCTCCCTGTAGAGTAACCGTAAATGTAGGGGGAATGTTCTATGGTAAATTTCAAATCACAAGCAGCATCACCATGATGCATTTCCTTAACATGATGAAAAAGTGCTAGTATAACTTTGAACAAAGCAAAGTACTATATTCCTTCAGTTGACATCGTAGTTGCATTTGTGGAATTTTTCATAAATATTAAACTCTTGCAAAAATAATTTTATTACATAGATTTAAATGTTTAGAAAAATATAAACATTTTTCATCTACACGAATGTACAGCAAAATATTTGAATATTTTGGAGGACTAGGGAAAACATTTCAGTTTTGCTTTTTGGCTTTTTTGGAGTGATTTGTACATTGCAGATCAAATAACATGCGTTGTGCTCTATATCACCAAGCCGCTAAAGGCAAATAGCAGTACCAATGAAAAAGGCAGAACAACAGTTTCTGAAATACTGCCTTCCCCAGTGGCTGGACCCTTTAAGAACAATTGCTTTATACACACTTCTGTAGCAATTACATTCATGTCTCTTATCTAACACATTCCTTCTCTATTACAACTTATCTTATAAATGATGGCACCTATTGTCGCTTTCCAAAGCAACATGTTTAAGAACTTGGACATGATAAGTTGAGGAGGTATCAAAAAACTACTTTGGAGACCAAAGCAGACCAAACCTCTCTAGACTCTAAAAGTGATGGAGGAGTTGTTGGAAATTAGGAAGAGTTTCCTTGTGAGGCTGAGCTCCAGCCCTCCCAGAGAGGAAGGAAGGAGTGCTTCCTTCTTCCTGCCAGCCTAATGAGAAGAGCTCAAGAAGTCCATTTTGAAAGATTCCACTTGAATCCAATGAAATTTGTGGAATATAGTGGGATGGTGGCCAATAAAACAAAGAAAAATTTTCTACAGGCTATAGAATAGAGGGCTATCCTATTTGTGGCAGTAGAGTAGAGGGCTGCCTCTGGGAAAGTAAATGGACTTCCATTGACATTTCCACATGTTTATTGTTCGTCTCAATCACTGAAATACAAGCTTACTAAGGGTACAGATCTTCTCTGTTTTGTACCCTGCCACAGCTCCACCATCTAGAGCATTGCCTAGAAAATAGCAAGTTGACAATAAATGTTTTGAATGACCCAATGAATGAATTAATGATATGTAAGATAGAATAAGTGATGACACCCTGTGTAAATGGATGTATCATTTATCATTTATTAGGCTAGAAAACACAGGAACTATAGTATATTTGGAGGAGTAGAATAAGAAAGATGAGTGTAGTATTGGGAAGGTTAAGTTTTAGGTCTGTCAAACATCCACATGTAGATGCCCAAAAGGCACTTGGGTATGTGGGTCCAGATTTCATGGGAGCCATTTATGCTGTAGATAAAAAACTGGGTGTCAAAGTGACTGAAGCCAACTGTTGAGCAAATAATGTCATATGACATCATAGTACACATACCATGCTTCAGAAAGAATATTTATATCAGAGGTGAGATTTCCTCAATGTCCATTTGCATTCTGGGGCGGGAAAGATATAACAGAGCTGGATGTCAAATTTTGGACTGTGGGCTTATAGATAGCATGATTCAGGAACCATGACTTCCTCTTCTGGCATGATCAAGGGCCAGGACTGGTATGCAATGTTAATTGTTACTCTGCTGTGTTTGAAGATA
The DNA here is from genome assembly GCF_021613505.1 of Equus quagga. Lineage (NCBI taxonomy): Eukaryota > Metazoa > Chordata > Mammalia > Perissodactyla > Equidae > Equus > Equus quagga. The sequence goes on along the minus strand of NC_060272.1, from coordinate 22,981,819 downwards.
ATCTGACAAGAGGAGGCAAAGATATGGGGTAATAGCTGGCAAGAGAAGGTTTTTCAGTTTGTTTTCAAGATGGCAGTAAAAACAGCATATTTGTTACTGACGGAGATTATCCTGACTAATGCAAAATAGGGGTTATTTAGAAGAGAAGGAGGAAAGTTTTAATTGCAGGCAAGAGAGGATGGACTTGATGCAACAATCAAGGAATTTGCTTTAGCAATGTGTTTGGATAATTTATCTTTGATAATGAGAAGAAAAACAAACTATGTGGGTGTAGAATTTGGTCCATCCAAGATCTATTAATTCTGTTTCTAAAAGTTATTGACTTCTTTCCAATCCCTCATAGAGATCTTGCGATAATTTGGTCCCTATTTTATCCCTCCATTCCCATCAACACCACTCACGAGTTCACAGAATATTCGTTTAAGGCTTAACTGCATGCTGCTTCCCTGCTTTGCTCCACTGTCCCTTTCATCCTTTGATGATGCTACACTATCTTACAACACTCCTCCTTCAGCTTTCAATTCAAACTTGGTAACACGGAAACGTCCTTCAAAGATCCACTTAAAGAGCATTTTCTTTTTTCCCCTGTGATTCCAGGCACTAACTCCTAAAACCTCCTTTGAATGACCCTATATGTGACTGCTTATTGAACCCTCACTTATCACTGTCAAAGTACTTATTACAGTGTATAGTCATGCATCTATTACCCAGATGTATGCTCCGCTAACTGCGTAGTAATGCACCTATTACCAAGTTGTATGCTCCACTAGACCAAGCTTCTTCAGGAAAGCACTTCACAACCTGGCATATCTTAGGAGCACAATAAACATCTATTGAATGACTACTCAGATTCCTTTTTTTCAGCTGCCTGGGCAGAGTCCTTTCAAAGATTTATAAGAGAGTTAATATAAAAAATAAAGTGTCCTTTATCAGCTTATGACCTAAGTCTTGGGATGTAAAAATGGTGTCACAAGGAACCAGCTATGTTGTAACATATTGTAATTCTGATTTGGGGAAATATGATTTTTTAAAAAACCAAATAACAGGGGCTGGCCCCGTGGCCGAGTGGTTAAGTTCGCGCGCTCCGCTGCAGGCGGCCCAGTGTTTCGACGGTTCGAATCCTGGGCGCGGACATGGCACTGCTCGTCAAACCACGCTGAGGCAGCGTCCCACATGCCACAACTAGAGGAACCCACAACGAAGAATACACAACTATGTACTGGGGGGCTTTGGGGAGAAAAAGGAAAAAATAAAATCTTCAAAAAAAAAAAAAAAAAAAAAAAAAAAAAAACCAAATAACAGTGGTCAATGGTAGTCCCGATAATAGTCAAAGTAATTATAGATCACTGAAACTTTATTCAGGTATACATTAGAGCGTGTCTACCACCAACAGAGAATAAATAATACTGAATGTCACAACAAATTGCCCGAACACAGAAACTACAGAGAGGTCATTCAGATCACAAAACTCATTGATCTCCTTTGGCATTTAGCACAACTGGGAATAATGCACCAGGACTTTGGTGCTGTCTGGGTTTCCCGTTCTGTCTGAATTTCAAAGGCAATCTTTTGGACTTGATAACAATCATAAAGGTGTTATATACTACTTTGTAAACAAAATGGCATTTCCATTATTATCTGTGAGCTTTTAAAAGTCTCCTTTGGGATTCTCCAAAGGGTTTCAATTTTATTCAGACAAAACGCTTTTGAGCACAGATCGCATAAATAAAGGCATGCCCTCAAAATATTTGAAAAAAAATCAGTGAGAGTTATGTCAAGTACGATTCTTGTTAAGTTGATTGTAAAGATTTAAAATCCACATTTTCTTAAAGTCAGATCTTGACAGAAGGCCAGACACAGGCTGATTTTTAATTGTCAAAGTTTGCAGATAGATAAAATTCATAATTTAATAAATATTTGATAAATAAGTACATTTCTAAGTTAGAGAAACTATTTACATACTTATTTGTATCTATATATCAGAAATTTATCATCAAATCTTAATATTTTGCCATATTTGCTTCAGATTATCTTTTATGAATTAAATATTACAGATGGCATTCAACCCATGTATTTCCCTCTTCAATTCTACTCTCCTTATTCCTTCCCCAAAGACACCAACTAACAGTCTTTTTACTATAACCCACAAAAGTAGTTTTATACAGTTACTGCATGTGTTTGTATCCATAAGAAGTTATAAAAAAGTGTTATATTTTTGTCTTAAATATTTTAAAAATTATATCAGTCTACTTGCTTTTTTTAAAATTAAACTTTATGCTTTCCAGATATGTTAATATTGATACATTTAGTTCTAATTTATTCATTTTAATAATTTATATTATTCAATTTTACAATTGTACTCCAATTTATTTTACCAATCTTTTATTTATGGATGAGTAGTTATTTGTTTCCTTTTTCTAAATATCTTATATTATGAAATGCCTCAGGGAACATTCCTGAACGTATTTCCTCATGCATGCATGCACAGATTCAACTAAGGTATATAGATGGAAATAGAATGGCACAATTCTGGGCCCTGTACATTTTCAAATGTTGCCTATTGTCAAATTGCATTCTAAACTGGTTATAATAATTTGCACATGATCCAGCAGTGCAAGAATATTCCTGACTTTGCAAATTGCTACAATTTTGCATTATCAGTCTTTTAAAAATTTGCTAATCAGATAGGAATGAAATTATATACCACTACAAGTTTTGCAAACAAATAGAAATTTTCTTAAATTATATCAAATGTACCGAAAAGTGTACAGAGCATAGTGCAAAGCTTGATGAATTTTCACAACTCAAAACATGCTCGCAACCAGTACCCAGTTCAAAAAACAGAATATTGCCAAATTGCCTGATCCCGGAAGCCCCCACATTCACCCTTCTGGTCACTGCCTGAGAGTAATTGATATCCTAATTTCTAACATCCTGGATTAGTTTCGCCTGGTTTGGAATAATATCTTATTGGAATTGAACAGTATGCACTATTTTGCATCTGGCTTCTTTTTTTCAACATCATATGCTGAATCTCTTCTATTTTGTTATATTTTTGCATTCTCATATTTTATTGAATGACTGTGAGTTTGTTTATACATTCTACCCTGAGTGAATATTTAAGTGGTTCACTGCTACGTAAGACCCTAAAATTTGGGGCCTTAAAACAACTGTTTTATTATGTCTTACAATCACTGCATAGACTCAGTTCACCTGGGTCTTTTGCCCTGCTGAATGATGGTTAGGTCTGCATTCCTGTGCAGATGTCAGTGGGCTGCTGTGCAAGGTGGTAACTCATATGCCTTCAGGTTGACATTGGTGTTCCCTTGGGAGCTGTGCTGGCACTGTGAGCCAGACTGCCTCTGTTTCCCACTATGTTCCTTCTCCATATGGTGTGGTTCCAACAGAAACCTCCCAAGATTAAGTTTTCCCAATGAATGAAAATAAGCAGATTCCCCCTATCATTTTAAGGCCTGGGATCAGAATTCTCAATATCATTTCTGTCACAATCTCTTCATCAAATTGTTACAGGGCAATCTTAGCTTGTACCAGGAAGGAAAGAATTTGAGGGATATTTTTAAAAACTAGATACTGTTGTTCGCCCTCTATCATAATAATTCATTTCCATTCCCTTCCCTCTCTTCTAATTGTGTTATTATTTAAAAGTTCAAGATTTCACAACTTAAGTCAGGCCAAGGTGTAGATGAGCTCACTGGGTTCAGCATCTTAGGTGCACTTGCTTAGACTCAAGGATTTGGGAACTCAAAAGTATCCAGTATATAATTTTGAGGAAAGAACAGGATAATTGCAACAAATACATGCATTTAAAGCGTTGCAGGTAGGGGAGACACTCTTTCATAGCAATTCAGATATCCGATCGGCCATATTTCACCAATACTCATGCTTCCTAGATGTGGTTTTCCTCAACTCTTGGCTCTGCCCTCTGAGCCATTCTTCCTTTTTCTTGAGAATACTGTTAGCAGTCGATTAGCTTTCTCAGCCTACTAAATGGCTATGCTAAGTTAAGAACTGAGAGGGCTCATTTCATTTTATTATTTTTTAATTTAATTATTTTTATTGCATTAAGAACACTTAATATGAGACCTATCCTTTAATTTTTTAAGCATACAATACAATATTGTTTACATAGGACAATGTTGTACAGCAGATCTCTAAAACTTAATTGCCTTTTATTTGTAGTAGGTATAATTTGTCTGAAACTGTATGAGTTTTGTTAATATCAAATTGTTTTCTACTCAATTAGACAAAAGCTGTGCCCACGTAACTCTTCAGCACCAGCCCATCTATTACAAAGACAGAAAGTCAGGTTTATGTGGGAAAACCCCTCAGGATTCCAAGAAGACTTCCTATCTAACAGGAAGATGGAAGAATTTTGTCCTAAGAGTCTCTGAATTTTTTTTTTTCACTGATATGTTCTATGAAGTAACACCTTCAATCTTTATGAAGTATTAAAAACTGAGGTCATATGATATCTTGAAACTGAGGCTATTATGTTTTTTTACTGACAGCACCCTGAATTTCATCTTTTTCTTAAAAATATTCAATTTTTAAAAATATTTCATGACTGGAAAAGCTCTTTAATATCCTTAATATTTTTAAATTCTTCTAAAACATTTAAAATTCCTTCTTATTTTGTGTCTCTTTTCTCATATATTACCTTAGACAGCTAGAAAAAGCCAATTAGCACCTTTTAGGTTGAAGTTGCTAATATATCTAAATATCTCTGAAAATACTTATCCACAATGACAAGTTCATTATACAAACTCCTTATTTTCCATTTTACTGTGGACAACAGTGTTGTCAAACTTCCACCTCTACACAATATGGGTCACTTTTTCCCCAGCTTTTTGTTTTGCTTCCTACCTCCAGGAGCCATATTCTCAAGGCCCTTCAAGCCTCAGCACATTGCCCAGTTTTATATACATATATAAACACATATATTTGTTTATATACATATATAAACACATATATGTTGTTTATACATATATATACACATATATGTTGTTTTAGATGAAATGCTATAGGTGCTAGCTTTAAATAAAATTAACATAAATGCAAATTCACCATTTTAACCATTTTAAAGTGTATAATTCGGTGGTTTTTGGTATATATACAATGTTGTGCATGATTACAACTATCTAATTCAAGAATATTTGTATCACCCCAAAAAGATACCCCACACTTCTCCGTCCCCACCATGACCCCATCCCAAAGAAACCATTAATCTACTTTCCATCTCTGTGGATTTGGCCATTCTGAACATTTCACTTTTCATTCATGAGTGTAAAGGGATATTAAAATATATTTTCTGGAGGCTGGCCGTGTAGCTGAGTGGTTAAGTTCCCACTTTCTGCTTCAGGGGCCCAGGGTTTCACCCATTTGGATCCCGGGCACGGACATGGCACTGCTCATCAGGCCATATTGAGGTGGTGTCCCACATAGCACAAGCCGAGACACTCACAACTAGAGTATACAACTACGTACTGGGGGGTTTTGGGGGAAAGAGGAAGAAAAATAAAAGATTGGCAATAGATGTGATCTCAGGTGCCAATCTTTAAAAAAAAAAAAAAGGTACAGTCCCTCTAGGATGTAAATAAAGTCTCATGAATGTTAAAACACTAAAAATAAACAAACAAAATAAAATAAAATACATTTTTTAGAAGGGACTTGGAGTCTAGTTAGCTTATAATCATTCTTGGGAAGTCAGAAGCATAGAAGGCCTGGGAAAGAATATTTACAAGGATCAAACTGCACAAGATGAATAGAGAAAAAGAAATTCACACTTGTGGGTGAGGCAGAGTAGTCAGTAATGTTACAGCTAAATCAGAGACGCTAAGGAAGATTAGTAGTAAAAAATAACATAGCAGTGGGTAAATTTATCTATTAAGAGGACAAATAGTGGGATTTAAAACAATATTTTCATATAAAGTGGAAGAATCACCTACTATCACAATGGCAACAGTTTTCATGGAGCGTATGGGGCAGAATCAATTTCTGTGGGCTCAGGAATGAATATATCACCATGAGCATCAAATTTTAGAATCATGATTAAGAAAAGCAAAATTTCTGGTTCTTAAGTTTCGAGAACTTTTTGAAGGCCTTTTATGAAGGTGAGACCCTACAAAAATTAGAAAATATTTGACATTGAGCATCCTGTCTTTTGTATCCTTTAGCATCCTGGGCATATGTTGCCACTCAGCTTCTGGAACTTATTTGAACTAGTTAAATCAATGCCTGATGATTGAAAATGGTTTATTTCAACCAAAGTTGTTTATGGATAGTAATGACATAATGTAGTATCACTTGCTGTAAATACTTGTGTGTTGGTAGATATTTTAATGTCTGAAATGATATGTACATCTAATGCATGGATGTCAAGATCTGTGAAAGGAGGTAGACATTTTGGGGGATTTTGACAGTCCTTAAATTTTACTGTCTATCTTTGATGACTCTATCGCCATAGAAGAACAGATACAATCTCTACATTGTTTAAAACTTGGCTTTATTATTAAACATATACTTTCAAAAATGAAGTCATGAAGTGGTGACTGATTTAGAAGATTATATTGATCAAACCCTGAATTTTGTAGACACGGAAACGATTGCCAAGGGAAATTAAATGTAGTGTGGTCAAGGTCACAGTGAAAGAGTTAGGACATAAACCAAAGTTTCTGATTCATGGTAAAGTGCTGCATCCAACACTGTATATTTCCTCCTTGGACAGATCAGGACCAATTCTTAGCACATCCTCCCAACTTGGCTTCCAAAGCGCTCATTAACTTAACATTCTCTATTCCTATCTGTACCATTTGTAAGTCTCCCATAAATGTTACTTTTACCTTTGCCTGACCTTTCCCAACATGATATAGAGTCTGTTGACTGAGGTTTTAATCCTGGCAGTCAACTCACTGTGATTGTAGATAAATAATATAACTTTTATAAAACTTTGGCCAGTTCTAAAATGAAGACAATAAATACATCTTCCTCTCAGGGTTGTTGTGAGGACAAAATGAAATGTTGTATTGGGAATTTTTCTGTAAATTGCAAACAAATACTCTTATGAATTCAGCTTCTTTTCTTTCCTTTAGCCTGGAAAGTCATGGATGCCTTCTCATTCCCTCTAGCCATATACTGTTTGTGAACATTGTGATCTTACTTTGATACTAATAACAAAAAGTCAATTTATTCAAAGATGAAAACCGTTAATGAAGAATAGAAAATACTCAAACATTGACTTCTTAGCTCTTTCTCGCAAATACTATATAGCCTAGAAAATGACTGTTTAAAAATAATTTTGAAGATATTGTAACCACGGGCCCTCTAGGACCAGTTCAAACTGACCCCATCTCATCAACAGAAGGTTAAAATTGTTTTTCAGGGGCAAGCCAAAAAAATGCAAGTCATGTAGCCACAGCACATGCAGAGGAGAAAATCTTGACTTGAAATAACACCCGGAACCAAAGATCCTCCACACAACAGAACCAAAGGACCAAGACGAACCGGAACTTGAAAATCGAACTCTTATCAGAAGCAAGGAGTTCCTTGTCTACGAAGATTTGTTGTTAAAGCCCCATTCACACCTTACCATAAATGTTTAAGGCCTTCCATTCCAAACCAGGCCCCCGTAGTGCTTCCACCTGCCTGCCTGTTCCTCCTAACCTCTCAAATTTTGCCTCAAGTCCTGGATGGGGGAGATAGATTTGAGAACCTTGCCTCCTGTCTCCTTGCTGTAAAGCTTTTCTTTACTCAAAAGCTGGTGGCATAATTAATAGCTTTTTCTGTTCATCTGGCAGAGAACCTGCTTTTGTACAGTAACAATATGGGTGGAATTCATACAAATTAAATATTACTTATAATCAGAAATGGAAAAAATATCAAGCTCAGGACCATAGAAACTGTGTGTTCCATGTAATCAAGCAAGTTTTGAATTAGTGAATAATTCTGAGAATTTTTTATTGAGGTCTTTAATATTTAAATATATCATGATAAAAATATATGAAAACCATCTCAAAGGAACACATTCCCTGTCTTTCTTAAATAAATTAAAGCAAGGTTATGTTTAAAATATATGAATAAATAAAATAAATATTTCCTTGCAATTCTTACCACTAGAACTCCTTGCCTCTTATGTTATATTGAAAAAACAGAAAAAAGGGGAAAGATTTATTTGCATTTTTATAAAATTCATACTTGTTAAATAATTTATTTATAAAGTAATATATGTACTTGTTAAAATCACAACATAAATGTGAAATCTAGATAAAATGAAGACTTCACTGTAAAAGATAAAGCAAATAGGAAAAAAGTGTAGAATAACGTGTTAAACTTGGAATGGGAAAAAAATTTTAACAAGTACTCTGAACATAAAAGCATGATGGAGAAAGAGAGACAGAGAGAAAGAGAAAGATTTTGAAAGATCAAAATTAAGATTTTTACTTCATAAAGACATACTTCCAAAAATAATCATTAGATAGCTGAGTAAGACAATTGCAACATTTAAACACGACACAGAATCATATTTAGAAAAGCAAGGACTATCAGTAATCAACAAGAAAAAGAAAATCAAAGAATAATAGGCAAATTTTATGCATAAACAAATTACATAATGAAAAAATTGAATAGTTAATAAATGTGAAAAGGAATGGGCAGTTTCATTTGTAATCAGAGAAATACGAATCAAAACAATTGTGTTCCATATTATATCCATTATGGAGAAAAATATTAGAAAATTATCTCCAAAAGTGTTAATGTAAATGTGAGAAAGTGCCAAATTTTTTGGACCCTTACTAGAGTCAAAATCATCCAGATATTCAGGAGCACATAGTAGTAGTACTTAGTGAAATGAACTATGTTATATCTTATGATGCAACATTTCATTTATGAGATAAAGTTTTCTAGTTATCTATTTCTCAAAAAAAGAAAATACTTGAGCTGGCCCCATGGTGTAGTGTTAAGGTCAGCGCACTCTGCTTTTGTAGCCTGGATTTGAGGGTTCGGATCCCGGGTGCAGACCTACACCACTTATCAGCCATGCTGTGGCAGCAACCCACATATAAAGTGGAGGAAGATTGGCACAGATGTTAGCTCAGGGACAATCTTCCTCAAGCAAAAAAAAAAAGAGAAAGATTGGCAACAGATATTAGCTCAGGGCTAATTTTCCTCAGCAAAACAACAACAACAACAACAAAAAACCCCACCAAAACTTGGGGGCTACACCCATGGCATAGCAGTTAAGTCTGGTGTGCTCTGGTTCCACAGCCCAGGTTCATGAGTTTGGATCCTGGGAGGGGACATACAGTACTTGTTAAGCCATGCTATGGTGGCAAGCCGCATACAAAATAGAGAAAGATTGGCACAGAAGTTAGCTCAGAGCAAATCTTCCTCACCAAAAAACAAAAACAAAAACTTCCAAAATTTAATGATTTTAAAGACTAACAACATTGGGCAAATGGTAAAGGGTTCGGGGTGGGGGGGGCGTCAATCTATAAACTCTTCCACTCAGCATTACCTGAGGTGGCTCAAAGGCTGGGGACTGAAATGATCTGAAGGCTCATTGTCTCACACCTCTATCAGCTATTGTTGGCTAGCCACTGGGAAATTAACTACAGCTGCACTCCAGAGCATCTCCATGTGACCTGAGCTTTCTCACAGCATGGTGGCTGTTTTCTAAGAGTCTCCCACCAAGGGACCAGCCCCGTGGCTGAGTGGTTAAGTTCGTGCTCTCTGCTTCAGCAGCCCAGGGTTTCGCCAGTTTGCATCCTCTGCGTGGACCTAGCACCACTCAGAAGCTATGCTGAGGTGGCATCCCACATGCCATGACTAGAAGGACTCACAACTACAATATACAAATATGTACTGGGGGCCTTTGGGGAGAAGAAGGAAAAATAAAAACAATAAAATCATTGAGGAAAAGAAAAAAGCATCCCACCAGAGAGAGCAAGGTGGAAGCAGCACAAGCTTTGTTAACCCAGCCTCAAAAGTCAAACCATGTCACTCCACAACATTCAGTCCATCACAAGTGTGTCATACCTGACTCATATACATATATCCAAGAATATGTACAAATACGTGCATTGTAGTGTTTTTTCACTGGAATGGAATCACTCTGCAACTTACTTTTATAATGTAGCGATATGCCATTGATATCTATACAAATATTTTATATATACACATTTAGCTGTTAATTATTAGCAAATTATGAAAAACAAGCAAGCATATTACAATTTTAATTTTTGTGAAAGAACAGACTGTAAACTTATATTTATTTTAATTTCAATTAGCATTCCTTTAGAATATTGAATATAAGCATTTTTAATGTGGAATATAGCCATTTGAATTTGTTCTTATGTAAATTGTTCTTTAAGAAAACAGATTGTGTTTTTTTTCTTTTTTGACCATTTATAAGGGCATTATCATTAGTATAGATGTCAATGATTGTCTCAATCATATTGTAATTTTTCCCTAAATTTATCATTTGCCAATTTATTTTCAGTAAATACACCTGGCCAAGATACATTAACAATTTTTTATGCTTACATATGTGCTTTTATTTTTACAAATTCTTGGCATTCTGTGCTACCTGAAGACAAAAATATTTAAATTGGTAACTAGAAATAGTCACAAAAACCAGCCAGGCCAACAACAGCCAAAAAGATACCAAATGAATTATTTTCCTTAATTTGAATGATATATATATGTGTATATGGGTATACACATATGGGTATGTATACATATGGGTGTACATATACACATATATATATGTATTTGCTCTGCCTTTTTAAAATTTCTGTTTTCCTCAATATCTTATAGAGTGTGTTGAGCGTAATTAAATTTCAATTTTAGACCATGACTTGCATTATAAAAATATTTGACTGAGATGGTACTAGAGTAGAAATAGGAATTACATAAAAATCCTAACTTGTGAACCTAATGCAGAAATTAATTTGGAGGCTGCTTTTTCTTGGGTCTGAGTACGAGTTTGATGGCCATTATCGAAGACTCATTGTATTAAGCTATTTTGGAGCTTCTTAAGGCACCCAGAGATGTGAAACTTAGAATCCCTTTCAAAAAATGATACCCTGCCTATCCGCTGAGAATACAGTTAGCTGAGGCTGCAGCTGTCAGATTTTTCAGAGCCTGCCTCAGTTTTCAAACAAGGTCCTGCTCTTCTCCAGGCAGCTCCCAGCCAATGACCAAACAAGGAGGGTAAGCAAGGGCCTGGCCATGTCTGCCCACTGAGGTACTCCTCTGTTGGGTGGCGTGTTCTGGAGCTCCCAACTGTGCTGACAGAGACCTTCTCAGATTGGTATTAGAGTCTAACGCCTCCAGCTCTTTTCTGTTTCCTTCAAAGTTGTTACTCCCTATGAAGCTTTTACAATTCAACTCCATTTTAGTATCTACTTCACTGGGAATACATTTGGCACAGGTATTTTTTTATGTTAAGTCTGAGATTTTAAGGATGGTATATATGGTTTTTCAACAGCAAAAGGAAGAGAGAATAATATATGCTTATATTTTAAATATAGATTTAAATATATAAAATTTGTATATTTTATATAAATGTATATTTATTAATATATAATTTAAGTTTATAAAATATGTATTTGATTAATTTATTTATTTTTGTGTGTGTTTGTTTAAAAGGCTGATAAAAACCCAACCCCACAATTACTTTGGGGAAAAATTTTAAAGATATCCACTGTGTTTAATATTACTGTAAGGAAGGGATCAACCTTCTTACAACACAAATCAAAAAGAAAAAGTCATAATTCTCTATGCCCAGCCAACTCCCAGCAGACAGGGTGCTGACATGGGACATAGATTTAGATATTTCAGTGTTTTTGGAGAGCATAAAATTGAATCTGGAGTAGGTGACACATAGAAAGAAATTATTAGAACTTATTAAAAGCAGCTATAACAGTGTTGGGTGGCAAGTGCGGTAGTATGTGTCATTAGGTATTTCCAGCTGTGATGTTCTCCACCAGCAGTGACAGCAGCAGCCAAGCTAGACTCTTCTCATTAAAACATCGCTGTTTATTTCTCTTTTTCCTCATGAGTTACCTCGATTCCTCTATGTTTTCCACACTTCTGCTCCCATGGTTTTATGCATCCCTGATATTCTTCCAATAAATCTTTCTTCTTTATCAGTTTATCAGTGTTCATTTCTGTTTCATGCAAACAAGGGATCAGATTGATACAAATGTGAGTATTAAGTATATTCCCCCATTATCAAATTCCAAAAAGGAAATTTAAGTCCAAACACTATGTGCTTCTTTCCTGACATAAGAAAGCCAATGGGAGTGAAATTCAAAAGGCTTGAATCCTCAGTCAGCTGTGTTTCATCAGTTGCTACAACCTGAATTGTCTACTAAGGCAATGAGGCAGCTTATTTAAAACCTCAAAATTGAAGTTCTTTAGTACCAAAACTCTCAACAGCCCCACACTTTAGATTCCAAATCAAAACTATCAAAGCATCGCCCCACACCTATGGTATTCAGAAGACTCAAGGAAGGATGACTAGAGCCATTGTCTCAAACAAAATGATGTTTTCAGAACCAGGACATAGAACAGTACAGAAAGATGGCTGCTTTCTAAAAGTTGATAGCAGAGACTCAATGAAAACAGTAGAGAGATGACTCATAAGAGTTGGGGAAGTGTTAGTTTTAGCCTCCAGAGTCTACGACAGCTTACTTGAGTCCAGGACCTGGGAAATTTAACTGTATTGGAAGTTGTCTGTAATCAGTAAGGTGAGTGTGGAAGTTCACTTAATCTTATAAAGGGATTTAAAAAAATCCATCTGTGAATAGCAATTCTTATTATTTGATATATTTATATTTTCTTAAAAAGTTTTGAAATGTGCAATGGTGAACTCTGGTTTTATTCTCTACTTTGCATGTTTAGAACTTCTTAAATTTGCATTTCTATTCGAGCCTTTTGTTTCAGGCAGTTCAATGCTAAATTGAGTGTGAATTCTGTCAGGTGACTTTTTCTTTCTTGCTCCACTATGCAGAGTAAGTTGCATCTGTAGGAGCCAACTCTCCATTCACAGTCTTTTATTACACATTCCAGATCTTGTATTTTCTTCTGTTTTTCTCCCTCCTCAGAGACCTAATGAATTTTAACTCTGTGCTACAGTATCTGTTCCCTTGTATTTCTGGAGCAGAGTTTCTTAGCTATATAATTTATGTATGACAGAGAAGTCATCCCTGGAGAGTCTGCATTTGATTCGGCATGAGACTTATTCTTACTGCATTCTTGCAGTGAAGAAGCCGATGCCTACAGAACCCAAGCTCCCAAGGACCTAGCAGGAATCACCACTTCTGCAAGAGGTTCTTCCCTGGTTCTTTGCCTTTCCATAGATTTTGATTATCCCGGGCCTTTAGAAACCTTTGGTCATTTGGAAACAGTAGAAAGATTCCTTTCTGTCATATGTTATTCTGTGATTGTGAAACATAATTCTGTGTTCTATTTTCATCCATTTTTTTCCTCGACTCTGTAGTTAGGCATAACTGAGCCCTAAAAACCTGTATCTCCTCTTAGCTGGTCATCTTTTTGTTCTGCCTTGTTTGTTGGATTGAATTGCAATACTTTTATTATGCCTCCCTTCACACTGTTTGCTTGTCCAGAGATTCTTTTTTGTTTTTTTGTAACGAAGCAATTTTGTTTTCCTACCCTCCCAGACTTGGATTGGATTTAACCTAATTTGTCCTCTGTTCTGTACCTTAGTGTTTCTCTTACTTCCTGTAATTCTCTAACATAGTCTAGGTGGGATTTCTAGGGACAAAAGGCATAACTATGTCACCATCTAATAGTAACTGTGTCACCTCGTAACTGATACAATAATGCTAGAAATATTGTACATACATTTTCCTGCTATTGTCATCTCCAATTAGTCTTCTTTTTTCCTGTAATCATCTAGTGTAGCTGTTTTTAAATGTTCTTATTATGGATTATTATTTCTATGGATTATATATCAGAAGGTTTCACAAGATTCTTTTCAATAATTTCCTGCAATCCAGGCTGTCTTTGATAAAACCAATCAAACTTTTTTTTCCTCTGAATTCTTGCCTCTCTTTCCCTGTGAGAGGTACTCAGGTATTAGTCATTGTTCATAAACCAGTAAAAGAAAAACTCTTCTCTTTTTCAAGTCTCATTTCCCAAACATATAAATGAGCATTGTTGTTTTATGCAAAAATGAAATTACTATTCATGGAAACATAATTTTTTAACATTTCAGAGCAATCAGTTTTTGTGTCTAGCCTCCTCTTATAGCTTGATATATCTAAAATGTATTTTTAAAAACATTTTCTCATGACAATACTTTTTTTCTTTTTGGAAGATGAGCCCTGAGCTAACATCTGCCAATCCTCCTTTTTTTGCAGAGAAAGACTAGCCCTGAGCTAATATCCATGCCCATTTTCCTTTCTTTTATATGTGGGATACCTGCCACAGCATGCCTTGATGAGCAATGAGTAGGTCTGCACCCGGGATCCAAACCAGCAAACCCTGGGCTGCTGAAGTGGAACGTGCAAACTTAACTGCTGCACCACCTGGCCAGCCCCAACAATAGTTTTAATATCTCAAGTGTATTTAATGCTTTTAATATCTTAATATGTTATTCATCTGTCAGTAAGTAAGACTTGTAGTCCATGTGTCTTATACTTATTTATTTTTTATTGTGAACATATATGACCTTAAAAAAATATCTGGAGTCAAGTTTTAAGTGAATTTCTCCTGATATGGTTCATGTTACTTCTACTAAGTGCCCGAAAGCAATAACAATCTTGGACCAGGCTAAGTTAAACTATTTACAGCTCTGGCAATTAAGAGTTATATTGAATCCAGGATTTAGATTTACATGGGTAGTCAGCTTGTGCCAAGAGTTTCTCAGGAGATAGGGAGAATCTTTTTGTTCCTAGTTTTTACCCAAAGCCAAGGCTGACACCAAGAGTTCCTTTGCAGCTGCTTCTCCTTCTTTCTCTTTAACCTTCTTCTCTTTCTTCTGCTCCTGCTGCTGCTCCTTCTTCTCCTCTTTTTCCTTGACCTCTTCCGTTCCCCACCCCCCACTTCTCCTCCTCTTACTACTAGTTTACACACAGGAAGTGTCATTTTTGCAGCCCTGGCTATTTGAAGAACATCTCTAATTCAACCTTCATCGTTAATCGGGTTCTTGGATTGTCTCTTGATCTCTCCGTGGAACAAATAAAACTAAAATTCTAGGTCTCGGGGCACTGGTATGTAACGTTAGGGCAGCTTTGGCTTCAGGGTTAGATTAACTCTCTGTATATATGTGTGCTCTTTATTTTTAAGGATTTCTCTTACGTTATAGTTATCTCAGGCATTTATAGTATCTATTTCTCCAAATATATTTTCCATGTATTAGTTTATTAACTATAGAAAATTATTAGAAGACAAAATATGGGTTATTTAATTTGAGAAATACAAGAGAATAATATGGATTTAATTGTTTTTTAAAAAGTATATGGAATTAATTGAATGCTTGTAGACTTCAGACGTCTGTAAGCAGATAAGAGGATAGAAGTCATTCCCAGAAATAATGATAATATACTACAGGGACATAGCAATTAAATCGCTTAAGGTAGGCTGTGAAGAGATTAGTACAACTTGATTGAATTTGTTTCTGAGTTGTAGATAAAATCTTGGTAATTATGGAGTATACAATAGCTAGACAGATTTGAAAATCAAGTAGGGAAGTATGGAACAAATTTGCTAAGCCAAAAGGTAGCCGTGGGCCAGATGGGAGAATTGTTTTATAAGGAATCAATAGCAGGTGGGAAATATGGATGCATTAGAGTAACTTTTCAAAAAATGTTGAGACATGGGCTTTCAATTGGCAATAGCAGTGGAATGAAATGTTAATAGAAGTGATATTTTCTTTGTTGAGATAAAATTCACATACCATAAAATTCACCATGTTAACTCTTTTAAAGTGTGAAAAGATGGAAGACGATACTCCAAGCAAATGGTAAACAAAAGAAAGCAAGTGTTCCCATGCTTATATGAGACAAAGTAGACCTGAAGATAAAAAAGGCAATGAGAGACAGAGAGTGGCAGTATATAATGATAAAAGAGACACTCCACCAAGAGGACATAATGAGCATATATATATGTGCACCTAACACAGGAGCACCAATGTACATAAAGCAACTATTAACAGACCTAAAGGGAGAAATTAACAGGAACACAATATAGTAGGGAACCTCAACACTCCACTCACATCAATGGATAGATCATCTAGACAGAAAGTCAACAAGGAAATAGTGGAATTAAATGGAACCTTAGACTAGTTGGACTTAATAGATATAGAATCCTCCGTCCAAAAACAGCAGAACATGCATTCTTCTCAAGTCACATGGAACATTCTCAAAGATATCAAAGCTATCTCTCTGAGAACAGGAACAAGACAAGGGTGCCCACTCTTGCCACTCTTATTTAACATAGTACTGGAGGTTTTGGCCACAGCAATTAGGCACAAGAAAGAAATAAAAGGTATCCAAATTAGCAGTGAATAAGTGAAACTCACACTGTTTGCAGACAACATGATTTTATATATAGACAATCCTAAAGAATCCATTGGAAAACTATCAAAAATAATCAACAACTATGGCAAAGTTGCAGAGTACAATATCAACTTAGAAAATCAGTTGCATTTCTGTACTCAAATCACAAACTAACAGAGAACTCAAGAATACAATCCCATTTGCAATCGCAACAAAAAGAATAAAATATATAGGAATAAATTTAACCAAGGAAGTTAAGAAGAAACACAGTTTGTTGAAGATTAGCGGTCTGTAGATGTGCGGTTTTATTTCTGAGCATTCAGTTCTGTTCCATTGATCTGTGTGCCTGTTTTTGTATCAGTACCATGCTGTTTTGGTCACTATGGCTTTGTAGTAGACTTGTGAAATCAGGGATTGTGATGGCTCCAGCTTTGTTCTTTTTTCTCACTATTGCTTTAGCAATTTGGAGTCTTCAATTGCCCCATATGAATTTTAGGATTCTTTGCTCTATTTCCATGAAGAATATCATTGGGATTTTCATTGGAATTGCACTGAATCTGTAGATTGCTTTGGTAGTATGGACATTTTAACTATGTTTCTTCTTCCAATCCATGTGCATGGAATATCTTTCCATTCCTTTATGTCATCATTCGTTTCTTTCAAGAATGTCTTACAATTTTCATTATATAGGTCTTTCACCTCCTATTGAGGTCATAATAGTTTATAACAATCCCTTACATATCACTTCCATTTCATGATGCAATGCTGCTCCACATGTCCAAATGTATGGCTTAATTGGTCAGAAAACACCAAGTCAAGATGAGCGGATCAGGCTGTATAGTAATTTGGTGGCCATAACTAAGCATTCAGTCTCTACGAAGGCCCAGTAACAAGCCAAAAGCTATTTCATAAAAGAAGAGTAGTTATCTGCAGACGATCGCAGGGCTTTGCTCCCAAATCCTTAGCACCTGCGCTGTGATTCACCTATAGATGTCTTCCATGACTCTAAATACCATACCCTATCTGCTACTGACACTTCAAGCATCATTGAATATGCTGGATCATGTGGCCTAGTGGCATAGCAGCTTGCAAGGTAGCCTGAACCTATTGCAGAACGTTTTCTTGTTCTAGCCTTCACTAAAAATTACCAGCTTTTCTGGTCACTCAGTAAATGGGTTAGTGTAGCACATGCAAATGAGAAATATGTTGCCTCCAAAATTTAAAGAGGACCACTACGAGTTGTGTGTGTGTGTCTCTTTTTTTTACATTGTAGTAGTGGGCAGATTCAATTACATATCCATATCTACATGCCTGGACCCCTAGAAATGTCACTGAGGTAGAAGGCCCCTGAGCTTTTTTTTCAGATTTATTTCCCACATTCTGACATGCAAATATCTTACCAATAAACCTAGAGTAGTTTCTACTTCTTGCTCTCTAGGTTCAATCAGCATAATGTCACTCACTAATGTAATGAACCAGTGTGATGTCTTGTGGAAGGGAAAGGTTACCAAGTACACTGTGGATTAAATTATGACATGGGACAGGAGAGTTGTTATACCCCGAGGTAGGGCAGTGAACGTGTATTGCTGGCCTTGCCAACTGAAAGCGAACTGTTTCTAGTGGTCTTTTCTAAAAAGTATAGAGAAAAAAAGCATTTTCCAGATCAATAGCTGCATACCAGGTACCAGAAGATGTGTTAATTTGCTTAACCTATGAAACCATATCTGGTACAGTAGCTGCATATGAAGTCACTACCTAGTTAAGCTTACAATAATCCACTGTCATTTTCCAAAATCCTTCTATTTCTTCCATAGGTCAAAAAGGTATGTTGAAAGGAGATGTAGTGGGACTTACCATACTTGCATCCTTCAAGTCTTTGATTGTGATGTTAATCTTTACAATTGCTCCAGGAATGTGATATTGCTTTTGGTTTATTACTTTCTTAGGTAGAGGCGGTTCTAGTGGATTCCACTCAGCCTTTCTCTCCATATAACCCTCACTCCACAGGTTAGGTAACCACTGTGGAAGTTCTGCCAGCTGCTAAGAATACCTATTTCAATTATAAATTCTAGAACTGGGAAAATGATCACAGGATCGGTTTAAGGACCCACTGAACTCACCGTGAGCTGGATATGAACCAAAACCCCATTGGTCAACTGATTTCCATAAGCTGCTATTCTGATCGCTGGATCACAGTGACGTTTTGAGTTTCCTGGAATCAATGTCATTTCAGAGACAATATCCAGCAATCCTCAAAAAGTCTAATTATTTCCCTTTTCCCAGTGCATAGTCACCCAGGTAAAAGGCTGAAGATCCTTTTGGGGAAGGCTGGGAGAAAGACAAACAGTGTAAATTTTTGGCAGTGGGACAGAGTCCTTCTTTAAGGCTATCTGGCTTTTCTGCATCCATGTGGTCTGGGTCTGTAAACTGGCTTAAGTCTGGGAACTGATTGAGGGGTCATGACCTCCTGTTTCTATGATTCAAGCAAGAGTTGTTCACCTGACCTACCCCTCTCCCACTGATTTGGGTAAGTAAGAATTTAGTATTCTGCCCATTTATTTCACTCCTAGGAACACCATGATCAACTAGCCAACCCCATAGGTCTCTGCAAGTCATACTACTCTGATTGACTTGGCTGTTCATTATAGTGACCACGCCCTTCTTTCCTAAGTGCCAGCACTTGGTCCCTTCTACTCAGAGACCTAATAATACAGAATACCAAAGCTGTTCTGAATTTCAATTTCATTTAGTAAAGGCCACCTTTCAGTCCATGTTTCAGCCAACTCACCAAGCAAATTCTTAGAGCCCTTTCTAACCCTCTGAGCTGCAACACTAAATCTAGAAGCTCTGCTTAGTGGGTGCATATCAACATATTTGGCCTGACCCAACTTTGTGTTCCTTCCACCATTATCTCCCACCCTTAATTTCCATTCCCAGACATATGGCCCAGATTTCTGTCTGTATAAATTGGAAAAATTGTGTAGCTTTTTTGGAGTGTAGTGCACCTCCTTCTGAGTCACACTTTGTACGTTACCTTCCAGGACCTATGGTATTTGAGTCCAGCTATAGGTACAGAGGCAAACAGGGGTTGTGCAGGTGGTTACTGAGGAGAATCAGCAGTGTCTTTCAAGGCAACTGTCTCAGGGAAGATCATTACAATCTCCTCAAGCATATAGGGAAAATCTCCTCAGAGAGGCGTGGAACAGCTACTTGACTGGCAAAAAAAGACTCAGTAGAATATAAGGGCTTAATGTCTCCAGCTTCATCAGGATATTCTCAAATGTCCCATTCCAATTTTCAGAATTCCATTTCTTTCCATTCAATGCCTGCCTTCACTTTAACAGCAGACACAAGGATGGGAATGCAACTTGTGTGTTAATTCCACCACTCACAGGATGAGACTGCGTTTGGTTTCCAGCACTCTCCACTCTGTATCTATGTAACTATACAGGAGATACCGATTTGTTTCATGGCAGACATAGACACTTTCAGATCTTTTATGAGGCCCTTGAGTTGGGAACTTGAATCCCTGAGCTCATCCTTTCCTTTTCCCGCTTCATCCAGCACAGTTAGGAGCAATGAGCCAATCTCAGTATACTTGTTAACTTGACCAAAAAAAAAAATGTTTTAAGATATCAAATAGATAGTCACCCAGAAGTTTGCTTCTTAAAATTTAATTTGTAGTATCCAGTGGTGATATTTTGTGCATTTCTATTGCCACATCGTGCCGTAGACTATCAGTATTCTCTTTGTTCCTGGAAAAAGAGTTATTAGTACCTTTAAATCTGTCCAGATTAGAAAATAAATTCTGGACACCAAAGAATCAATTCACACAACTCACCCCTAAGGATTCCTAAGTGGTGTTTCCTAACCACCTAAGTGGCTCCTCTTGAACCACTTCTTGGTACCAAAATCTGTGTTGGGAGTGAAAGAGAGATTTTGACGGAATTGACTCAGGCAATTGTGGAGACCAGCAAACGTGAAATCTTCAGGGCAGGCCAGCAGTCTGGAAATGCTAGCAAGAGTTGATGATGCACTCTTTTTCTTTTCTTTTTTTTTTTTTTTTTTTTTGAGGAAGAATAGCCCTGAGCTAACTACTGCCAATCTTCCTCTTTTTGCTGAGGAAGACTGGCCCTGAGCTAACATCCATGCCCATCTTCCTCTACTTTATATGTGGGACACCTACCACGGTGTGGCTTTCACCAAGTGGTGCCATGTCTGCACCAGGGATCCCAACCGGCAAACCCCGGGTCTCCGAGAAGCGGAACGTGAAAAGTTTAACTGCTGCGCCACCGGGCCAACCCGCACGATGCAGCCTTGAGTCCATAGATAGACCAGAAGCAGAATTTCTTCTACTTCAGGAACCTCAGTCTTTTCTCTGAAGACCAGCTCATCAGATGAGGCCCATCTACTTTATGGAGGGTAGTCTGTTTTACTCTGTCTACTGATTTAAATATTAATCACATTCAATAAATACCTTCACGGAAATATGTAGACTGGTGTTTAACCAAAAAACTGGGCACCATTGCCTGGCCAAGTTGACTTATAAAATTAACTATCACATCTGGACACAGAATTCTATTCAGAAGGTTTATTGTAGAAATAACTCGGGAGATAAATTTGTAAAGGAATAAAGTAAGCAGGATTGAGCAGAAGAAGCTGAAAGGCAATTTGGCTGCAATTCTAGCAACTGTCAATCTTAGAGGGAGCTCTAGAGCTGGAAGGCCCCATCAGATGTGTCTCTGATTGAAGCATGGGAGCTGGGTCTTTATATCCTTCCATCGATCATTCATTTACCACAGGCTTCCCAGTAATAACTTTGAGCGAGACAGCTTTTTCTTTAGCCAAAGGCAATTTGCAATGATGGATTCAGATGCAGACATGAATGAAAGACTTTCCCTCAGCTAGTGCATAAGTGTGTTGGCCTTTAATACGGAATTAGGATGGAGTGATTCAATATACACTATAAATGATAAAGATAATAATCTGGTTAATAATCACAGGATTAGATTAAATAGCACTTATGAAGTTTGAAGAAGCCTATTTTAAAGAATACGTTTTCAATCAAGATTAGTAAAATCTGCATTTTTATTTATTCCTTGATATTCTTCACATAACAAGTTATTTGAAAAAATTTAGTCCATTATGCATGGAATTTGCTTTTCATATTTGTTTTATATTCTGTTGTGCTCATATTTACCCTGTTGTTTTATAACTTTGCTATTTTAATATTATTTTGTCTAATCCATCTCTGTCCATATTAGGAATGAGGAGGGCATATTAAGTGAGATGGACTACAATGAAAACTGTTTTGGAAATAAGGTTGCAATTGATTATAGTTAGATTCCCTTAACATAATGTTTATGTGCAGCTGCTGAATATAATCACAAGTTGGACAGCTTCCTTGTCATCCCACAAATTTCAGTCCTTTTAGAAAATAAATGGCAATGATATTTTCTGTCCCTTAGAAACAGAAAATAACAATGCTGTATCTCAAATCACAATTCCCTTTAATCAACATTGCAACATAGAAAAAAAAACCTCTTAAAAAGACCAATGAATAGCATCCAGTTAGAGAAAATTGAAACCTACAAATAATCTGTTCAATGAGTGTCCTTGAGTAAATTTGCTTTATGAGTATTTATAGGATAGAAATAGAATCAATATTCCAGAATTATCATAGAATTCTGGCATTTAAAATATAGCCACACATTACATCTGGCTTGAAGTGAACAGTTGCAAGGGGGAGCATTTGAAAGCTGTTTACAAGAACTCTGAGTTCTTTATGCAATCCTTTTTCTATAGCCAGACTCCTCACATGGAGACTCCCAGAAAAAGTGAGGTGTTTTCTGTCAAGGCACTCTGGTCATAGTTTTAACGTGCTGACTTTTCATATGGATATGCTTGCTAGATAGCCATTGTGGGTAAAGCATGCTGTAAAATATGTAAAATATTTACTGATTTATCTTTGTTTCCCTTTTTCTACTCCTTCCTTTCTTTCTACTATGCCTCCTTTTTACAGACTAGCCCATTCACATTTGTATATTTGATGAAAAGTGTGAAGAAATGAATGGATGATATGAATAATATATTTAAGACCATGCGTACTTTATGATTCTTCTTCTGGATATATTTAAATTTCAATAGCCAAAAAGTATTTGGCTTAATGAAAAACAGCTAATTGTGTATACCAGTCATCAGATACAGTGATGAATTTTATTAGAAACATGAGTCTTGTGCCCTCTTCATAGTCCTTCAATCAAATGCATAAGTAGCTGTTCTAGTAAGATGTGAGGTCTGCCCATATGTACCAGAATGTTTCCCATTTCGATCTTCGTGATTTTGTTAAACTTATAAGTGTCAACCATTGTGTCTAGAAGTTTCTCTCTTCATTTCAATTATCTTTATTTTCAAATTAAGAAGCACAACAATTAGTCTAAGTCACAAGTATTGAATAGGAAAGAACTGCAAATCATTTACTAAAGAGAGGGGAAACTAACCTTTTAATAAGGACCTAGACCAGATAAGAAAGTTTTACTATGCATAAAGATATTGTCACTATTATTAAGGGCTAGTTCTATTTTACCCCTTCTTTAGAGCTGATTATATCACTTTTAAATTTATTTTTCCCCAAATATATGAGAATGCACAATCAGAATCTTTAGAGTTATGTATTGCTCTATCTTGTATCTTTTGTGATCAATTAAGGCATTCAAGTAAACATCTAATATGTATGTATTATATTGCATATCCTCTCAGTTGATATGTCGTAAAACTTCTATTGGTGAGTTCCCTAAATTGGTCTGAAATACATAT
Organism: Equus quagga; assembly: GCF_021613505.1. NCBI lineage: Eukaryota > Metazoa > Chordata > Mammalia > Perissodactyla > Equidae > Equus > Equus quagga. Next base: position 22,958,462 of record NC_060272.1, on the reverse strand, counting down.
TTGATTGATGAGTGATTATACATAAATACACACACAAACAAAACTAAAAATATTTTAAAATTTTATTGCTCTTTCAGACACATCAGTGCTATGGTTTAAGACCGTGTCAGTTTAGGTACACGTGAACTCTGTTTCCCAGCATTCTCTTCTGCGTGTGATTTCCAGTTAGGTTTGGTTATGAGAGAGCCCTTCACCATAAAGCAGCAGCAGGAAGCTCTGCTGACTGTCGTTGGTAAGAGTCCGTGAGGAATAGGTGCGGAGTGGCCTGCCAACTCCAGTTAATTCTTGACTTTGTCTTCAGCACCTTGTGTTCTGATTGCTAAGTACTGGGCTTGGTGACCAACAGTGATTCAGGCCTATCAGCAGACATTTTGCAGCAAACTCACCAAGGGAGGAGCAACAGAGAACCAACAAACTCCACAGACTTCTACAGCAGCCTTCTTCACACTTCCTTTCCAGCAGCTAAGCTCCATGCTGGTAACGGCTTTCCTCAAACCCTTTTCAGAACTTTACATCCCCAGCACATCCCTCAATTGCGTAAAGTCCAATTTCAATTTTTAAAAAAATCTTATTCCATTTAATATTCCACGAAACTCAGTGTTCTGCTTCGCTGATCAAACTCTAACAGATAGAACCATGAAATAAAGTGTAAATTTGTTACAATTTGGCTAACACATACTGGATTTCACACATTGAGTGTGTCTGTTGAGGGGACAAGGAGGTAGAAGAGTGAGTTATGCCTGCTAGAGCTAGTATCTCAGGATTGTGATTCAGTTTTAAAACTCAGTGAAATCCTAAAAAATCCAATCTAAGCTGATCTGGGAGTTTCTACAAGACCCAATTTCTAGAATATTTAATGTATGTTAAGGAACCCTAGTATTCATCTATAGACTAGCATGTAGATCTGAATATGATCTAATGATCTAATATGATCTGATGCCAATACAATGGCTATTATTGGCTGATGGGTAGCATGGCTGGGTCAACTCTGGTCCATCCAGCAAGGTGATAGAATAGCCTAGGCAGGCACCGTTGTCCAAAGGCTTCTCTGAAACCTCCCCTCTAAAACAGAGGCAGCAAACTATTTCAGTATATATTCAGCTTTGTGGGTCATATGGTTTCTTTTGTAACTACTCAATTCTTCCCATGTAGCATGGAAAATGGCCATAAGCCATACCTAAACTGATGGCCGTGGTGAGATTCAGCTTATGCAGACCCATGCTCTAAAGAATCTTTGAAGAGTTTCAAACTTGTTCGTCTTGAAGCCAATATGATAAATTTTTCATGAGTTTCAATTGTCTACCCATCTAGTCACAATTAAACACTTAAAGAATGTAGAAGCCCCTGCAACTAAGATATACAACTATGTACTAGGGGGGATTTGGGGAGATAAAGCAGAAAAAAAAAAAAAAAGAATGTAGAGACCAACAAAGCAAGCACATTTACAGAAAATGTAAAATAAGCCAGATTTTATTCTATAACTTGTTTTTCTTGACCTTGCAGTGGCTAATGTCTGAAATTAGGCTTTCTATTAGGATGGACTTTTTGGAGGTGAAGAAAAAGAAAATGCATGAGCAAAATGTATTGCTCTCATATTAAACAACCAGAGACCAAAAATAATTTTAAAAATCTGAAATATGCCCATAAAATATATTCAAACTAAAAAGACATAAAACGAACTTCCAAATTAAGCAGTATATTAAATGGTTACTGGAATTCCCAGGAAAAATGAAAGAAATCTGTGATTATGGTTTTCTGATTCAGTTCACCTGTTGTTTGAATAAAAGTTTCTGAAAGTTATTCAGCTAAAAATTCCAAGATAATGTAGAGATTTTGTTTAATTTATATCAATGCACTGCTTATTGGCTTCACATACATATATTGCTGAAAAAATTTTTTTTCATACTTCCAGGCATTGACTTTTTTTTTTAAGACAATTTTTTTAGAGCAGTTTTATGTTCACAGCAAGATTGAGGGGAAGATGCAGAGATTTGCCATATGCCCCCTGCCCCTACACATGCATAGCCTCCCCATTGTCAATATCCCCCACCAGAGTAGTACATTTGTTACAATTGATGAACCTACACTGACACATCATACTCACCTAAAGCCCATAGTTTACATTATGGTTCACTCTTGCTGTTATACCACTGACATTTAAACTTTGAAGATTTCTTTAACTTATTTGAGATTCTGGCTTGGTTTTCATTATCGGTGAATCATACTAACCTCTTGAATAGCCATCTGTCTAAACTTTTTTAGTATTAAACAATTAACATAGAATGTCTACTCTTTTCACTTACGTAGCAACCATATTGCAAACAGCACTCCTTTTGGATTTAAAAGAGACTTTAAAGATTGTGTAGTTCAAATTCCTACATAATTTAATACTCTCTTATATAGAATATAACTTTAAGAAATAGCTATCTAGGCTTCATTTTTAATGCTTTAAATATAGACAATTCGTTGTTTGTCTTTGTCTATGAATGAGAGATAGAAGAGTAAGCAAGAGAGCACCTTTTTTTACGTTATGTTTGTCTGGGCTTCCTATATTGATCTATCCATCTACGTATTACATCATCTTTTGATCTATGTATCCGTCTAATTTCCATGACAAAATGCTTTTTCCATGATGATTTTTACCATCTTACTTCTTCTCTTTCTTTGATATTTTATATCTTTGGAAATGAACACTTATAATTCCTTATCTCTGCAAGCAAATCTCTTTTCCTGAATGCCTTGAATGGACATTCTTTACAGATATGTACCTAAAATACAATTAAACCCTCTAAGATATGAAAAGAATATTTAGTGTCATTTCTGGTAATTTTGTGGGTCACTTATGTCTTCCATAAGAATATGATTTAATTCTTGATATTATTCTTTTCCTAAACTCCTCTTCCTGTTTTTGGCTGATACCCATGCAAGGTCTTTAATCTTGACAAAGATACCTCATTGTAAAACTTAGTTTAAGAAGTTGCTTTACACCTTTCATCAGGGATCACAGACAAGGAATTGCAGAAAAAGTCCTGGCTGCAATGTTTTTTTAAACAAACCCAGAGGTTTCACGAATCCACCACATTGCAAAGTCCTTGCAACTCTTGTGTTAATTCCAGACATCTCATTTTTTTATAATAATTGCCTTGCTGTGTCTGCACTTAAATGTCACATCCATAGATTAGTTTTTTAATGCAACTATTACTACATTTTTAAGAATCATTGAAAAACTTCTGGAATTTCATGAATAAACTGCACTTAATAAGGAATTATTGAAGCTGGGTACCTGAGGGTTACTGTAAATGTTGAATAAGATTACCTTGACCTTGTTCCCAACACAGACATGGATGAAAAGAAGTTAATCTTGTCAATTTGCTGTTTTTCTTGTTTATCCTGAGGGGTGACTCAAGGGTCACAAGAACTTATGAGCTTGATTTACAGAAGCAAAAGAATGCCTTCAAGGAAGTTAGGATCACCAGATAAATAGCCTCAAGTTGCCATTGATGCCCAGAAGTCAGATTACCCACCGGTTTATCTGGAGTGAAAGAAACAAGATCATCCCTTTGTTTTTCCAAAACTCTTCCTGCCAAGCCCCCATCTCTATAAAACCCCCTACTTTCTTTTCTTGTTAAGGCTGTTTTGAGAGGACCTATCCTCCAGCCTGCTCATTTTGGCCAATTCAAATTAAACTTTCTCCATCTCCAAGCACCAGATGTCTCAGTGATTGACTTACTGTGCATAGGGCACACTGACTTGTGATTAAGAGATGCAGTATCATTATGTTATGTCATCTGTTATGGACTAAATGTTTGTGTCCTCCAGACTTTGCACCACCCCCCGCCCCCAATGTAATGGTATGAGGAAGTGGAGATTTTGTGAGATAATTAGAGTTAGATGAGGTCATGAAGGTGAAGCCCTCGTAAATGGGATTAGCACACTTTACAAGAGTCAAGAGAGAGCTTGCTTTCTCTCTCTGCTCTTTGCCCTCTGAGGATTTAAGAAGCAGGCAGTCTGTAACCTGAAGAGGGTTCTCACCAGAATCTGACCATGCTGGTGCTCTGAGAGACTTCTAGCCTCTGGAACTGTGAGAAATAAATTTATGTTAATTACAAGCCACTTAATTTATGGTATTTTGTTATAGCAGCCCCAGCTGACCATGAGAGTATCCTAGACTATATCATAGATTTACTGTGCTTAACAATGTTTGCGATCTTACTTTTATTAGCAATTTGATAGAAATATTATAAAAGTTTACTATAATTTGAGGACAATATAAATACAGGATTAATGAAAATAGATGTCCCTGGTAAAGTATGTAGACCATAAGGAATGTATGTTTATGTTATTTTTACATTTTTGTTTGATGCAAAAAATCAGTGCACTGCTATTATCAGTGCTGATCACAAATAAGTGTATTTTCCTGTTTTATTTCGTGTCTTCATTTGTATATATAAACTCTTGTCAAGAGTTTATTGAATGAGAGCGCACTCTTAGATATTCATCAGTTATCGGGCAAAAGGTTAAAACAATTTCATTTTTTAAAATTTTCTGAGTTAAACTGATTCCTCTTGTGATTGTTATGTTTACTTTTGCATTGGACTTTTTTTATATGAAATTGGTCTTGATCAATTTTGATTTTAAAAAGTTTGGGGGGTATCCCGAAAATAATTTAAAAACAACGCCCAGAAACGTTGCCTCAAATCATTAATTTGTCAAAGAAGACCTCACTCCTGCCAGTCCTTCTTGAAGCTAACTAATTGTTCAGGGAATATCTTCCACCAACCAAAATATTGGATGTCCACCTGCCAAAGAATGAAGTGATGTAACATATCTTGGTAAACTTTGAAAGGAGAGAAAGCTTCAAAAATTTGTAAATGTATTTTGTTATTTGAAGATACTTGACACCTGTCATTTTTGTATTATTTCCTTTCATGTAGAAAAGAAGAAATTCCTTTTGTGTTTGACAGATTTCTCAAGGTCAGTGAAGTGATTCCTTTTACAGTATAATTTGATTTTCAAAGGCAAAAAAATTTCAATCCTCAGTGAGTGTACACAGAGATTTGATGTCAGGTCTACTAACTGGCCCTATTTCTCAGAGCTCCTTAACTTTGCTGGCCTAAACATGGTTTGCCAAAGACAATGGTACCAGTAAACAAAACTTGAGTAAAGGGCATTGAGCAAGTCTTGGAATTAGTGGAATTGGCTCCAGCTGCAACTGCAACAGTAGAGAATGGATCAAGGCCTTTGGGCTAAGATCATATCCTAAGGTCAGGACAAGGTCTCTAGAAAACGGCCGAGGCCTGGGAGATTATGCAACATTTCTAGGATGAGGACTAGCCTATGGATTTTTGAATTCTGGAGGTAGTAAGATTGGAGGAAATCATAATTCCTGAACTATTTTCAGACCAGAGAAGTATAGAACTTAAAATACACAAATATAGTACGAGCATGGGAAGGAATATCATTTGATGTGAAATTTTGAAATGTTGTTTTATGATTTGACCTTAATTCAAGTATGTACAAGACACATATTTAAATATATTATAATACAATAAGAGTATCATTAGCCTATATTTTGGATTTCCATTTTGATTAGCTCTTGGTTATGATGAAATTAGGTTAATGGTCTTTGTTTCATTCCCTGTCAAGTAATGTATCTGTAACAATATAGGATCAGATGAGTAAACTATGAGACTGATGAATGTCCATTTTTCAGGTGTTTTTTCACTATTATATTTTTTAAAAATACATAGTTTTCCACCAAATGAAATATTATTGTCATTTGCTGAAGTTCTTATGTTCAAAATCCTTTAAGTACTGAATAATGACACCTGTCTGGTACTTTTGACCCATAAGAGAATTTTCAATGGTCTCAAGATATGTTTTCAAATTATCAAAACCTGGGGGCTGGCCCATTGGTACTGCGGTTAAGTTCGCACACTCCGCCTCGGTGACCTGGGGTTTGCTGGTTTGGATGCCAGGCGTGAATCTAGGCACTGCTGCTCAAGCCACACTTTGGCAGGCATCCCACATGTAAAGTAGAGGAAGATGGGCACAGATGTTAGCACAAGACCAGTCTTCCTCAGCAAAAAGGGGAGGATTGGCAGTGGATGTTAGCTCAGAGCTAATCTTCCTCCTCCTCAAAAAAAATCAAAACACGATACATTTTAATTTCTGTAAACATTAAATGAATAGTAATGTAAGTGAGCACAAATGAGGGCATCTTGTTTTGCTAAATGGCCCCAGCCCCTCCTATGTGTGACTACTTGCTGTTCTGCACGCACTTTAAAAAATTCCCATGCTCTCCTGATTTACGGCTTCTGCTTATGAATGTACTGCCTGATACCTTGATAAATTGAAACTTTTTTTATGAGTTTCTCTCCAGGAACAGGCTGACCACAGGCGGGAAACACACCTACAAGATATCCATCACAGCTGACAGAAGAATGGAACAATGTTGTGCCTAGAGCCCATTGTGCCTGGACCCCAACATCCCTGGACCCTGCCCTCCTCATTGCCCATTTTCCTTGTATAATTGCCTCAAGATTCTGTAAATCTTGAAGATGGGTTTTGAGACATCAGTCACGGTCTTCCAATTAACCAGCTAACCTAGTTAAACTTTCTTTCTCCATCTCTAATGTCATTAATTTGCTCAGATCACAGCAAGCAGAGGGAGCCCATTGCTCAGTATCAGTAACAAAAAAGATTTGTAGGAGTACAATGTAGAGAAATAGGCACAAAGAAAAGCAATAGCTTAAAAATGATAATGTTATTTGATTTGATATGTCAATTGTTTAATCTGGTTAGTTTACCAGTCACATTTATCTCTTCAGTTTTTAATTATAGAAGTAAGAGTTCTAAATTTTCCTACCTAAATCTTTTTGATTCATCTTTTAATCTAAACACATGGTTTTCCGAGTAAGTTAAGCTTACATCTTCAGAGATATGTGGGTCACATGAAACTATGGAATGCATTGCCTATTTCAAACTTAATGATCTAATACATTTTTCTATACTTTCTCCAGGAGTTTTGGGTCCTTCTAAATAAACTTAAAAAAAAATTTACTGCTAGTATTATGACATGACCATTTCATACAAATTTCTGTATTGAATTGTCAAATCATTTCAAATGAGGTAAATAAGCAACACATTCAATGATAACATATATTAGGTAGTTTTAGTCTTTTACTTATATTTAGACAAACTTAGATTCTACCCTACTAGAAAAGAAGAATGAACACAAGTCAGAAAAAATTAATTAAAATCCGTGGAGTGGAAGGCAGTCTTCACTGACTGGGAAGACAGGGGATAAATCCAGAGAAAGGGGTAGAGCAAGGGTAGTGATGTCCTTCATTGAAAGTGGTGGATTTTAACCTCAATTAAATGAAAGATCCCAAAATCAACAGATCTCTCACCTTGGGACTAGGATACTTCCCCAGTAAGCATGAACCCTTTTAAAATTGCAGCGTTTAAGTAGAGTGGAAAATTAATATTAATCTTTTAGACAAAGTCTTAGATTCTCTAAATCCTCTGAAAAGCCGTCATGAAGTATCTGTACCTTCTGAAATGGGTTGTCGTAGAATTCAGAGGAAAGAGCATTTGCCGAACAGCATTGTAGCAAGGATTAGTGATAATGGGGAGACAATCATCAAGTAGCAGCAATCATTAATTGCCTTCTTGATTTGCCCAGAATTTGTGATCTAAAGGTCCATTTTCACATAGTCATTATTGTTTCTTTCTAAATGTTATTTAACATATTTATTTTAGATTCTGCTAGCTAGAGTTAGGCAAACTTTTAATAAGCCCAGATAAGAAAAGTCTAACAGAAGAATTCCTCTGTAGCACTTCTGGCTAATCTCCCTCAACCTCTGCTTTCTTTTCCTGTCCTCATAGTCAGTTCATTCCCTCCCAGCTCTGCCCTGTAAATTTGAAGCACTTTTATCTGAAGCTGTCAACCTAGCCCTTCAAAGATTATTCCAAACTAGTCAGCCTTATCTATAGGGAGGGGCAGGGAGTGGCCTGGAGTGTTAATACAGTTTTCAAAGGGCTCTCAAACAGGATGATAGTATTAGCCTGTAATGAGAGGAAGACAGTCTTGTCAAACGTACTCCAATTAAATGTTACAGTCTTCCCTCAGGAAGAGCTTCTTTCTACTGGGAATTTACTAATGTTTGGTAACTTTACTCCTCAGGCTAACACTGGATTTTTCAGACATGCCAGAAGAGAGTAGATCCAAAGGAAGATGTCCTTTCCTGTCCTGTCAGGATGGAGAAATTCACTGCCAACACAAGTCAGATTGTGCTCAGGCCGGCCTTCATCGTAAATGATCCTAAGAAAAGAGAAAGCTCAAGCTGTTGTCTCAGCCTCCAGAGAACCAGTCATTACACTGGCCTAGCCATCTTCTTGGACCCAGTACACCCCCCTGGGTAGTGAGGGACTGCAGTTAAATTTATTCACAATTGGCCAGTTTTACACTCCTGATTTTAAAATATTTAAACAGACATAGAATTTCTAACCCCCCCCAAAAAAATACTTCTAGAATTTATTAGACTTCCACAGAACTTTGTGGATTTCCACCAACACAGTTATAAATGATTTTAAAATGTATTTTAAATATGTGACCGTATCTTTTCATTTGCTCAGGATTGCCTGTTTAGGGAAAGCCAGTTTCGATCAAACATTTCACCCTCATCTTTTTTTTTTTCTTAGCACCTGGAGGCCACTGTCCTTATAAATTGCTAGTTTCATTCCTCTTAAAATACAACTGAAGTGAAACATAGCCTATTTTCTTTATGTGATGGCACTAATAGAAGTTGCAAACCAAATTTTATTCCTAATTATGCAATTTGATAATGTCCTTATAGAATCAAGAATTTGCAATAATAAAGAGTTCAGATAAGAAATATTAGAGTTCCAGTAATATGTCAGAACCTTAAAAAAACAGATGTTTAAAATATGTTAATTCAGAACAGAATGTTTTTAAAATACACTTTAATCTAAAGTTATAAAATGCCTGAAATGTAGTCCTGCTTTTAAAATACAGTATACATTTCTTATTTGTTATATTAAAATCATATATTTTATTTAATTGTACTAAAAAATGTAACTGAGAGTTATTTTTCTGGGGGAAGGGGCACCTTGAAACAACAATCATCTTTTATTGTGGCTCCTGTTTCTGAAGTTTGCGTGTTGTGTGGGTCTCCGCCTACTGAGAGTCATGCCGTCTGGGCCTGGGCCAGTCAGCCCCCACAGACATTTCTCCCACCTGGGCCAGTGTTGTGGCTGGACCAGCCCTTCTGGTTCTTATTATGATGGCAGGATACACTTCAGTGAAAACCATCGGGGAACTTTGAGGAACAAGAGTTACTACTCCCAGGTCCTGCAGGGTACATGGCACACCTGAGGCCACACAGTGAGGTCAAGGGGAGAGAGAGAGAGAGGACCTGGGGCTGTGCCTTTATGAGAGTCTAAGGGTGGGGTTTCGAGAGTTTTGCAGGTGTACTCTTTATTGGCTAATTTAAGTCTGAGAGCGAGAATTAGGATATGGGAAGGGGATGTGGGGTCACTCAGCAATCAGTTATCTAGGTTTCTCAGGGCTTTCTAAAAAAGGGACTTTCCTGGGTTGGGGCAGCCCAATTCCTTATCTGTTTGTTTTGCTAGTAGTTGCATCATACCGCTGGCAAAAACTTAATCAAGATGGATGTATTTTGAAATGGATGCCTTCGCAATCAAAAGCTTAATGTCAGACACTCGCATTACACTGGGTAGTGATCACCAGGGATAGTTTTCTCTATTCCGTATGTTTTGACACTGTGCTGACACAGGGGGCTCAAATTTTCAAGATAGTTTCTGTACTCATGGATCTTTGATTCAGTTGAAATGACTAGAATAGTTCAGTGTTGGTCAGGCATCTTTTTCTCTCTCTCCACATGGCCTCCCTATGTGGCTAGCTTGGGCTTCCTCGTGGCGCGGTGCTTTCACAGTGTCTTACATGTTGGCATGCTTCCTCCAGGGCTCAAAGGAGGACACTACCAAGCATTCTTAATGCTTGGTCTTAAAAGTCCCACAATGCCAGCTCCTTTTAATTCTATTGGTCATGGTAGTCACAGGGGTGGCTCAGATTCAAAAGGAGGTGAAATAGACCTCACCTCCTGATGGCAGAATGTCAAGGTAACGTTACAAAAGAGCATGTGGAATGGAAGTTCTTGTGTCATTTTAGGAAACATGATCTGCCCAGCTCGTTAAAATAGATTTCTATAGAAAATGAGAATTCACTCTGGGATAACTAAGAGTTAAAGAGATAAATATGACTCACTGACAAAATTTGCATTATTGAGGGGAAATTCAGAGGGCAGTACGGAGTTTATCATTAAGATTTCTCTAAGTGCCATATCTGTCTCTTCGTAGATTCTTATCTAATTCTGGAGAAAGAGGACAGTACCGCTTCATTAAAAATCTTTTAAGGCATACAATCACAAGGAGTACTGCTTTGATATTCTTGTGGAAAAATATTAAGACTAGAGTGGAGGAGCGATGTCTTTCCATCTTCTGGAGGAATACAGTGCAACTTCTATAATTCAGGAATACCTGATAGCACAGCTCCTATTTAGGCCACACCAAGACTCTGACTGGCACCTGGTAGAAATAGATAATTTAGCGGACATGGTGAATGGCACTCAGCAACCACTATCTTTCTACCATGATACAACTTCCTCTAATGCATAGGCCAGATTACGTTTTCCAGAGTCTGGGAAACGTCTCGGGGTTTGGAGGTGAATCAGGTTTCACCAAATATAAACAACTTCATGAGACCTGGAAGGCGGAAGGGAGGCAGAGGCCATCTTGCTGCACTTCCATTTTTCTTCTTCTGCTCATTGACAAACAGAAAGATACTGTGGATTGTACACAGCCTCCCAGTGTACAATCATTGGCTTTGTTGATGTTGGAAGTCCTTTGAGTTGGCACAGTGTCTATCTAATCCATGGATCCAGATCGTACCTATAGACGATATATAATTGAAGTCAAGAGTTCCAGTGATAGTTTCCTGATTCTCACCTTCAAGGATGGGTTTAGACTAGAATCTACTCATCTAGCCTTTCTAATAATCTTGCTGGTAACCAATCCCTTGGTAGTAAATTCTTTTCTGCTTAAAATAGTTGAAATGGTTTCTCCTCCCTATATCCAAATCCTGCCTGAGACACCCAATATCTGGTAGATGTCAATAGGGGATGGAAGTTTTCCTAACTGGAGGTGGGGTACCTTGCAAGAGCGGCAAGGCACCCAGCAGGGGTGGCTGTCCTCCTGGAATGAAACAAAGATAGTCAAAGAAACCACTGGAGCCTTTGTAGGGTAGCTGACCAGATTTATTCTTGAGCACTTGTGATATACCTCAAAGATATTTTCACAGACACTTTTTAAGATATTACACAGGTTACACAACTATCAGTTGTGTAAAGGTTCTGTCTGTCTTTTTTTTTTTTTTGAGGAAGATTAGCCCTGAGCTAACATCTACCTCCAGTGCTCCTCTTTTTGCTGAGGAAGACTGGCCCTGAGCTAACATCCATGCCCATCTTCTTCTACTTTCTATGTGGGATGCCTACCACAGCATGGCTTGCTAAGTGGTGCCATGTCCACACTCAGGATCCAAACTGGTGAACCCCGGGCCACTGAAGCGGAACATGGGCCCTTAACCACTGGGCCACTGGGCTGGCTCAATTTTTTTTTCGGGCAGAATTTTTCTTTTCTTTTTTTTTTTTTTTGAGGAAGATTAGCCCTGAGTTAACATTTGCTGCCAAGCCTCCTCTTTTTGCTGAGGAAGACTGGCCCTGAGCTAACATCTGTGCCCATCTTCCTATATCTTATGTGGGATGGCTGCCACAGCATGGCTTGACAAGCAATGTGTAGGTCCACACCAGGGATCTGAATCTGCAAACCCTGTGCCGCTGAAGCGAAACGTGTGAACTTAACCACCTCGCCACTGGGCTGGCCCCCTGTCTTTCTTGAATAAGTGCTCTTGGAATAATTCTGAGAAGTAGATCAAAGGGTATGGCATTTGGGATTGGTTCAATAATTTTTTTATAACAACCTAATTGAAATATCGTTAACATGTAAAAAACTGCATATAGTTACAGTATACACTTCACTATATTGAAACCATCACCTGCATCAAAGTAATGACTATATCCATCATCCACAGCAGCTTTCCCATGACCCTGTAGAAACTTCCGCACATCCCTTTTTGTCCCCTTCCCTCTCCTTCACCTCTAGCACCAGCGCTGGCAAAAACTGGTCTGTTGTCACTATATATTAGTTTGCATTTTTTTATAATTTATATAATTGGTATCATACAGTATCTACTCTTTTTTTTCCTGCTTCTTCCACTTGCCGTAATTATTTTGAAATTCATCCTTGTTGTTTTCTATATTAATAGTTCATTCATTTTAATTGGTGAGTAACATTCCATTGTGAGGATATACTATTGTTTGTTTATTCATTTACCAGTTGACAACTATTTGGGTTATTTCCAGTACGGGGCTATTATAAATAAAGCTGCTATGAATATTCATGTACAATTTCTTATATATGCATGCTCTTTCATTTATTTTGAATAATTACCTAGGAGTGGAATGGCTAGATAGTATAGTTGGTATTTGCATTCCCATTCACAGCTAGAGTTTTACCAAATTACACTCCCACTAAAAATTTCACGTTTACAAATATATAAAGTGAAATCCAACTGAGACTAATTTATTTCCCATTTATGTGCTCATGCACATATATAGTGCACATAAATATGTTTTTGTAATTAATATCTATATAAAATTTGTATGCATTTTACCAATATTGGCATACAGTTTATTTCTGTTTGCATGTCAATAAAGAGAAAAATTAATATAATCTGTTTTTAGACTTTGTTTTATTATGTATTCTCAACAAACATTGTAAGAATTTATATTGTTTTGTAGAGCTGACATCATTTGGGATTCAAATATTTAATACAGAATTTTGAGTGACTGCAACCTTAATATACAATGATGTGTCAAACATAGGGACCATGATATCATTGTGTTCCCCTTATTAGCTAACACATCTGCTTAGGTCCCCATGATAGGAAATGGCTTTAGTGATGGAAAACATTATACTTTACTGGGATCAGAATGGAAAAATAAGTAGCTGAGGCGACTTCCTTCCTCTCGAAGCAAGATGACTGGGGCCAAGGCTGGAGTGACTCTAGGGCACCTGCATCTTTCTCGTCAGGATCTTGCCGCCTTGGATGTTATCAAGTTGATGCCACATTCACAGTAAGTTATCAGCAGACAAGCCACAATTAATATAGGTACAATTGGCCATGCAGCTCATGGCAAATCCACAGTTGTAAAAGCTATTTCTGGAGTTCACACTGTCAGGTTCAAAAATGAACTAGAAAGAAACATTACAATCCAACTTGGATATGCTAATGCTAACACTTCTAAACTTGCTGACCCAAGTTGCCCTCAGCCAGAATGTTATAGATCCTGTGGAAGTAGTACACCTTATGAGTTTCCTACAGACATTCCAGGTGACGGGGTTCAGGGCAGGCGGCCCCAAGATGTGCCACTGTGGTATGCAGATTATTTCAAGCTGAAGACAACAAAGGCTCAGACTCAGCAAGAAGATTCGGCCTTTCCCCGCTAACTGCCTAAAAGAAATTTAAAATAAAAGCCTGTCCCCAGGACAAGCCATCACCATAGATAACTTTGGGTTCCAGTAGACTGGGAGGATCCTTGCTAAGCCCACTTTTAACAAAGTTCTATTTACCAAACATTTGTTTTTCCATTTCCGTGTGGGTTGCCTTCCTCCCCTTTGAAGACCCAAACCACTACCCCAAACGTCCTCCATGTCTGTAGCTGAAGGTACTTAAATAGCTAACCTCAGCCAGTTGGCTGAGTTGCTCAGTTTTCCTGAGCCTCTCCCATGTATGCATGTTATAAAGCTTTGTTTAATTTTCTCCTGTTATTCTGTCTCATGTGAATTTAATTCCTTTTCCTGCCAGAAGGACCCAGAACAGGTAGAGGAAATGTCTTCCTCCCCTACACAGGGACCAAAGGGAACTTCAGATTAGTCAGACATATTTCCTTTGTTGACTGTCCTGGCCATGATATTTTGATGGCTACTACATTGAATGGTGCAGCAGTAATGGATACAGCTCTTCTGTTGATAGCTGGTAATGTGTCTTGTCCTCAACCTCAGACTCCTGAACACCTGGCTGCTACAGAATTCATGAAACTGAAGCATATTTTGATTCTACAAAATAAAATTGATTTGGTGAAAAAAGCCAGGCTAAAGAACAATATGAACAGATCCTTGCATTTGTACAAGGTACAGTAGCAGAAGGTGCTCCTATTATTCCAATTTCTGCTCAGCTGAAATACAATATTGAAGCTGTCTGTGAGTACATAGTAAAGAAAATCCCAGTACCCTCAAGAGACTTTACTTCAGAACCTCAACTTATTTTTATTAGATCCTTTGATGTCAACAAACTTGGCTGTGAAGTTGATGACCTTAAGGGGGATGTAGCTAGTGGTAGCATTCTAAAAGGAGTGTTAAAGGTGGGCCAGGAAATAGAAGTTAGACCTGGTATTGTTTCCAAAGATAGTGAAGGAAAACTCATGTTTAAACCAATCTTTTCCAAAATTGCATCCCTCTTCGAAGAACATAACGATCTTCAGTATGCTGCTCCAGGAGGTCTTATTGGAGTTGGAACAAAAATTGACCCCACTTTGTGTCAGGCTGACAGATGGGGAGGCAGATACTTGGTGAGATGGAGCTTTACCTGAAATCTTCACTGAGTTGGAAATCTCCAGTTTCCTGCTGAGACGGCTTCTAGGTGTACGCACTGCAGGAGACAAGAAAGCAGCAAAGGTGCAGAAGCTATCTAAGAACGAAGTGCTCGTGCTGAACATGGGATGCCTGTCGACAGGAGGAAGAGTCAGTGCAGTCAAGGCTGATTTGGGCAAAATCATTTTGACTAATCCCGTGTGCACAGAAGAAGGAGAAAAAACTGCCCTTATCCGAAGAGTTGAGAAACATGGGCATTTAATTGGTTGGGGTCAAAGAAGAAGAAGAGCGACAACCAAACCAACAGTAGATGATGACTGAAGAATACCAGTTAAACAATGCATTAGGATGAAGTCAGAATTTCTCTTAATAACCTAGGGGTATATTTTCAAAACATTACTGGGGAATTAATTACCTTACTAGTAGCTGTAAGTCCATTCTCATTTTTTGGTAATGAAAATTTAACCTCCAGTACTAAAATAGCAACTACAGCAAATATAAAAATTGGCATAATGTTGGATTGAATCTACATTTTACCAGAAATTAATCATTCCCAAATAATGTCTAATTTATACATCAATGTAGGTTTGAAATGAAATTGTTTGCTACAACCAGCCTTTGCTGTAGCACACATACCACTGAACCCGTGTGAAATAAACTTTTTCTTCTAATTAGAAAAAGAAAAAAAACCCACAATACATCACACTTGCTTTTTTTTTTTTTTAATTTCAGCCATTCCCTGATTTTTTATTTTTTTCTTTTAAAGATTTTATTTTTCCTTTTTCTCCCCAAAGCCTCCTGGCACATAGTTGCATATTTTTAGTTGTGGGTCCTTCTAGTTGTGGCATGTGGGACGCTGCCTCAGCATGGTCCAGTGAGTGGTGCCATGTCTGCACCCAGGATTTGAACTGGCGAAACCATGAGCCACTGAAATGTAGTGTGCGAACCCAATCACTCAACCATGGGGCGGGCCACGACACTTGCTTTCATAATTTTTTCAAATCTCTGAAATTTTTCCACATAATTTAATACCACCATTAGAATGTCTTTGTATTTCAGTGCTAGTTCTTTTACTTGTTGTTGCTATGTGATTTGATTTTTTTAAAAAATAAAAATAAAATGAAGCAAGGATGGAAGAAAAAAAAAAAAGAAATAAAAGAAAACTGGCAAGCATCACTCCTGATATCTAAAATAACCAATAACCACAGTGTCCATTATTCTTAGTGAAAAAATATTTAATAAAATCCATAACAAAAGCAGTAGAACTCCAAAAAATGCAGCTATATTAGTTATTACATTTGACTCTGATCACAACAAAGTATTCTGGCTTTCAACATGATTTTCCATCCAGGATTTGCCTAGTAAATCTAAATCGATAGTGTAATAGTATGTTTACTTTATCGATTAGTTGTAGAGCCATGCTAAAAGAACATGCATTCCTCTTCTTAGAGTCACTCTGAGTGGTCTCCTTGTTAGATGCCCACAGCATGTGCCAGAGAGCACAGCACACCTGGGCCGTCTATTGTTGTGGAATATAAGGCACACAGACTCCAAGAACTCTTACTTCATCCTCATTATAGACACAAGAGGCTCTGAGGATTTAATGCACGTTTCCCAAGTTCAGGTCTCTCATTTGTACAAATGGTAATAATGCCCCCATTTGTCTCACAAAGATAATCAAATCAAATGAGATAATTGAAGTAAAAGTACTTGGTTAACTTCAAACCACTCTAAAAATATGTTATGATTTAGGGACAACATCAGGGTTTATGTACAGTTTTCTGCTTTAGGAAAGGCTAGAGTAAGGTTACAATTCAATTTTTAGAATTGAATTATGTGTACAGATAGAGATATAGAGTGGCATCCTCAGTACATCTCTTATATTAGCTCTTTATTACAGCTGTCAGTTTTATCTTAGTGGTCAGTAATAAATGTGATTTTTTAAAGTAATGTAATATGAAGAAACTTTGTTGTTACCAAGAATTAGCCTCAGCCATTGTAACTAGCATTGTACTTGCTATATCTCTGACTTTGAACCTTGGGTAATGTCATCTAATCATAAATACTCCAAATATCAGGAATATGTCTGCCTTCTCAAATTAAGGTGTTTTTATGAGGAGAATATTGTATTTTATGACAAAAGCACAGCAGAGGAAAATTTAAAAGTTGAATTATCAGGAAAGTGTTGAAAAGAATTCATGGTTGGAATACCTCAAACTTTAAGAAAAATCAACACAAGTGTTCCACTTTTCCCTCAGGTTATGAAATTAAATAGGTTTTAGTTTACATCTGAATAATCAGAGATGTGTCAAGTACATAATCTCAACAGGTGGGGCAGACTGTTTGCATTTGCTCAGTTCTTTTTTGTTCTTTTGAGAGACCAAATACCTAACAATATCTCTTGATTTCCCTTGTTTCTAACAAGATGGTAAACTAGATATCCTGAAAAATCCTACAATAAAATGATACCTATAAATGTTGATAAAATATGTTTTTAAAAGTTCTCTTAGGGGCCGGCCTGGTGGCGCAGCGGTTAAGTGCGCACGTTCCGCTTCTCAGCGGCCCGGGGTTCACTGATCAGATCCCAGGTGCGGACATGGTACTGCTTGGCACACCATGCTGTGGTAGGCGTCCCATGTATAAAGTAGAGGAAGATGGGCATTGATGTTAGCTCAGGGCCAGTCTTCCTCAGCAAAAAGAGGAGGATTGGCAGTAGTTAGCTCAGGGCTAATCTTCCTCAAAAAAACAAAAAAGTTCTCTTAAATACATAGCTGAGCTCAGGAGAAAGTAACAAATCCCAAGGTGAAATGAGAGAGAGAGCAAAGGAAGAAGGGAAGGGAGAATATACTGGGCTTTGCGATCTGTGAAATAATTATAGGCTTTAGTTAACAGCTCAAATAGAGATAGAATAAAAAGTTTATGACCACATGATTTGGGGTGTACAATCAGGGATGCCTCTTATTTTTATTTTTTTTAAAGATTGGCACCTAAGCTAACATGTCTTGCCAATCTTCTTTCTTCTTTTTTTCTTCCTCTCTTCAAAGGTCCCTGGTGCACAGTTGTATATTCTAGTTGTAGGTGCATCTGGCTTTGCTACATGGGACGCTGCCTCAGCATGGCTGGATGAGCAATATTAGGTCCACGCCCAGGATCTGAACCAGCGAAATCCTGGGCCACTGAAGCAAAGCACGCGAACTTGATCACTTGGCCATGGAGCAGGCCCCAGAGATGCCTCTTAAACCCAAGACTTTGGAAAGGTTACAACTTTACTGAAATGACAGACTAGGGAAAAAAATCATCTTGCAAAGAAAAGAACAAATTCTGATAGAGTTGGCTAGTTGAAGAAAGGAAAAAGAGTTCTCAAGAAAATGAATGACAAGAACTCCAGTCTTTGGTGGATGTGAGGTTGGTTTTACTATTACCTTCATATTCTAGAACACTCCAAACCAAGAAAAAAAGAACAAATAAAAATAATATTCCAAGCGTGTAGTGTGCCTGGGATTACCAGGAAGTAACAAATGCAATGCCTCTCAGAAGAGCTACACCATCAAATAAGATCACACAAGGATAAGCATTAACAACAACAACATACTTCAAAAAAGGCCACCAAGAACTTCCAACCACAGAATTAGCAGACACATACTAGACACAACTAGATATTTATAAGTGATTAAAATTATGACAGAAGGATTTGAAAATAGGAGAAAAAAACATTGAGTCTTAAGCTGAGGGTGAAAACTTAAGCTGAGAGAGGATTTTAAAATGCCACCATAATTAAAAAAGCAGAATAAGAAATGACAGTTTTAAGTTTTAAAAGTCATTTAAACAAAAAACCCCAAAAACGTAAGAAATAATGAAAATACTGTAAAAAAGTACAGCTATACTTTTTTGAAAGCACACACAGAAATATGTACACACATATAATATCTCTCTCTTTATATGTATATATATTATATGTAGTTTACATATATATGTAGTTTACGTATAATATATATAGTATATTTTAAGCAGCAGATTATACAAAGCTGTAAAAATATATAGTAAATTAGGGTATAAATTTGAAGAATTAGCTCTAAATTATCATAGAGGATAAATTGAAAATATGAAAGTAATTTTGAGACATAGAAAGTAGAAACAAATTAAATTCTTAGGTATTATTCTAAGGTATTTTCTGAGAAGGAATTTGTGGGAATAGTAAAGAAGAAATTTTCAAAAAGATAATTATTAAGAATAATTAAGAATGGCATATAGAAATCCATAAATCATCAGTTAGCCTAAAAAATATAAAGTTATATAAATGGCAACACATGCATAACTAGATATGTCACACTAAAAATACAGAGCATCAAAGACAAATAGAAGGTTTTAAAGCAGCCAGAAATAAAATACTACTCATAAAGAAATCCAATTAGATTGACAGCAGATGTGTCCAAATCCTAGATGAAAGCACTAAGAGATTGGACTATCTTCTGTTATGAGAAAAAAATAACTTGACTAAGAATTTTTTCACCAGTTAAATGATTGTTCATTATCAAGATATTTTCATAACAACAAAAAATTTTTATCACCAATATATTCACACCTAAGTTCCTTTTAAAGAATGTCAAAATAAGGAAATTGAAACCAAATTTTAAATCTAAGATGTAAAAGAAAATAGGAAGAATAGGAACTTATATAAGTGTGGAAACTATAAATATGCATCAACTGTATAGACAATAATAATATTAATGATTAACACAGCAGGAAAGGGTGGAACTAAAATATTGATCACTAGTGACATTTAATGAATGAACTGAATTAGTATTTGAAGTGGAAGACTTCAAAGATCCTTGAAATATTTATAAACAATGTAAAGATACTGATAATTTTAGTCTTTTAAATATCTACAGCCTTGCAAGCTTTGAGTAATCAATAAAATAATAAAAATTGAATGCATAACTTCTAAGACTGTAATGCAATAAAAAATGTATAAAAATTAATAGATGCAAAAGACATTGAGAGAAAAAATCATAGAAAGATCAAAATAAATAAAAAAGATATAATAAACTGGAAAATACTTTTAAATATTTCAATAATGTGATTGTAAAAAGCTCTCCAATTAAAAGACCAATCTTTTAAGACTAAAATTTTTAAAAAGGACTATTAGTTATTTACGTGAGATCACTCAAAGCACAAAAAGTATTCTTATGCAAATATTAAACATATATGAAAAAGTTCATGTGGCTGTATTAATGTTAGTGAAAATAAAATTATGTTATAAAAATCTGAATTAGAAATAAAGAGTGTATAGTATGAAAATATATCTTTAATACACCAGGAAAGCATAGAGAATCTAAGTTATTATTCACTTAATAGTATAACTTGCATTATACAAAAAACAGAATTACGAGTAAAATTTTAAAATGTCACCATAATGGATTTTTTTCATATTCTGTTGATAGAATTATAAAATATCAAAATGTGAAGAGAATATGTTTATTATATCAGGATATGGAAGAATTTTTTAAACAGATTGAACATGTAAACCATAAACAGTCCTCAATAAATTCAATTAAATTAGGAATTTCTGTACAACAAAGTCACTGTATGCAAGTTACATAAAAAATCATATTTAACAAAGAATTTATATTAATAAAAATTTTTAATTTATAAGCTTATAAATAAAAGCCAACCCAATATCACCAAATCTATTCCATAATGTCATCAATATCCTATCTCTTTCTGTAAGAAAAGTCACAGGAATAAAATAAATTTAAAAGAAAATAAACTATCATTTTCAGATCATGTGATGATTTATTTAGAAAACCAGAGACTAGGGAAAGTTATAGAATAAGAAAGTTTAGCAATGTTGGTAAATATTAGATTGTCACAAATTCAATTCCTTTAAATCACAACAAAATGTCATTGAAATAGCACCAAAAGCAGAAGGCATCTAAGAATAAATCTAATAAAAGATGTGCATGACTTTCATGTGAAAGTAAATTTTTATTGAATGATTATAATAGAACTGAATAAAAGGAGAGATGTAGATTCATGGATATAAAGATAAAATATAATAAAGTAATCTATACATTCAATGTTTTTTCCCATTAAAAATCTTAACTAATTCATTGGGTGTGTGTTGTGTGTGTGTGTGCTTGTATACATTTGTATGTGAATGAGAAACTAGACGAGGATAATGTAAGTACATGAAAGAATGAAGGCCTAATACCTATTGTTTCAGGTTCTTTAAAAGCAGCCTATCAAATAAGCACGCTTGTGCAAGCGATTTTTAAAGAAAGTGTGCCAAGAGGAAACTTAAAAATGTGAGGCAAGCAGCACAGGGATAAGGAGGGAGCCAAGCAAAGCTGTGATTTCAGACAAAGGACCATAATGAATAGATTCAGGCTGGTTCTATAGGGAAACTCTAGAGTCAACTAACTGACTCAGAGTTGTCCCATTCCATGACAATGGATCTGGTCTCTCATACTTCTGTACTAGTGTGTTATTGATTAGGGATTACTTCCAGCTTCCTGTTTATGGACGAAGCTGGATTGCAATAGTATAAGGATATTGGAGCCAAACACGCAAGCTGAGGGGATACAAAAAAGGACTTAAAAAGGAGCTCCAATATAATTTTAGAACAAAATGTACGAGAATAGGTTTTGAAGACCTTGAATTAGGAAAATATTTCTTAAACAAGACCCCAAAAGCAAAACTTTACAAAATTTTTGATAAGTTAAACAGGTTTTTTTTACTTTTCCGAGCTTTAAATAGAAAATTAGACAGTGAAATGACATCTCCTCCCAAAACTGGAAAAGAGCTTTAAAATATAATGAAAGGATTAATTTCAACAATATATAAAGAACTCATAAATCAATGAGAAAAAAAATAAACCAATCAAGAAACCAATGGAGAAATAATATGGATAGATAATTCATAGAAGAGAAAACTAAATAGCTAATAATCCTAAAAAATAATACTTAACTCACCGTTAATTAGAGAAAGGCACAGCTTCTTCCCACATCAAAAAAGAAGAAAAAAAGGTAAACAATTGTGAAATCATTATTTTGACTGACAATATCAAGGTTGGTAAAGGTACAAAAATAAAACAGATTGTCTTATACATGCTGAAGAAAATTTAAATTGTTTGAACATTTTTCAGGCAATTTCAAATAGTAAAGATGAAAATGAATATACCTATGATCAAGTGGTACCACTCTTAGTAGCATGGCACTTCTACAGTGTAGTACTTGTCTAGTATAATACTTCACCGTACACTTTCAAATGTCATAGTTACTAGCCATATGTGGCTACTTAAATTTATATTTATCTAAAGGAAATAAAAATAAAAATTCAGTTACTCTGCCACACTAGCTATTTGTTAAGTCTCAGTAGCCATACATGGCTGGCAGGTACTGTTCAACACTGACGTAGGACATTTCATTATTGCAGAAAATTCTATTGGTCAGCACTGCTCTAGAGAAACGCTCATACATATGCACAATATTAAGAAAGAATATTGATTGTAGCATTATGGCAACAAATAATTGGAAGCAAATACCATCAAGAGGAAAATAAATTCATTAATTACGGTGTGTCTACAAAATGACATACAGTAGCTCCCCTTTATCTGAAGATTTACTTTCCGTTTTTCAGTCCTAAAATATTAAATGGAAAATTCCAGAAATAAACTACTCATAAGTTTTAAGTTGCATGACACTCTGAGTAGCATGATGAAATCAAACTGGGACATGAATCATTCCTTTGTCCAGCATATCCACGTATCCATGCTGTATGCGTTACCCTCCAATTAGTCACTTCGTAGCCCGCTCGGTTATCAAATTATCTGTGGTGGTGTTGCAGTGTTTGTGTTCCAGTAACCCTTATTTTACTTAATAACAGCCCCAAAGTGCAAGAGTAGTGATGCTGGCAATTGGGATATGCCTAAGAGAAGCCGTAAAGTGCTTCCTTAAAGTGAGAAGCTGAAAGTTCACGTCGTAATAAAGAAGGAAAAAAAATTGTATGCTAAGGTTTGCTAAGTTCTGTGATAACTTTTATTACAGTATATTGTTATAATGTTGTATTTTATTATGTTATTGTTTTTAATCTCTTACTGTGCCTACTTTATAAATTAAACTTTATTATAGGTATGTGTGTGTAGGAAAAAACATCGTATATACAGGGGTCAGTGCTATCTGCAGTTTCAGGCATCCACTGGGGGTCTTGGAACAGATCCCCCATGGATAACAGGAGGCTACTGTATATAGCAGTGAAAATAAATTATCTAGAACTACATGTATGGACATGGATAAATCACATAAAGTTAATGACTGAAATAAATATAACATATTTGACATTAATTTGGTGAAATTCTCAGTCATTATTATTTCAAATATTTCTTCTCTTCCTTTCTCTTTTTCCTCCTTCTGGTATTCCCATTATGCATATATAACCTCTTTTGTAGTTGTCCCACAGTTCTTGGATATACTTTTCAATTTTTTTCATATTCTTTTTGCTTTTCAGTGTTGGAGGTTTCTATTGAGATATGCTCAAGTTCAGAGAATCTGCTCAGCCATGTCCAGTCTGCTAATAAGCCCGTCAAAGGTATTCCTTATGTCTATTACAATGTTTTTTCATCTCTAGCATTTCTTTTTTGGTTTCCTCTTAGGCTTCCATCCCTCTGTTTACATTGCCCATCTGTTCTTGCATGTTGTCTACATTATTTATTAGAACCTTAGCATATTAAAATCATAGTTATTGTGAATTCCTAGTCTGATGATTCTGACATCTCTGCTATGTCTGGTTCTTAAGCTTGCTTTCTGTCTTCAAATTGTGTTTTTTGCCTTTTGGTATACCTTGTAATTTTTCTTGGTTGCAGGACACACTGTGCTGGGTAAAAGGAACTGCTGTCAATAGATCTTTAGCCCTGTGGTGGTGGATGGAAGAGGAGGGGAGTATTCTATAGTCCTATGATTAGGTCTCAGTCTGTTAGTGAGCCCATGCCTGCTGGCTGTGAACATCACAATTATTTCTCAGAATTGTTTTTTGTTCCTACTTAGGTAAGACAGGATGGCTACTGTGGGCTAGAGTTGGGTATTTCCCTTCCCCTAGGTCAGTGTGGCTCTGATAATACCTCAGCAGGTTAGGCTCTGGTTGACTAGTTTCCCCTGAAGGCAGACCTTATTAAGAACAAAGTGCCCTGGTGTATTTCAAAATGGTTCCTTTCCCCTCCCCCTGCTGGAACTATGAGAGGATTTTCTTCTATTTACGGTGGGAATTTTGTTGAATTCCTGGAGGTAAATCTCACAAAATTGTGGGTTCTCCATATAACTGAGTTCTCCTGGAGTTTTTAACTCTCAGCCTTGTCCACACTGAGTTAGTTATATTCATTATGAAGCCAGACAGAAAAAGGCATGACCAAATTCTTTTATCAAGTGATCTCTAATCGTTACTACTGAAAAATTTATTACTTTTTACTTAAAAAGAACATTTACAACTAGAAATATAAAAATGATTAAATGCATAAAAATTTAAAAGCTCTGTCCAATACTTTCTTTAAAAATATTATAATTGCCTCCTGGCTTCTGACCTTTGACTTGAATAGCAAACACAATTTTTCTTTAGATCATGCATGATCAATCATGTGGTTATGGAAAAGTGCCTTCCAATGTGCAGAGAAAGACCATTCAATTTCTTACTGATTCTAATTTTATTTTGCTGACATCTAATCATCTTAAAATCAAACATCTGAGCATCAATCAGCCCTTCTTTAACTCTGAATTTGACAAGGCAATCTACTAAAACAGAAGTGGGTTCAAGGATACTACAAGAGGGAAAACCATTTCTTCATTCATTCATTTACTACTTTACTATGTATTATATAATATGCAAAAGTATTTATTGTATACTAAGCACTAGGAAAATAAATTTTGTATTAAAAGCTCCATTTCTTAAAATAACCCTATTAGTAGATCCTACTATGCCCGTTTTACCAATGAGAACTTGGAGAAATAATAATTTAACATTTACTGAGTGCTTAATTTATGCCAGACACTGTTATAGTTGCTTACGCGTATTAATTTTCACACCGATATAGGTTGGAACTAATATAAATCTTATTTTGTATATGAAGTTACATGCAGAGATACATTAAAAAAACTTGTACAAAGTCATGCAACTAAGAGATTCAGGATTTAATTTCAGGCAGTCTGGCTTCAACACTTGTTCTCTTAAACACAGTGCTATAGCTGCTTCTAGATAAGCGAGTCAGGACTCAGTCTCAGAATTCTCAGCTGCCAAACTCCGTTCTCTAAACATTCTGCTATTACAGCTAACAATCTGCTTCCTGTGATGGCAGATTAGATTGTTTTTGACCAATACTTGTACTAGAAATCTAAAGAAGATATTTAAAAAATTTTATTCAAATATTTGGGGAAGGCACCAAGGCAGTGAGAAATTATAGGGCGTAAATCAGGAGAGGACAAACGCTAAGAGATTTAGGAATCTGAGCTCTTTAGTCTTGAGGTTTGTACAGATTGAAAATACAAAGAGATTATTAAATTAAATTGAGTTCAATTCCAATATTAGAATCCATTTTGAGAATATATTGCTTTTAATTTCAGAATTGCATTGTGTTTAATACCTCTAAAAAAAGTAACAAAAAAATTTTAATATAAGAGGGAAAATAATCAATACTATAAGAATTTTACACTATGTATTACAAGACTAATACAGTGCTAGAGGTCTAAAAGAGGAATAAAATACAGGCCCAATGATGCAAACTAAACAAGAGGTTCTACTGAACATGAAATATGTAAAAGTGAAATAAAAACTCATTATGGGATTGCTACAACAATATATAAAGTAACTCAAAATGTCTTTTAAAATAACTTTCAAAAATACATGTGAATGAACATGAAGATTAAGATGTCAACTTCTAGGTGCTATATATTGTACATTGGAATAAGAAATGTTAATATTTACTGTCTATATGGCTAGTTTTCTTTCAGCCTGACTTCAGTAAATTCAAAATATTTCAAGAACTCTTTTTTGCTGTATTTAAATAACTTAAAAATCAATTATTAAAAGTAAATTCAAAGAGTGATAAAAGCGTGAGTTTTCAAATCTTCCTACTAGGAATTCATAATAAAACATGGAGTTAAATATAGCTTATCTTTTAGTTTACTTACTTTGCTCACAAAAGATTTTCTGTCTATAACATTGAAAGTTTCTTGAGCAATTCATCAAAATTTGCTTATCTTTCAGGGCTTATTTTTCAAAATAGGTGATAATGACTTTTAAAGGAGTCATTCATTTAATTTATTCTCTAATTTATTAATCTGAATATTAAGGCAAAGTGCCTATCCTAATGGAACTGATATGCTGATGAGAAAGATAGACAAAGCAGATGCATAGTTTTATTAAATGTAACACAACAAGCAAATAAATACAATGACAACGTAATTTCAGGTAAATAAGATGAGGGGAGAGAGAGTAATAGAATTGGAGAATGGTCTGGAAAGGTCCTTCTGAGGCAGTGACATATGAGCAGAGGCCTGAGTGATCAGTAGGGGTGTGTCCTGTGGAGCGCTAGGCTTTCAGGCAAGGAAAGAGGAGTAGGGATGAATTTGGCAAGTTCAAGGACAAACAAGAAGAAGAGAGGGAAGAAGAGAGGGAGCAGGCCTGAGAAATAAGCAAGGATCAGAAGATGAGACAGAGGAGAAGAGAAAAATAATTAGTCCTTTTCTGTTGGATGAAAAGTCTTCGTTCTCTTTGTAGTTTTCTTTATCACTTAAAAAACAGAAAGATTTTCATCAAGTTTTGCCTACTAGCTAGAGTACCAAATGAAAGTAATTTATCAAAATAATTTCACAGTGAAATATTTATCCCATATTTTCTCATACTCTTAAAAAAACATGTTTTTATGAATTCAATATATCCTAATATAAAGTTAATGAGGTAATATTCAAAACAATTAAAATAAAAGGAAAAATCATTGGAGTAAACATTTTTAAAAAATATTTCTGTATCTTTTTCCTGTTAACCAAGGATCCAGCGATTTTATTTTCCTGGGAATATTAAGGACATTTTAATAATCTTAGATTTGGATTGCAAATTCTTGATTGTTTGTAAGCCTCTACATACTTTTTACTGGTTTGAATAATGTCCCCCAAAAATTCATGTCTACCTGGAACCTATGAATGGTGACGTTAATTGAAAACAGGGTCTTCACAGATGTAATCAAGTTAAGGTGAAGTCATACTGGATTAAGGTGATAAATCCAACATCACTGGTGCCATTTTAAGTAGAGTCAATTTGGACACACACAGCGAGCAGACAGTCGTGTAAAGAGAGAAGAGGAAATTGAAATGGTGCAGCTACAAACTAAGGAACACCAAGGATTGCCAGAAACCACCAGAAGCTGGGAAGATGCAAGGAGGGACTCCTTCCTAGAGTCTTTCAGGGGGTCACTGCGGTGCCAATACTTTGATTTCAGACTTCTAGCCTCCTGAACCGTGAGGAATAAATGTTCCCCTGTTTTAAATCACCCAGCTTGTGGTGCTTTGGCGCCACAGCCCTAGGAAACAAATACAGTCTTTACACAGAAGAGAATTGAAAAATGCCCGTGTTTTTGTTTTTCCTGATATTATTATGCATTTTCCTGCCCTCAACGGATTCTGGGTCTAAAATGAAAAATAGGATTGTTTGGAGAGATTTTTTTTCCTAACATAGCCTATAAACTAGAGCTAATCTTTTTCTTCAAAGTCGCTAAAACCATTGCCTATACAGTTACTAATTGCCTATACAAAGTTACATTGCCTATACAGTTGATCCGATATTCATACTCTTTGCTATCTCACGTATCTCACCTACTTTCTCTTTCCTCTTAATTTTCCCTCGAATAATCTCTTTAATTTCATTATGCAAGTGATTATTATATACACATGTATTCTACTTCAGGAAACACATAAGCCCTTAGAAGGAATCATTTAAGTAACAGAACAATTTTAAAAATTTAAGATATCTATTCTCTCCCTCATCCCTCTCTTTCTCTCTCTCTCAGGCCTGAAGAAAGCAGGCAGAGAATTCCATGTTCATTTACATCTTTCTAATAATTCACGCACTTAGAGAAGGACAGTGAGTGGTCATAGCCAAGATGTACAAAATGTGTAACTGCTTGAAAACTGGTTTCTTTAACCTCCTTATGGCTAATTGTCCTGAGGTTATAAAATGCTTGATTTGTCTAGTAAAATTTTCTCAGTTTTTAATGTTTATAATTTATAATAAATAAAATGATTGCTATCATCACTATTTCAGAGTAATTTCTCCCAATTGTTCTTTCCTTACATTTCTTTCTCCCAAGATGGTACGGTTGTAGAGCGAAGCTCATATAAATTTAAATCAATCAATCAATCCGTCAGTCGGGTAGTCAGTCAATCACAGGCAGAGCTGCATGACCTCAGCCCTGCCTCGCTATGGGGCCTCTCTTGATAGCAGAGAGCAGAGCTAGCACGTGTCCCTACAGGCCACCTACCTTTTCACCAGCCCTTTGAATGTGTCTGTGGAGACAGAGTGGGTCCAAGCTGGTCCCTGAGGTTTATGGTGACGGCTTCTGTTGCTGACTGCAGGTCTTGTCATTGCCTCTTATCTTGCCAGCCCCACGATCTGGCATCATTCAGCCTACCTACTCTATTAGCACATTTCTCATCCTCTGCCCAGTTGGAGCTCCAAGGACACTTGGCCACATACTTTGAATAAAACTGGAATTTTTATGACTCAACTGGTTCCCTAATTAGCTTTTTCTGCTTTACTCTCACTATTATTTGCAGGATAGGATGCAATTCCAAGGTTGAGGCTTCTCTGAGAAGCTTGCAAACTACCAGTCTATCACTCCAGTGAAGTAGGAAACAGTTCTCTTTTTTGGAGATTCTCTAAAACCTCTCTCAATATGTCCCTCCTTTCCTTCCCTTGATCTTAATCCCCAAGCAAGGATCCAGGATATGCACATGAACTCTTGCCTCATCCTCCCCTCTCCTTTGTCATCATTTCTACTTCCTTCTGGAAAAAATAGCCCTAACACCAAAGATCTCTCCTTTACTCAGCATGATTCAGCCACTACAAATTATGGCTGCCTTTTGGGCTCCTTGTGCCTGGCTACCAGCAGGTAAGAAGAGGAGTCATCGTAATGGCTGTGGTATTTGACCCAGACCAGCAGGCTGAGGTAGGGCTGCTTTTACCAATGGAGGCCTGAGGAATACCTGTGGAACTCAGGTGATCCTCTTGCATACCTCCTGATGATCTCTTGTCTTGTTGTAACTGTGCATGGACATGTGCAGCAACCCTGGACTGAGAGGGGCATGACTAACCTTCTGGAATGAAGGTTTGTGTCAGATGACCAATACCTGCCTTGGTGATGGCTGAGCCTGAGAGGAATTTAGGGTGGATGATGAAGGTGGGAGAGGATGAGAACCAGTTGTGACCCTGAGATTGACTGCAGTGGGGGCTGCCGTTAATTCCACTCATCTCCTTCTTAGGAGTTTTCCCTCGGAAAGAAAAACCCACAGCAGGAGCTGCTACCTGGACTTATGTGAAGTAGATCCGTGCAGCACAAGGGGTAAGTGTGGTGCTTATGAGAACTGCCTCACTTTGATAGTTGACCAAAGAAATCCATCACCAGCTAGGGATGGAGTACGGAAGGGATACTGAGGTAGGCCCATTCCTGGGAAATGTGAGAACCTTCGACAGCCCATTCAAGGCTCAAGGATTCTCTGGAAATTTTGCTGAACCTTCCTTAGACTGCAAGAGCATGATTCCATCTGACCTTCTCTTCCTTTCCCCTTCTCTCGTGTTCAGACTTAGATCATGGTCTGACAGCTCTCTCAACCCTTTCCAGCTCCATCCCTATTTCCTTTCACAGAGACATTTCCTCTTTTAATGTCTTTGCGTATTTCACTTTGTCTTGGCATCTGCCTCTTGGAGAACCAGTGTTAACATCGTTGGCCAATCTGGTATTCTCAGGATCTGGTTCCTGGGTGACTTTGTTGAACATTGTCCTCTCTGGCCTTATTTACGATCAGATTTTTCCGGGTTTCACATTCTAGGTCTTGTGCATTCTTAGACCCCTTTCTGTTGGTGTGAGTTTGGAGTCCAAGAATTCCCTTAGAGCTTTAAACATTATTGATCTGGGATTTCTCTGACAATGTAGTTTCCTTAAATATTTAATAAGTTTATGACAAACTTGTTTTAGATTATGCTTCTAGATATATCTGCGAAAAGACCATCTTTTAAATCTCTCATGAAATAATTTAAAAAAGTGTAGGGTCAAGTAGATCAGTAGAAAAATGAAATTTAAGAAAATATTGGACGTTAAAACAATGTTATGAAAGTTTCTAAACATTTCCTCTCAATTTCCATAAACAAACTGGTAATAATTCAGGAATCCACACTAGTCTGTGAACCACATTTACAGAAATAAACCTTTAGATCAATTTCATGGGATGAGAACTACACAGAGAAGTCTTCTACGAATGGATTTTTGATCGGTAGAATTCCTGTTTCTCCAGCTTTATTCATGTTTTCATGCTGATCCTGAGTTAAAAGTCTCTGAATTGTATATTTGAAATTATACCCTTCACTGGGGAGGCAACTGGCCCAGAATGCCTTTCAGGAGCATTTAAACAATAAGCGTTTGAATTGCTTTTTGTGTAAAGACGGCAACTATTGAAGAAGTCAAGGTGATCAGGCTTGATTTTTACCTCATAATATTTTTCCCTTTTCTTGTTTCCCTATATATGCTGGTACCTTTACTATTGGGTTAGAAAATTTGTTTTGTCTTACACTAATAGAATGCCAGATTATCAAATTTACAACATTTTTTATTGTAGTCTGGAGAATAGGTTTTCCAAGAAAAACCAGCTTCCTCTAATGTTTATCTTCAAATTTCCCTTACATATAGTGACATATTGCATCCCCCGAGAAATACCAGATGTAGTAAAATATTTTCATTTATTTAGTTAGTTGGTCATGATCAAGCCCCCTACTGTTACACCATCAGTAAGTAAGAAGCAAACACCAGACCACAGTTTCAACAGAGATTTCCCGAGAGCATAACAAGTGTTGAAATCTCCTTACCTTGGAATGATGTGGTGTTCTCTGCCCTCTGCTCTGTCTCCTCCATTTGGTCTGACCAAGATGACACTAATGTTCCCCTCTGTCTTAGTCTGTTCAGGCTGCTGTAACAAAAACACTGTAGACTGGGTGACCTATAAAAAGTAGAAATTTATTTCTCATAGCTCTGGAGGCTGGGAAGTCTGAGACCTAGTGCTGGCACTTTTGGTATATGGTGAGATAGCTCTTCCTGGTTCATAGATGGCTATCTTTCTGCTGTAACCTCACCTGGAAGAGAAGGGCAATGGAGTTCTCTGGGGTCTCTTTTATAAGGGTACTAATCCCATTCACGGGGGCTCCAGCCTCCCAAAGGCTCACCTCCTAGTACCATCACATTGGGGTTTAGGCTTCAAGATATGAGTCTTGAGGGACACAAGCATTCAGTCTATAGCACTTGAGTAAACTTTAGTCAGATTTCTTCCTGACACTAGATCCATGACCTCTCTTTTCTTAGAGCATTTACTCTGGAAAACTTGTAAATTCTTTCTGTGCCCCTTGACATATTCTTTTAAAAATCTTCTTGCCAGTTTTCCAAACCCAAGAATGTCTTTCTCAAGTCCTGGGAGCCAACACTTTGGAATATAATCATCAAGGAAAATAGCGTCCCTATCTCCCATAATCCGTGGTAGGACAGGAACCTAACTTCAGTAGGAGCCTTAATCCGAGTTACAAAACTACTTCCTGTCGTGAAGGTACAAAGATTGTTCTTTTCTCTTGAGTAAAGTTAATTAGCAAACACAGATGGTCTATGATTTCCCATCCTCAGCTCTTAAGTGTCTCCAGCCCTTTGTTTCAGCAGAGTTGAGCTCAGAGTTGAATTCTGGCCTCAATCCCCTATTGCAATAGTCTTGAATAATGTCTCCCTTGTCTGTTTAACTTTATACGGTACAATTTTTGTTTTGACCAGCTCGTTCCATTGCATGTTCATTGCAACACCATTTCTTCTTGGTAGCAAATTCTTTATCAGTCAGAAAACTTTTCTTTGTAATGAAGTATCAGTGAAATCAAAGTAGCCCAAATAGTAGGAAGTATATTCTCACTTATCATAAAGTCGAGAAGAGGAGTGTTATTCAGGTTGATTCAACAGTGTAATGATATAATCAAAATGCATAGGTGTCTTTGAGGGTCAGTATGCTTTCCACAATGAATTTCTTTAATCTCCTGATTGTAGGATGGCTCCCAATAGAAAATGAGGCTAAATGCTTCCCTTTTTAAAGAGAGGAAGAAGAAGAGAGAGAGAAACTTCCACCTATTGACTTGAAAGTTGGGAACATTTATCAAGACTTCCAGCAACTTTCTGATTATGCTTTTTGCTTATATTTGGCCAGAATTGAGTCATCAAACACTGGCAGCCACATTAACACTATATTAAGAGGACAGAGTGAATGGCTATTAGCTTTCAATAATAATGTGCATTAAAATATGATATTCCTAGAGTTCTTGGATTATAAACCGTAGTTTGTCAGGTTTTAAAATATAGGTAAATTGAAGGATAAAACTGAAATTTTCTTAAAACCAAAAACTAGGCACAGTTTTTAAATGCCATGTTTTTTTCTGATGTACACACACTTCATTCTTAAACAAAGTTGTCTGCATAATAATAATATCTGCTCACACTTTGATGCTTTTCTTTCATTCAAAGTTCTTCACTTTTATCATTTTACTGGAAATAGTAATTTTGTATTATATTTGCTATACTTTTAACATAATTGAATAACAACATAATAAGATTTTCCTTCTTATAATGTGAATGCTTTCCATCATTTTTCTTCAAGCATAAAATTAATTCAAATGGTTGTCATAATTATAAACTTTAATGTCATTGCTATATATGCAAGAAGATTAAGATGGATATTTAACATTGAATTTGAGGTTGTAAGTGAATAAATGTGGAAAAAAAGAAATTGAGGACAAATAGGAAAATCTTAACAATAAATCTTGCAGTCACATCATACTGAAAATAAGTATACTCAAAATTGGGATATTAAAGTTAGATTAAAATTCAGTTTGTATTATGAATAATTCTTTTTTTTTTTTTTTGAGGAAGATTAGCCCTGAACTAACTACTACCAATCCTCCTCTTTTTGCTGAGGAAGACTGGCCCTGAGCTAACATCCATGCCCATCTTCCTCTACTTTATACATGGGACACCTACCACAGTGTGGCGTGCCAAGCAGTGCCATGTGCGCACCCGGATCCGAACCGGTGAACCCTAGGCCGCCAAGAAGCGGAACGTATGAACTTAATTGCTGCGCCACTGGGCTGGCCCCTATTTTGTATTGTGAATAATTCTTTGCTCCATTAAAGCAAATGGCATGCAGTAGGCTTGATTGTTATTTTGAGTTTTACTTTTGTTCCTCTTTTTCATTGGATAATTGTAAATCTGTGACTTGAGCCTCAGATGAAATATACTTTCACCAGCCGTATGGCTCCTTCTGCAGCATCAAGTCACGAAGATTCCAAAGACGCCATGTAAGAATGATTCATATGAACATATGGCTTACATCATGTGCATTAAAATGCTGTGCTGCTGCTCTCTTATTTCTTTTAAATTTGGAAAAATTTCTTTTTTTTTGTTTCTTAAATAAGCGTTACTGAGTACAGACTTGTTCTTTCCCAAATCTGTTCTCTTAAAATTTCTCAACGAGTTATTTAACCAATTTTTTAACCTGTTAAAAAGATTTCATCTATTATAGGCATTATCCATCTCTGAGAAGTTACTGATGATTCTTAACTCACTTGCCAACTTGTGGGTTAGATTCCGTTGGATGTCAAAGAAATCTGTAGATGGAATAGGTGAAAGATAATGCAGGTGGTGTTCATTCCATCTTATCGAGTTGCAACTACCACAGTATTTCTTATGGCAAACATGGAAAACATTTTCAAGACGTATTAAAATGTGTTCTTAAATATATATTTGCTGTTTATTTGGAAGGTATTTTAATTAGCCTTTGTAGTTTAATAAATTTTATTGAGATATAATTGACATAAACTGTAAGCATTTTCTGTGTTTACATTTCAATGAATTTTGACAAATTTAAAGACAATGATCGGAATATGGAGTATTTCCACCACTATGAAAATTCCCCCATGCTCCTTTCCAGCAGTCCTCCTGCATCACTGACCGATTCCAGACAACTGTCAGCTTGCTTTATGCCAGGACTGATTGATCTGCATCCTCTACATTTCCATATAAAGGAAATCATATAGAATATGCTCTTTTGTGTCTGACTTCTTTGCTCAGAATAATTATTTTGAGATTCATCCATGTTGTAACGTGTAAATATCCAATCTTTTCATTGTTGAATAGTATCCTATTATAGGGATGTGTGCACAATTTGTTTATCCATTCACCTGCTGATGGACTCTGGTTTGTTTCCAGAATTTTGCTATTACAAATAAAGTTGTTATGAACATTGGTGCATAAGTCTTTTTGTGGATGTGTATTTTCATGTGTCTTGGGTAATTACCTAGAAGTGGAATTAATTTTATAAGAATATAAAACAGTTTTTCAAAGTGGTGGTTCCCAGCCTTTATATTTTTACCTTTGCATGTATATATATATTCATTTACATATATGTAGGAAAACTACTATCTATCTGTCTATGAAAACTACTATCTAATAAGGCTCATAGTTGGTATGATATAGAATATACTAATAAGTACAGTTCAGAAATATTTACACATAAATATACTTCACATTCTAATTGATAATCACTATTTCCACAATTTATGCAATGTTTGTCTATTCCTGTGTAATGAAATGTTTTGCAAGATTATTCTTATAAACTTTAAGGGATTAATATAATTCATTTAATCAATAGTGTTTTACAGTGATCCTTCTGTTTTTTATTATAAGAATGCTATAGTAAGTATTTTTATACTTCATCTCGATGTGCGTTTCAGATTAATTCTTCCAAAGAAATTTCTAACTGTAACATTATGGGTCAAAGAAAATGAACAGTTCTTAAAAGTTTTGTCCGGATTTCTGAATTGTGCTGCAAGAGGCATGGGCTGCATTCCATCCCCGCAAGCAGTGGTTGCGGCAATAGTGTACGGAATGGCTCCCTTGGCTGTAATTTGAGAAGAAGCTATATTTTTTAAAAACCTACAAAATATTTGCTTTATTTTACGTTCATTTAACTAAATGAGTCTAAAATTTAAAAACTATTTTTAATATGTATTTTGTGACTTCATATTTTCCTTCACTCAACTTTATTTTCTATGTAGGTTATCTACCTTTAACCATTTGACTTTAAGTCAAATAAAATAAAATAAAACTGTTTCCCATATATGTCTTAATACTTTCATCCAATTTTTTTCCTTTAATTTTGTTTTTTTATATATGAGAATTTAAATGCTAAATTTCTCAATTTTATTAATGGCTTATATCAATTATTTTTCACATTTAAACATTTATATATCATGAATATTCATGTATAATATATAATAAATTGTTCCATCATCTTTATTAAAATAATCTGACAATATTACCTTACAATAGAAAGCTATATTGATAATAAAAGACTTCATATACTTTGTATAGGATATTTTAGTGTATTTTATTGAGCCATTTATTTTTATTTCAGAACCATATTACCTACGACGTATTTTTATATTTAGAAGTACATCCTTCCCAGCATATTTTTTCAAAATTTTGATGACGTTTTCACATATTTATTATATAATATATGTTAATATATAATTTCTATAAGTCAAAGATTTCCTTAACTAAGGAAGATGTTAAAACCGGTTTTAAGTGCATTTAAAGAGAGTTAGGTATTTATAGACCATTTAATAAAGAAGTTTTAGGAAAAGAATGTGAGATTGGATGCAAATCTGATTAAAAAACAACAGAGCAATAAATGATGACCTTGGGGTTTTCTTTCTCACCGAATAGAAATCATTGACATCTATAACAGGTAAATATCTATCCGTTAACCTGTGCTTCTACAGAGCTGTAAGGTGGCTGAGTACATAAAAAAATCAATTAAAAGTGCAAGCCCAGTCTAGCATTGAAGAGAAAAACAGCCACGGCTTTAGCCTACTCCCAGGTTCTGCTAATTATTCTCACAGTTTAATTCCTGTGATCATAAATAATTCCAAAGCTTATCCATAATCATAAAAGGTCTGTCTTCATTAGGTTTGGCCTGTTTATTTCCATAGGTACAGCATCTATTAGATTTATTTC
Source organism: Equus quagga (assembly GCF_021613505.1). Taxonomy (NCBI): domain Eukaryota; kingdom Metazoa; phylum Chordata; class Mammalia; order Perissodactyla; family Equidae; genus Equus; species Equus quagga. The sequence continues at coordinate 22,922,308 of NC_060272.1, read as the reverse complement.
CATAGCTCAAGCATCAGTATTTATTGTTAAAAGATAAATTGAAGCATATTAAAAATTTTAAGGGCTCATTTGAGCAAAAATCTATTCAAGTGGACAATGCCAAACTGCAAGTGGTTGGGAGCGCTCTACCCACATGAGCAAGGGGAAGAACTTTTACAGAGAAGAGATGCAAGCAAAGCAAGGAAATGATTTTGTCGGCTATAGCTTAAATGGTTACCTTATTTGGGAAAGCCTAGTTGGCTGTTTGTGACTGGTTGCCCTTAGGTTGATTTCTTAACCTTGAGACATTACAGGCTTAGGTTTGGGTTTTATGTAGACTACTATGGTGTTAAAGCCACCTCAGTCTAATGGTCTCGTTGTTTAATTTAACACTATGGAAGGTTTTTTGACATATAGTATTAAGCAAACTAACCAGGTAGTTAACTTCTGTTTGTCAACATTCACATGGATTCTTTGATGGGAATTTTAAAAGTTTTTGCAATTACCACTTCTATCCTGACACTAGAAAAATAAGCCCAAGAGATCAGATTTTAGTTCCTATAAGTGTGGGTAAATTCTTTTATTGAGATTTCAAAAATCTGCTAAGATCCCTGTCCTGCCAGTGCTTTCCCAGGGAGACTGAATCCCTAGAAGGCAGCTCCTGAGCCAGCTTTCCCGAGAGGGCTTTGTACAGGGCCTTGGTTCCACACACAAAATCAATTCATGTTCCTTAACCGTGTCCTTGTCAGAATTGATTAAATGAGAATCATTCTCAAATATGACACTCCAGGTTGAAAAAGAAAAAAAAACCAATTAGGATTTACTCTAGAAGCTAGAAAAAGATGCGCATGAACTTAAGCAGCCCATGGGGTACACTCCTCCAGAAACAGTTTATTGGCGATCTCTGTGAGTCCATGTTGGCGACTTGGGGATAATTTACCAAACTGTTAAAGCACCATTTCCAAAAAAGGTAAAACTGTGACTCTAGTGCAAATATAAAAGGAACACATAACAAAGATTGTATTAATATCCTTAAAGTCCTTGCTTTCCTCCTGCAAACTCTTCTTTGAATATCCTTAATCTGGTGTTTCTTCTCCCTCAACAGGGATTTCAACTATTCCCCAATGAAAGGTGGGAAAAATTGCCTATGTTTCACAAAGGTGACTTTCTCAGATGTGGGGGCCTGGAATTGGCCACCCCAAGATATGTCTCTTTGGCATGAGGATTATTTTGGGCTGGTTACTTTTAAAACCTGCAGACAGGAGAGAAACTCTGAAAAGTAGAATTTACTTACCCTTTGTAAGAGACATTGACATTTGTAAAGGAAATCTCCATCTGTAAAGGTGTCTCCCTCTCTGTACCAGGAAGAAGGAGGGATGACCTTATCTCTAGAAACTCTTAATCAATGCAGAAGGCAAGGACTTAAATCTGCGCAATAATCTTACTCTTGTTCACTGCACTTTTCCGGTAACCTCCTGTAACTGACTCCCCCAACCCCCAACATCCTCCTTTGTCTTTAGCTGAAGATATTTAAGGTGATGGCTTCAGCCATTTTGGTGAGTTGCTCAATTAGCCTGAGCCTCTCCCATGTACACATGTTGTAAAGCTTTGTTTACTTTTCTCCTGTTATTCTGTCCCATGTGAATTTAATTCATTGTCCAGCCAAAAGGACCCAGAGTGAGTACAGGAAATGTCTTCCTCCCCCACACAGTCATTGACCAGGAGGTCCTAAATGAGGTCCTCCTATCTCTGTTTCTAGACTGAAAGGAAAGGTGATTGCTCTGGCCCATTATTTACGCTGTAATGCCAATTCAATCTCCCACACAACACGTAGAGCTTTATTGATTTCCACACTAGTTATCTAAAAAGCAATAAACATTGGAAATGTGGAGGTTAATTTAATAATTTTTATTTTATTTCTTCCTATTTTTCTGGAGATAATGTATTCTAGCTTTATGCACATATAAAAAGTGCATATTTCTCCGTTTACTAAGAATCTTGACATTGTTTCTAAAAACATGATGACACTAGCATTACTCTGCTAAGGCACAGTTGACTCCTTCCACAACCTGGTTTCCATTAAATTTGTCACCACTTTTACAGTGAATGATTCTGTCTTAGCTATACACTGTAGGTGATACCAGCTCTAGTTAAACTTTTTTCTGATACCTCAAACCGGTCCCTGGACAACACCATGAAGCCAATTTAGAGGAAAATAACATTTCTGCAGTAATAGGAGAGTTATGAAATGTCTCAATTCTCCTTAAGTTTACAGTTACTCCATTGAACATTTTGTATGATAAGGAGAAAAATATCACAGGACTTTGTGGATAGAAATAACAAGACGTGAAAATTCTCTGCCAAATAGTCCGCGTCCTGCCTCATTTTTCAATGAATTATTCTTTGAGGTTTCATTTTAGGTTGCAGTCTTACCGTTAGTTTCATTCTTCACCCTCAAAGAAAAAGAAATGGAGAGACAGAATGTTCTCTGAGAATTTGTATACCTTTAGCATAGCTCTTGAACATCGGAGCAGAAAAAAAAAATAAGTCAAGGATTTCATTTGAATAAGAATGATTTATCTACTGAGTGCTGAAGGACATGAATACATTACGGGTATCTTTTTGCATTTGACTTTTATTTCTTTCTTAGCAAATAGATGATTTCAAAGAATGCTTAAAAACAATTCTAAAATGGCATGATGAGGCATTTATTTCTTTCAATGACATAGACTTTCATATGAATTATATTGAGCTATGCATGGAATTTCAAACTAGTCTATAGTTTAAAATTTATCCTAATAGTATAATTACTTTTGCATTTCTCAAGTTCACTGTAGGGCTCTGTAAACTTTCATGTATTAATACACTTCAATGTTTATGACTGATAATTTTTCATGCTAAATTGATATTAACTATAATAGTGAAGTAATCATGGGCAGAGATTCAGGAATTAATGTTTTGAAGATGAGCTTTCCTTAGTTGATAAAACCACATATAATTAACTAGAGAAATTAAATCTGAGGTATTACTTTATCTACGGGTATTACGCTTACAAATTTTACATTACTTTCCTTGTTTACATGTAGAAATTGTTTTGTTTATGCTATGTACAGTTTTCTGTATTTTAAATACCAAATAATTTTCACATATATGTGATAACCAGATTTTTTATTTTAGGTTCTTTGTTGGGGAATGTAACATTTAATACTTTATAACTGCCTTATGTTTTTTTCTTTTTAAAGATCGGCACCTGAGCTAACAAACTTTGCTAATCTTTTTTTGTTGTTGTTCTTCTCCCCAAAGCCCCCCAGCACATAGTTGTATACTGTAGTTGTGAGTACCTATGGTTATGCTATGTGGGATGCCGCCTCAGCGTGGTCTGATGAGCGCTGCCACATCCGCGCCTCGGATCTGAACTGGTGAAACCCTGGGCCGTGGAAGCAGAGTGTGTGAACTTAACCACTCGGCTGGGGGCAGGCCCTTTTTTGTCTTTTTAACAGATTTGATATTTTAAGTGCTTTAGATATTTCAGAGACTGATGCTTAAGCAGCTTAAAATCCTCCCATTCATGGAGAGGAAAATCACTTTAAATTTTTTACGATAAAATCATATAATAATTAAAGAATCATAAAGAGACAGGGTTCCTATTTCCTTCAATCTGAATTCCTAGTTGAATGATTTAAGAGCAGCAGACATTCCCCCTCCGTTTTTATTTTCCTGATGCTTAGCAGTCTTTGCCATATAGAAATCACATCATTTATCATTTATGATGCGATGGCTTTTAAGAAACCAGCGTATTATATTCTGAGTTTTAAAACTGAAGGATAACAAATTTATGTATCAGGGATGCTACTTATAATTCAGTAAAATAACGTAGAAAATGCAAGTAGGGATTCAAGACAGATGAGTGTACGAGCAATCAGTTAAGTGACAATTTGAAAGTTAAAAGTTTAAAAAATGGATAAAATTTGCACCCCTTGCATAGTCAAAGAAGTAGCCCAGGAGATTCCCCTTGGATGCTGCAAGTTTTCCCTCGTATTCATCCTGTGTTCAGACATATTTGCCTTACATTCCATGAAGGCAAGGACCCTGTATTTTTCTGCTCACCACTGTTAGCTTGCCTGCACCATGAATTTTTTTGTAATGCTTATCCTCTTTATTTTTCTACCCACGTCTCTTTCCTATGCTAATACAAATTTATCGCATTAAATTTATAAAATCTCCTAGTTGTTTTTCACCCCAGAGTGATAGAATGTGATTATTTGAAGCAAAAGTCATTTTTATTAATTTACCTATGTTTTTATAGTGCCTAGTCTTGTCTCCTCCGGTCATTTAGTCAATATTCAATACATTAACCTTTGATGGATAATTGGCTGTGTTTGCAATTCTCTCTGCTTACGCTCTCTGCTTGCCCAGCGGCAGTGGTCTTCACGTTGGATTAGAAATCAAACTTCTGAGACAAAATAGTCCACCCAACAATAAGTTTACTTAGCTTGAAGAATGAGTAAAAATAAGGCAAAATCACAGTATGAATGGCAATAATATAGTAAAGATCATGTGACGCACAGGCGCAGATTGCAATATCAGTTTCTTTGCACTGGGACATGGGTCTTCAAAACTGATGAGACAGGGTGGATGTTAAAGAAAAAGTAGTCAATGGCACTTGTTAAAAATTATAAGGGAATCTTTATTCGGGATCATTGCCGTAGGTGTAGGGACCATTGCAATGGGATTTTACAGTAGAGGGGAGAGATTGGGCTCAACTCCAAATACAGAATGGGCAATTAGGAATTTATAGCCAAGCCTCAAGGTAGGGGTGAGTGGATGGAAAATTACTAAGAGGAAACATCAGGAGTAAGGTGTGTTTCCAGTAAACTGACCTGACAGGATTCTTACTGAAAACAGGTCACAGCGATCAGACATCATCCAGGGGATAGTGGAGGCTGAGGAATCTGATCAGCTATGAAGGGTGACCAGATGTGGAGGGTGGGACGGTCTGGTTAAACTCACCTACTAGGGTTCTTGCTAAAACTAGATATTACAAGGAAGCGCACAGATGGGCCTAGGAGCAGGTTTAAGAGTGTGACTAAGATTGGTCAGGCAAAGAATCTTTGTCACTACCTTGATTGAGGGAAGCTCTCGGGATCCCTTCTAGTTTGATAACTTGCTAATTACTTAGGCCCCTCAAGGATACATGCCAGTTTCCCATTATCTGGTTCATTTGCATTGGATTAATCCTGATTATTCATTATTCAATTAACAATCTCAAGAAGGAATAGAGTTGCTTGCTCTGGTACATGGAGAATATGGCCAGGTAATATTTTCTCTTGGATCTAGTGGTGTAAACCCCCACACATTTCTTGATCTAGTGTTGCAAGAAGGATTCTACTTAAGGTCTCATCTTCACATTTACCTGAACTTGGAGAAAAGGCAACAGATTCTGATGGTAACCCTTTGCTCCATCCATCAAATTAGTTGGAAAACTGACCATTATATTTTTAGTATGACCATTTACATTTTCATATTTGAGAGAAAGTATGTTTTTAAATTTACTTTTTCAATATACTCTTCTTATATTTATTCTTACAAACTATTTTTAAAACTGAATTTGTAATAGTCCACCAAGACATAAATATTTTAAATGGACATTTATATTTATTTATTTTACAAAATTTCACATTTTTCTACATATATTTTCCAAGAAAATAATTAATAGTTAAGATACTTAAGAATATTCTTTAAGAAATCATATGTTTATCCAAAAAAAGTCAAAATTTAAAAATAGATAAAACCTACTGGGCTCCACTGAAATTCAAGGAAGAAAAATTATGTACATAGCATTTGTACATAGGTATTTTTGCATATTCATAGATACCATAACTTCACTACCACTATAATTACTCTTGAATAAGATCTTTGTTGTGCAAGGCGGTTCAAGAATCCTATTTCACTGATACTAGAAATGACTGTAGATGACTTTTTGAATTATAAGAATAACGTGACTAAATTGTCTTTGTATTATTTATTTTTGGATAAATAGTCATTCGCTGTCAGTTTCAATAGCAGAGAGGATCTTTTAATAGCCCTTTTACTCCCTCATAAGAACTCCACTCAAAGACAGTGAGGAGGAAAATCCTCCCAGTCGGTGAAAGGTCAAGGAGCACATTTGCTTGTCCACTGTCCCTCAGTGGGAATATAGCCAAAGGACCGGGTTAATACTGATTCATGACCAGTTTGGTAGGACAGAACCAGTTTGGTAGTTAATAACAAAGAGCAAGCTTGGAAGATTGTTTAAAAGAAAGATGAGAGAGAGAAATATAGATGGGCCTTAAGTAATGGACGGAGTCTAAGGAGATTTGTATCTAACGTGAGTGCTCACCAGAGGCATCCGTTACAAAAGATGATCTAGATAATTTGTTAGTGACTCCAATTACTGCTGATATTCAAGCTGTGATCTCTTTATTGGAACAAAGTAACAGAGGATGGCACTTAATATTCACCTACTGATAGGGGGAGCTGGAAAATACTCTCCCTCCCACTTTTTTCCCTGTCTATCAATTACGAAGGACTACCGAAAGTAGGTACTTTCAAATTGCCGGAACAGCCGTCCACCTTCACTGTCTTAAATCAAAGCTCTATCAATATTCTATCATCCATAATTATTACTCATGAACCTTAATTTTTCCACATTGTGTAGAGTATCATGCTGGTCTGCTACATTGCTGACATGCTGATTAGACCTGGTGAGCTGGATGTAGCAAGCCTCCTAAACGTCTTTGTAGGACCCAGGCATAGAGGAAAACCACTCTACTGACACAAAGAAAAATGGATTTTATTCGTCTTATTTCAAACAGAGAGATGTCGCTACAGGAAACTGGTTACAGAGGTACTGGAAGAGCTATGTTAGTAAGAGTAAGAGGGAACTGGAGCTGCAAAATGGGAGGAGGGAAAGAAATTTTTCTGGCCTTTGCTCCTTCAATTGTTGTTTCTGTCATGGCAGAAGTGTTGGCTTTCTCTTGGCCCCAGTGACCAGGGCAGAGTCAGCACAGTTTCAGTGGTTCAAAGCTGGTATGGAATTGTATCTTTTAGGCAGATGGAAACTTAAATACATGGGTGGGCCCAGTGGCTCAGCAGTTAAGTGCGCACGTTTGGCTTTGGTAGCCCAGGATTCGCTGGTTCAGATCCCGGGTGCAGACATGGCACCACTTGGCAAGCCATTCTGTGGTAGGCATCCCACATGTAAAAGTAGAGGAAGATGGGCACGGTTGTTAGCTCAGGGCCAATCTTCCTCAGCAAAAAGAAGATTGGCAGCAGTTAGCTCAGGGCTGATCTTCCTCAAAAAACAAAAACCAAAAGAAACTTAAATACGACATCATCTTCCACTTCAGGGTAGATGTTGACTCAAATATGCCAGCCTTGAGGGATTAGCTCTTCTGATCTCTGGGTATCCTCTTCCTCCTGTCTCTTTCTCTAGCAGTCCTGCCTCCTGCTGCCCTACGGACTTTTCTAATGATTCTGCAGCAAATTTGCTGTTCCCAGTCCGTCTGTTTAAAACACCTAGACTGCTTTCTGTTTCTCTACCCCAAACCTGGCTGAAACATTAATAATTGAATTACTGAACCAATAATGATATGTAACTTTAGTGGGAACTTATTAAGTACTGACTACAAGTTCTGCTGTTTTACTGCTTTGCAAATAGGCCAATATGACATGAGAAGTAACATTAAGTTAAACTCATCTTCAGAGGCCCTACCTAGCATGGCAGGATATCTGTGCCTTAACGTGAATTCTTACGATTTGCTGTAGTAACTATAGGAAAAATCTAGGTCGTTCTTAGTTGGAAATATAAATATGCTGAATCTGATGGGATATTAGCATCCCCCTAAAGAAAAAACCTTTGCTCTAAAAAGTAACTTGAATTGGCAATACATACTCTGCAGTGCTTTTCGTTTCTTAGCTTCACAGACATCGTTCTTAACTGAAACTCATGGTCAGATTTATAGCTCAATTGAATACTGGTTCAGAAATATTCACCTTTTTCAATTTTGTTATCTTTTCTATAAGTGTGATTTTATAATTTAAGACTAAGCAGGATGAAATGAGTATTGGAACTAGAGCTTTGGAAGCCATGAACAGGAATTACAATAAACAATAAATCAAACATAGGTTTCCTTCTATGAAAGCAAGGGTGATATAGGTGGTTTATATCCTTGATGAGAGAGGGAGAAGAGAATAAAAACTGCTGCTGTAAGCACAGCTATAACCTTTAATTTATGTAAAAAAGACTGGAGGGTAAATGATGTGTTACCCTTCATGATGTGCTTATTATACATATTCTTCTCACACACTAATTTTATAATACATTCCTATCTTTGAGATTCTAACATGTGACAAGAAAACGAGCTGGAAATATATTCCAGAAGGGCAGATGCTATTGATTTAAAATCATCATTTGAAAATGTTAAAATGTCAAGATTTTAGTTATATTTTATTGTCATTTGATTTCGTAAGCATACAAACCAGGTCAGGGCAAAATTAGTATGTGCTTTCTCTCTCTTTAGGAGAAAACAATATTTGAAATCAGACTTCTGTTCAGTATAATTGTTCCTCTAAGTTTGCACATGTCCTATCATGGAAATAGAAAGTTCTGGTTAGGTGGGATGGTACAGACCGCTGGATGGTACTTAAACATTTGCTCTTCTTCCTAGTCAGTCACGGTGCCGGATTACAGCCCCCAGCCCCCCTGCAGATAAGTGGGACCATGTGATTAGGTAATGGGATGTGGGTGGAGGTACTATGCACCCCTTCTAGTCTGAGTCTAGGGCTCAGTTCTCCCTATGCCTTCCCTTCTGCAAAGCCATGAGACAGAGGTATTTTGTGTCCCTGAATTATCTCCTCCAAAACAGCAACAGCCATTTTAGATTTAATGTCTGAGAAACACAGTTCTACTATGTCAAGCCATTGAGTGGTTTTGTTGTACCATATTTGCTACTATCACTCTAAGCAATAAGAGGAGTCAGACAACTTGTGTTTAACCCACTTTAAAAAATAATTTGCAGTCAAAAATTATCGTAAGTGCTTTTACTGTATTTTTAAAAAAATTTTCTTGTAAGTGGCATTTTATAATCTATTCTTTGTAATTAAAACTTTTGCAAGTAATTTTTAGGTCAGAGGGGTACAGAACAAAGTGACCTATAATTACTCTGCGTCATGGATTTACATCATGGACTTTCAAAGATGGTAAGTAAGCCAAATTTGGCTGATTAATCAGCCTCTCTGTCCAGCTAGTATCTTACATCTCAGGATTGGTTTTCTTATTCTCAACTGGTTTTCCCCTATACAGTAATGCTCAAGAAATGATAAAAAACTTATGTTTTCCTTCAACTTACCACCTAGTAAAGAAAGTTGCTTATATTGTTTAGGAAAACTTTAAATTTGTAAGAAAGTCTTCTTTCTTATTGAAAAATACCTCCTGCAAAGGGACATTATGGGATCATTATACATATAAAGTACTCATTATATATATTTTTAAATTCTATTATATGTTACATTGTGTATTTTTGCTCATGAATTTTTTAATTTATTATGATTTTATCACTAATATACTCCATAGTATTGACAGGTCTTTAAATGACACAACAAAAGGTTATCATATTTTAAAAAGTTTTTCAGAGAGATCATGCTTTAAAAATTGATGTGGTCCAGTGCTTTGCTGAAACAGAATGCAGGAAAGTACAGAGAATATGTTTTTATGATAAGTGGCTATTCACATAAATTTTGATGATTCTGAGTAGGAGTGGAAGGATACAAACAACATATTTGATGTAACCTTATAGTTTTTCAGGGCAAAATAGCACATTTGACCTTATATTCTGAATAATGATACTTATTTGTTGTAAGATCTTAGAGTTCAGTGAATTTGATTATATTGAGTATAACATCTTTTTTATTTAATTTAATATTTTGCTTTTTACATAAAACACATTTAAGCATAAGATAACTCCTCTGAGAAATAAGAACTGACATGACTTCAAGTAGAAGGAACAGACCACCCCTGGGAAATTTTTCAAAGAGGCCATGCACCACTCATCTATTCACTTTCACTCGGTCAGAACTTTTGAGGTTTATTTTGAACCGATGCTGGAGGACTCGATATTAAATAACGAACTCCGAAATCAGATTCTTGTAATGTGTTAAAAGAGTCTTGAGTTTCAATAACACTTAACATTTCAGTTTACGTCAGAATGTTAAAAAGGCAACGTGGAATCAAAATTTAAAAGAATCTGACTAAACTTGAGGTGAGAGTCGCAGCAGATGAAGCAACATTTCCAAAGGAAAGAGTCACTGTGTGGGATGCCGACCAGGTATCATATATAGGCTACAAGGACAAGAGCCCACAGAACAATCATCTTGGCTACACAGTTTGGTTTAAACAAAATTGTGTTGACTTGTTTGACCAAACTCAGTAGTTTATTGTTATATTTTCCTAACACAGCCATGTTTGCTTAAACTTGCCACTGAATTATCAAAGGTATAACTAGATACAAAGGAGAACTGGGAAAGAAATAAAAATCGTATTTGAAGGTTCAAGCCAAAAGTGATTTTTTATTTACTTATTTTATGGTTTAGAAAAAAATGATGTCATTTTCCAAAAAATAAAATTAGCAGGGTCCTTCACACAGCTATGATCCCGTCAAAAATTGAGATAAATTATCACACCCACAAATTCATGGGTGCATCTCCTGAGCATGTTTAAATCAACTAAATCTGTACAGGTCTAACAATATTGTTCATTATTATTAGAGTAAAAGCACAAACAGGAAATCCATATAAATTAATCTTAAGAAGAAGATGTACAGCTTATGTGAGCAGTTGCTTCTGAAAGTATACCATTCTCAATTTCAAATGCAGTCTGGATTTTAGAAACCATTAAAGAAGAGAAAAGAGAAGCTCCATTGGCTATTCCATAATGAGAAATATGTTCAAGGAAAGAGAAAGCACAAGGTGATTTTCCTTTACAAAGATGAGGAAAAACAACTTGTCAACTTTTGTTTTTGCAATAAGTCAATTAAGCAAGACATTTTAAAAAGGATATCAGGGAAGTAGTTCCAGAGCCACATTATGATGTAATGAAGTTTTCCATTTCTCCTTTTGAAGAATATTAATAAGGAATATATTAGTTATTAAAAAGCCAAACATTGCAGTAACCCTATTCGGGTTCATAAAGTTTTTGTATGTAATACATGCAAAAAATTATAAACGCATACATACATATGTTTTCTGTCACTATTGAACTTAACATTCAGTATCTTCCGAGAAGCTTTATCAACAATAAAAACGTTTGGGAGAATGAACCAAAGAATCAATCATGCTGTATTTAAAGTGCCATTCTGGAAAATCCACTCATAACCCTTTACAGTAATTCTGATACGATCTATAAACAGTGTAATATAATTTGGTTAAACAATAAAGGAGAGGGCCCTTTCTATGGAATGACTATTACTTAGAGTATCTGATATCAAAGGCCTCAAGGGTTACCAGGAAGTGTTCTGGTTTTTGTTCTGTTTCTGTCCAGACAGAATTACTGTTAGTACTTTCTGATACTTTGTTTCTTTTTCTGTCATATTTTATTTGACTTGGTTTTAAACATGTCTGAACTTAAGTAGTGAGACTGAATCTTAAAGAAATGATTTTCTGTGATAATTCTCAATCTAATGCAACTCATATCTTGGGTTGTACAAGGATGTTAGAAAACACTTTTTTTTCCTGGACAATCTGAAATTCAGAATGGTAAACTTCTGGCTTAAGAAGGTTAGGCAACAAAGGAACAATTCTTTTAAAACTTTTCATTATGTGAAATTTCAAAGATATTAAAAAGTAGAGGGAATAATATTCATCACTCAGATCCCTCCAGATCTCAGCTTCAACAAATGCCAATTTTATTTTATTTAATGTCTCCCACACCCCATGGTTATTGGATTGTATCAAATACCAACTTAAAAAATTATCATCATGCTATCAACATAATTTCTTTATATTGTCATATGTCTAGTCAATGTTCACATTTACATTTTACTTTGTTAGATTTGGAATTCAAATAAGGTCCATTACATTGCCTTAGATTAAGTCTCTTTTAATCTATATTCCTTCTCCATCTCATATTATTTCTTGCTACTGAAATAGTTTTACTGATGCTGCATTTTTAGATATCTCCTAGGGAGATGTACCTTCCTCTCCCTATACATACCACATAAAAATAATTCAAAATCACCTTGGTAAAGAACTGCTGTCACTAATGGGAAAGAGTATCTTCCAGAAAAAGTTCAGTGCAGACAAAAAAACGGTGAGCACCACCTATCCTATCAACTATTTTACACATCTGAAAATAAACAGGAGAAATACCTTTCATCCATAATTTGGTGTATTTCAGTAATCCCAACATAAATTTCAGAAATACTTCCTCGACTCTAGGTACAATCATTTAGCACCAGTGGGTTAGGCAGTAATAAAAATGCCATGATTTGAAGTATTTTAAGGGATTTTTCTCACTGCCAGTAATATATCCCTATTTATATAAAATACAAGATGAGGGAAAATTCAAATAATGGTGGGAAATTCTTGAACTGTTGTGTTATACATTGTAGTACATATTGCTAGTATTAGCAGAACTGCAAGACCCAAAATTATATCATGAGGTCAGCTAGATGACCAATACATTTAGAAACTTGTAGTTTGTTTTTTAATAATCTTTAATAATTTAACAGTACATTTATAAAATTATTTTTGTTCTCAGTTTAATAGCACTAATTTTTAGCAGGCTATGCTAGTAAAGAAATTTTGAGTCCTCTTATTTTGTGTCTTTTTAAATTTTTGTTAAAGCAATATGATAAATTAGATTACTATATCAAATATTGACACACTTACAATAATTGACAGTTATTTTATGAAAATAAAAGTTATTCTAACTATGTAATAGTTGTTATTATAATCCCCATCATTATTATCCATTTAGGATATCTATTTTAGAAATGTTTTAACCACGTTTACAAAGCTAGTAAATGTCCGGGTCAGAATTTGAACCCAGTTTGGCTTCAGATACCATGTATTAATCATTGTATGATGTCTCATTTTTGTATTATTTGTTTTATGTTTCAATAAATAAAAATATATAAAACATGACAAAAATTTTAGTCACTTATAAGGCACATCTTCAATTTTATTCAGCATCAGTCTTTCCCAAAAGCAACCACTAACATGAATTCGATATTTACACTTTGTCCACTTTAATTCATTTAAGGTCATTTTAAATGTATGCTCTATTTTTGCTTCATGGATTTCTTTTAACCAATAATATTGTTTCTTTCATCTATCTATCTCTAGTTAGATATAAATTATTCTCTTTAATTGGTATACAGCATTCCAACCATGGAATATGACACTATTTCTCCCCTATTCTTCACTATTACAAAAAATGCTACAATATTCACCCTTTTGCGTAGTTATTTGTATATTTGTAGAGATGTTACTCTTGCCTACATATCTGCAAAATGCTGTTACTGAAATGTAGTACACACACATTTCTAGTTTAGTTAGGCACCCAAAACTGTTCTCATCAACACTCTCACTAACTATGATCAGTAGAATTCTAAGATGACCCCAGACAGTCATGCCCCTGATATCCAGCCTTGTGTATTTTCCTCTGCTTGAGTGTGGCCACAATCTGAAACTTTCTCCTAACCAATAGAATATGGCAAAGATGATGGGATGTCACTCTTGTGATGTAAGGTTATATGACAAAGGTGGAGAAATTTTGTAGATGTAATTAGGCCCCCAAACATTCAATTTTGAGTTAATCAAATGAAAAATAATTGTAGCTGAGATGGACCCAATCTTTTGGGCTCTGTAGATCAGAGACTCTGAAGGGGAGAACATTGAAGCAGCAGACGTTCTTTCTTGTCGTTGCTGCCTTTGAAATGGCAAGTTGCCATATGTTCTACAGTTACAAGGAAATAAATCCTGCCAAAAACCTTTCCCTGATCGAGACTCCAGATGAAACTGCAGCCCAGCTTGACACCTTAATTTCAGCCTTGTGAGACCCTGAGAAGAGGACCCAACTAAATCAAGCCACAACTTCTGAGCTACTGAAAGTGTGAAATAAAAAGTGCATGTGGGGGACAGCCCTGGTGACCCAGTGGTTAAGTTCAGCAGCCCGACTTTGGTTCCCAGGTATGGACCTACACCACTCATCAGTGGCCCTGCTGTGGTGACAGCTCACACACAAAATAGAGGCAGATTGGCACAAATGTTACCTCAGGGAAAATCTTCCTCAGGGGGGGAAGAAAAAAGGTGTGTAGTCTTAAGTCACTAAGTCTGTAAAATTTGGCCAAACATTTTCTCACATCCTTGCAAGCAGTTGATTTTCTTAGATTTGTTTAAATTTTGCCAAGCTTATGGTAATCAATGATACCTCATTGTTTTAATTAACAATACCCTGATTATTAAAGTGATTGAAAATAGTTAAGTATATTTATTGGTCATTTGTATTTCCCATTTTGTGAACTTTTCTTTATGTATTTGACCTCCTTTTTGGAGCATTTGTCCTATTCTTATCAGTTTGGGGAGATTTTATATACTCTGAAGAGATATAGTTTACTATATATAATTCATATCTTTCCTCAGTTTGTCTTTTTGGTTTTTTAAAAATTTTTTGGCATGAGTGAGTCTCTCTGTGTGTATATAGACGTATGTGCATTTTTTATCTGACATTTGTGTGTGTGCAAATATATATACACACGCAAATGCACACACTTGTTCTTTGTTTTATGTTTAAGAATTTCTTTCATTTTTTCACATTGAAGGTCATAAAGATATTTTCCTATATATTTATAAGAGCTTTGATCTGTTTTATTAATTTTTTAAATGCTTATGTTTTAAATTATTTTGGAATTTATTTTTATGTGTAGTGTAAGGTGGCCCTTGGTTATATAAAATAAAAACCTGTTATTTCCAATACCTATTTTTTCTCCACTTATTTATTTATTTTTATCAAGGTAACATTGGTTTATAACATTATATAGATTTCAAGTGTACATCATTATATTTCGATTTCTGTGTAGACGGCATCATGTTCACACCTATCATTTAATCATCCAGCTGTTTTTCTTTGATTTGGAATATGACCAGCAACGTTTACCAATATCTTGATGTCTTTCTGACTCTTGTTGGATTTAAGTTTCTTTTAACTGTATACTGTCTATATTTTTCATTTTGGAACTAGTTACTGTTGCCATCAGTATAGAATTGTAGGAAATTAACCTAGACCAATCTTACAATTGAGGGTTAAGTGAAAGGATATCACAACTATGTTGTGGGAGAAGTAGGACAAGATCTTAAATCTTTCTTTTTTTATAATTAGGTGTATCTCATTAATTATATAAATATAAATTCATCGAATGTGTAACACATATAATGTACTGAGGAGATAAAAACTGTACACACTTGGTAACTTGAGACATCTTATCATTTCATGAATAGGATAAGAAAAACACATAAAGGCATCATACACAATGGGAGTAGTATAACAAAATGATTCTTACCTTAGACTTTGGAGTTTAGCAAATCATCTTGAACTACTACTAATATGCTATTAATTAGAAGCATAGTCATCTTTGGTAGCTGAACTCGTACTTTCTCACTGGTTTCAGCTGTGTAACAAGATGGCCCCACACAAAGAAAAGAGAGAGGAAACTCCAAATTGACTCAAGAAAAGTATCTGATTAAATAATATTTCCTCTCTTTTTTTGGAATATATTAAAATGTCATGTTTGCATTTTTATGTATTATATTGAACATTACCGTTGCTGATATTTATTTTCTGAACAACATCTCTGTTACAATTAAATTTAAATTTCATTTCTGGAATTCTGAGAAATACTTCTGTAATAGCATTCTATGTGAAAGCAGTCTTAAGAAGTTCATTTTGGTAATGAATACACACATGTATGTATATATAACTTGGAACTGAGAAAAGATAAAGTGGATGGTAGCCACATAAATATTTGTAAGTTGTGGACTATAAAACTTTTGGGAGACAATAAGAAATGTAGAGTGGCCTTGGAACTGAATTTCTCTCCAGTGAGAGAAAAAGAGAATAAAAATGAGAGGAAAGTAGCTGCCAGAGTTAGGTTAAATTTTTAACTTTGTCCCTGAGCTTTGCAAGATGCAGCTAAGATTATGCAATTATGTGTATGTCTGAAGAAGTTTGAAAAATACATATTAAGTGTTATCAGTCAAGGTCAACTCAGTAAAATGGAAATTGCATGAGGTAATAGAGAGGATTTAACGTCAGAAATTGGCACAGGTATGGGGGAGCTGAAAGAGCAAATTAAGAAATGAGGGGACTCCAAGTTAGCAGCTGCAAGACATTGTTACCACATCTATTGTTGGGAAAATAGAAAGCAACCTAGAAGCTCAGAGGAGCCTCCTGGAGATTTGTGTCCAAAAAGAGGGATACGTTTGAAGAGTGCATTGGTATTGATTCCAGAGATCAAAATAAGCTGGAGCCTGGAACCAGCTCTTGCTACAGTGGTAAAGTGGCCCTGCTGGGGTTCACTGTGGCTATGAGGGCAATGCCAAAGGGAACAGCAAGCAGAGATGGAAACACAAGTTCCTTCTCCTCAAACCTTGCTTCCAAATCTTCCTCTATTCCCTCCTCTTGCTAGAATCTAATGGAAAGTCATTGACAAAGAAATAAGGAGAATGTAGGATGAGTGTGTCCAAATAGATTTCAAAGGAATTTTTTTGGAGCTGAGGAGCAAGAGCTAAATAAGTGGCACACTTAGCATCCATACATATTTTGTTAAACATATTGATATCCTATACAACAATCACATGGTTTTCCTCAATAAGATCCAAATATCCTTCACATCAGCAAAGACACACTAATCCTTCCATTCAAAAGGCATTTTGGTAGCCATCTTAGGGCCCTAGCGTGAAAGAATATTTGTGCCATTTTGTCTTTTTTTCAGTTCGATCACAATCTTTTGTGACTATCCTTACTGTTTAAGGACTAAAATATAGAGTTATCCACAAAAAACAATAGTTGTTATGTCAAAATAATAAAGAGAGGGAAGAAGGTGGAAAAATAGAAATTTGTTAATATTAATTAATTATTAGGAATACAACAAGCAAGGAAGAAAATATGCATTGTTACTATAATTCTCATTTTTATATTTGAATTTAGTACTTGATATAATTTCTTTCTCTGCCAATTCTATATTCTTTTTGATCTCGGCCACTACCTTAAGCTTGTCAGTATTTAGTAACATGAAAGGGTGATCAAAACTTTCATTCCTGAAGAGTCTGAATCCTCAGGGGTCCTGCCAATTGTGCCCCATAATATTTCATTAATGTTTAAGAGTGACCTCACAAAAAACCAAAGCTGCCAAAATATCCTCCTCTTTGCCTCAATTGCATAACACTTAGACAATCCCTCTTTGATAACTGGGATCACTAACTTCAGCCAAAACATTATCTCCTTCTTTGCCTATTGGCTCATCGAACTGAGAAAAACGAAACACCCAGGTGGCTATATCAACTTCTAATTCAATGCAATTACTTTGGTATCACCTGATGGAAACATTCTTACCACTAGTAATTAAGACTTTTAAACCTGTGGAATCCAAAATTGCAGAGACAGGAAGCAAAAGTTTTGCAGGGGGATTATAGCACAATAGTGAGAGAAGCCATGCTCAATTCTACCACTTGATCCTTGAATTCAAGCATTCTTCTTGCACTGCAAAATATTAGAAACATCCATCCAGTACACAGTGCTTCAATCTTACAGGAGGATATTCTATCATACTATTAGACCAGTTGCCTCTAGATGGACTGTATGGTTGGACCAGTGTAATTCGTGGACTTGAGCACATTGCTGCATATCTTTTGTTGTGAAGTACATTCCTTCAAAAGCAATGTTGGGTTGGGTACGATGACCCTGGATAAGGCATTCTATGAGCCTACAGATGACTATGTTAACAGAATCATTTAAGATGAGAAGGTAAATCCATATCCAGAATAAGGGTCTATTGTAGAGAGGTCAGATGATTGCTTACTCAAGGAAGCTGTCCAATGCCGTTATCCACTATCAGGTGACTGGTTTCTCTTTTGGGAGGAAGGATACCATATCATGGGCTCAAGGAATGATCTCAGTTTTGGCAAGTTTGCTCATCAGCAAGTGCAGTAGTCAGATCAGCCTTAGCAAGGAAAAGTTCGAATTGCTGAGCTCATGGTTAGCTCCAGGTGGCTAGTGTCATGGCCACTTTGTACATGGGCACATTGTGCACACAAATTAAAAAGAATGACTGGTATCCAAAGATCATATAATCTTGCCCATCTGATTATTAAACACTCACTCTGAAGTCGCTATTCTTTGGTAAACATTCAAATGACTCAAGTATCTTCACACTCTCTACCCCTTTTGAGAAGTTCATCCACTTATCTCTTTTCTGGATTTCCAAGTCAACAATCTTCTAATCTCAATCTTTCCGGGTTCCTAACCATCTGGTCAAGTTTTTGAACACTACCCTTGCATCACTGTGATTTTGTGTTATTTTCAGTTAAAACTGGGCAATCAGATGCAGTGCTCAAAGTTCTGCCTAAGGAGATCTTTCCTTTCATTCCTGTATATCAGGAAGACTTTCAATTAGAATGTTAATGCTGCACCAAATGTTTCCACTGATGGCCACATATTAGTCAAACTGTCTGTAACCAAATAATTTTTTTCTTCCAAAGTCCATTGGTGTTGAGAAATTGTCCATGGGCGCATTGCTGTGGCTTGAGGGAAAGAAGATATGTAGCAATCTCAGATGCACTGGGAACCTGAACCAATGCATCTGGAATTTATTTTTATCATGAACACCTATTCAAGCCTGATCATGTGTATCTTATTTCCAATTGAGGTTGGGTTACACTTGTGCGTGAACAATTTTATAAGATGTTGGATCAGACAGAATCCAAATCATAATTAAAAATTTACTTGATTCTATGATCAATATTCATTTTCTACTAGATTCCAAAAATAAAACAGGATCTGTTTCTCAAAACAGGAGAAAAAGAGCAGACCTTTCTCCAATACTCCGGAAGTCTGTTTAGTGATTCTTTTATTAAGGCTTTACAGTGGCTCTATACAACATTCTATTTATCAAGAATACACAGATTGCATTTGGATCTGTTTTGTCATGAGGCAAAAATAGCCGGATAACTTTCGCAGCAGCCTGAAATTTCTGCAGAGCCTGGTCTTGCTCTGAGCCCTCAAAATGGCAACTTCATTCTTACCTCATTAATGAGCCATAGAAATTTACTCATGTATGATTTTTATTGCCTCTAAAATTGAAAAAGCCCCATTAGGAATTGTTCCTCTTTTTTAGTCACAATCGGTGCAAGATATAACAAACTATCTTTTATTTTGGATGGTCTATCCTGGCCGGGTCAAGACCTGGGGACAGAAATTCCAGCAAGGCCATGGATCCATGACCCACATTATTAATGAGTTTCTCTCCCATTATCTGAGGTGCATACCACTGGTGAGACACATGTATCTTATAGACTCACTAGTTTTTTTCTTATTAGGTTCAATCAGCATGTCATCATAAATTTAATTGACCACCATGTGTGCCCGTGAGTTATAATTAAGATCTTGGTCAACTTGATCAGTGGTACTCAAAGGTCCATGGTCTAGGGCTGATTTGAAAAGTGTTATTGGCTAACAATGAGATAAATATACAAATTGAAAGCAAGCTGTTACTTATTACAGACTGACATAAATCTACAGATTAGACATCAAATAGCACTGGAGAGATTATGGACAAGAATAGGAGAGTTGGCATGGCCCTGAGGCAAGACCATGAAACTGTATTGCTATCCCAGGCAGATGATAGCAAGCAACTTATTGTGATGCATGTTAATTGGTGTAGAAGAGAGGAGGCATTTGCCAGATCAATAGCTGAAACCCGAGCACTGGGCAAAATTTGTTCCAGGTGCGATAACATATCTGGAAAAGCATATGCAATTGATATGCCATCTGATTAAGATTATTATAATCCACAGTTTATTGTAAGGATCCATCTGCATTTTATGTAACAAATACAGCCAAGTAAATGGAGATGTGATAGGAATCTTTATCTCTGCATCTTCCAAGTCTTTCATTGTGGCACTAATTTCTGCAATTCCCTAAGATATATGTTATTCATTTGGTTCATTTCCCTGATAAGAGTAATTTACAGCACCATTCATACTATAATAGCTAGGATGAACATTTTAATTTATTGGGCACTTTTCTGAAAGTGGTGCAATAATTACATCTGGACAGAAGTATATATTGAGTTTGGCCAGAATGTATGGTAAATAAAAGTGTCTCTCAATCCATAGGTCTAGGAGTCAATTTTGGGATTTTGGATTATGCCTATTACGATTATGGAAAAGAAAATGTGGGACATGCTGCCAAAATTGAAGTCATTATTTGAACCCTGATATAGTATAGATTATGCTTATTCCAACTTTGCGTTTAAGAACTGATAAAATAATTATGGGATGGGTTTGCAAGCTCACTATGCTGCTGTGAGATGTTTTTATGTTAAGACTTCTTCTATCTTCTGACTACCATAAGCAGAGTGTTGTTTTTGGTCCTCAGAAAATTGCATTATGTTAAAGTTGATGTGTATATATTCTCAAAAGTTCTGAATAGTTCCCATTTGCTAGTATTCTGTCACCTTTGTAAATGGTCTCGGTTCCTTTAGAGGTAGCCTTGGAATCATGATTACAGTTTGTATTTGTCAATGTTGTAGGGTCTTTCCATAAGGGAATCTAACTTCTCACTGAGTCAAGGGATTACAGAACTTTGAATAAAGTGTAGAAATTTCTTAAGAGTTTGTTAGTTTCCATTGTGACAATACAAATAAATCTCCTCTCGACCTGAAGATTTTTTCTATAATATATATCAAGTAATATTTTAGTATATTGACTTCATATTTTATTGCTAGTGATCATCATTAATTGGCCACTGAAAAGATGATGTCAAACAAAGTATTTTGATTACTACTTTATTCTTTCTGCCTATTATGGTACTTATGCTTACTTTGTCTCTGATTACTAAGTTTTAATATCTGATGTCTGTTGCTCTGGATGTGATTATACTCATGGAAACCATTTTACCCGTCTCAGTGATGCCATTTTTCATCATCATTTATGGTCTATGCGCCAGCCACAATCAAGTTTATGGGGGTGATGTTGCAGCCCTTATTAATGCATTCTTAAGCTTTGTGAAGTGAATATACTCTTGACATGCTGGAACATATAACAGGTAGGTGGGTTTGCCAGTGGCACATGATAAATACACTCCAGCAGTCCTATCTCCCCAAACCTTTGGGATTTTTCCTCTTTGTCACCCTTGGACAATTTTAGTATTTCAACCTAATTGAATCTATGGCAAGACAATTTAAGATCAAGTTTCAGTCAATATATCAAACTGTTTGACTCCCCTCTAGCTATACAAGCTAGCCTTTTAAATCCAAAATCATTAATGAAACCAAAATCAATAAATTCAACCTGTTCTAATGTTATATTACATTATTTTTGGACTACCATTCTTAGAATCTATTCACGAAACATACCCAGGTTTCTGCTGATATGAATTAACTAAATGCTCCAATTATTTGCAGCATAAGCTCTCTCTACTGGTTCAGCAATTTGAGCCTGTTTCTCTGGACCACACTGGAACCGATTGTAGTTGTATGTCTAGTGGGAACAAGGAGATGAGGAGATGGGTTTTACAAAAACAGGCATTCCTTCTTTTTAAAAATATCAAATTTGGGTAGTTTTCAGCCATTATTTTCAATATTTTGTTGCCCTTTTCTCTCTCTTCCCTCTTTCTGCTACTCCCACAGGTCTTTGAGACTGTTCATTTTTCTTCAGTCTTTTTTTCTCTCTGTTCTTCATAATGGATATTTCTGTTAATATATATTCCAGTTAGCAGTTTATTTCTTATGCCAGTTCAAATCTGTGGACCTCCTCTAAGGGCTTCGTTTCATTTCTGTTATTGTAATTTCAATACCATAATTTCTCTGTGGTGCTCTTTAAAAGTTTCATCTCCTGATTGATATTCTATAGTTGTTGAGTCTTTGTTGTCATATTTTACTTTGATTTAATGATTTTCTTTAGCTTTATGAACACATTTATAAAAGCTTCTTTGAAGTCTTTGCTTGCTAAATTCAACACCTGGGTCCCCACAGGGGAGTTTTATTGGTTGCTGTTGTCCCCTCCCTATGGGTCACCTTCTGGTTTTTTGCCTGTCTTATAATTTTGTTCTTGTTGGTGGTGAAAACTGGACATTTTAGGTAATATGTTGCACCAGTTCTGAATTAGGATGCCTCTGAGGGTGGTGGTAGTTGGTATTTGTTCATCTGTTTCTTCATTTGTTCAGTGACTTGTGGGGACTAATTCAGTAGACTCTCTCTCCTGCAGTGTGAGGCCAAGGAGGTTGCTGCTTGTTCTTTTTATGCTTTTAATTCTTGTTTTTCTTTATAAGTCTGGCTTCCTGAAGGTCGCTCCTGGAGCAGCATAACTTAGTGACTGGGTAATGACTGGTCAGAAGTTGTGCTTAAGACTTTGAGAATATGATTTCCATTCTTGTGAGGGCTCTGTGTGTGATTTGGGGACACATTTAAAGTTCAGGCAATTTAAAAGTCTGCTCCAGCTTTTACCTTCTGCTCCTGCAAGGCTTCATGTTCATCCAGGGACTTATGGGTAGGTAGAGCCCTCTCCTGTCTCCTGAGCGTGCGTGTGCTGCCTTGCACGTGTGCTCAGACTTCCAGAGCACTGGGGATATCTGGGAGCTTATCAAAGCCCTCCGTGTCTGTCTCATTATCCAGATTTCTCTATTATATTTTTGGCTTGCCTAAGTGTATGCTTTTACATTTGCAAATGTTTGACCTGATGAGAATCACAGTTTTAGACAGCTGGGATGTTGCCCTTTCCTCATTGTTTGCACTGGGATTACCCTTGTTTTTGCCAGTTCCCCTGGGCGTGGTGATTTTCCTGTTCTTAATCAGGCCAGTCCCTCCAGCAGCAGAACTGCAGGCACTCATGGCCTGCACAGCCCTGGTAGAACTACTGTGCCATGAAGCTCAGTGGGTGAATGGCTGCAGATCCTGGCTAAAATATCACAGAATCCCATTGTTCTCACCGGGTTTCAGTAGTAATTCCTTTCCCCTTACCTTGCCCAAAGCATGAGGAGATTTTTCTCTGATATTTGCTGTGGGACCCTGGTCATGCTCCTGGAGGTAAATCTCACAATATTTTGAGGGGCTGGGTCCCCTTGGAGTTTTAACTCTCATAGCTGTCTCTGCTTAGCCTCCAACAATTTGTCCATTGCAGTTCTGGTTTCCCTACCCAGCACTGGTTCTGGAGCTGAGTCTGCTCTGGTAACCCACTGCTCCCTGTATTTGCCTGGCTCTCTCCTTCTTTGGGACAGTGGTTTGCTCCGTGTCCTCCCATCCCTTACAGATCGAAGAAAAATTGTTGATTTTTCAGTCTGTTCAGCTTTTCTGTTGCTGTTAGGATGGAGTAGCGACTTCCAAGATCCTTACACGCTGAGCAGGAAACTGGAAGCTTCCAATAGTATTCCCTAAATAAATTCCACTCAATATGTTGTATATTGTATGCTTTTGTTCAATTTCTGGGTTCCAGGAATGGTTGTTTTGAAAGTTTTCTCCAATTTACTATTGCTTTTTAGGAAAAAAATATGCTGACATTCTGGAAGTCCCACTTATCTAGTGAACGTTTTATCTCATATGGTGTATATCTGAACACTAGAAGTTTGATTCAGGTCTTTCGTCTATCTTCTATGGTTCTACTAACCATTTTGAGATAGGGATGTAGTCCTAAGATGTGTTGTTTTTCCTACTTCTTTGTATGCCTGATAGATTTATTGGATGACAAACTTTGTGACTACCACCTTCCTGTGTGCTGGAAAATTTTTAATCTTATAGATATTCTTGAACATTTTTTCTGGGATGTAGTTAAGGTACTTGGAAACAGGTTGATGCTTCCAGGTCTTTCTTTTAATATTTGATAGGTGTAACAGCTCCATGCTAAGTCTGGAGCTAGTTGTTTCTTGCTCCTGAAGTAAGACATCCTTCTGTGTACTATATCCAGTACTCTGTGACTCAGTTTATTCCTGGCTCTATTTGACTGCCAGACACGGTTACCACTAATATTCTTGGGTGTTTTACCTTTTCCTCTTGGTACCCCATCTTGTTGCCTGGGTTTCCCCAGACACTCAGATCTCTCTCCTCATCTCCAAAAGTCCACCAGGCATTGCCTGGATTTCTCCACCTTGAACCATGGATTGGAAACTCTCTCATGGTTATTTCCTTGGACAAACATGTGACTCAGCAATTTGTTTCCTGTCTCTAAGAGGTCACTGCTTTTTTTGCCTTCTGTCCAGCGTTTTGAAACTTGTTATTTCACTTATTTTTTCTATTTTTCATTTGTATCCAGAAAGAGGTAGAAGTTCCTGTAATCATTTTCCAAATCTAAATAACTTTTTATTAAGTAAATTAGTTAATTTTTGATTGATAAGGAATCTAATGAATACCCATATTATATAAGCAAAGAATTATAAAATGGTGACAACTAAACAATTTTGACCTTTCATTCTTTTAAATTAGTCAAATAAAATAATTGATTTCATAGAAACACACACAACTGTTCAGGGCCAACTTATCCATCAGGCACGGTACCTAAGGCCTACAATAACTTTAGGGAGCCACAAATGTTTTAATTTCTGTTAAAATGAGAAGAAAAAATGAATAAAATGAATGGATGAGAAAATGACAATATGTAGTATTAATATATTTGTCATTTAACCAATGAAGCTGTAAAATATAATTTTTATTCATTTTTTTAATGGAAGAAGGGGATTGTGAAGTCAAAATGCCCAGGGCCCACGAAAGCCATAATGCAGCCGCTACTAACTTCTTGCTCTTGTCTGTTGTTTATTGTAGCACTTTGCACTTGATTCACTGTCTTCCTTTCCACTCAGAGACATCTTATCACTTATATTGATTTCAACATTCAAGTGGATAAAGTATTCAACACCCTGACCTGTCATTTGCTTGACGTTTTCAACACTAGTGGTATTCAATGTCATTGTACCTCAGGAACTCACTCTCATAATCATAACCTAGACCTTGGCGTTTTTCAGAAATGCTCCACTCTGAAAGAGTAGCTCAAATTCTTTATCCTTAGACTATCATTTCTGATTATTCCAGTCATCTAATTTTGTTACTTACACTGTTCTTCAACCTCTAGCTGCTTGACTTCAGTCATTAATCTCAATTCAAATCCTTTATCGGTCTTCATTTCTTTCCTTAGTTAGAGTATTTTCCACAATCTTCAACTATTTTTCTGCAAATATGCTCAACTATTATACCCTCTCAAAAGAAATCCCAACTCTGGATCACTCTAATTATTTGCTTGCTTTTATCCTATGCCAAGACCTCTGAGAAAACAGCTCCTCTAGATTAGTGCCACCCCACATTTATGGAGTCTAATTTAACTGATTTCTCAAAATTCTCTTAAAATCTTCATGTTTTTCTATTTATTCTCTTTTCACATTTACTCCATCAGGTGTTAGAAAGGTTCTCCATTCTAGAGACTACAACTCTACCACAGCTTTTCTGCATTCAGCAGACGATCAAGGTGATTTAAATGACCTAGTAGGAAATTCCTCAACTTCTCGATCCACATCTGGAATTGTAACAGCATTCACACCTGCATAGAAGTAGCGCCCTTTCTGCTTCTTAAGACCAATGCCTCCATGGGTGACTTTAATGAGGTTTTGAAGAGCAATTTGAAGTACTGCTTATGAAACTTTAATGCCCATACAAATTACTGGTATTCTTGCTAAGAATATAGATCTGGGGTGGAACCTCAGATTCTGTATTTCTAATGAGCTTCAAGATGACGTCAGTGCTTCTGGTCCACAGAACACGCTGTAGGTAAAAATAAGTTAACACGACCTACCCTATTAGTTACCTTTTTGCTTTATCTTTAACTCCCTTTTTTCTACTTTATTTTTACACGTGCATTTAAACACAAGTTATCATCTTACACCTTAGAAAAATCCTTGGCCTCATGGCAATTCTACTTACTGTTATTTATTTCCTCCCTTTTTCAGTAAGCTTCATCTAAGTGGAATCGATAATTTACCTTCAAATTCCTTGCTTCTCAGTTACTTCTCAATATATTTCAGTCTGGTTTCTGTCGAAAAATTTTGTTGAAACCGATAATGACATAATTATCAAAGAACTTAAAAATTATAACCTAATGGATACTTTTCATTCTTTTTCTTATTTTTTTCACTTTTGAATATATTTTATTATGAAATATAGTAAAGTAGAAAAGAAATTATAGAATATATATGTGCAGTTTAAACAACAATAATAAAATAAGTTCCCACAAACCACTACCCAGCCTAAGGAACAGAACAATGACAGAATATTGGAAACCTTCTCCGAGTCCCCTACCTCCCATCCTCCTACCTGCCAGAGCTGGCCCCTCTCCTGAATCCTGAGTTTATTATTTCTTTGCTTTTCTTTATAGTCTAACAGATATGGATATACCTCTCAACAATATGTTGTTTAGTTTCACATGTTTTTGAAACTTATAGACATAGAATTATATAATTTATATTTTCTTGATTTTTTCAGTTTAATATTGTTTGTAAAATTCACCCATGTTAATTTGTATTACTGTAGTTTATTAAGAAAAATTCTTATGGATCGGGGATTTAAATGTGAAGGGTCCAACTTTAAAACTTCTGGAAAAAAATATAACTTTAAGATAGGAAAGGATTCCTTAAAGCACCAAAATGAAAATAACACAGAATATTGAAATATTTGATTATAGAAAAATTAAGCATTTCATTTCATCCAAAGAGATCATAAATGAAAAACAGCTGCCACAAACTGGGAAAAGATATTTGCAATATATACAACAAACAAAAATACAATATCCATCATGTATAAAAATCAATAAAGAAACCACAACAGTAACAACAGAAATATGGGCAAGATACATCAGCATACGTATCACAGAAGAGGAAAATGAGTAAGTCAAACATAAAAGAGATGTTCACTAGTGTTCAGGAAGAAAATTAAAACCATAATAATATAGCATTTCAAATCCACTATACTAACAACAATTCAATATCACTTTTATATCAAATGCTGACAAGGATATGAAGCAATAGGGAATCATATATTGCATGTAGGAGTATATATCTAGTACAAACATTTGAGAAAATTTTCTGGCATTGTTATCTGTTGTGGGGACCTGGAATTGGCCACCCCAAGATTATGTCTCTTTGGCATCAGGATTATTTGAGGCTGATTGCTTTTGATAAACTGGGACAGGGAAGGAGGCTCTGAGGAATGGAACCTGCCCTTTGTTAGGACACACTTACATTTGTGAGGTAAATCTCTATCTGTAAAAGGTGCCTCCCTCTCTGTACCAGGAAGAAGAAAGGAGATGACCTTCTCTCTAGAGACTCTTAATCAATACTGGGGGCAAGGACTTAAATTTGCATTTTATTGCGCTTCTCTGGTGGCCTCCTGTGGCTGACTTCCCTCCCCCTCCCAATGTTGGCAATTCTTAAGGATTAAGCATCTTTCCTTAGGTTAGGAACTGATTGCTGCGCTCACCTGTGACCGCCCAGCTCCAGACAATCGCCTTGCCTCTGGCTGCGCCCTCTGAGACGGCAGACCATTACCTGCTGTGTCCATCGACCGCTGTGCCGACAGGGCAATCTTGTGACTGTTGTGGGAGGGACATTTCAATCACATGTGAAACACCCCGTTTGGGGGTATATAACCACTATGTGTACCCCACTTTTTCGGTGCCCTTTCTTCCTTCGGGAAGAAAGGCCCCGGGCCATGGTTCCTCATAAAGCTTTGTTTAATTTTCTCTTGCTATTCTGTCTCATGTGAATTTAATTCGTTCTCCGGCCAGACGAACCCCCATTTGGGAAGAGGAAATGTCTTCCTCCCCTACACTGTCAATTGAAGTTGCTCAGGACCCAGCAAATCTGCTTGTAGGAATAGATTCAGGAATTTTCCCAGGGAAAGTCTTGCACACGTGTACCAGGAGACTTCTACAAGAATGTCCATAATAGCAAGTTTCCTAATAGTAAGAAATTGGAAACCACCCTAACGCCCAGCAACAGGAAAATGAATATATAAATTCATATAAAAAGGAACTATGCAGTAGTGAAAATGAATAAACCCTTTTCTTGTATTTATTGTTATTATTTTATTGCTGATGTTGTTGCCCACACGCTATCATTCTGGATATTTTCCATGTTTTCTCTAGTTCTATTTTGACCCTGCAAAATGGTCAACTTGCATGAAAGAAAATGCTCCAAATTTCTTTCTCTTTTGGGCACTTCTCTTCTGCTAATTTTTGTGTTGTTAGCCTTTAATTTTTTTCCCACTCTGAACATCATTTTTAGGTGATGGCCAAATGCATTTCTTCGGTTACTATCTGTATGTTGATTTTTCTCATATCTGCATCTGTAGTCAATATTTATTTTCCTCACCCTAAAGCCATAAGTTAAGAAAATACATTTGGGCAGTTCCTGAGAGACTCTGACATATTAAGTCCCAAATTGATCTTCTTCTCTTCCCACCAAACCTTTTTATCTTCCTGTGCTTCCTATTTCAGAGAATGCCTACTCCATCTACAGGTAGGCAAGCTGGAAACTTCAGCCTCACCATTCACAGCTTCCTTTATCGTTACTTACACAGCCCATCAATTATCACATTCCATTAATTCTATCTCCTAATTATTTGTTAAATGCATTCACTTTTCCACATACCACCTGCCACTTATTCATTTGCATCACCATTACCATTTTTCACTTGGATTCCTGCAACCATTCCAAACTCTTCTTAGTGCTGCTTTTCTTCTGTACCACAATATATATGCTTTGAAGTGAAGATGTAAAAATGGTTCTAAAATGCAAATGTCTCCATTCCACTTGTCTGCCTAATAGTATTTAAGAGCTTCTATTACACTCAGGAAAAAGCCCAAACATTTTAGCATTACTTTATAAGCTTACCCATGCTTAACTTTCCAGTCTTTTATAGACCACTATTACTTTGTGTTAAATTTATAGTGACTTTCTTACTACTCTCCAAATGTGTCATTCTTTATCTTCCTTTCTGGTGACGATATGTGTTACTCTCTCTGCCAATAACTCTCTTTTGTTCTTTTATTTCTAGCACAAATTCCTCTCATCCTCAAGAGCCTCTGAGATACCAATACACACATTGTGCTGGCTCTTTCTCCTCTTTTTACCCATATTCCCAAGACTACACCTATCATAACATGGTCTACACAGTAATGCTATTGCATTTCACTTGTTTGTAACTCTTCTGTAAACTTTTTGAGAGCAAAGAGTATTATGTATTATTCTAATCACAATGACTAGCATAGAGCGAAACCCATACTAAGCATGAGTTAAATGCCTTTTTGTGAAGACAAGATGAAAAAAAGAAAGAAGTTCTCCAAGAAAATATTATATCTAATGAATATTTAAATAGTTTTGTAATGTCCACTGTGTCTGAAGCTCAATAGAAAATATTTAGCTAGTGTACCTATGTAAGAGTCAATAATGGTCAAATTTAGAATGCTTTAAGCCCACTGTATATTTTGGCATGGTTTTCTTGCCAAAAATGACTTCAGCTTTTATGCAAGCTACCTTATAACTCTTTGACCATATTCCCCAAGAAACTGTATTTATAGTATTTTTTTTGGATTGTGTCCGTCATCATCAGTATAGAGATTAATATTTTTTAGATCAACCAGAGCTTTAAAAAAATATCTAAACTGTATGAATGATAGTTTTTTAGATTTCATTTTCAATTAACCAAGTAATGTAATGAATTACACATAAAATATGGAATTTTTATATAAAATGTGTAATATATGTGATGAAAGACACATGTATTTTTAGATTGAAAATAAGATATTAAAGCAAATCAATGAGTATTTGGGGCCGGCCCCACGGATGAGTGGTTAAGTTCATGTGCTCCACTTCAGTAGCACAGGGCTTTGCTGGTTTGGATCCTGGGCGCAGACATGGCACCACAGCTCAGCAGGCCATGCTGAGGTGGCATTCCACATAGCACAGCCATAAGGACCCACAGCTAAAATATGCAGCTATGTACTGGGGGTATTTGGGGGAGAAAAAGCAGGAAAAAAAAATAAGAAGATTGGCAACAAAAAAGAAAAAGAATATTTGGTCTGAAAGAACTAATGATACTTCTATCTCTTATTTATCAAGCAAAATGTTAGATACCTGTAACACAAATAAATAATGTGAACAAATTGAAACACACTGAAAATAATTTCACAATGGGACAAATGTAAGTGTTTGTCAACTACCCTGAGGTATATCTCTAGAAGCTCCATCTCAACATTCTAACACTGAATTTGACTTCTCCTTAACTTCATTTTCCAAGCTGTTTTTTTCTTCCTGTGTTTATTATTTTAGTGAAAACATCTGCAGTTTCTACAAACCAGAAGCTTGATCTTCGTTGATGATTCCTTCTTTGCCTTGACTCAGACAACTTAATAATTGGGAAGACATTTTGATCCTATTTCCTGAATATCTCCTTAATGAAACACCACGTGGAATATCCTTTGACATTATTCTACTTTATCACTGAGAACATTGTATGTTTGACTTGCATGTGCTTTAAAATAAGTGTGGTAGGCCACTTTTAGGCCTCTTTCAGGTTTGATGGTAAAGGAGAAAACAGAATACAAATGTTTGGATGTATGTACTACTAGAGCAGTGGCAAGTAAACGCTTAAAGTGGCCCCTCCCGATGGTAAACAGTGTAGCTCTCCAGTTTATCTGAACTTCTCTGTACATGTCTTCCTACATTCCCCTGAACTGACCAACAAATGAGGCCCTTTTTTTGAGCAGCTAAGGGGTATTTGAGAGCTGTACCCATTCACCTGTATCCAAATCTGGCATTTACATTGCTTGGTTGCTCTTCAGAGGGAAATTTAGCAGAAATCTGTCTCGATTCTAGTTATTGTATTGCCAAATTTGAGTATGGATGACACTTTTGCTGTCTTCCCTATATACCACGTCAGTATTGGAATATTTAAATTCAAATTACTTAAAACTCTGAATTCGTTACTTAAATACCAGCTAAATTTCAGATTCCTGAAATATCAGCTACATCATGATATACATTCAGCAGAAATTAGAGTGAGGAATTCTTACAATAATAGTTTAGAATTAAGGTGAAAAATAAATTATTTTTGAAATAAAATATAGAAAAATGCAAAAAGAAATAATATGTGTCAGTTTTATTAATAAATAAGCATTGATCATTAATTGATTATATGCAGCCATTTATCGGCCCTTTGACTTCACCGTCTACTTGTGACCTTTTTAACCTCTATACAAATGGAAACATATAGAATGTATTTTTTTTTACATCTGGCTTTTATCACTCAACATTATGTTCATGAGATTCATCCATTAGGTGTATTTTGCAATCTTTAGTTTATTTTCATACTATATGGTACTATAAAATTATATTCTATGAACACAGCACATTTTATTTAGTCATTCTACTATTGTTGAACATTTAGTTTTTTGTTTGTTTTTTTCCTAGATATTAACGACAACCACAATGCTATTATGAACATACTAGTATATATAGTATATGTCTTTTGGTGAGTAATATACACGTTTTGGGGAAAGTATAAATAGGAAATGGGATTCTGGGCCCCAGAGCATGGTGTGTTCAACCTTGGTAAGTAATACCAGGATGTTTTGTAGACAAGTATACCCTTTCACATTCAGTCTATAGACTCACCATTTTCCACGGTCTCACCATGCTTTATGTTTTTAGTCTTTAATTTTAACCATCAAGTGAGTGTGTAGTGGCATCAATTGTAAGTTACTATATATCTTCCTGCTGCTCAATTAGATTGATAATCTTTTCATATGCCTATTAGTTATTTGCATATTCTCTTTTGTCAAGTGCTACACAAGTCCTAATTTCCTATTGAATGTTCTATCTTTTTTATACTGATTTGTAGGAGGTCTTTAGATATTTATTAACCTTTGGTTAGTTATATGTGTTATATAGCTTTTTCCCCTAAATTCCTGGCAATCACTAATCTTCTTACTGTCATTACAGTTTTGCTTTTTCCAAAGTGCCATATAATTGCAGTCATACAATATGTATTCTCTTCAGACTGGCATATTTCACTTAGTAATATGCATTTAAGATTCACCCATGTCTTTTCAGGATTGATAGCTTATTTCTTTCTATCACTGAGTAAAACTCAATAGTATAAATCTGCCACTTATTGAAGAGTGCCTTGGTTGCTTCAAGTTCTTGGTTATTGTAAATAAAACTTATAAAGATTCACATGTAGGTTTTAGGGTGGATATAAATTTTCAAATGATTGGGTAAATATCTGGGTGTGTGATTGCTGGGTTCTATTCTAAAACCATGTTTAGCTTTGAATGAAACTGCCAAATTTTCTTCCAAAGTGACTTTACTGTTTTGCATTCACACTAGTGATGAATGAGAGTTCCTGCTGCTCCACATTTGAATCAGCAATTGGTATTTTCAGTTGTTTTGGATTTTAACCTTTCTAACAGGTTTGTAGAAATATTGTTAGAAATATAATTTTTAAACTTTTCTTGCATACAGCAAACTTGCTAAATTATTAATTTTTAACTTTTCTAGTGCATGTGTTCTTAATATCTATTTTTATTTGTTATCCTGAAAACGAACGTGAGATTTCTGGGTCTGGAGTCAGATTTATTATTACTTGTAGAAGCAGTCTCTTTAGTTCCCTACCCCAGCCCTATTCTCTCCCTTCAGGGCAAGTCAATGAGAGCCAGATGTTTCACACTGCTCATGCAAAAAGGGGTTTCTGATGCTATCTATCAGGGATCTTGAAAATATGAATGAGAGTTCATATAGAAATTCCTATATATGTGCTCACCTCTCCTGAGAGAGGGAAAGAAATCTAATTTCCTTAATGTAAAGGAATCTTCTCCAGGAAGGAAAGGGAAGGTCCCTAGTGTAGCTCTTTGGGATGTAAATGAATGGCTCTGGGTTTTATCCCTCTTTTCAACGGAAAAGCATACCTGTGAGGAGATGAATCTGCGTTACCTATCCAGAGATCTCTACTTAATCACTCTTACTTCCTAGGCTTGTCTTTTAAACCAGAGTCCAGATTTCTTTGCTTGGAATACAGTGCCCTAACTGTGCAGACACATGAAAATAATCACATTGCATTTTTATACCATTAGATCAATTTTGTATTTTCTCTTTATACAATTCTGTCATCTGAGAATATTTATAGTTTTATTTATCTCATTAACTTATCTATATCTTTTATATCTCTTTCCTGCTATGCAGGACTAGCTAGGACTTTTAGCACAATGTGGAATATAATTGGTGATAACAGGCCATTCTTGGTTCATTTCATTTTCAGAAGAAAATGCTTCAACTTTTCACTATTATATAGTGTTAGAGGTAGTTTCTTTTTGTAGAAGCCATTTATCAGAAGTTTCCTTCTATTTCTAGTTTGCTATGAGTTTTCAACATATGTAGTTGTTAAGTTTTATCAAATGTCTGCGTGCCTTAGATGACCTTATAGCTTTCATTTTTATTGGGTTGAATTATGTGGATCAAATTTTCAAATGTGAAATCAATTCTAGACTGAACAGTCTTTGTCATACACTATTTGAATAATGCTAGATATAATTTGTCAATATTTTGTTTAGGAATATTCATCTATGCTCATGAGGATAATTGTCCTGTAATTTTCCATTTTTTATAAAGTCCTTGTCAGTGTTTAGAGACAAGGTTATACTCAATTCATGCAACACAGTTGGTAGTGGTCTCTCCTTTTATATTCCTCGAAGAGCTAAATAACATTTTAAAAATAGCAGAAATCTCCAGCAAAATTAGGCAGCTTGGGAGATTTTTGTGAATAAATTTAATTAAATTTTTAATTGCTTAAATAGACATAGGGAAATTTTAATTTGCTATTTCTTCAATGTTCATTTTGCAATTCATTTTTCTACAAATCTATATTGTTGTCTGCAGCCGCAAAGGGCAAGTAATGACAGGTACCGCCAAGGCTACTTGGTTGTTTAAGTAACCGGAGTTTATTGATAAAGGGAAACAGAACAAGGGGCAGGGATAAAGGCAAACAGAACAAGGAGCAGGGATAAAGGGGAACAACAAATCAGTACTCACAACATCCACACAGCAATCAGTGGGGGAAGTCCCAATAGTTTGTACAATGGGCGGGAGTGCCAATTGTCTGGGTCTGAGGCAAAGCGTCCTTTCCTCCCTGAGACTTCCAATTGTTCTATGCCTGTGACTCCCTTTTATCCTACGGCTTCTCTAGGTTCTGACTCAGAGTTGCAGACATTTGGATACTTTGAGTTATTTCTTCTTGTTCCCATGAATAGGGTACCTCTGTCTTTTTGTTTCCACAGATGGGATGTTTCTAAAGTCCAGGCAGGGGTGGCCAGCCCAGACAAGGAACATGACGCAGGACATATTCTTTGTAACTTGTGCCTTAGAGACAGGGCCGAAGTAGCCATCTTTGGCCCCGAGCCCAGACACATTTCTTCTTATAGGGCCGAGGCCCAGTGTCCTTGGAAGGCAGGGAGGTCAATGAACTCTGTACATATATATTTCATCAAAATTATAAATTTTTTACTAGCATAAATTTTAATAATACAATCGTATTAATCGTATATAGATTTAATATTTATAAAATTTAGAGTGATACACAATTTGCTACTTTTTAAAAAACTGCATTTATCTGCTTTCTCCCATTATTTCTCCATGAAAACTTCTATGTTTTTATATATATTTTTGGTTAGTATTGTCTTACAGTTGTCATTCTCATTAGTCATTCAAAGAGCCAAATTTGCAAATTTTTTCTATTTATTTTCTATTTTATAATATCTGCTATTATACCATTTATGAAATTCTTTAAAATTTCTCTGGGCTAAATTTCCTTTCATTTTGCTTCCTTTTTAACTGATATTTGGTCTTTTTTTAGTATAGTTTATTTCTTATTATTTAGTAATGAGAATTTTTTTTATATTATAGATGAAATCTTTTTGTTAGAGATAAGTACTGCAAATATTTTCCTGTAGGTTTTGGCTTGGATTTTTATGTTCTTAGCATCATCTTTATTTTTCGTATTTAAAAGTGAGATTTGTTGATATGAGTAACATATGATAACATTAAACACTTTACGTGTAGTGTTTGATGAGTTTTGGCAAATGTATACAGTCATGTAACTACCACCACAATCAAGCTATAGAGTTTTGACACTGCAGCAGAAAGCGCCCTAATGTCCCTTTGCTCTGAGTCCCTTCCAGCACCCAGTCTTACCTTTTCCCCTGTAATTTTCTCTTTTTCAGGATGTCAGTATGTGAAATTATACTTTATGTAGCCCTTTTCTCTGGCCTTTTTCACTTAATATAATGCTTATAATAATATTCATTCATGTTCTTGCATTTATTAGCTGTTTATGCTTGGGACAATTATGAAAAGATACTATAAACACAACTTGTTGAAATGTCAGTTCTCCTTGAATTTTATCTTGTCAACTACATTGAAAATTGACCAAATGTGTGTGGATCTATTTCTACACTGTCTATTTTTTCCATTGTGATATATTCCTATAATTATGCGCATGCAGCATTCTCTTGATTGCTTTAAGTATATGATAAGACTTGAAATTAAGTAGAGTGAGCCCTCCAAATTTGTTCTTATTTTTTCAGTTGTTTTGTCTATTTTGGGTCCTTTGCTTTCTCATATAAATTTTGGAATCAACTTTTCAATGTCGTCAAAAATGCCTGCTGGGACTTTGATGAGCCTTGTGTTGAGTCTATACATCAATTTGGAGAGAATTGACGTGTAACTGTATTGAATATTCTCATCCATGCACGTGTTTCTCCATTTATTTAGATCTTCTTTAATTTTTTTCAGCACTGCTTTGTAGTTTTTGTTCTACAGATCTTCCAAATACTTTGTTTGAATAACCCTCAGCATTTCTTGGTTTTATGTTATGGTAAACGGTATGTTTTTAATTCTAATTTAAAGTTGTTTCTTATTATTTTATTTAAAAAAACCCTGATTTTTGCTTATTGACCTTGTCTTTGGTTAATTTAATAATTGCACTTAGTTCTAGCAGCATTTTAATAAATTCTTCAGAATTTTCTATGTAGACAATTATGTAATATGCAAATAAGGACAGATTTTGACCTTCCTTTACAAACTGCCTAGATTGTATTTCTTTCTTGCCATATTGCATTGGTTAGGAACTTTACACAATATGTGATAGACATGGTCAGTTCAGATACTCATTAAATTTTCCTGATTTTGGGAAAGCATCCTATTTCTTATTATTAGATATGGTGTTAGCTTTAAGATATTTTAAAATGCCTGTTATCAGGTTGAGGAAGTTTCCTCCTATATTTAGTATATTGAAACAATGCCAAATATTATATATGAAAAAATGTAGAGATAATGTGCGATTTTGAATAATGTTTTTTTCCCCCAGTATGGTTTACATTTTTTTCTGGCAGGCAGTGGACTAGGCACACTACCAACATAGATCATCTTAATCAATTCAGGGATTAGAATGACCCAGTACTGAGCTTCAATCACTCTATGATCTTGTTAACATTACTCATAAGGTATAATCCTGAATACCAGGGCCTTCGAGATTAGCACACCTGAAATCCATTTTCTACTTCCAGCCCTTTCCTTCTGAAGCAAGTTCTGCTCATCTTTTCTACTTTTCAACTCTTGAGATCATCAAATGGCCCTAGGAGAAATATAGCACCAACTGCCTGATCACCTCTTGTTTTCTCTTCTTTCTTGAATTTTTTATCTTATAAACCCTTATTACCTTATTGCTCTGTGATGCTTTCAAATAGATGAAGATATGTTTTCTTGTTTTTATTAATATCCATCAAGAGGGTTGATCTGAAACAACCTAGTCTGTAATTGCTAGAGAGAGAATCTGAAAATACTTTGAAAACAAAATGAACCAAAATAAATAAAGACATCTCTATGATTAATGCAGAAATGATTTACATTTTATTTCAATATCACTAAGACATTATAACTACAATATTCTAACTACAGTAGCAATCTGCAAGATACGACTTCATTATTAACCTTCAATAGTAATTTTTAGATCAATTGAAATATGTGACACATTTACACACCAAATGTTTGATATTTATTTTGCATTGACATTTTCATTGTTGATATATAATGAAAAGATGTGCATCAGAGGGAAGCAGATCTGTAAATAATAAATGATATGGGATTTTTAAGTCATTTGATACCACTGAAAAGTTGAGAAAAGTTAAGATAATCAACTAATAAGATATCAACAATTTACTTTGGCTTATCTCCTGTATTACTTTTCTACAGCCGTTGTAACAAATTATCATAAACATGATGGCTTAAAACAACAGAAATTTATTCTCTCGCAGTTCGGGTAGCCAGAAGTCCAAAATCAATGTTACATGGTGTGGTTGGTAGGGCTGCACTCCATCTAGAGGCTCCAGGGGGAGTCTTTTCCTTGCTTTTTCCAGTTTGTGGTGGCTGCTCTCAATCCTTTACTTGCGGCCACATTGCTCCAATCTCTCTCCATGGACAGAATTGCCTTCTATGTGTGTCCTTCTTATAAGGATACAAGTGATTGCATTTAGGGACCACCCAGATAATCCAAGACACCTTCCCCATCTCAAGATCTTTATCTTAATTGCACCTGCAAAGTCCTTTTATGCTATGTAAGGTCACATCCACAGGGGCCAGGGATTAGGCCATGGGTATCTTTTTGGGGTCATTATTTAGCATAGCACACTTCCCAATCCCTCAACTCTGTCAAAATCAGGAAGAAAGATTTACAATAATGATATTTTATACAATGATTATACACCACTATTTTGATAATGTGCCATAGCATTGATTTATTTCATTGTTTCTATGCTGGAAATTATAAGAGAAAGTAGAAGTGGAAGAATGACATAAATTGACAATATATAATCATATTTTATAGGAATAGAGAGTTTAAAATGTGTTATAGGACTACGTTTTGAAAAACATTTAAAATGTTCCTAGGAAATATTTACTATAGAGCTATGATTGTAAATAATTTCCATTTAAAATCAACCACCTTAGACTTATCTAGGGAACTAGATTTTCATTATCTCTCTTGTCAAGCATTTATAGATTGTATTATTACCGTAACTTAAGAAATAGCAGAAGCCATTCCATTCAACAACTTAAGTTCCAAATATTTCAGCGTCCTGGCTTAGATTACTCTAATATTTTACACTTGATCTTGGAGTCGTTTCTATTATCCTCTAATCATTTTATTTTATTATTTTTACAATACTGTGACATATCTCAAATACCACAGAAAAATACAGAAAACAGTAGAACTTTGCTTGTTACTTTAAATATTCTAGTTTGGAGATCTTAAGTATAATAATGTGATTCTCTGTCTTGATTACTGAGTATATATTGGAGAGGACCAGACAGGTGCAGGAGTCCAATTAGGAAGCTCTTGCATTAGTTCAGGCAAGAGATAACTGAAATTCTGAAAAGTGTAGATGCATGTGCAAAGAAAGGACACATTAAAGTAATATTGCTCAAATGACTTTGTCAAATACTTTGTAATGGATTGTTTATGGGGCAATCTGATAGTGTACTTGCCTAAGATAGGAAACTCTGGAAATTATAGTATTTTAAATGACCTAGGAAGAGATCATGATTTTATAAGAAGCATGCCAAAATTGATATTTTGTTGGGATATCCAGGGGGTGATATTAAATAGGTAGTCAGAACTACAAGTTTGCATTATAGAAGAGAGGTCTGTTATGGAAATCAAAATTTGTTAGAAGAGTACCTGAGTTTGAAGCCTGGTTTCACCTCTTACTATACGTAAAATATTGGACAAATTATTTAGGTTCTTTGAGTCTAAATTTTCTTTTTACAATGATAAATAATAAATGATATCTATGTCAAATATTTACCATAAAAATATTTAGCACATAGAGCAAGAACCGGGTTAAAGTTAAACTGGAATGAATTTTAGTTCTTAATATGTCATGATAATAACGATGATGATTATGGAATGTACATTTCACTTTTGCTAAAAAATGAAAAATTCAGGTCAAAATTATCAGTAAATGGGTGCTGGCCCAGTGACGTAGTGGTTAAATTTGTGCACTCCACTTTGGTGGCCTGGGGTTTGCTCGTTCAGATCCCAGGCTTGGACCTATACACCATTGATCAAGCCATGCTGTGACAGGCATCTCACGTATAAAATAGGGGAAGATGGGCACGGATGTTAGCTCAGGGCTAATCTTCCTGAAACAAAATTTTCTTAAAAAATTAGCAGTAAATATTTAAATTCCCATCATGAGAAGCAGTGTAGTACTGATCTTTCCAAACTAAGTTAATAATGTTGATATGATATCAATTACATATCAATCTATTTGCTACTCTATTGTTATTTATGAAACATTTCTGGATCACTAGCAAAGCAATTTCAACCTTAAATGTGTCGTTATATGTAGTTATAAAATGTGTTTTGTACATTATATTATTCTATGATTTATCTTATTTCTATTTCCTTTTCATTGATACACAGGAGCTTTTTAATTAACTCTATTACTATATTTCTTATATTTATATACACATATATAATTATAGCAAAATGCAAATATTTAGCATTGGTGTCTAGTAGATTACTTTTTTTATTCAGGTTGCAATAGTTTACAACATTGTGAAATTTCAGTTATGTGACATTATTATTTGTCAGTCGTCTTATAGGTACACCCCTTCACCCTTTGTGCTCCCCCCACTCCCATTCCCCCTGGTAACCACTAAGTAGTTCTCTTTGCGTGTTTGCTTATCTTCCACATATGAGTGGAATCATACAGTGCTCGTCTTTCTCCATCTGGCATATTTTGCTTAACATAATACCCTCAAGGTTTATCCATGTTGTTGTGAATGGTATGATTTTGTCATTTTTTGTGGCTGAGTAGTATTCCAATATACACACACACCATATCTTCTTTATCCAATCATCAGTTGATGGGCACTTAGGCTGCTTCCATGTCTTGGCTATTGTGAATAATGCCGCAATGAACATATGGGTTCATGCGTCTCTTTGAATTACTGATTTCAAGTTTTTTGGATAGATACCCAGTAGTGGGATGGCTGTGTCATATGGTATTTCTGTTTTTAGTTTTTTGAGAAATCTCCATACTGTTTTCCACAGTGGCTGAACTAGTTTGCATTCCCACCAGCAGTGTATGAGGGTTCCATTTTCTCCACAACCTCTCCAACATTTGTTATTTTTTGTCTTGGTTATTATAGCCATTCTAACAGGTGTAAGTTGGTAAATTACTTTTTATCAAGCTAAAGAAATTCTATTTTATTAATTTCTTCAAAAGAATTTCATCAGAAATAAGTTGAATAGTATGAACTACATTCATTTCGTTTATTTAGATGACACTGTTTTTTCTTTTTTAATTTCTCAATGTGTCAATTGCATTAATTTTAATGACGTATATTTTGGGAAGTGATTTGTTTTAGTTATCTAGCTTTACCATATTATCAATTATTCTTGAAATCATTGTTTGCCGATTTGGGGTTCTTCCAACACTGTTGTTAATACTACTCTCCTTTTAACTTAATTTGAAATGGTTGAAAGAATGTAACTTTAAAAAGAATGTTAATAATATAATGAACTTGATTTTGCTACTGTTCAAAGAGCCATCCTTCACTAATTTTACATGTAGCATAAAGAGTGGTGCTCGTGCAACACACTAAGCAGATTTTGCACTTTAGGATCTTTAGCTAAATAAGTTGACAGACACTCTAAACTTAATTCAGAGCAAATCTAAAACCAATAAAATAGATCTGCAGCTCATTCCAGGTAAAGTCCTGTTGACAGTCACTTAGTGACTTGTGAATAAAGCTAAAACGATTGTCGCTCATTTAAGACATGGATAAACAATGGCTTAAACAATCCTTACACACATAAAAGGTTCTACTGAAGGGCACAGAGGGGTTAGACATATTGAATTTTAATTGACTAGGGATCAGGCATTTCCTGAAGGACTGATACCTTTAGGTCTTGAGTTGTAGAACTGCCTGAGCCCACTTGATGTTCTTTTCTAGAACTGATCATTCACACACTTCTGTTCCTTCAGGAAAATGTGGTGGAATATTATAGTTTTGATAAAAGTTTGATTATCTTCTAATTATTTTGTTTTATTTTCCTACAGAAGCAGAGATGCTTGTTATATTTTGATTGATTTCTGTCACTGTTATGTACTCTCGGAAAACAAACTTTACAACAGTTAAGACTATTACTAATATTTGTGCCAGTCATATGTGAAAATATAATTTAGTTTTGAGAAATATATTCTAAATATCCATGAAGTATTTTCTTCATATTTCTTTTATATTTGAATTAAAATTTAAATATAAATGTTATATTAAGAAATGAATCAATGCAATGACATACTGCATAGATCAATAGAGTGAGCATAAGTCCATTGCCCAGACTACTTTTTTGTTTGTTCATTTGTTTTGGTGAAGAAGATTGGCCCTGAGCTAACATCTTTCGCCAATCTTCCCCCTTTTGCTTGAGGAATATAGTCCCTGAGCCAAGATCTAGGCCAATCTTCCTCTATTTTGTATGTAGGATGCTGCCACAGCACAGCTTGATGAGCAGTATGTGGGTCTATACCCAGGATGCAAACTTGTGAACCTCAGGCTGCCAAAGCAGAGTTCACAAACTTAACCACTATGCCACTGGGCTGGCCTTAAGACTACTTTTAAGAGCAGTCACAAATATTGTAAATGCGAAGAGCTTTGACTTCCAAACCTAGTGAAACTGTGTATGTTCCTGGTCTGAGTTTAGTTTTAGATACTTTGGATGCAACATCTCCAAATGGGATAATATATAGGCATACGCTTTTAAAGCCGACATAAATTTTCTTTGTTTCTAGAGACAACTCGTTTTTAGAAAAAGACATTATTATCCTAAATATGAATATTTTCATTCCCATTCCTGTGATGTTGTTAATGAAATAGATTGCCAGAAACATTCAGAATTAAGAAGCATACCTAGTGTCAGAGTTAT
Organism: Equus quagga; assembly: GCF_021613505.1. Taxonomy (NCBI): domain Eukaryota; kingdom Metazoa; phylum Chordata; class Mammalia; order Perissodactyla; family Equidae; genus Equus; species Equus quagga. The sequence continues at coordinate 22,880,006 of NC_060272.1, read as the reverse complement.
AAGAGTGCTCCTCAGTTTTTAGCATCTTGTGTCTAGGAGGCCATCAGATATTTCATTTATTCATTGTTTGGTGATGACACCCAAGTTGATTACACTCCTCACATCTTTAAGAATAACACATAATGGACATCCTTGAATATGTAATTCTACAAATGTTTCCAATAATTTCTTTGAGATGCATACTCAGGAGTGGGATGTTTGATTCATGGGTCATATGTCTATTTATTTCCACTAAATACTGTCTGTTCCTCATAAAGTTCCACAGAGTTTATGGTACTACCTACAGTGAATAAAAATTCTTATTTTCTCACATTCTTAATAACACATTTTAATATGTATTTTTATTGGTTTTGCCATTTCATTGGCATAACGATATTCTAATTTTTTAACTATTTAGTAGGCACAGTTGCCCATCTGTTCATGTCTGTTTCAGAGATTAATTTGCTGGTACATATATGCTTCCGTGTGAATTATAGAATGAATTTGAAGAGTTCCTTTAAAATACAAAATAAATGGGAATTTTGATAGGGCTTTTACTGAATTGGTAGATCACGGGGGAGAATCTAAATCTTTTTTATGCTGTATCTTCCTGTTGCTAAGAGTCGAATATTTCTCTATTTATTTAAATATTATTTTATGTTATTATACACATTCTGAATTTTTCTAAATAAAGATCATATACATTCTTTTATTTTGATTCCTGCATATTATATAGTTTAAACCACTGCATTGAATAGTAGTTTTTCTATAGCTTACAGTATTTTTGTGTTGATCTTTTGAAACGTATTTTTATACCTGGCCATCATGTTGAATTCACTTAATTCTGATAACTTGTCTATTTCTTTATGGCATTTCTACATTGATGGTCACATTATCTGCAGATATTGGTATTTTGATTCCTCTCTACCAATTCCCGTTTTACTTATGACGTTGCCTGGTCATCCAATTATGTATTTCCAAGCCTTTTCTCTTGGAATGGTAAGTTTCTGCAGAGCAAGATTATGCAGCCTTCTGTCTGGAAAAACAAACACACAAACAAACCAACACATTCACGCACAAACTGACAGCAGGTGTTATCAATTTTCAGTATAAATACTTTCAGATAATTCCTCAATTTTCAGTAAGTGATGGCACCTCATGCATTACCGTTTATCTTTCTCTTTTTGTCTACGCACCATTCCCACACCAGAGATATCCATTATTATCTAATTCCTAAGACTTTGTGAAGTTCTTCCAAGTGGATTAATTTATTTCTGAGCTTCCTCCATTGACAGTTAAGATTTTAGGTTTAATTGAAATACTTAGACATTTTTCACTTGCCTCTCTGCTTGTAACTTCAAAACATATTTACTGTCTTCTATCCCATTGTTTTTGACCTTGAAGATAAAAACAAATACGGGATTTTTATAGTGATTTAATGATTCATAATAGAATAGATATAACTAGTTTCCAATCCACCATTTCATTTCAATCCACCATTTAGAATAGAAATTTACTAGACCTCTTGAGCCTGGGTTTTCCTACATGACCAGCATCATTAATTAAGTAGACAAATCATCAAAGAGACCGCACATGTCACCTACGGAAATCATGATACAGTCCTTAAAATGAGCACTATATGCAATTACAGGATAGTTACTTTAAATATATAAATGAATGCAAGCTAAGGGTTCATAATTTTGCTTATTCCTGGATTATCAAGGCTCTATATTCTTAGCCTAGAGCTTTAGAGGGGAACTCAGAATATTCCCTTAAATTATAATGAAAATACTCAAATTATTAACTTTATAAGCAATATCAGATGTGAAGAAATAACGACCATATTAACTATAACACATTTGGCTCTTTATAATAGTTGGTATACTAAAATGTGATTCCTGGGGCCAGCCCGGTGGTGCAGCGCTTAAGTTTGCACATTCTGCTTCAGCGGCCCAGGGTTCGCCGGTTCAGATCCCAGGTGTGGACGTGGCACCGCTTGTCAAGCCATGCTGTGGTAGGCGTCCCACATATAAAAAGTAAAGGAAGATGGGCATGGATGTTAGCTCAGGGCCAGTCTTCCACAGCAAAAAGAGGAGGATTGGTGGCAGGTGTTAGCTCAGGACTAATCTTCCTCAAAAAAAAAAAAAAAAAATAAATAAATAAATAAAATGTGATTCCTGATTCAATGTTTGTTCTTGAAACTTTATTACATTTTTCATTATAGAAGTAATGTATTCTCACTTTAACAAATCAAAAAATATAAAAATGTATGATATTAATAAGTAATAATCTCCCATCATGTGTCATCCACTCTTGACTATGTAATGCTTAGAATTTGCTGTATATTTTCCACGCCCTTTTCTACGCCATTTAAACACATGCAAATATATGATATGGGCAAATATATAAATATATATAAGCATATAAAAAACTCAAAATAAAATATAATGCAAATATATAGTTATACGTACGTACTATATTTGTGTGTGTGTATACTGTATATATAAATATATTAAAAAATGCGGAAATAAAGATGACTGATCACGTGATACAAACTGTATTAAAGAGGGAATACATGTAATTTAGGTGGGCCATTTGTTTTCTCTAATAATATTTGATATGTAAAATGGCTTCCCCAAGGTCTTTAATAATCAGTGTTTTAATGCTGAGTTTAATCTAATGTAATATTCTTATGCAACAAATGCATGCTCTTGTAGGCTATTTTTTCAAAATAGTATTTTGAAAAAAAATTAGAAAATGAATATCATTTCATAACCTTCTTTAAATTTTCATTTATTGGAGAGTTCTTCTTTAAATCTTAATCCTCCACAGAATATATCAACAGATTATTTTATCTTCTTCCCTTTCTGTTTAGCGGTGCCCCTGTACCACATGTCTTTGCATTTGAGTGAGCCGTTGTTTAGCTCATTTTTGTTTGGGATTAAGCCACGTGCTATAGTTGCCAATTGAAAGTGCTAGTCTTGGGGCTGGTCCAGTAGCATAGCTATTAAGTTCACACGCTTTGCTTCAGTGGCCCAGGGTTCACTGGTTTGGATCCTGGCTGTGCACCTATGCACCGCTTATCAAGCCATGCTGTGGCAGGTATCCTACATATAAAATAGAGGAAGATGGGCACAGATGTTTGCTCGGGGCCAATCTTCCCCAGCAAAAAGAGGAGGGTTGGCAGCAGATGTTAGCTCAGGGATAATCTTCTTCTTCAAAAGAAAGTGCTAGTCTTGCCTGGAATTTACTTTAATTGGAATTAGCTAATCCTTTGAAAATAGCTGTATTGTTTAGTTTTTCTTATTTTCTTTGAAAAATTTTATTTATGTCACCATTTCCTTTTGACTTTCCATATACTTTACTAAAAAAAAGGAACAAAAACGGAGAGAGGAAGTACTCTGTGATTTATTTAGAAACTGAAGCTAATTTACAATACTAGTATCAGTGATGGGACAAAAAAAATAACAGTATCAGTACTACTGTATATTTTTAAACAGCATGCAGCTCTTTAACATGGAGCACATACTTCTTTTATTCTCCAGCAGAAATACAGGATGTTTTTATCCAAGGTAATATAACAATATAAGATATTATTGGCAACTCATGGCATTAGTAAGTATTGGTCTCTCAAGCAAACAATTCAACTTTTGTATTGCCTTCAATGCAGAGTATCATAGTTAAGTGCTATCATTAATAGGAATTTGGACATTACAAGCATCTATCACAAAGAACAGCACTCTCAATTATATTTCTATTATGTTTTTAATGGAGATCTACTTCCTAAAATGGAAGTAAGTACCTGGGTTTATTTAATTCATTTTCTACATATAACAAGATAGTTCTTTTTCAAAATCAGATTAAAATTTGTTCCCAGAACACAGCAGTCATGGTTTAGATTTGTCATTAATGTGACTGAATCAAAGTTGACTTTATAAGCAAAATATAATGATTTTAAAGTTTCTTTTGGAGACAAACTTAGTGTTTGCATGTCATTAATATTTCCTGTAGTATACTAAGTTAGAGAAGAAAAACACTTATTTGAAATAATTTCTACATGGAAGCTTTTGGAAAAATGTCCTTCCTTCCTAAAACTTAATATTGTACTAAAACTTAATTAAAAGCAACAAAATGATGCATAAGAAGATAGTCATTGGAAAACAATAGGAATTTGCTGTTTAGTTTTTATATCCTGACTTCAGTTTACTTGTATTGGTTTAGTGATGCATTTTGCCTGTATGAGTGTCACAAGAGTTTGTTAATAATTCAAGAATACTCAATTTTGATTCAATAGTAAAATTTTCTGATGTGTTCTGATACATCTTAAGGCTGTTTACTTGGGTCCATCTATCCAGAACTAATGAGCACATTTTTATAAGAAAAATGATCCTAGCAATTTATTTATGACAGCAGGTGTAAGTAAAAATAAGCATTATTTTCTCCTCAAACCTACCCAAGGAAGGGAATGCTGATGAAAATGCATACAGGCAGAAATAATTACATGCTTATCTGTCTATTTAGAGATGGTTAGAAAAATATGATTAAAGGAATACAAGCAAATGCTCAAGAATAAAGGACCAATTTAACTCCTGATAAAATTTCTTTCCTTTGGGAATATTTCTGCCTTTGTCTGGTCACATTTCTAGCCATTCAGTTCATCACGTCAGCATTTTTCTATGAGTCTGGTATAATGGAACCCTGAAATCTCCTGTGATCCTTCAAATTCAAGACACACAGGATAGCTCCCGGAACCTGAAAATAGAGAAAAACACTCTTTATGTAGAATAATCTACTGAGGCAACAATTGAATGCTAAAAACTCTCTTCTATCTGAGGACTTGCAAGACTTGTGTCCTATGCTAAGTAAAATTACACTACCGCGTAATACAATCCAATACAATTATAATTACTGCTCAAAATATGTCTCCTGTGTTCTCACTATCTTGAGTTCCTATCTGATTCTTTTCCATGTCCTCCCCAGTCCTTCTGTTTGACATTTGAAAATTCTGCTACAATGTTAACAAACTTAATTACGTCCACATTTTCATTCACATACTAACTGAAACTCTTTTCCATTCTTGAGATGTCACTTCCTCTGCAGTCTTCTTAGTGTTTAGAGTCCTTTCCCTTGATGATAGGAGTTTGGGATGGTTTCATCCCACTGATCTTCTAAATCACTCCTCTTCCACCTTCATATAAAACTATTATTATTTAGAGTCACATGTAATTCCACTTTATCACCCTCTGTACATACATGTTATCATCCAGAAATTGCTTCCATCAAAATCTTTAACAATCAACTAAAAGTGTTATCTTCTATCATCTCCAAATCATGCCATTAACATGAAAAAATCAATATCATCAAAGAGCAGATAGCCAAAAACGTCAGCATTTAATTCTTTAATTATCTTAACAGCAAGATCATTATCTACATTAGTTCACGAACCCCTCCAGCATGGGTAGCAGCAAGTGACTGCTTTATGTCTGAGATCATTTATTCAGTCACCTACTCTTTGACCTCAGCTTTCTGTACTTTAGCTTATTCCCACAAATTCTCTCAACAATACCAACACAGCAAACATGCTGTTTTCTTAGGTCATAGCCATCATTCTAAGTGCTTTACAATACTAATTTAATTCTCTGATACCATCATGAGATTGGTATTTTTACTATGGCCACTTTAAACCTGAGGAACTGAGGCACAGAAAATTAAATCACTTGCCCAAGGATACTAGGTTAATAAGGGACAGAAGTCGTTTCGAATCAGTGCAGCATGATTTAATATTGTGCTTGCAATTGGTACAATCAATTATCCTTATGTACCAAAACTTCAAGTCCATAGGGCTGTCTATATTTATGTTTGTCACCCTCCTCAATTCTTAACCATTCTCTGGCCAATATCTTTATACTTAACACTTGTACCAATTGGCTTCTATCACAAAGCCCATCAAAACTTGAACCCAAATTTTGACTGTGCATTCATAGTTTAGATGTATTAATAATGTAATTTAAATCACCTAATAAATATGCCCTGCTTTTCTCTGTTTTTTAATAAGGTCAGTAGCATATCTTTCACTTTGCTACTCAAAAGCATTTTTGTTCATTCTCATAAGCAGCAAAATATATACATGTGGTATATATTAATCAGACATTTTTCTTGATGATTATAATTGTTACTTGTCTAACACAGTAGTGGTGTCACAAGCGATGTGATCATTCCTGTCACTCTTGGATATTCTTGTTTGGACAAATTCCTAGCTAGACAATTGACTTTCCTTTTGAGCTGAATTCATCCGTCTGTTATGAACTTGAAGAAGAAAATACATAACACAGCTTATTAATATCTACCTGTCTATCTATCATCAATCTATCTAGCGTTCCTCTTTATAAACATACAGAATTTTCATCGGAATTGTACCTTCTCTCTCTGATCAGCTCCGTTGAAATCTGATACTGAGTTTGATGCTGTGTAACATTCATCCTGTAAACCTAGGTTTCAGCTCAATTATCAACTGACTGTGGCTTCCATGGGTATAGAGGCTGTTGTGTAGCATAAGACACTGGGGAGCATCATCCTTAAAATCAATGAACTGACTTCTCATTGCTTGTAATGTCTGTCTCATCGAGTATTATTTGTTTTATTGGGGCTCAGGGAAAACATTGCAAAAATGAAACTCACATCTGACACAAATCTAATTTTAGGAAATAGTTTGAGCTTCCCCTCCATCAAAACTATTCAACATTAAAGCAAAATTACCTGGTTTGAGTGTCATTTTCTCCTTCAAGGTGAAAATACTAATGAGCAAGAAGTGTTCTAATAACAAACAAATGGCTGTACCACCAAAAAAGACACAGCACAGAGCTTCAGCCCCCAGGAAGAAAAATAATGAAACAGAGTATGTGAATAATTGTTTCTCTTTAGTATATGCATAGCAAAGTGTTTTCCCAATAAGTATTTGGATAGAGAAGTCCTGCGACACATTAACTGCCAATTCTCTCTTGATGCTCACTGGCCCTAGAACAAAAATAAATATATTCAGGGACCAAACGTGCCAAGCATTTTGTGACACTAAGGTACATTATGAAAGACATTTATAATTAAAGGCACCAAGAAGAAATGTAAAATAGGTTTCTTAAATTTTATTTATAGAATAATAGTTATTTTATATGCCATGATTCAAACTAATAATTACCCAAATTAAGACTAGATTACTCCTCATTAAGTCTTTTGGAAAGGAAGCTCTATGGGGAACCATAATATTAACGAGGGTATTTTAATTGCTTGATGTCCAAAAAGTGGCATTAATCACTCAGGAAGGCTAGATTTTTATCAAAATGTGTAGATTTGGGGGAAATCATATTTTACATTTTAATGCTTACTTAGAATAATAATAATAAAAATCGTGGAAAATAAAATTGGCCATCCAATATATAATGACATCTTAAATATGTCCCTGTAATGAGGAGATATTGTTGGTCTATTTTATCTGAGGAAACTGGAAGATGGAATGCCTTAGTGACAAAATCACGTTGCTGGTACCTGGCAGTGCCACATTACAAATCTGTACTTTACTGACTTCAAAACCTGGAAACATAAACATTGATTTATAGCACATTTCAATATTTCACAAAAGTTAGTTTACATTGGTGAACATATATGCAATTTAAAAATCTTTGGTTTATTTTAATAAAACTATTTTTAACATCTCAGTTAGATTTCACTTAAGCTAAAACAATAGTTCTCCTTGTTCTTTCTATTTTACAAAAAAATTCACAATATTTCACATACGTATTTTTATTGACTCCAGTAAGTACAGAATTTAATGAAGAATCTCTTTTTTAAAAATGAAATTTGAAATAGCTGGTTTAAGCATAACCTCAGAATTTACCCTAAAAACCTCTCTGAAACAAGGTAAGTTTGAAAGAATAAGTTATTTGTTATGCCTTGCTCTAATAATTTGAAAGAAAATTATTTTGCAAAATTTTAAAGGCAATTCCTGAAACAAATAGGGCTATAGGTAAACAAAATAGTGGAAAGTAAAGGAGAGTGTTTTTTAGCTTTTCTTAAGATGTGATTTTGGTTTTGGTAATAGCTTCATTGAAATATAATTCATGCATTGTACAATTCACCCATTTAAAGTGTAGCTTTTTAGTGTACTTACGTTTTGGTGTAACCTTCACCACAGTCCATTTAGGACCTTTTCATCATCTCAAAAAGAAAGCTGGACTCCAGCTATCACCAGTTCTTCCTAACCGCATTCCCTACCACAGCCCTAAGCAATCACTAGTCTACTTTCTGTCTCTATGGATTTGTCTATTCTGTACATTTCACACAAATGGGATTATATAATATCTGGTCTTTTGTGACTGTTTTCTTTCACTTAGCGTAATATTATCAGGTTCATCCATGTTTTAGTGTATATTGGTACTTCACTCATTTTTATGAACGAATAATATTTCATTGTATAGTTATGCACTTTGTTCATCCATTCATCAGTTGATGGGCATTTGGGTTGTTTTCTACTTTTGTATAACATGAGTTATGCAGCTATGATCACTCGTGTACAAGTCTTTGTGTGGAAACTGGTTTTCATTTCTCTTGAGTATATCCCTAGGAGTGGAATTACTGGGTCAAAAGTTCACTCCTTTTTTAACATTTGGAGGAACTGCCTGCCTGTGTTCCAAAGTTGCTGTTCCATTTATATTCCTACCACCAGGTATATGAAGGTTCTGATTTCTCTACACTGTCAAAAGTTCAGAAATAGCTGAAGTAAAACCAGTGAATCAACGAAATAGTAATTAGTAAAAGTTTATTGTGTATATACCAAAAAGACAGTTCGCTAACCAGGAGCACTCAAACCAAAACACGATGTGAGGCTCAAGGGTATATTGTCATAGAGCAGCTCATAGCGTGAGAAAAGCAGTGACTGTTCACTCTTCACAGTGATTGGTCATAATGTTAGCATTTTCTTAAATGATAGGGAATTGGTCAGGGGGTACCTCATATCTACCTTGAGAAACAATTCAAGTTTTGCTTGTGATTTCCAGAGGCATAAGCAAAAAACGATACGTCAAGTTAGTTTTGCAAAATAAGCTAAATTAATCTTTGCCTGTATGACTGAAGTGGCTTTATCCGCTCAGGAGATTTTCAAAGACGGTCTCTGTTTGTTTGTGATTTTAACAATATCCTCACTGACACCGCCTTTTTTATGATGGCCATCTTAGTGGATGCGAAGCAATACCTCATTGTGGTTTTGAATTGTGTTAACCTGATGACTAATGATCTTGAACATCTTTTCATGAGCTTGTTGACCATTTGTATATCTTTGGAGAAAAGTCTATTCATACATTTCCTATTTTTAGTTGGGTTGTCTCTTTATGATTCAGTCGTAAGAGTTCTTTATATACTGTAAATATAATTCCCCTGTCAGATACATGATATGCAAATATTTTATCCCATTTGCTATGTTCCTGTACTACTTATCTGAGGTTGCTTTAAAATTTTTTACCCTGAAGGCTGCTAATATTTTCCCTTTGTATCGTGTTCTTTCATTTTAAAATATGTTTAGGTGTAGCTTTTAAATTTCATTTTGTTTTAACTTTGTTTTTTTCTATATGATTAGTGCATTTTGTAAAATTAGCGGATCTTTTGTAAAAATTATAGCTATTTAAAAAAAATTTTTTTTTCTCCTTATCTGGAACCCTGATTCAAAGTGTATGAAGCTCTCTTCCTCTTTATGCCAATATTTCATTCATATTTTCTGAAAATGTAGATCTCTATAATTTATTCTAGTTTTGTACTAAATTATGGTAATTTAATTCTATCTCTGGCAATAACTAACGTTTTATACTCATTCAATTGCTTTTTAATTCATATTAAATTAAATGTTATCTTTTATCAATGAATTGCAGAAGTTTTCTTTTTTACCAATCAACTAATCACATTCCATTTTTCTTGTTCTCTGAAAATATTTAGGCTGGATTTTTTTATTTCTTTATTCAGATTAAGCATAGTTATTCTACCTTCTCTCTCTGGTGTTTTTTTGGATTTACGAATCTGTGGATCTTTTCTTTCCCCATGCCTTTTCTGTCGGTTCTACTCTTTAGTGACTTGGTTCTTTAAGAGTCTGATTACTTTTTATCACTTATTTGTGAAAAGGTTTGGAGAATTACATGAGCCCTAGGAGGAAGGTATGTTTCTGCAAAGAGGCTTTGCATTTGCTCCTAACAGGCACTGGGGACACCAGCAGTCCAGGAAACTGTTAAAGTATAATCACAGTATGAGTGTTTTCAATATGAAATTTGCCTGAAAAATGGATGGTATGTTTGCCTCATGGTTATGCCTTTCAAAAGCCTTTTCCCTCGCTTGCCTTCCCTGCTCAATGTCTAGCCATAATTGTTGCTTTGGCATGAGTTTAGAGGACCCAGGTTTACCACATTCCCTCTTGCATGACGAGTACAACCTTTATATCCCCAGCATTGTTAGACACAACTTCTTGAGTGGACTATTAGCTTTTCTCTTTGTCTACTGTATGCCAGGAGGCCATGTAGCACAACATCACCAAGGTAACCAAAATTCTCAGCTAAAGCAACTTTATTACTCGTTTTATCAATCTGTGTTCACATCTTCAGTAAGAATATGTTTATAAATTTTTTCAGGCTTTTAGAAATATGTTTTGTTATATTTCCCCAGCATTTTTATATGCTCTTCTGACAGATACCTAGCATGTCATATTGCAAGAAATGGAGAACACATGTATATTTTATCATTGCTGCTTTTTTGTCTAATTCACTTTGGCAGGTACTTTATGAGTATATGTGGATTTTAATCTTATTTTACATGATTATGTTACTTAGGCTGGTCTAACATCTTCAAATATACATACTAAGCTAATACTTGTACTGTAGTGATTAGTTTGAACATTAAAGCATATCCAAAATTGTTTTAAGAGAAAAATTTTGATTTATCTTTTGCAAGGCAATGACAATGCTCAATTGCCAAGAAGAAATAAATTTCTATTTCACACTAGAATAGCTAAGAGATGATCTGCCTGTCTAGTTTTCAATGTTTCTCTCTTGGATTAATTTTCGTGTTTGCTTATTTGTTCTTAATAATAAATGTGGCCCTTAGTTTACAGAATTTTAGATTAAAAAAAATAGTTCCCACCTCCCTAAAAGTATCCAAATGGAACATTCTTTTAAATTTTATGATAGGCAGACAGGATTTTGCAGGAACCATAAGAAAACCACACTGCTTTGAAAACTTATTGGCAGGGCTGGAAGCAAATACAAGTTGACAAGTGATGTGAGGGAAAACAAATAGTGGCATTGCAAAACTGAAAATAATTTACAAGTCCTGAGGATTTACTGCAGCCTGCTTGAAGTAAACTTAAATCGGGCTTTAACACGTTAAAAATAGTTCACCAAATAGTAAGCACTTTCTGAGAAGAAAGCTAAATTTTCCTGAAATGATATGAAAGTTGTTCATATTAAAGTACTTAATTTGAAAACATTATGAACGTTCTATGAATTATATATTGCAAATTTGCCAAGTGTGAGCACCTTAAATCAGAGAAAAAAGGAAAATTGTTAACATTTTGAGTGCTACTGTAATTACTAGAAAGTTAATCCCACTTCTGCTATTTTATTCTTTTTTGAGTATTTAAATTTTCTTCATATCTAGTTATCCTGTAAAATAATAAAGCTAAAATTAAAGTAAAAATAGTTTAAAGAATATATGAAGCACTATCACTTTTTTATTTCACATTTAAATCAAGGCAGACCTAAATGATGTATCTTCACTTATGGTAAAGAAAGAGCAGCTACTCTAACTTAATTAGCTTGCCCTTCTCACCAACAGCCTTAATTAGGACATTGCTAATTAATCTAGTATTCTTCCAGAGGGCTAAATAGAATTAACTTCTTTGAATTTGACCTGAAAGGATATGCCATGAGCTCTACAATTTTAAGAACTTAGGAGGCTCAAATTTTAAAATTCAGCATCTTTTTAAAATATTCTGAAAAAAATATAAATGCCAGTTTCCCAGTTTACAAAACATGGTGCATTTCCCTATTAATTCAACTGTCTTCTTCTTTAATGAGTAAAATATATTCTCATTAACTGTAAAGTTTTTAGTATTTGCAAAATTTGGCGTATGTAAATATATTGAAATAAGCCAATATAGACTATGATATGTGTTTGCATTAAATTATATAAATCTGTTAAATAAACAAATTCCAGTACATCAAGTTAAATCCCACTTAAAATTAAAGAGAAAGAATTCTGAAATTATATTTTATGTATTATTTCTTAAGTAGAAACCTCATTTCCATTTGTTATAATTAAACATCCCATGAGAAAGGAAATAATTTAAGATCCATCAAATCAAGTATGCGTCAGATTTCTCAATGCCTAAATTCCACTCTCTGTCTTTCATAGGATGTGGTGGTTTTAGTTAGTAGAAGACAAACTTTACATGTTCCTAGATGATATCTAATATTAATCAGACATGTTTTAAAAATTATTCAAGACTATAAAAGAATTACCTAACACATAGAAACAATCTCATTAATGTATTTTTTAATTAATAAGTAAACATCATGAATGTCTTTGTGTGTGTGTGTGTGTGAGGAACAGTGACCCTGAGCTAACATCTGTTGCCAATCTCCCTCTTTTTGCTTGAGGAAGATTGTGCCTGGACTAACATCTGTGCCCATCTTCCTTTGCTTTATATGGGAGGCCACCACAGCATGACCTGACAAGTGGTGCTAGGTCTGTGACTGGGATCCCAACCTGCGAACCCCAGCCTGGGCCAGTGAAGCAGAGCCCTCAAACTAACCACTACACCACTGGGTCGACACCCATGAACATCTTTTAAAGCAGCCTCTCCAGAAATACATTATATATGTATAAGTATATATAACACAACACGTACATATTATGTATATACTATATGGACATCTATCTATCACCTGCTGTTTTTCTGGTTGTGTGATAATTCCATGAAAGAGTAAAAGATACTTTGTCTTATGCCACATTTTGTTGGTTTCATTAAATAATTTGGACAAGATCTTAGAGTAGATGAAAATTTAGAGCTAAAACCATCATGATTTTACTTGAATGAGGAACATTTCTTAGAAAGGTTAGGGAACTTAATTATACCGTTCTTCTCAACCCCTCAAAAATGTTCTAGCAAAGCAATATGAACAAGCCATTACTGATCCCCAAGAACTCAAATCCACATTTGTGAATAAATGCATATTTTATACCTTACACTTTAAGAGACTGCATAGAGCCCATACATATCCAAATTATAATAAAGAATAGTTGGAAAACTAAAAGTACTTCAAAAGGAAATGTTCTTTTTTTCAAAATGATGTAATTTTAAAGTTCTGGTTTTGCTCCGCTGATGGAAATATTTATATTTCTGTAATTATTCAAGAGTATCTCCAATCATAAAATTCCCAGATTAATGAGGATGAGAATAGACTTTTCATGAATAAGGAATACAGGCTCCTTTAAAGTTATAGTGAGTGAAGTTGTGGTAAACTGAAGCTGGATTACATGAAACATGTTTGCCCACAACCAAACCATAGTCATTTATTGTGTATCTTATCTCCTATATATACTTTATAATATTATTTTTAAAAAGGACTGCATCAATTTTATGTAGAATAAAAAATAGTGTACTCGCAGGCCTTCAGAAGTAGCTGAACTTATCAAACAATAAAATGCCTAATTTTATATCTAAATAATAATTTAATGTGACATGATATGATGTAAAAAGCCCTCTGGTTATTTTTATTTTTTCTCAAATATTGTCCAATATTTGAAGGAAAAAGATTGATTGTAGACCAAGAATAATATGAAAATACACCCCTTCAGTGCTAATAATATTATAAACACAAGCAAATTTGAGGGGACTTTGGGGAGACTGGATCCTGGCAGGAAATAAATGGCATCCTCAAATAAGATTATAGAGGAAAGTTTAATGAAGAGGCTATTGACATAGTGGTGGGGCTGGGTTAAGGAAGACCAATAAAGAATAGCTCCCGATGGTGAATCTTCCAGTGGGGAGTTATTACTACCCATAGACAGAAGAGAGCTTTACCAGAACCTGAAGAGACTTGCAATTAATCTGGGTGGTGCACTGTATTCGTTATTCGAGGAATACTATTATTGCCAACCCATAGCTCAGGAGAGAGAGAACGTCGACAGCTGTGAATGGCAATATCTCCATTCTTAATAAAGCCACACTGCCTTACTGTCATCACCTGCTGGTATTTTTTTATGGCTGAACACAACTGAAAGTCAGAGGGCAAGGGAGGCACGATATGTAATCCGTAGAGATCTTGGAGCACAGTGTACAGTGGAGAAGGATAGGCTACAGGGAGAATTTGAGGCAAATGCAGAATATCCCAACACGACCTGGCATCACTTGATTACTTTCAAAATAGTCGCGACCTTTTTTGCTTTTCACATCTCAGAATCAAACATAGGAAGAAATGAGTGGTTATTCCACAGATCTTGCTGCTTCACGCACGATAGAGATCCACTCTTGCACATCTATTTTGCCTTCAGGGCATCTGAACTTCAACTGTCTGCTCTAATTCCCATTGCTCTCAAGAAATTCCATTGGCAAGGCTCCTTGAAAGATAAAAGTTTGGACTTTCTGGTTTTATCTCTCGCATTACTCAGGACAAATTGTTCAGAACAGTAAATGCCAGGTATTAAAAAACAAAAACAAACAGATAAATAAAAACAAAACAAAAAATAGAAGTCAAATAATTTTACCTCTTTGCTGAGTATAAGAATACAATATAATTGATATATGACAAGCATGAAAACTATTTCCCACTATTGATTGAAAAGTTGTAATTCAAGAGAAATCCTGTTGAATTTGGCAAAATAATTTCTACTTCCGGTGCTTTTCTATCTTTAGCTCACAATAATGAAAAATATAAAAAATAAAGATAAAAAATCATTACATCACATTCAGAGGCATCTCATATGGCAAAGCAAATAATTTAAATAGCTGCCAGAACAAGCTGTTCATTAACTCTGCAAGTGTAACACCAAACCTATAGCAAAGTTATTTATTTTTCAAAAGTAAAAGAGCGCAACTAATGACATTATCCTAATAATCGTGATAGGGAAGTCTGGAATGGTAAGCGGCTCATGAGTGGATCCAAGTCAGTATGGTGCAGCTGCAGGGCAAGGGGGCAAATAGGAAAACTCTGGTACTCTGGTTGCATCCTCTTTGCAGTAAGATGGTTGCCTGTATATTTGGGGCAGCCAGCTTGTCAGTAACTCATCTCTTGGCTCTTCTTGTTCAACACGAAGGAGATGCATATAGCAGAGGACACTAGCAGACCTGAGGGAAGATATTCTCACTAGCAGATTTGATGAGAAACAGCCTAACTTGAAACCATAGCTTCCCCAGCTTACTTTCCTCTATGGTCACAGCCCATGCTCTACTCCACAGAACACTGGTTAGAATTTTAGTATTCAGAAATGAACCATAAGTCAAAAATTGACTAATGCAGAAATCATGATGTTTCAAAAAAAATTGAAAGAAGAAAAGCACAACAAAGAAAAGATAGTTGTGGATACATGACAGAAGAATTTTACTATAATATACGAAATTTCAGTAAACATTTCTTCATTGTTCAAATCATGTAAGACCAATATACTTTCCTTCAAATAAAGCTCAAAGCTCCGGCACAACAGGCAAAAAGGCAAACTAGGATAATATTAGAGTTAATATATAAGCTGATAGAGTTCAGGAATAAAAAAAGAGTAAGAAACATAAAATAGAACATCAGGGAAGCAATATGGTTAGGAGGTAAGACTATGGGCCTTGAAGTCACACTCTTGGACTGATATGCCGGTTGTTAGTTTTCTGACCTTAGGCAAGTTATTTGTTCTCCCTGCGCTTATGTTTTCTGATTATAATAGTACTGCTTGATAGGACCTTTGCCAAAACTAAGTGATTAATATATTTCAGTGCTTAAAATATTGCTTGGCACATGGTAAAGTTATTATGTAATATTTAGACATTGTTATAAATATCACAGACAAATGGACACTGCCAATATGCTTCAGATGAAGAGACCAGAGGAAAAAAACAGAACTTGGGAAACACAGAACTTATAAGCACTTCTTTAAGAAATAAAATAAAGTTTATGAGCACATAATACAGCCTTCCAAAATGAATCAAAACAGTATTTATGGAATGGAAAGGCCATAGTAGTAAAGGACTATGGGATGTATATCAAAGTTCATTGAATAGTGAACTAAACAAAGGCAACTGTAGATGTTATTGCCATAGAAAAAACATTAAAATGACAAATCTTTATCACGCAGAAGTAGTTAAAACCTACCAAAAATAAGGAAGTGGAAATGGAAAAGAAGATGAGAAGTGGTGGAAATATGTCTGTTTCACCATCTTTCATATATGGTACTCAACACTTGTTTCATAGCTATTCGTTCAATAAATATTTATCGAGTTCATATCCATGTGGCGAATGCATGCCAAGTATTTGAAAATACAGGGATGGCCCAGTGGGGTAGTGGTTAGGCTTGCGCACTCCACGTCAGCAGCCCAGGGTTTACCGATTCGGATCCTGCGTACAGACCTACACACTGCTCATCAAGCCATGCTATGGCAGCATCTGACATGGAAGAACCAGAAGCACTTACAACTAGGATATACAACTAGGTACTGGGGCCTTGGGGAGAGAAGAAAACAAAGAGGAAGATTGGCAACAGATGCTAGCTCAGGCCAGTCTTCCTCACCAGAAACTATTTGAAAAGACAGCATTGAACAAATACAGCACTGAACAAGACAGATTGAACAATTTCATTATGCATTTTTGCAGCAGAGAGAAACAGAAAATAAAGAGGTATGTAAGCAAGAAAATAGGAATTTTTGTATTAAAACTTTACTTAATTCACTTTCTTTACAAAACTTAGTATTGTCAAACTTCTCAATTTTTGACAAAGGAATGTCTAAGATAGTATACCACTTGCCCCTTGTTAGTTTTCTGACCTTGAACAAGTTGCTTGCTCTCCCTGTGCCTGTGTTTTCTGATTATAAAAGTACTACTTGATAAGGTTGTTGTGAAAATTAAGTGAATTAATATATTTCAGTGCTTAAAATATTGGGCTTGATTAACACTTCCCAGACTTGCAATAAAGTTCGTATCTTTTTCATAAGATTGTTCACTACATGGTTTCTGTTTCTTTGAAATCCTGTTCATGTCCTTTCCTCTTTTTATATTGGGTTAATTATGACTTTCTTATTTATTTGGAGATATTCTTTATATATTACTAATACAAAACAATACCAAAAGAACTAGGTCTTAATTTTTACAAGTCAAATTTGTACAATTTTTAAAATAGCTTTTTTTAAAAGCAACATTTTATTACTCCAAGGTCTGAATAATATTTTTAAACAAAATCTTTAAGTATTTTGTTTCACATTGAAGATAAAAACACATGTGTAAACTGTATTCTGGGGTTATTAGTGATTTATAGATTTAATTGTAATTTTCTTATATGGATATTTATTTAGTTCAGACTTTAATTATGCAAATATACTTCCTCTCTCAATGGATCTGTGTAGTTACCTCTGCAACTTTCACTTTTCCATGTATATCTAGGTTTTCTCAGGGATCTATTTCTATTCACTGGTCAGCATGCTAACTGCTGTACAAGAAGCATACTGTTTTAATTACTATAGCTTTATGATAAACCCTGAGATACATCTGATGTGATAAATCTCTCCTTTTTGTGCTCTTTCTTTTCAGAAGGATCCTGAATTCTTTTCCTGGCCCTTTATTTACCCTTTTAGGGTAATGAGTATACATTTTAGGGTGATAGGTATACATGTAGGATTTGAATGCATGTTTTTTACAAGGTTAAGGAATTTCCCTTCTGTTACTAATTAACAAGTTAATTCCTGCACATTTCTGATTTCAGGTAGGGTGGAGAGCTTGTGGTAGAATAATATTCCTATAAAGAAATAGAAAAGTGAGATAAAATATCAATATCATGTGTTTCAAGGCATCAAATACCTATGGAAGCATCAAGGACTAGCGTGGCTAAGTTTCTATAGAGGAGAACTCTACAGAGGTGACCTGCCATCCTCTAGTAACTGGGGCATCTTTTGTATGTTGCCTTTGTTTGTTTCTTACTTGCTATTTTTTTAGCCATCTTTTCCCCTTGCTCTGTGCCTAAGATTAAACTGTATCATGTTTCCCATTCTCCTCAGAGGAGCTTGTCACTGTCAAGAATTTAGAAGGGTCTGAGATTATATCCTGCTTGAAAGCTACCTGGTTAGCCTACCATAGTTTCACAGGTGCTTCTAGAAGGCATGAGGCACTTGGGTCAGAGACAAAGCGGTTTATTACACATGGCACAGCAGGCAGTTTGAGCTTCATGCTTGTATTGATTTCCTTTACTTCCTTCCCCTAAGTTCAATGGAGGTAATTCAGAACTAGACCAAGTGGATGCTGTGCGCACACTGAGTTTTTGTGGCAGGTGAGGAACACTGAGCTTAAGAAACCTCCACAATCGTAAGTGAGCTGCTGGCAAGTCTTCCCATTATTCCTTTCTGGAAAGGGACATTCTTTTCCTTAGTCTGGAAAGTGAGTAAATGGCCTCTGGTGAAGGAGCAGAGATGACTTTATCTTCACTATCTGAGCGAATTGACTTAATATCTAAAGAAATGTCAGAGAAACATGGAGAATTCTCTCCTAATAGTCACCCTTTGGAATTCTATTTACTGTTTGCCATGCAAACTCAACTGCCTGTTGAGCTCAAGAAAAGTTGTTATTTTGTAGATTATATTTCTTGTTTTCTCATTTTTAGAATAGGAGTTATGTTTCTTGCAGCTTTGTACATCTTAGGCTGAAACAGAAATTATTATTAGACTTTTCAAGTTTAGCCGTTCCAGGGGGTGTGTAAGTATCTCCATGACATGTATTTCCACTTATATGTGTATTTACATGTGCATATGAATATACATTTACACACGTTTACTTTTATGTATATATGTATTTTAATATTTTGAAATACAAAAATCACAAAATAAGTATTGTAAATACGACAATTCCTCCCTTTGTCTTCAAGTATAATATGACCCTGATAAAAATGCCATTTGGGGGCTGGCCTGGTGGTGTAGTGGTTAAGTTTGCATGCTCCACTTCGGTAGCCCAGGGTTCACAGATTTGGATCCCAGGTGCAGACATACACACCACCCATCAGGCCATGCTGTGGTGGCATCCCACATACAAAATAAAGTAAGACTGGCATGGATGTTAGCTCAGGGACAATCTCCCTCACACACACACACACAAAAATGTCATCTGTATATTTTTTGTGGTAGAGCTCCATTTATAGTTCACAAGGAAATAGAAAAATATAGTTATAGCTTTACATTGTCTTAAATTGTTTTGGAGTCATAAAAGTACCAAAGAAAACATAAGAGAATACTTTGTTGAAAAATTCTTTTAAGAGGCTGGCCTGGTGATGTAGAAGTTAAGTTCGCAAGCTCCGCTTCAGCGGCCAGGGGTTCAATGGTTTGGAACCCAGGCGTGGACCTACGCACTGCTTGTCAAGCGATGCTGTGGCAGGCATCCTACATATAAAATAGAGGAGATGGGGACAGAGTCAGCTCAGGGCCAATCTTCCTCAGCAAAAAGAGGAAGATTGGCTGCAGATGTTAGTTCAGGGCTACTCTTCCTCAAAAAAAAAAAAAAATTGTGTTTTTAAAACCCTTCCAAAATATTCTAATCTACATTTCATAGGCAATAAATATTTTTTTACATGTAAATTAAAAGTTTCTCTTCTGGCATAGCTTCTATACAAAGAGTTCAAAGACAAGCAACAAACTTGAGAAAAATATTTAATAGAAACTACAACTTTAATGTGAGTAATATCTTTTAGCACCCCAAATTAAAAAAAAGACAATAGATGTTGGTAAAAATATACACCTTATGTAAGATACATAAATATTCAGTAAACATAAGAAAATTTGTCTGGGGGCTGCCCTGTTGCCGAGTGGTTAAGTTCGGACGTTCCACTGCGGTGGCCCAGGGTTTCGGATCCTGGGCGTGGACTTGGCACCGCTTGTCAGGCCACGTTGAGGCGGCATCCCACATGCCACAACAAGAAGGACCTGCAACTAAGATGCAACTAAGATATATAAATATGTACCCGGGGGATTTGGGGAGATAAAGCAGGGAAAAAAAAAAAAAAGATTGGCAATAGTCGTTAGCTCAGGTGCCAATCTTTAAAAAAAAAAAAATTTGTCAACCTTAATCACTATCATGTTAATGCATATGAAAGCAAGATTCGGGTATAATTGTTATACTATTATATTGCCAAAATATATAGTAAATATATTTGATATTTTAAGGCTGAGACAAATGGGTACTCTCGTATACACTCTGATTGAATGTGAATTGGCAGGATTCTTTTGAAGAGGAGTTTTCTCAACATTTATCAAAATTTTCAATTGTTATTAAGTAATGGCTGAAATTCAAGTTGAAGCCAAAATAAGTTATAATTTCATTCCCTGCAGATTTTCAAAAAAATATAAAATTTAACATGACCAAATTATGGAACATATACAATGCAATGGGATTGTTCTTATATTACTATGAAAGTATAAAGGGTATAATCATTTTGGTTAGCTGTTTGCCATTGTATAGTAAGTTTTATGATGCTAATACTCTAAGCCCTAGTAATCTAGTCTCTGGAAGGTATCTTAAATTATGCACCAGGTGTATCCAAGAATGTTTAGAGCATCATTATTTGTAAGAGACTAAATGATAAATGTACCACTGAATTGTGGCAGCAGCATGCAATGGATGACCACAAAGTAATGGAAACAAATTACTACAACCATACACGATCAGATGCAGGACTCTTATAGATAAAATCTTGAGTTAAAGACGCAAGGCACAATATGATTCTATGTAGGTAAATTTTTAAAACGCCAAAATGAGCTATATTTTTTGTACATTGATTAGGCATGCATATAATGCACGGTCAAGTTCTAAGAAAAAGCAACGTTATAATTATCCATAATGCCAGTATGATGGGAAACTTGGGAGGACAAAAGTAAGTCTTGATGGAAAAGATTAGACAGGGAGTTTCTAAAAAGGTACCATTTTTGAAAAGGCACACATGTTTTACACCCTCTTAAATATGATCAAGGTACTACTCAAAAATAAGATTAAAAGGTAAAAAAATGTTATTGTTAAATAGATAGAAGAAGATGGGGATTTATTTTGTACTGTTCCACATGGCAGATACAATCATTCGATGAAATTTAGAAGGAATCAAAGTTTTCTTTCTTAGACGTAAGGATGTTGTAAAAGTCAGATGTCTTTGTTTGCTGGGAGCATTTTACAGCAACTTTGCAGTATCATTCTTCTAAAAGAATTGAAATTTGCACTCGTCCATGCATCCCACGGTTTCTGGCTTAGACTACTGCAAAAGCCTTCAAATTGGGCTCTCTGCCACTGTTCTTGTACTTGTTTTTTTTTTTTAAGATTTTATTTTTCCTTTTTCTCACCAAGGCCCCCCCCCCGGTACATAGTTGCATATTTTTTTTTTTAGTTGTGAGTCCTTCTAGTTATGGCATGTGGGATGCCACCTCAGCATGACTTGATGAGCAGTGCCATCTCGGCACCCAGGATCCCAACCAGCGAAACCCTGGTGTACCCAAGCAGAGCACATGAGCTTAACCACTCTGTCAGGGGGCCAGCCCCTGTTCTTGCACTTCTGATAGTCCTTTCTTTTTTTTTGTTAAGGAAGCTTAGCCCTGAGCTAACTGTTGCCAATCCTCCTCTTTTTGCTGAGGAAGACTGGCCCTGAGCTAACATCTGTGCCCATCTTCCTCTACTTTATATGCGGGATGCCTACCATAGCATGGCTTTTGCCAAGCGGTGCCATGTCTGCACCCGGGATCCGAACTGGTGAAGCCTGGGCCACTGAGAAGCAGAACGTGCACACTTAACCGCTACATCACAGGGCTGGCCCCTGATAGTCCTTTCTTTACTCATCTGTTTGAAGTGTCTCTGAAACAATACATCAGATCCTATAACCACTGCTAATAAAATTAATATGCTACCTATTGTAAAAATAGTTTTAAAAATTCTTACTATTGCCTAATGACCACATATGATTTCTTGCTCCACTGAGAGAGACACGGAAGGAAGAAGAGGACAAAAGAAAGAGGGTGAGTGGAATGAGCAGGAAGAGTTAGGAAGAAAGAGAGGACTCAGAAGATTTTTACCTTTACGGATTTTACATATATTGTGTTATGAGCATTATATTTATAAACAGAGAAGTTGGATACCATTTAAACAGCAACAACAAAAATCTCGGAAGTCATGGAAATTTGACAAAGCAAACTGAATGGAGAAAGCTGGAATGCTTCCTATACATGGTTCATCAGTTTTTTTTTTTTTTTAGATAAACTGAAATTATACCCTGTTTCTACAAGAAGCCAAACAGTGAGCATGCTCTTAGTCAGGTGGTGCTGATTATCTGGTCTTTCTCTCATAATAAAGGGAGTTTCTAGAACAATGGAGCATGTTGGCCAACTACTGCCAGGATGAACAGCTCAATAACTATTTCAAAATCAGAACTGATGATATGGGCAATCTTTTTTGCATCCGGGTGGATAACACTAAACCAGTCTATCCATCAGAATATTTGATTTCATGCTCCAAGGTAACATTTTATGGTTTTTCATCCTTACAAACACAGCAAAATGCAGTTTGACTGAAAAACAAATAATCCTCAAAGCTCATTCTTCATTGATTGTGTGTTATAGGTTTTTGCTTTTATCTTTGCTAATGCCTGATTTCTACTGCCTTCAGGAGTTTTCATGGGAATGTGGTTTCCATCGATTGTGGTGCTAGAGCCTGAGGTTTGAATTTGGAACTGATGTCAACACTTCAGCAGCATGCCTAAAGATTCCTGGCCTGGCCTGGCCTCGTTTGGCATCTGCAGATCAACTCTGCACTGTTGAGGTGATCTATACATCTTTTTCTATTTTTAACTAACTGTGTACTATTATAATATATCCTGCCTGCCTCATTCATCTACTATTTCCATCATCCATTATTTATTACTTGACTTTTATTCCTGTCTTTAATGATTTCATCATATCTATGTATATTATTGGAAATTCACTAAAAATCTTGTTTGAATATAACTTGGCATTTATTGGGGTTCACATTTTCATATAACCGCATGAATGAAGGGCACAAGTAAGAAACATAATAGTAGAAACATTATGATGTAAATAAACATAGTGGATATTTATCTTGAGAAATGAGACTATTATTTGTAGGTGACACCTATTGACACTAAAAGAGTTAAATAGAGTTGCTACATAAGGAAGTTGACTTAAGGAATCAACATTTTTAGAACACTGTGGGTATGCTAATTGAAATACTGGCACATTTTACTAAATGAACCATAAAAACTCAAAATAACTTGATTATTTTTCCCCAGTGTCTGTGTCTTTTGTATGGGATTATTTACTCCTAGAATAAGCTTTAAGGTGGGAGCCGATTCTAATTCATCTCCTTAACCATTCTAACATCTAGCACATTAAACTATAAATCATTTAAACTAGTATTCTAAGAACTATTATTGTTAGTAATAACAATGCAAATAAATGAAATTTATTGAAACTCTACAATGAGCCAGACACATGTTTCACATGCTTTAATTAATTTAAAATTCATAGCAACTTTATTAAGTAGGTACTATTATCAATCTTACTATACTAAGGATGTTATGTAACATGCTAAAGTCGTATAGTTAACAAAATCTCTATAAATTGCATGCTTGTGCATTAAAATGCATAAAAAAAGGAACTCTTTGTAATGTGAATTTCCCAAAGAGAGTTAGAGGCATTTTTGAACAATACTGAGTTGACTGGGCAAAAAATGGGAAAGGATGAGCTATCATTATCCCTTCATTAAACTAGGTCTATGGGACCTTGGCCAAAGTCAGCATAATGAGATAGTAATGGAAAAAGTTGCTCTGACCTTTTTCCTGGTTGTACTTTGTTCTGAAAGTTTGATATTATCCTTCTTGTAGAAGCCTGTGTATACTCAGAGAGAGGTTTTTTCAAAACCAATGCAAGTAATTCTTTTTCTGCTGTTTTTGTTTGTGTGATGAACTATAATTTTACTGATCTTAAATGAATAGGTGCTTTATCAGCTATATTAATTTCTTTAGAATGTAAAGGAACACAGAAAATGATGATATTTCCAAAGAAGGATGGCAGTGTTAGAAATGAGATGACAACAATTAACGCTCAACCAAAAACTCTTTACTGTCTTGAAAAGATTAGGAATTAAGATGCAGTTTTGAATAAAGTCAATGTTTAAAAAATAAGATATTGTCTTTGACATTACTTCATATGTAGGTTATCAAAAATCATTTCTGTAACTGTTGAATGTGCATATTAAATACTTGAATTTCCTGGTCAGAAATGACAACCCAAAAAGCAGGTATTTTTCTTCCGCCAAATGAATATCAACTTTTGAGTCATGTCTTTGTTCTTATATAATTGAAGAAGAATTTATCTATTCTGAACTATTATATCAATTATGATTTTTTTACTCAGCTTATTGCAAGCAACTATTTAATTAAACTTATTCCAAATCACCCTTATCCAGGAGTGACAGCCTAGTGAACTGGAAATCACATAATTCCTGTCAATATTTACTGAGATGCTAAACCCTATTTGCTATCAGTCATTTTACCTTTGATAAGTTACTTACCATATTTGTATCTTACTTTCTTCACATAAACAATTCCAGGGTGAGATTTTAAACATTGAATAAAATATTTGATTATCAATCCCAAGAAATCAGTGGGAATATCTATTTTCCCCAAATTCATTAATCCCTCACACACACCATGCAAATCCTCCTACAGATAGATCATGGTTTCATAGTCCATTGAGAGGAGGCATCTCTGATAGCATTGACAGAGGCCTTAATAAGTATTTGTGGCTTCATTATGTTCTCAGTGTCCATCACATCACAACATTGTTTAATCTTAGGGTGCAGATCCATTTAGCAATTATTTCATCAGACTGGGTTGATTGTAAAGTTTAGTTTTCTTCTAACATTAGATAACCATTCAATTAACCAATATTTCTTTCTATCCTTTTAGTTAAATATTGACATTTGTTGAACTTGTTTCAAGCTAAAATTATTGTTATACTTGATTCTTATATTTAAAGTAAGGCTTTTTCAACTCTACAATTCCAATACAAATTAATATTTAGCAATTACTTTGTAGAACTCTACTAAATTTGAAAAAGCTTGAGGCTTTAACATGGTTAAAGTCTGGTATCATGTTTAGATGCACAGACTTGTAATTTTTTGCTTGTTATTTATTTTTGGTATATGCATATATACAGACATTATTAAGTGTGGTTTGGTAGTAGACATGCTTCTTCACAATTTTTCTGGCATCCTGGTTATTTGAAGTTTCATCCAGTTTTGAATCAATTCTGTAGGTCCTCACCTCCTTTTAATAATTTCTATGAATTTAAATTTTAGAAATATGAAAGCAAACAACGTGCTACATAAAACCATGACAAATGAAAATCTGATGTATTTCTGGTAATCGAATGAAAATTATCAAAGTTAAAATTACCTTAAAAGACAACTGTCATCATGCTTTCCAATATACTATCTAAACTGAAGGAGAACATGTAAGTGTGAATTATTTGGTATTCTTGATCTCCTTGCTTCTACCAGTGCCTCATTTCAGTCACTTTTCAACATAGCATATCAGTGTTCTAATGACTCTAATCCAGATCATGTTATTCTTGTGTTTCAAGTCCTTCAATCACTTCCCATCTCATTTTTTCTCACAAAAGTCTACAAGACGTTACACAATTTGACTTCCCACACTTCCTTGAATCCACCTATTTTGTTCCTGCCACACTTTCTTCCTTGTAATTTTTTCTTAATAGGCCCAGCAAACTCCCAACTCGGGGCATTTGTGCTTGTTCTTTCCATTATCTGGAATACTCTCCCCTTCAGTTTCTTCATGGCTTACTCTTTCATGTTCTTCCAATTTTTGCTTCAGTGTCAGCTTCTCAGTGAGCAGTTCATGCACTCTAAATAACATCCTAGTGACACTCTAGCACTTCTTATCCTCTTTCCTACCTTATTTTTCATCATAAAAATTACCTTCTATTGTAACAGACATCAGGTTTTGGGGATACAAGTCTTATTTTTTCTCTTTATTGACATTGATTTCTAATTACTACATCTTATTTTAGGAGCTTGAAAATATAAAGCAAAAACCAAACCATTTTACTTATCAACATTTATGGAAAACAGAAACGTGAAAATATATTTGTATTTTTTTTATAGACTTGGATAGCACAATATTTCATGTGGCACAGATTTTTTTCTTGAACATTCATTCACTTTTTCTTTCCTTGAGTTCATATGCACCAATTTGATGATAGAGCACCCCTTCTAAGCCTTTCTCAATCAGAGAAAATGTTAGTATTCAGAGCAATCCTGTAAAGACTTTTCAAATGTTTACAGGGCAAACTTGCTTTACTAGTGAATAAAATATTGAAAATATCTCCATCTTTAAAAATCATTGTTACTGAGAATTTTGCTGGTAACCTTGATGTTGTTAGTAGAGCATTTTAGTCAGTTAAAAAAACATCTGAAACATCTATATATTTTTCTTAAAAATAAGAAAGACCACATGTATTTTTCATATCAATAATTATTCAACTCAGCATTCAGATTCTGATCATGGCAAAAATGGCAGAAAATTGTGATAATGCATAGATATTTTCACATGAAAAAACTGGCTTCAAAGCACTCCTTCACATCAAGGAAACTTTTGATTTAATTAAGGGGTTGATTATCCCCATGGATATTCTGAATGGTTCTAAACAACAGAGGGAGAAAATACCCACTTTGCTTTTCATAGGCCCTCTAACCGAAAATTAATACAGCTGTGTTTTCTATAGTTATATCACTGCGCTGATTGTAATTAAATTATGTACTAAAGCCATTATTAAACAATATTTTAAGTCTTTCCTAAATTTTTCAACAAACTACTTTAAATTATTGAATAGATATTGAAAGTCAGTCTGTAAAATTGTATCAGCCAAGAAGTAAGTTAAAGTAACACTACTCATTTTTCAAAATAATAGGTTGTTATATTAGGTTATTATTATAATAATAGGTTATTTAAAAATAACAGGTATTATAGGTATGAAATAGTATGTATATCTGTATAATTTGTCTTTAATTTATATATTTAATATGTGTAGATACGTAAATGATTAAGTTTACTTGCCTTACAGGCAAATTATAAGCTGCAAAGCTGAGACAATTTTAAAAATTTGTTGTTATGGAATTGTAATGTTGATAAACTCCAATCAGCTCTTATATGAAAAAAATCAGCATTTTTCCATTTAATTTAAATGGAGAGTATTATTCTGCTATCATTAAACCATAATTAAATTATAATTATAAATTGTAATTGAAGTAATTAAATGAGGTCAATTTTCATTTTTCATTACTTTGTTTCAAGTTATTTCTCTTGTAACTGACTTGCTTTCTCAATTACTTTTAATTTTTCATCAAGTGAAAAAAATAAAGAAGTGAATTCAATACGGTATTTGGTCTGATGAAACATACTTTTTTTTTTTTAAAGATTGGCACCTGGGCTAACAACTGTTGCCAATCCTTTTTTTTTTTCCTGCTTTATCTCCCCAACCCCCAGCCCCGTACTCAGTTGTATATTCCAGTTGCAGGTCCTTCTAGTTGTGGGATGTGGGACACCGCCTCAACGTGGCCTGAGGAGCGGCGCCATGTCTGCGCCCAGGATCCGAACCCTGGGCGATTGCAGTGGAGCACAGGAACTTAACCACTCAGCCACAGAGCCGGCCCCGAAACATACTTTTTTGAAGAAGTGTCACATGAATTAGTTTTGAGCTTGATTAATTAATATTAGTTAATTAATTAATTAGCTATAATCTAGATTTATATTTTAAAAATAAACATTTGAGTATGTTATTGATAACAATAAATCAGGACTTTCCAAAAATATTAAGAACCTTAAAAAATAAAAAATGCCATCCTAGATTCATATAATCACTCATTTTCTTTTTGTATGTGTATGCATGTGGGTGCATGGATGATTCTAGCAACTGGTATTCTGCTGTACATAAAAATGAAAGTAGAGTCCACGACTTTAAGGACTTACTCTAAGTGGCAGATAGAAAAATATTCTCCATTACACTCTGGGTGATTACCTTGTAAGGCGCTACCGTAGAATATAGAATGAAGATGCACAGAAGGCAGACTACATTGAAAATATAATAAGATAAATAAGAGGGAGAAAACTGGAGAAGCATAAGCCATCTTAAGAGGAGGAGATAAATTGTCCACTTACAAGCTATGCCATCTCTGGAGGACTGGGGAAAGTTATGTTCAAGGAGCTAAGTAAAGCTAAAATCCTGAACTATCTTTACAGTCATAAAAAAATGTATAAAATGCTAAAGTCAGCTAGGTAATAGTGGCAAATACATTTGCATTTTAGGAAGCTGATGAAAAATTGGAAGGAGTTTTACTGGAAAAGAAATGGGAGTTAGTGATATTAAATTAACTGAGGGTATCTATATATTTTTATAAACCATGTCCCCAATCCCACAAGACTGCTTAACATCCTTACTTCACATCTCTTACACTGCACCAGGATCTCAATTCTAAAAAATAGCAGAAAGGGTAAATTAATAAAATGTGCCTGCTCTTGCTGAAATCTACTGTCAGCCTAAACTTTCAGTCCGTTTAGACCCAGTTTACTTGGCCCGGAGCTGGCATAGTCAAAGATCCATCCTTAGTTAGAACAGAGATGAGTTCTATGCCTATGTAGTCCCCACTCTAGAATTATTCTGTATTTCTGCCTAGTTTACATATTAGATCTCGTCAGTTTGTCTCCCTATCTTGTAGGGCCTTTGGTATGTTTGAATGCAACCATTCATCTATTTGATAAAACAATTATAGCATACCTAAAACATGCCAGGCTACATGGTAGATATAAGGATGCAAGTATTTGCAGATTCTAGGAATGCGACAGAGCTAAGAATAGCTCCCAAATGTTCCAGCTCCGCTCAAATAAACTACCATGCAAAGGCTAATTGTTTAGATATAATACTAACAACAGCTTTTGAAATTCACACTATGTTACTCCTTCAATAACACACTTTGACAAACATGTCATTTGCATTTGAATCAGATCGCAAGGACAAAATTTCTTCCCCTGTCAGCTGGATCCTGCCTGTCCTCAGCCTGTCCTTTCTCTCTTGATGGTCCAAAGGAGTTCTGAAAAACTCTTACAAGAAAGTATGGAAATTCTGGTGTCAGTTACGTTCTGATAGATTACACATATCACTTTTATTATAATTATAAATAAAGTTAAAGTTTGCATTAATTACAGTTGTGTTTTGGGGGAAAAAATAGTTTGCCAGATAGAAAAGTACAGCTTTTTTGAAGCTCAAATTAGACAAAAAAAGATAGAGAGATTGAAAACTAAAATGCATTGTGTACACAATAGATGATGAATACTTAGGAGTGAAGTCATTATAAAAAAGATATAAAAGAAGTCATCCATTCATTCACTAAATATTTATGCCATGCTCACCGTGTGCCAGGTACTCACTTAGGGTCTGAGGTACATTAATGAAAAAATGAAAAACAAAAATAACAATTCATGCAGAGAATAGTAAGCAGGAGAAGATAAACAGGAAACATTAACCAGCAAATAGATTCATTATAAAGTATGTGTGAAAGTGGTTAGTTCTATAGAAAAACAATGCAACAGTAGACCAGGTAAAGATGATCAGGAGTGTTAATTGCGTGGGGGGAAGGTGGCATGAGTTGCTTTATTAAACTGTGTGATCAGGCTTCATTGAAAAGATGAGATTGGAGCATCTGCGTGAAGTAGGTGAGGGTTTCAGCCCAGCATTTATCCAGGAACAGTTTGATCAGAACCCTATAATGAGTGTATGCTTGTTGTATTCAAGAAGACTCATGCAACAAGAGCTAAGGGGGCAAAAAGGAAAATAGCAAGAGAGGACTCAAAAATGTTAGTGACAAATAATATAGGATTTTATAAGCCATTGTAAAAACATGGGGAGGTATTGTAAAATGAAATTGGGAGGTATTATGGGGTTTGAGGCAGAGTAGAGTACTATTTAACATGTTTTGTAAAAGCAATCTGTGACTGAGACAAGGATGGAAGCAAAGAGTACTGGGGACTATTATAGAGAAGAGAGGATGGAGGCTGGACCAAGGTAATAGCAGTGGGGTCAGCAAGAGATTTTTAGAATCTTCAAATGTTTTGAATGAACAGAAAACGGGATTTGCTAATGGTTTGAGTAGGAGAAGTGAGAGAAAAAAAGAAGCCAAGGGTGAGTCCGCAGTTTGTTGCCCTGAGCAAAAGGAGGAGCAGAAGAGTCATCAACTATGATTGGAAACCTCCTGGGGGAGACCGTTTGGTGGGATTCATGATTCACAGAATAACTTTAAGTTCCCTGTCTCAGCCTTTCAAACTTTCCAACATCTGATCTCAGCTTCAGTGAGGCTCTTAAGCCTCCACTCACTTTAGAAAAAGTTACTACAGGGGCCAGCCCGAGTGGCATAGTGGTTAAGTTTGTGCACTCTGCTTCAGCGGCCTGGGGTTCACAGGTTCAGATCCCCGGTGTGGACCTACATATCACTCATGAAGCCATGCTGTGGTGGCATCCCACATACAAAATGGAGAATGATTGGCACAGATGTTAGCTCAGGGCCAATCTTCCTCACCAAAAAACAAAGTTACTACATCTTTTAAGTTTTTTGAGAAGACAAAAATAACTTGTAATATAATGGGCAATGAAGGCTGTATAATATTCCACTTACAGATCACAATTAATAAATTATTTTTAGAAATTTATGTTTTCATAACTACTATCAAAGATAGCCCTGCAATAAACATCCTTGTCCACAAATATTTATTAAGTCATTTATTTCAAAATGTTATGATCCAGCTTTAAGTACTGATCTAAAGGTGTTACTATTTTAAAGAATTTTGCTATATATTTCCAAATACTTCTACAGAGAAGTTTTAAAATATAATAGACCCAGCAGCATTGAATATGAAAGTATGTATTTCCAAAGACATCTACAAGCATTGGCTTTCTTTCTTTATCAATATAGACAGCAGAATTTATCTCACTGTTTTGTTTTACATGTTCTTATTGAGTGAGATCGACAATTTATCATATTTTAAAAAGCAAATGGTATTCATTATTTTATGAATTGACTCTTTATGATATTTATATAATTTCAGAATGTTCATTTATTTCTTTTATTGGAGAGAGCTATTTATACAATGATGGTATTAAAGTTTGAAAGGACAGGGGATTTTTGCTTTTTCTTTTTTATAATTTTTAACGTTTTGAATTACACATTTTAAACAAAATTTGTGTATTTAAATGTATTAGCCTGTCCCTTTATTTTAACACATTTTCCTTGTTATTGAGAGAAAGGCAAGGATATCTACCATCAAAAATTGTATTAATCATTATTCTGAGTAATAACAATAACATTGATTGAAAGCACAATTAGAAAGAAAGAGTACAAACTGTCTCAATTTGCAGATGGCATAATTAAGTAGAAAATCCTAAAAATCAACCAACAAATTATGAAAATGAAGAATTTAGGAAACCTCAGGATACAACATCAGTAAACAAAAGTAAAACATATTTCTATGAATAAACAGCAATGAATTGGAAATACTTGAAATTCCATTTTCAACAGTGTCAAAAACCATGAAATACTCACAGATAATATGAACCAAATATGTGCAAGGCCTGTACATTGAAAATTATAAAACAATCCTGAGACAAATTAAGCAAAATTTAAATAAATGGAGAGCTATACTGTGTTCATGGACTGGAAGACAATCCTATTAAGATATTACATCTCATATTAATTTATTAATTAAATATAATATGAATTATAATCATGAGGTTTTTGCCCCTAGCAATTGACAAGTAGTTTTACAATTTTAATGGGAATACAAAGGACCTAGAGTATTCGTAACAATTTTGCAAACAAAATACACATTTGAAGGACATACATTAACTGATTTACACATGTACTTCAACAATGTAATAGTTAGGGCAATGTGGTAATGGCATAAGGATAGATGTGGATGAAACAAAATGAAGAATTCAGAAATAAATCCGCACTTAAATTGATTTGAGAAAAAGGCTGTAGGGGAGCAAGACATTTCCTTTACCCTCTCTGGGTTCTTCTGGCTGGAGAATGAATTAAATTCACATGAGACAGAATAACAGGAGAAAATTAAACAAAGTTTTACAACAAGTATACATGGGAGAGGCTCAGGCAACCTGAGCAACTCACCAAAATGGCCAAAGCCACCATCTTAAATATCATCTTCAGCTAAAGACAAAGGAAGATGTTGGGGGTGGGGAGAGTCAGTTACGGCAGATTACCACACAAGTGCAGTAAACAAGGGTCAGGTTATTATGCAGATTTAAGTCCTTGCCTTCTGCATTGATAAGAGTTTCTAGAGATAAGGTCATCCCTCCTTCCTGGTACAGAGAAGGAGACACCTTTACAGATGGAGATTTCCTTTACAATGTAAATGTTTCTTAACAAAGGGTAAGTAAACTCTGCTTTTCAGAGTTTCTTTCCTGTCTGCAGTTTTTAAAAGTAACCAGCCCCAAATCATCCTCATGCCAAACAGACATATCTTGGGGTGGCCAATTCTAGTCCACCACAATGCAAGAAAGAAATCCAACAGCAAATAGAAAATCTTTTCAATAAATTATACTGGAACAATAGAATACTTACTTTTTCATTTTTTTAAAATCTCTGTGTGTTTCAGCTTTTTCCAATTTACATCTTTTTGGCCCCATAGTTTCCATCACATTCACTTCAATACTTAGAAGTTCTATCATTCTTGATAATCACAAGTGACATAAAATCAAGACAAAACAACAAACATAGCATAATGGTTAATAGCAACAGAATTAGGTAGGAGTACAGTGGAATTAAAGGATCCAGAAAAAGCAAGATTTCTAAATGCAATCATGGAGTGTAAGTGACAAAAGAGTAGGCTGGAAACACTTGAAAACACAAACACACATTTGACTGTTCTTGTTTCTGCTGTCTTTGCTCTTATTCTGTTTTGCTTTGGGATCTATTATTTTCTGAAACTGTAAATACAAACATAACAGCAGAACGTCTGATGTTGAGGTGCTGGTGAACACCAGCCCCCACAGAGGCCTCTCCGTGGGGCTCCTGTGAAACACACGCTGAGAATAATGCTTCTATTCATATATACCTTCATGCCTTACAAGTCAAGCTCAGAGGCAGGAGGCAGAAATAAAGACACAAACAAGAATCTTCCCTATCTTCCAGGAAGTTATCCTGTAGTTCTATATACAGGAAAGTAAACAGATAATTCACATCTAGTCAGTGAGGGGAATGATATGATCCATTAGGACTCAGGAACTATGGTGGCCAGACGAAGAACAGCTAACTCATGTGAGGGGTGACGGTGAATTCTGAGGAATATTATATAGTATTCCAAAAGGACTAGGGTAAAAATACAGTTTCTAAACATAAGTGCCCTTAAATTGATCTTTTAAGAAGAATGGCCTGTGGTGAAAGAATTAAGGAGTACCTACTATATTTCAGGCAGTGGACAATCTAATACATGTAAGCTAGGTGTATGTATGCTATATATTGTCCTTTGACCCTTGCAGCAAATATATGAAGAATTTGTTGCTAACTGAAAGCTAGAGAAGTTCAGTAATTTGCACAAGGTGCATCCATAGTAGAATAGGGATTTAAATCCAGCTTTAACTAACACCAAAGGCTGACTTCTTTCCATTACACTCATGATTCTTAATAATGATTTTGTACCCCCAAGAGTGCATTCAGCAATGTCTGGAGACATTTTTGATTGTCCCAACCCCGAGAGGGGAGGTGCTAGCATCTAGTGAACAGAAGCCAGGAATGCTACTAAACACACTACAATGTACAGCCAGGCCCTGCCACAAAGAATTATCCAGCTCCAAATGCCAATATTGTTGAGGTTGAGGAATTCTGCTTCACCAAGAGGAGTGGACACAGCTGAAAGCATTTTATTCAGGAAGAAGGGATGGTATGTTCTAAAAAGATGAGAGAAAACATCAGTTTGAATAGCTGCTGCTGAATGCCATGACAAAGAATATGAAATGTGTCCTACTACCAATATGCTACTGGAGAAAATGCCAATGATACATTAGATTTTTCTCTTGAATTCTGTTCCTTTAGAAATCTAAAGGGTGCATTTATGTTGCTGCTATTAAATTATTCTCCTTACATACTCTTTGAGAAAAAATTATAGACACAAACACATGCACACATATCATACCAATATAAAAATAAATGTCAATATAATCCAGAATGCATCTTGACCTTGAGATTGTATATCATTCCCAACAATTAATAGTATTAAGCATTTTTCATAAAAATTTTAAAAATACTGGTAGCTTTTATTCTAATAGTACAATAGGCCGAGTCCTGTTCATGTAATGCAGAATCCTGGAAGCAATTTTATTTACAAAAGATGTTCTGGATTTCCATCAAGCACAATTTACAGAAGGAGCAGTGATCCAAGAAGCAGCTTACCACTTCATTTCAGTGCTACCAGTACTCAGTGAGGAGACAGGAGAAAAAGAAACAAGAAAAATGAAGATGGTAAACAGCTCATTTTGATTATTATAGATTGAATCTACGATGCCGGCCAAAGAGTAAGATTTCATGGCACAGAGATTTACCTCTCATAGGCTGTCAACTGCAGCACATTACCACGTAGAAAGCCAAAACACTTCGGGGTTTGGTGAGCAGAAAAGAAGTAGGTAAATGCGATGCATTCTTATAATATAATTAGCAAACAACCATTACTTTTCCAAAGACAACATGAGTGGTCCCATTTTTTGTTTTGTTAGTACCATTGAGTTGATTCCATCTCCTAGTGACTCTGGGGAGCCCTGTGTACAGGAGAGCAGACATCCTCTCATCCTTCCAGCACTATGTCAGGCAATGGGCCGCTGCTATTCTTAAAGTTTTCATGGCTCATTTTTTCAGAAGTGGGTGGCCAGGTCCTTCTTCCTAGTCTTTTAGTCTGGAAGCTCTGCTGAAACCTGTCCACCCAGACCACCTGGGCTGGCTAGTGGTCCCATAAAGAGTATTATATTTTTGATTCTTTATCAGGTAATAATGATGGCTATTATGATATTATACATTATCCACATAATAGTCCTTTCTAATTTTTTTCCTTAAGAATATAGTGGTTGGTTTAAAGCAAAGGTTTGAAATCACAAAGTCTCCAATACTTTAAGAAATCTTAAATTAAAAATGGGCTAGTTACTCAATTACCCAGCTAATTAAATTATTATCTCCCTTCCACCCTTTGCTCTTTCTCTCTGTCTCACTCTGAACCTGAAAAGGCAGTGGTCACAAAGACAAGTTATTGGAAATGGAGATATTATCCATTAACAATTTAAATCATAGTAATGATGACAGATATATTCAGAACTCAGGAAAAATGCCTATCTTTTCTTTATTTCCATTTAGGATTTTAACTGACTCATCTCAAAAGAGTGTAAATTCTTAGTGGTACGTTGATTTTTATTGTCTGGGAAGAGTTAATCCTAAGAAATTTTTGAGTGAGAAAAATTATATCAATAGACTCTACAATTTTTCCCATTATGACTATTTCCCTTAGGCAATTATTTATTTGTATATACTGTGTGTAAATTAAGCATTTTCCATGAATTTTTTTATCTTTGTCTATTTTAAGATCTCAGTGAACTCTGACCAACACACAAAAAATGCCTTTTTAGATATTTTGGTGTGGATTAGGGCTGCCCCAGGGAGAGAAGCCCAGGGCATCCTGGCCTACATGTCAATCTATATGACCCAATACATATCTAAAGTTATACAACCACATAATAAGCGGATCCCACCTGCACTGATGCCATTTAATGACTTTTTACATCATCCTTCCTGTGTCTTGTAAAGAAATAAGTCACATACCTATGCCTTATAAATTTAGCTCTAACCCTCAACACATTGCAGCTCTTTACTGCCCATGGGTCCTGTCCCCATGCTACTCCATGCTATTCTCTGAATAAAAGAGCGCTACTGCCAGACCTTGAGAGTCCAAGAAATCTTTCTTTCGACTCCTTGACTCACCGAGCCTGCATCAATTTCAGAATAGATTGTTTCTCAAGAATATAACATTAATAATCATTATAATATGTCAATGCAAATAATCCATAACCAACCTATAAGTCAAAATTGGGGTGAGTTTATTCTGAGCTAAAATGTGAGGACCATATAGCCTGGGAGAGTCCTTCCACAAAGGAACAGAGCACTCCAAAGAAGTGGGGTATACAGGGTGGTTAGATACCATCATAGAACATGTATCTCCCTTTTGCAATAGTCACAAGATTGCCCTGTTGGCACAGCAATTGATGGACACAGCAGGTAGTAGGTCTGCTGTCTCAGTGGGCACAGCAGGAAGCCAGTCTGTTGTGCGGAGTTGGGTAGTCACAGGTGAGCTATGTGGTCACAGGTGAGCACAGCAATCAATTCCTAGTCTAGGGAGAGATGCTTATCCTTAAGGAAATGCTAATGTGGGGGAAATTGCACCTTTATCTTAAGAGCATTTGTTCTTTCCTTTAGGACATGGGAAACTCTTAAAGCAGATAAACAATGCATGCTCAATGGCCATGTCAGGCCCTTTCGGAAAGAAAAAAAAAAATAAGGCTAGGCCAAATTGGCTTCACACCAAATGGCTTCCTCATATACTCCAATATATCCTATTGCTTGTCATTTTTATCATATAAAACAATTAGGGAATTTTTATTCCAGCAATAACCTCATGATTCCTTATCATACTACATGACAATTTTTAAAAATAACAAAAATTCCTCTAAAACATTCCTCTAAAAAATACAACAAAATTTTGAAAATATAAACTCAGTGTAAAAATGTGGGCTTCTAACCACAATATTATAGTAAAGTACAAATTCAGGACTAAATAGAGAGATGGGGAGTGTTATAATAAAATTTTAGCTGTTAATGGACATATGAGGTAAAGAATAGTACTTAAAATATTTATTTACTTTGGACATTAAGAGGATGCGGTTTTTTAACACTTATAAAAACACGGTACACCTGAGAAAAGGAGCTGGAAAACAGCAACAACAACAACAAATGTCTGTATTCCCAAGGAAAGGTCAGACTATCTTCTGAACTCAGGATTACAACTGGGGATCCTCAAGAGCACTGAGATGTCCACACCCCAAATATCCGGGGAAAAGTGTGAGTTTAAGACTGAGGTTTAACCAGCAAATTAACTCAACTACCTCAATTCCCCTCACTGTGGGAACAGCTGTGAGTGATACAAGAGGGGAGAGGGACGCTCATGGAGACTCATGCAAAGAGAAAACCCTAGCAAAAGGAATAAGCTGACAGAAAAAGTTTGTGCAAACCAGCTCTACTCTAAACACTAGGCAATGATAGATGAATGTGAAGCCTTTTTACACTGAGAGTAAAGATAGCAAAAAACAAATGCTACACTGAGTTGAAAAACATTAAATGTTGTATCTGTGATCTTTTTTGTAGCAATCTGATTAATTCCTGGGAAGGCATCATATTTACTTCCTTTTTGCTCCCCAAATCCCAAACTGTCTCAGCTTTCTAGATGGTAATGTGCTGCAGTTGACAGCCTATTAGATGTGCGTATATGTGGCATGAGAAGCTCATACGCAAGCTGATCTTTTCCATCCAATCTTAATCATCAAAGAGCTCTTCACTGCTGTCGTTTTCCTTCTTTTTCCCTTGTTTCCTCAAGGTGTACTAGTAGCCCTGAAATGAATTGATATTCTTCTTCTTGGACCATTTACTGCTCCTGTAAATTCCGCTTGCGGTGGAATTCCAGGATATTTTTTTGGTAAATGAGATTACTGCCAGGATTTTGCACTCACTGTAAAAGAGTTTATTAAAATTAAAAACCATTTAAAAAAAACACTAAGTGAATGAAAAGTCAAAAACTGGGAGAATATATTTGAAAATAACATATATGACCAAAGTCTTGTATCCCAATGCCTTTTGATTTTGTTATTTTTCCAGGTTTTTGAGGTGGAAGTTTATATTACTTTCCTTATGCTTCTATTTAGTATTGTAAATTTCTCTCTCAGCACTGCATTAGCTGTGTCCCACAAATTTTGAAATATTGTATGCTATTTTTATTCAATTCAATATATTTTTTTAAAATTTCTCATGAAACTTCCTCGTTTTCCCCTAGATTAGAAATGTATTGTTTTGCTTCCAAGTGTTTGGAGATTTTTCTCCTATCTATCCATTTTTTATTTCTAGTTTGACTCCATTGTGGCTGGAGAACACATTCTGTATGATTTCAATTCTTGTAAATTTGTGGAGATTTTAATTATGGCCCCATAGGTGATCTATCTTGGTGAATGTTTGTTGAACATTGAAAACAAAAATGTATATTCTGCTCTTATTAAGTGAAGTAGTACATAAATATCAACTAGATCATGTTGGTTGATATTGCTGATTTTTTCTACATCATTTCTGATTTTCTTGGTATTTGTTCTATCAAGTTTTGAGAGAGAGGAGTTAAAGTCTTCAACTATCATTTGTGAATTTGTCTTTCTCTCTTTCATTTGACGGTTTTTCTTTCACGTATTTACATTTCTGTTTTTTGGTGCATGTACATTTAGAACTGCTATCCTTCTTGTGGATTAATCTCACATAGCAGAAGGAGAGTTGAAAGCTCTCTGGGGTCCCTTTTGTAAGGCGCTAACCCCATTCAGGGCTCCAACCTCAAGACTTAATTACCTCTCAAAGTCCTCACCTTCTAATACCATCACATGGGGGACAAGGTTTCAACATGTGAATTTTAGGAGGACACAAACCTTCAGTCCAGTGCACTGCCCCACTCTTCAGATCTCAACAGAGATCTCACTTCTTCAGAAAGGATACTTCTGACCCGCACAAAAAATACCCTTCGTTATTTTCTCTTACATATGCCTGCATATCCTGCATAGGACTTGCCATAATCTGGAGTAATTTACGTGTGTGTATTAAGGATGTAACTTCCATTTAAAAGTCAGCCCCACAAGGGCAGGAACCATGTTTGTATTATTTATGTCTGTATTCTCAGTGCTGAGTACAATGCCTGGTACCCAACAAATATCCATCTGTTAAATTAACATTTATTTCCAATAACAATATAAAGATATATAAATCGTTTGCTTCATATTATATACTTTATTTTATACTCTATAAACTTTATAAAATAAAATTTAATAGAAAAACTCAAAAGTGGCGGATGTGAATAACAGAGTTTGTTGATTTTGCTTACACATGCAAGTAACAGGATAATTTAGTCACACAAAAGTTCTCAAAAATAGTTGATAGTTAATTAACATGGATGCCATTGCAAGATACACCTGTGGACTTATATAACAACATATAATACAAATTATTCCCTAGGACGAAATGAATCATAATCCATTTAGGGAATCATACTATTAAGCTAACAGCCAAGTGGGTAATAGCATTTATTCTATCTAGTATAGAATACATTCTCTCTGGCGAGCTGAAAAAAATCATGTCCAATATAAATTTATTTAATTTTGAACTCTTAGCTGTGTCCTTCCTCCACCATGAGCAGATTTATGAGCTATGGAATAGCAACAACAATAAAGAACTGAAGGAAAAAGAGACCATGAAGAGGAGAAGCAGATGTGAAAGCAGAGAAGAGGTGATGTGTCTCTAAATGCCGATCTTCCTGGCTTACAGCCTGCAAAAATGGTGTTATTAAATATTTGTTGTATTTAACCGAGGTCACAAAAAGTAAGAAGGGAAAGATGAAGAAAATGTGGTGTGAGGGAGAACACTGGTGAGGTAAATGTAGGGGCAATGAAAAATTAAAATAATTATTAATGAAGAAAGAATAAAAAATACAACTAGCTAGTGGAAGAATGTATTGTGAAATTTACTCCTTATATTGTAAATCCCTCAAAGAAATGCATATTATTCCTAGGCTACATTAGCACGGTGAATTTATATTCGCTTATAAGGACAGTTTGGACAAAGTCTTTAAGCTATAGGAATATTTCTACATAATTTTTAATTATATGAAATAGCTATAGGAGGTAGCTTAATTCCTTTATTGGAATATACAGGGACATAGCATCAGCCATCATAGCTTTATATGGTTTTGGTGTCAGTTACTATAAAACACCTTAAACACTGTTTACACATTTTCCTACAGAGCTTACTTTGAGTAAGTACAGTTAGTGTTTTTAACCTACATTAACTAAAAGATTTCTAAGTTTGAGTACATCTTTCGTTTTCCCTGTCTTATAAGGATGAATCAATAAAAAAGCTTTTGTACCTGCACCTGTTGGAACAATTTTAGAAAAAGGGATTTTTTTCCTTTCCCTTTGTTGCTGCTGCCGCTGTGACAGAAGCTACTGGTAACAGTGGAGAAACCACATTTTCAGAAAGGTGGCAGTGGAGAAGACATATTTTCAGCATTTCTCATGCTGGAGCTGTGAGAGAGAAAATGTGTCAGCAAGATGCCTTCTTTGTCACAACTCCACTCAGACAGGATACTAAATACTAGATAAATAAGGATATGAGCAGCCCCCACTGTTGATACTATTATACTTTTCATTCCTCTACAAAACGCCTAAATTTCCCTGAATTTCTGTGGAGGCTTCCAGTGTGACGAGTGAGGAGCATTTGAAGTGTTTTTGGTATTTGTTCAGACACTTCTGCTCAAGCTAGTATTTTTTACATCCACAATTACAGTAGAATCCTACTACATGTATGCACAGATACATATGCACGCACATTGATCTTTTCTGAAACCTTGCTCAACCTAGAAATTAGCTTAAATACAATTAGCAGTAGCCTTGAAATAAATTCATGGGGAAGTCTGTTTCATCTTAAAGATATATTTTAAAAAGATATACCAGTCACACCTCAGTTTGAACTGATCAATGGCATTAGGGATTTTGGAGATAAAATATATTGTTCCCAAATCAAAAGAAAAGACTGGAAGATTACTCTGCCAGTAATTAGAGCTGACTTAAATATTTAATTTCCAGATATGAAATACTGAAAAAGTATAGATATGCATAGAGAGATATTATGCAGAGTGAGAAGGAAATAGAATTATCAACATGCATTATATTTAATCTATCACCATAGATATCAAGACTGAAACCTAATTTTTTAATATAAATAAGTATGTTATAGAGTTTCATAGTGTATTTTACATGAAACCATGCATAATTCATGGAAAAGGTTTATAAAGTTTGAAAAACATCTGAAATTTTAGCAAAAAGTTGTTTTGAGGGAAATATGTGCAATATTCTGAGTAGAGTGTGTATAATCTTAACCAGGTTTTCTTTGTGTCCATAAACTCCCAATCTCAATGTTAAAAAACTGAATTTAAGTTCTGAAACTTAATTTAAGATCCAGAAACACCATACTTAACGAAAAGTTAAAGGGAAGGGGTTGTAGATTAACAAGAAGAATTTAGTAAATTAGAAACTTCAGTGCTCAAAAGGAAGTATTTATAAACTGGAGTGTCATCCAGATAACCAAAATAAGAGGAAAAAAGAGAAAATTGACTAAACATTAGCTACTCATAAAAAGTTGCTGCTTTTGTTAGACTCTTTGACACTACAGGTATTATAAAGTCATGCAATAAATGCATTTATAGCCAAATCCTTGACATAATTATGAAAAGAGACTTACCTAGACTTGATTTTCCTAACTATAAGCCTATTCACCCACTGTACAGCTCATACTTCAGGAGTAAGAACTTGTCTAGCATCCCCATTAACATACACTCATGTACTCATAACACACTCACACACAAACACATACACATCTGCATTATGCACACAACAGGTCACGTATTAATTATTCTTAAGTTCTGATGAATTGAATTGATAAATTAATGGGAAGTCTCAGTGTGCTTATTTCACAGACACATATTGTTATCCCAGATACAGATGTATATTGATTCCTTGTGACTGTTGCCATAATCAGGATACTCCAA
This sequence comes from Equus quagga, assembly GCF_021613505.1. Lineage (NCBI taxonomy): Eukaryota > Metazoa > Chordata > Mammalia > Perissodactyla > Equidae > Equus > Equus quagga. Next base: position 22,837,757 of record NC_060272.1, on the reverse strand, counting down.
ACTCCTGGTAAAATTTAGAGTTAATGCCTATGATAACACTCGTGTTGATTGTGTCTTTCAAATATAAGCGTGAAACATATCTGGTAATATCTTCGGATGCATATTCTATGATGAAAATCATGCTAAAGTATTTTATGGGAGAGGAATGCCTCTGTTTTTGTTTGTAAATTAAATGGATAAAACCCACCTATTCTCTGCTTGACAGAAGAATACAGATTAAACATTAACTAAATAGCATTTGTTCTAACAGTCAAAATGCGTTGAAATAAAACATTTAAGTGATTCAACATGTGTTTTTTCCTTCATATGTACAACTTTGATTTCTAGAGTCTCTTAAACTATAATTTTTTGTAATTCAAAATCTCCCACACAAATTAAGAGTTAAAGACACCCTTTGGAGACTGCTAATCTTCAAACAGAGAGGCCTAATATTCAAGCCAGATCTTTTCAATGATAATTTGCCTACAAAAGTATATTAATAACCATTACTTGCATGCACAAAAAATAACTCTTTTATTATTTAGGTACTGTTTAGATAACATATAACTGACATTGTGTTTTCCAGGATTGTACTGACACATCCTAAAGTTCAGTACAGCCTAAATGTACCTATCAGAAAAAGATAAAATGATAAAACGATCTTGCTATGAAAAATTGACATGTACTCTAATTAACCTTGAAAGATATTACAGCTAATATTAGCCATAAAGAGTTGATAAAGTCATAAAGGAGGTGAGATTTTCCTGAAATCTTCAAGTTTCTTCTTAACGTGTATTATATTTGAGAGATTAAAACATATCCAAAATAGTATTGGAAATATTATTTCTCAACAAGACAAAACAAAAAAATGGCTCTGGCAAGCAGCAAAATACGTCTTGCTCTCCATTAGCTTCAAGATCCCAACTACAATCTTCTGTAAACTACAGCACAATAAGTGTAATATACCTAAGGAGACCTGCAGAAAGTTGACCTTTGTAAGAAGGAGACCCAAGAAACATTTATTGAGCCTTACTGCATGCTTTATACTAGAAAAGATATTTGACATGCATCATCTCTACTAACTCTGTCAGGTGATACAGCAGTCTGGGTTCAGTCACAAAACGAGAGCCAATGCAAGAATTCTGGGGAGAAAAACAGCAGTTTACTATAGGACTCATGACTTACAGAATATTGGAATGCTTAGAACACCAATGTAAGGGAAAGTGCTGCCAATATCAGGGGAGTTACAGCTGGAAAGACAGGGCTGCAGATATTGAATACCCCACTGTATGAAGGGAGTCATTGCTCAAAATCACACCCAGAAACTGCTATAATTTTCCAAAAGCTCTGAAAACGTTCACACCAACTTTCAGGGTCCTGCTATGAAATAAGGGGAAAACAAGTACACAATGACAGTTCTCTGTGAATCCACATCTGGCTGCAATTGCCTCTGTTGAAGTCCCTCTCATACAAACCACTTTAATTTGATGATGGAGTATGGCTGCGCCACCCAATTTCATGCCTTGGTGTGTCAGATAACATCCAATTCAGGACGGGCATCTCTAAATGTCATGGTGCCTTGGAGGCTATAGGTAAGTATTCAATCTCTGCAAGGGCCCAGCACTAAGCTTTAGCTGTTAATCAAGCTAAAGGTAAATCTATCTACCTTTATCTATGTACAAGGTAGATGGATATCTGCAGAAGAAAACGTGACTTTGCCCCTAAGTGCCTGTTTGCCACAGACCCTTCAAGCACTGTTGGATCTGTTGGTTCTTACAGAGCGAGGGCAGAACAGCTAACACGAAAGCCTAGAGCTGTTTCAAACTTACAGTTGACTTAGCAAATGAATCAGAGTAGTAAGTCCAAATAAAGTATGGGTTTGCTGCTAAATTTTAGAGGCTCACTAGGTATGTGTCTTTTCTGTGAATATATGAATAAGATGATAATCTTGAAATGATATATCAACATGCCTCATACCACTGAACCCATAGAATCTTCTAAGGTCCCTTAATAATTATATGACATATTTCTGAGCCTCTGGCACATGTATGTGTTCTCAGAGATCTATTCTATTTGCTAACACCAACTCAGCAAGTCTAATCAGAGTGATTTTGTAAATATAGTAGACAAGCCTGATTCCTTTGGGAATTTTTCATATCCTATTTACTGTTATTTGATTTAATTGATTATTATATCATTATTGATTTGTAAGTATTAATTATATGAACTTTTATGTAATATGATATTATGCTTTTGTTACAAATGTAAGTTTTTTGCATTTTTAGTTTACGTCTTGAGCATTTATGGCATTTTGTTTTATACAGTATTTTTAAAATATATCATTAAATTTGTATACTTTGTAAAGCAATGATTGCATCATTTATAAATGTCTGTTTTCTTCTAGCTATTGTATGATTTTTGACATATTTAAATAGTCCATTCATTGGACATTTATTTTGTTGGTGAATACAAAAAAAGAATCCAGCTTTATTGTTTATCTCTGCACAAAGACTTATCCTAATAGCCTTTTCCTTGTTAGACACAGACATTATGATGCTGGCTCTCAGGGGGCATCACTGTAACTAACAGCTTATAACACTCACTGTTGTTTTTACTATAATAAAAAAAATGTTTTCTTCAAGTGAATTCAGGAGGAAAATGGCTCATGTCTCAGGAGAAGAAATTCCAAGAAATTGGGCCTTGGTAATTAATTCATTTTTCTCTTATATTCACTGTAATTTATGGAAACCTCAGAGCCAAAGGTTGCTGTTTCCCATCAGGAGACCAATAGCTCAACATCTATCTTTGGTCCTCAGGAAGCCATGATGAGGGAGGGATTCGAACCCACGCATGCAGAGCACGATGGATTAGCGGTCCATCACCTTATCCACTGGGCCGCCTCGTCATGTTATCTTTGGTATTAATAGCAACTGCAGCTTTATCATGTATGTGTGTGTGTGTGTGATCTTCCCATTTTTCCAGCTGCCTCGGTTTCGTGTTCTGAAATATTCCTAGTATATACATTTGCAAGTAGTTGAAAATGCTTTTCAGATGAAGTGTTGTTAGAAAAAAAGGGCAGTAAAATTTTCTGCCACGTTTTCTGAATTAGAATATCTGTCTTTAATGTCATGTGTGATACAGATATATGATAGGTGCATAATATATACACTGGTTAAAATAGTTCATATGAGGGGAAATTTTAAAAAACATCCATTTTTTTCTGTTGCACTTATTTTCATTTCCTTTGTGGTAAAGTAAACAAAATTACTTTAAAATAATTAAGCAATAATATTTAAGTTATTTTTAAGTACTTTCCTATCAATGAAAGCTCATGTACATATTATTCCAAGTACTTGCAAATATTTGATGCAGTGTCCACTTATAAGTATGGAGGACTAAAGAAAATGTTTCTGACTTTTCCAAAGTAAACATTCATAGTGAGTAAATTTTTGGTTCTGTTTCATTTTTCTATGCTCACACGCTTACAAATATGCAGTTATGGTCATTTCCCTCTAAAACGTGGTTGCTAAATGTTGCTGTTTCTCTCTAGTTATGGGGCAATTTATTTGCTAGGATTTATGAGTGTAGAAGTGACTGGATGTTCTAATGTATGAAACATAACTCTATTCATACATGTTCTAGCAAGATATGCTTTGTTTAGTATTTGCGAATGCTTTTGCTTATATGGCAGAGTAAATTTATTGCTTGAATTTGTGTTCCCATCAAGCATGAAAGCATCTGATCTCCTCGCTGTTTACAGCTACACATTCCACATCATTATATTTTACATATGGATAACAATTTGCTGTGCATTCTTTTTTTTCTTTTGAGGAAGATTAGCCCTGAGCTAACACCTGCCAATCCTCTTCTTTTCGCTGAGGAAGACTGGCCCTGAGCTAACATCTATGCCCATCTTCCTCTACTTTATATGTGGGACGCCTACCACAGCATGGCATGCCAAGTGGTGCCATGTCTGTACTGGGGATCTGAACCAGCGAACCCCGGGCCGCTGAAGCAGGACGTGAGCACTTAACCGCCATGCCACCAGGCCGGTCCCTGCTGTGCATTCTTAGTAACAGACTTACATTTACCTCAGTTTCAGGTCAACCTCCCTAATGTTAAGTGTTAGTGAAAACGCCAGATATCTTTTTTTAATGTTTATAAACACACAAATAGAGATAGAGATAGAAATAAAGATAGGTATAGGTGTAAATATCAGAATTGAAATTTCAATAATTTTCCCAGTGGCAGAGTAAGATATGGAGCTAGGACTCAAACAGGGCATTTGATTCATCTGTTATTAAGATTATATTTACTTATGATTTTGGTTCTATGCTAGGCATTAAGGATAATGAATAAAGCAAACACAGTACCTGGATCTGTTACAGTTTTCTAATTCATATTCCTTGCACGTTTGATGGCAACACATAGCTTCTCCTAAACACAGGGGAATTTAAAACTATGAGACGATGTAGTCATATATGCAACGCAAGCCAAGCAGGACAGGTAGATAAAAGAAAAATTGTGACATGGATTTCGTGCCACAGGGAAGCTTAGACATAATTCTATATACAATTCATTGCTACTGAACTTTTTTTTAAGGAGCGAAAGTACAAATAATTGTATTTTTTTTTAAAAATGAGCAGTTTGAAGAGTCTGGGAACAAAGTAGAGAAAATATTTAAGACACTCTTGCAATCATTGAGGTAAGCAAAACTACGAGTCTGGTGCAGCGCAGCTAGAGCAAAGAAGATGGATGTGGTTGATTGAAGAGAAAGTCAAGTCAGTTGGACTTGCTTTTGGAATGAGTGAGAAACAGTATCCGGCTTTAGAGACTGGCAGCATGGTGGAGTTATAACTCCTGCTATAACTTAGAGGGACCCGGCAGCTTTGGGAGAGGAGAAGATGAATTCAGTGTTGAATCGTTGTATTTTCAGAGTGAGTGGATCCATAAACATAGAAGTACTTGGCTAAAAAGGGCCAGCTAGTGTGGAAATACAGATATGGAAGATGTCTTTGTAGAGAGACTAATACACTCCATATAAACAGACTAAATGGCACATCAGCAATGAGTAGCCTGAGAAGCAAAGCGGCTCAGGAATAGGGGCCATAAATAGTAGAAAGGGAAGAAGAGACCACAAATGACAAAAAAGAGTCATATCCAGTGTCTCAGCAGGGAACTGCAATGAGGAATAAGGAATGGGCCAAGAATCCCAATTAACAAAATTAGGAGGGATAAGATGATACTGAAATAACCTATTGCAATGATCAATTCTAGATCACTGGTGACATTTGCTGGAGAAGTTTTCATGGAATAGAGAATAGAAATCAGACTACAGAAGGTTGAGGAGAGATTAAGAAGCATTAAAATTGTGTATATAGATTTTACAATATTATTTTAAGGATCTTGAGTATAATGACAAAGGGAGATTGGGACTCAGGTTGAAGAAGTATTTTCTTGCTGTTATTGCTTTTATAAAATAGGGAGATTTGAGATTGTTTACATATATTGAAAAAAAAGTGACAATATCCCCCCAAATATTTACAGGTTCCACAATTTATACAAAACAAATTAAACGTCTTCCATTTTCCCAGTTTAAATATTTCCAAATTCCATGGCTAAACATGCTCATTGCTCTGCTGTTTCAATGAACTCATTACCCCTTATATTTATACCCTGAAGCCTCTTACTTGATGTTTTGATTCTCCTTTTTTTGTTGTTGCAAATATACTCCTTTCTCAGTGTGTGTGTGTGTGTGTGCACGCGTGCACATATGTGTGTGTGTGAGAGAGAGAGACGAGAGAGAGAGAGAAAGGGAGAGAGAGGAGAGTTGCGGGTGGATATCCCAGAGATTGAGGAGAGATGTGTTTATGTGAGTGTGTGTTTACAAGCTTGTGTGAGTCACCATGAGGAGCAAGGAGTGAGGGAGAAAGTGAAGACAAGTATGATGGTGAGGGTAGCAGCGGGGAGGAGTGCCACCTCCACTTTTATGGAGACCGGGAAAGTCAGTGTGAGAGAGACAGAGAAGTATGGGAGTCAGAGGTGGAGGGTAGGGGAGTCAGACGGAGGGAGGGTTTGGGTGTGAGTGAATGAGTGTGTGAGGGAGAGTAGGGGAGTGTGGGGATCAGTGTACTGTAGGTAAATGTGAATGTCTGTGTCTCTGCCACTGCAGGAAGCGTGTGAGGTCTGAGGGCTCCTGTGTTTGAACGTGGGAGTGACTGTGATGTGGTTTAAGTGGATGTGAGTTTGTGAGTCTCTTAGTCTGAGTGTGACAGGAGTGAGGCTGAGTGACAGAGAGGAGGCAGAGGTCAGAGGGGGCAGCAGGCAGACAGGCTCCTCTATCCAGTCTCTCCCGCCGGGGTTGAGATGGAATACACTGCTGAATTATAGCTCTATTTTAGAGATTTTAAAACGTATTTTCTAGCTAGAATTTTAGGAAAGAATTCTCTGAAATGATTTGAGAACCTCAGAAATGAGACAGGAGAAAAAACAGACTAACATTATACAAAAAAATGTTTTTATACAAATTGAAAGCAACCATTCACAAATTATCCTCCTCTTTTCTCTTTTTCTAAAAGCAGATTAACTCAACTGTTACTAAGCCCAACACAATGTCTCCTTCAGATGAACTAGGCTGACATGATGCCTGCCCTCATGGAGTGCATATTCTAGTTGGGGAGAAAGAAACAAACAAAACATACAAATAAACTCTTATGATTTTTGAGAAGTTTAATGGAGGAGATTAAAAAAATTATATGGAATAGAAAAAAAGCTATTTATGTAAAAGGAAGTGGAAAGTTTCTTTGAGATGGCAATACTTAGGCTGAGACCAAAGAGCAGCTGACCTCCTGGAGTTGCTCAGAAAACTCAATTTTTTGTTTTGTTTTTGGGGAAGATTAGCCCTGAGCTAACATCTGCCAACAATCCTCTTTTTGCTGAGGAAGACTGGCCCTGAGCTAACATCTGTGCCCATCTTCCTCTACTTTATATGTGGGACACCTGTCACAGCATGGCTTGACAAGCGGTGCAGAGGTCTGCACCCAGGATCCCAACCAGCGAACCCCAGGCCGCCAAAGTGGAACATGTGAACTTAACCGCTGCACTACTATGGCTGTCCCAGAAAACTCATTTTTTTTTTTTTAAAGATTTTATTTTTTTCTTTTTCTTCCCCAAGCCCCCCGGTACATAGTTGTGTATTCTTCGTTGTGGATCCTTCTAGTTGTGGCATGTGGGACGCTGCCTCAGCGTGGTTTGATGAGCAGTGCCATGTCCGCGCCCAGGATTCAAACCAACGAAACACTGGGCCGCCTGCAGTGGAGCGCGCGAACTTAACCACTCGGCCACGGGGCCAGCCCCCAGAAAACTCATTTTTTAAAGGAAAAATAGTCCTGATATTCTTCACTTCACAACATAAACCTTAAATTTGTCCATAGGAGAATTCACCAGATCATCAATTTTTCTGTAATTTAAAGCACCTCTCTTCTATAAACAGCATGATCACCATTGGATGGGACCTTGTTAAAAATGGAGACTCTTGGGCCCCTCACTAGACCTAAGGAATCAAGAAACTGCATTTTAACAAAGTCACTCAGATTTGTAAGCACACTGAAGTTTGAGAAGTACTGTTTGGGAATTTATGAGAAACCATAGTTTGTTTTCTGCTTCTAAGACAACTTAATACACTTACAACAATGGTGCCCAATAGAAATATATATATATATAATTTTTGGTGAGGAAGATTGGCCCTGAGCTAACATCTGTTGCCAGTCTTCTTCTTGTTTTTTTTTTTCCTTCCAAAGCTCCAGTACATAGTTGTATATCATAGTTGTAAGTCTTTCTAGTTCTTTTATGTGGGATGCTGCCACAGCAGGGCTTGATGAGTGGTACGTAGGTCCATGCCCAGGGTCTGAAGTGATGAACCCTTGGCCCCGGAAGTGTAGTGCACAAACTTAACCATTATGCCACTGGACTGGCCCCTATAAATATGATTTGAGACACAGGTATATTTACGTTTTCTAGTAGTCACATTAAAAAACTTAAAAATAGTAAACTTTGTTTTATTATATTGTATTTAACCCATGAAAAAATTATCATCTAAACATGTAGTTGATAGAAGAATTATTAAAATATTTTACATTCTTCTTTTTCATAGTACTGTCTTTGAACTCCAGTGTGTATTTTATGGTTACAGAACATCTGAAATAGAATGCTATATTTTCATAGGAAATATACTGCTTCAGTTTTTAAATTTAAATTATTTGATATTAAAGAAAATAAGACAGTTAGTTTCTCAATTTTACTGGCAACATTTCCAGTGCTCAGTAGCCGTGTGAGGCTGGTGTCTACCACATTGGATGGTGTAGCTCCAGGATATTTCTCTACAAGCCTCTTATAGCATGTCTGCTCAGTCAGTCCACAAGACAAGGGGTTTTTGTTTTTTTTTAAATTACAACCCGAAGTGTGAGTTTTATGTATAGCCCATATTAGTTACATTTTATGTTATGGAGATGTACCTTCCAAAATCATTTTAAATCTCTCCAGCTATTTATATATGATAGGTTGATAAATAAACTGACGGGAACTTCGTAGAGACATGTTTTTTCAGAAACAGGGTTTTTTTGTATTGCAGCAACGTTGGTTTATAACATTACGTGGGTTTCAGGTGTACATCATTACATTTCGATTTCCGTGTAGACTGCGTCATGTTCACCACCCACAGACTAACTGCCCTTCAGCATCACACACATGTGCCCAGTCACCCCTTTCGTTGTCCTCCCTCCCCCCTTCCCCTGTGGCAACCACCAATCTAATCTCTGTATCTATGTGAGAAACAGGTATTTCAATTGTGTGAAATAACCGTTTAGAAAATTATCTAATTGTTAAAATTATTGTATTTTAGTTCAGGTCATAAAACACTTTTTTTGTGTGTGAGGAAGGTTGGCCCTGAGCTAACATCTGTTGCCAATCTTCTTCTTTTGCTTGAGGAAGATTGTCACTGAGCTAATATCTGTTGCCAGTCTTCCTCTGATGTGAATGCCACCAGAGCATGGCTTGATGACTGATGTGTAGGTCCTCGCCTGGTTTCTAAACCTGTGAACCCCGGGCCACCGAAGCAGAGCATGCAAACTTAACCACTATGTCAGCAGGCAGGCCCCCATAAAACACACTTTTTATCAGTTAACATGAGATTAAATTAAAAGAATAAAAGTGCCCCTTTATTCAAGCATGTATACATATACACACAATGGGTATGTGTATTAATATGCATGCTGTCTTATTAAACATTTATTCTATATATTAGGTCTCTTCACTAGTGTTTCATGCACCCATTTTGATTGCAATTCAATTATACTAGCTTTGTTAAGTTATTCTTAGTGCAAACACTGTTAACTTTATAAATAAAGTAACTGTTAATCAAGTAACTATTAATCCTCAGTCAATCAGGATGAATAAACCATGGTCTCACATCATTATTTGCGTTTTTGTTTCATCTATCACATTCATTAGCAGTTATGATCTTATCTAGTAAGAAAATGATCTGTCACCTATTAAGGGAGAGAACCTTAGCCTCAAAACATCCATGAAGTTTGAGAACAACAAGTTAAATGTGTAATAGTGTTCTATTTTAGTCGTTCTAAGAGAGGAAATTATGTGATCATACATGAAACAATCGAAATTTCAAAATGTCTATTTTGCTTGTTATCCAAATATTTTGTTTTAAAGAGTTTAAGCTTCCTTACTAGGAATAAAACTGCCACAGTTACCGCTACCTTAAATATCAATAATAGCTAAGATATATATAATTGAGAAACATATTAAGACAAAAGTCAGCTGGAGTTTTGTTCATTTAATTTAGTGAAAATACATTTTTGAATAATTTAGACTCAGTATGCAGGAATATTTCTTTCAATATTTTTAAGTATTTATTCTGGTAGAAAGAAATACCATAGCTTTATGTACTCATCTTTACATATAATTTGTACTCTGGTCTCAATAAAATAAAGAGAATTTATATCATCCAAAATTGTATTTGCTGATTTTGGAAAGGGAACTTTTGCTTAAGCATGGTAGTATGAAAATAAAAAATCATAAAAGTTTCAATTGTGGAATGTTTCCAGGTAAATTTGCAATACCATTTTAAGAAATGGAAAATAAGTGATTTTTTTGAAGTAAAAAGCCAGTAAAAATTAAGTCAGCTAATTTTCCAGGAATAGAAGGTAAAACGCTTTTCTGTCTTCTTCCTTCTAAGTAAAACTAAAAATTCTAGACATTATGTATAAAATAAACACTAAAAAAGAAAAAGTCTGGAAGTTGGAGAGCAAAAGACTTAAGCAGCTGAGGACTTCACTGTCAAGGGAGCTCGAGATCCAAGGAATGACGGGCCGGTAATTTTCCTGGGTTTTCTTATTGCCTCATATATCATTGACTTAGAGCTGAAGAAGCTGGCACCTGGAAATGTCTACTGGAGCAGACAAAAGTAGCTCAACCTAGTCAAAGGAGCAGGAAAGGAGTAACCTAACCAGACAAAAACGTTTTAGATAACAAATGCTCTACTCCAACCAGACATCATAAGAAAACTGTGACCCCACCACCAACCGCACAGAGGCCGAGTGGAGTGGGTAGACCAAACTTCAGTTACAGAGCAGGGCTACATGCCTTCAGCCGAGCGGTTGATTTCTGCTCCTACCTGGCAGCAAGCTTACCAGGAATGATCATCTCCACTGATGTCTGCCACCCATCAGGATACACTTTCTTTCTCACAAACATTAATTTTATTAAAAGTATATTACTATTTATTTTCCCACAATAATGACATGTGTAATAATGCCTTGATTTATTTTATCTCTTTGACGATATATATGTTTTTGAGTGAACATAAATGTAATTTGCTTGTCTTTATGTTTCGATATACACATCAAAATCTTTCATAGAATTTGAGAAAGTGTGAGCAAATTTAGTTTCGTCATTCATCTATTCATTCAAAAGTATTTTTATATGTGTATTATGTGCCAATCACTATTCTAGACTCTTGGACTTGAGCAAAATGGGCAAAAAAATCTTCTTTTTTGGCACTATGAATAAAAATTATGATAAATTACATAGGATAATAGAAGGTGATAAGAGCTATGTGAAAAATAAGAGAGCATTGTACGAGGGTATGAGAGGTAGTTTTAAGCAGGGAGATCAAAGTAAATCTCAATGAGTAGATGGCATTTGTGCAAAGATATTTGAGTTATGTGAGAAGTCATGAAATACAGAAAACTTTTGAGTGGAATTTCCGATTGTAAGTTGACACGGCTTTGTATGAACATCACCAAATGTGTAAATTAAACCTTGGAGTTGTAAAAGTATTATTTTTCTCAAGATAGAAATGTTAACTTGCCTTACACACTTATATACAATAAACTCTTTATATATGCATATATTATATATATGTACATATGTACTATGTAGATATTTTTTAATTTTCTGGATATACTTACAAATAGCATTTTATGGGAAAAAGACTTAGCAAATTGCTAACACAGTGATCATAACTATTCAAGTGCAGTTCGAATTTACCTAACTTGAACTCGTGTTGAATATTCATCATAGATTTTATGATGTACAAATTGTAACTGCCAAATGGAAGCCAAAACCTCCAAACAAAATGAAGCCTTGGGACTCTTAGATCTGTGTAGTAATTGATATGGTAATTGATGTGAACCAGATGGAAAAATTCTCCATTTTAGAAAATTAATATTTAAAATACCTAAAGAATTAAAGGAAACATGCCACGGTTGAACAATCTCTTTCTGTTTAATTAAATGTTATTTTGCTAAATATTAATATTTTATAGAGGGATTGGACTTAAAAGGCTGGTGAACTAATTAGAGATATTTTAAGCTAAGTTTGGAAATGTACAATCACAGACATTAAAAATATTTCAAAAGATTTTATGCAAACATAAAAGAAAAAATAAAAAGTTTTTAATAGAAAGTTTTTTTAGACTAATAATAACAAATCAATTGGTTACAGGCTAAATCAGAGATACACATGAATTAATTTTTAATTGCAATTCTGATTGTAATGTTGCGAGTATATTATCTATATATCACACTCACCAGTGAAACCCTACATCTTCAAAGAGAATATTAAAACATACTAAGTAAGAAGGTATGATTTAAGATTAGAAAACAATATCAATAACAGAAAAGAACTAAGCCATCCATTTGTTATGAAGCCCATAGCCTAACTAAATTTTTCAGAGCAATGTAGACTTTTGGGGTCAGGGTTTCGGGTACACTGCATCAAGCTGATAGAGCTATATCAGTTTGTTTCTATCACCAACCCAGCACCAGAAATACCCACAGTCTATCAGCATTTAGCCATTGTTTAAATCAGTACAACCCCTGTGATCTCATTCATTCATATATAATATTTCATTGTGAATCTCCCAAATTTTGTCAGCAGCCTGACATTTGTTTTGATTTCTAGAATCCGCCAACTGCTGGGATTTTCTACTTTGTCCTCCTGCAATGATCTCAAATGGAATTTGTTTTTTTTAAAAAAATCATATATTAGTCCTTATCTTCAAGACACAACCTCTAAAATTATAGTCTTAATTATTTTAATTGAAACCTGATATTTATTGTCTATAATATGCTCTATTGTTCCTTTAGAATGTAAAAGATGACATTATTACCTACTTTATGTCTCTCAGTTTTAAAAGAGACTCTAAACAATTTTCTTAGACATAGCTTTTTCCCAATTTAAATAATTCACCATTCTGCAGAGGGATCAATCTTTATAAACTTTCCACAGCAGAATTTTCCAACTATTGCCTTTTGGTTTGCCTTCACCAACCTCCTTGCATCTGCTATGACTTCTGTGCTCCCTTTCTGCCTATTTCATAAGGAATCTTATTTAAGGCTTACTTTCAATTAAACTTTTTACTACACCTTTTTATTGACCACCAAATGTGAAGGTAATTTCCGTCTACTCCAGCATCAGACAGAATGAAAAATCAGTAATTCATTTTGTTTGCACCTTTTACAACATTGAAATTGGCAAGATTTAAACAGAACATATGGAATGAAGACTGCTCGTCACACTGTTCAATGTAGTCTGTGTCATGGAAGATGAAAAATCAGGTAGATTGTGCGTCTCTGAATTTTAAAACAGTCCACACATTCAACTACAGAGTGAATTATACCTAGGCATATGGACTCCTGGAAAGACTAAAAGATGGCAAACAGTTAAACCAATAATCCTCAAACAATTATTTTAACGAGGGCAGGGAATAATGGTTTTCTACTGATAAAATTTGTTTTTTTCCTCTTAGATCTAAATTAGCCATTTACGAGTGCATTTATTATGTGATTTTCTGAAGCGGACATTTTGTTGTAGAAAGGCATAGTAAGCAATTTTAACATTTACATAATAAATTCAAATCAACTTTTATGGGTGAAGAGCAAATTAATTTGTAATATTCAGATTCAGAAATTCAATTTGTGGTTGTGTCTGGATTGTGGTAAGATTCTTTTATCAAAAGACTATATTTTTTAGAGCAGTTTTAGGTTTACAAAAAAATTGAGCAGAAAGTACAGAGAGTTCTAATATACCTCTTTTTCTCCTCCTTCAAAGTTTAATCTATTGTTAACACCTTGCATTATCAGTGTGGTGTCAATGATTGGATTTGACAAATTAAGAATATCGTGTATCCACTTTCACAGTATTTTATAGAATATTTCACTGTCTTAAATACCCCCTCTGTTCCATCTCTTCATTCTTCCCTTCTTCCCTCCCCGTGAACCCCTGGCAACCACTGATATTTTTACTCTCTCTATAGTTTTACCTTTTCCAGAATGTCTATGGTTAGAATCATACAATATGCAGACTTTTCAGACTGGCTTCCTTAGCTTAGAATTCATTCATTTAAGGTTCCTCCATGTCTTTTCCTGGCTTGATAATTCATTTCTTTTTATGGCTTAATGGTATTCTATCGTGTGGATATACCACAATTTAATCACTCACTTATTGAAGGACATCTTGGTTGCTTCCAATTTTGAATAAAGTTGCTATAAACATTCATGTGCAAATTTTGGGTGGACAGAAGTTCTCAACTCATTTAGATAAATGTCTAGGAGCGTGATTGCTGAATCCTATTGCATGACAATGGTTAGCTTCATAAGAAACTGACAAATTGTCTACGAAAGTGGCTGTATCATTTTGCTTTTTCACCAGCAATGAATGAAATAGCATTTGATGCTGTGTTTTGGATTTTAGCCATTTTATTAAGCATGTAGTAATATCTTATTGTTTTAACATGCCTTCCCCTAATGACCTATGTAGCTGAGCACTTTTTTGTATCCTATTTGCCACCTGTACATCTTCTTCAGTGAGATGTCTCTTCAGACCATTTTTTGCTTGGGTTTTTTTCATTTGGTGAGGAAGATTGGCCCTGAGCTAATTCCTGTTGCCAATCCTCCTCTTTTGCCTGAGGAAGATTAACCCCAAGCTAACATCTGTTCCAATTTTCCTCTATTCTGTGTATGGGTCACTGTCACAGCATGGCTTGATGAATGGTGTAGGTCCATGACTGAAATCACAAACCACAGGCTGCTGAAGGGGAAGTGTGAACTTAGCCACTAAGCCACTGGGCTGGCCCCAGTTTTATTTTCTTGTTGAGTTTTAAAGATTCTTTGCTTATTTTGGATACAAGTTCTTTATCAGGTATGTATTTTGCAAATATTTTTCCCAGTTTGTGGCTTGTCTTTTCTTTCTCTTAACAGTCTTTCACAGAGGAAAAGTTTTCATTTTCATGGGTTTTGTCTCATCAATTTTGTCTTTCATTGATTGTCTTTCAGTATTATGTCTAAAAAGTCATCGCTAAACCCTCAGCCACCTAGGTATCCTCCTATGTTATCTTAGGTAAATTTTATAGATTTGTGTTTTACATTTACTTCTATGATACATTTTAGCTTATTTTGTGAAAGGTGTGTCTAAATATATTTTTTCATGTACAATAAGCACCTATTGATAATTTATTACTATTACATGGTTACATTCAGTTTTGTGTGTGTGGGTTTCCAGTTGTTTCAACACCATTTCTTGTTTTCTTCATTCAATTGCCTTTGTCCTTTGTCAAATCTTAGTTGATTATATTTGTGTAGGTCTCCTTCTGAGTTCTCTGTTCTTTTCCATTCGTCTCTTTCTCAGTTCTTTTGCCAGGACAACACTGTCTTGATTACTACGGCTTTATAGCAAATCTTGAGGTAAGGTAGTGTCAATCCTCTAACTTTTCTCTTCCTCTTCTTCAATATTTTGTTTGCTATTCTGCATCTTTTGTCTTTCCATGTAAACTTCAGAATTACTTTACCAATATCTCAAAGTAATTTGTTGGCATTTTTATTGGGATTGCATTGAATATCTATGAATCAAGTTGGATAGAACTGCCCACTTGACAATATCGACTCTTCCTGACCATGAACATGGAATATCTCTCCATTTATTTAGAGATCTTTGATATTTGTCACCAGAGTTATAGTTTTTCTCATATAGATGTTGTGCATATTTTACTAGATTTGTACGAAAGTGTTTTGGGAGTAATACAAGTGGTTTTCTGGGTTTTTTTTTTCGTATTTGTAGAGATGTAGTATCATTTCTTCATTAAATGTTTCATAGAATTCACCAGTGAAACTAGCTGTGCCTGATGACTTCTGTTTAAGAAGGTTATTAATTATTGACTAAATTTCTTTAATAGATATAGGCTATTCACATAATCTGTTTCTCCTTTTGTGTACTTGGTAGAATTTGTTTTTCAAGAAGTTGATACAATTAAACTAGACTATCAAATTTGTGGGAGTAGAGTTTTTCATAATATTTCTTTAATATATATTATATATAATATATAATATAATATGTATAATAAATATATATATATATTTTTTCCCCTGAGGAAGATTAGCTCTGAGCTAACATCTGCCATAAATCCTTCTGTTTTTCCTGAGGAAGATTGGCCCTGAGCTAACATCCATGCCTATTTTCCTCTATTTTTTAATATGTGGGATGCCTGCCACAGCATGGCTTAATAAGTGGTGCACAGGTCTGTGCCTGGGATCCAAACTGGCGAACCCCGAGCTACTGAAGCACAGCATGTGAACTTAACCACTGCGCCACCAGGCAGGCTCCTTCTTTAATATGTTTTCAATGCCCTTGGGATCAGTAGTGGTTTCCATCACTCATTTCTGACACTAGCAATTTGTGTCTTCTCTCTGTTATCTTAACTAGCCTAGCCAGAGATTTACCAATTGTATTGATTTTTTCAAAGAGTTAGCTTTTGGTTTTGTTTTCTTGTTTTCAATTTCTTTGAATTATGCTTTAATCTTTATTACTTTTTTTCTTTAGCTTACTTTGGAGTTAAATGGTTATTCTTTTTCTCATTTCTTTAGGTAAAAGCTTAGATTATTGGTTTTAAATTTTTCTTCTTTTCTAATCTATGCATTTACTGCTATAAATGTTCCTCTAGGCACTGACTTCACTGCATCACACAAATTTTTGTAAGCTGTATTTCCATTTTTATTTATTTCAAAATATTTTTAAAGTTTCTCGTGAGACTTTACTAAATTACTTTGCTAATTTTTTTAATGATTACCCTAGACTTGCTCTGTTCATTCATTACTAATCTGTGTCCACTTTCAAATAACTCCATGGGTAGTACTGGTATCTTACAACAGTGTACTCCAATTCCTCCCGTCTGTTAGTTATTACATTGCTGTGATTCATTTCTCTTACACATATGCTATAATCACACAATACATCATTGCTATTCTTATTTTGAACAAACCGTTATTTGTTAGATCAATTAAGAATATGAAAAATTAAAGATTTTATTACCTTCACTTATTCATTCCCCAACACTTTTTCTTTTCTCATGAAGATCTAAGTTTCTGCTCTCTGTCGTCTTTCTTCTCTCTGAAGAACATGTAACGTTTCATTCAAGGCAGGCCTACTGGTGACAAATGTTTTTTGTTTTTGTTTCTCTGAGAAAGTATCTCTCCTTTACTTTGAAGCATAATTTCACTGAAAACAGAATTCTAGGTTGTTTTTTCTGTCCACACTTGAAATATTTCACTCCTCTCTCTTCTTGGTTGTATGATTTCTGAGTAAAAACCTGATGTAATTCTTATTCTTGCTCCTCTATAGGTAAGGTCTCCCCCTTGCCTGATGTCTTCTTTTAAGATTTTTTCTTCATCTTTGATTTTCTGCAGTTTGAATATGTATGCTTAGATTATTTAGTATTTGTCATGCTTAGTATTCTCTGAGCTTCCTGAATCTATGGTTTAGTGTCTATCATTAATTTTGAAAGAAATTGCAGTAATTATTTTTTCAAATATTTCATCTGCTCGCTCTTCTCCTTCTGGACTTTGCGTTATATGAATATTACACCGTTCATAATTGCCCATAATTATTGGATATTCTGTTCTACTTTTTCCATTATTTTTCCTCTTTGCTTTTCACTTTGAGAGATCTCTATTGACATATGTTCAAGTCCATTGATTCTTTCTCAGCTGTGCCATTCTACTGATGAGCCCATTAAAGGCATTCTTCAGCTCTGTTACAGTGTTTTTTGATATCCAGCATTTACTTTTAATTCTTTTTTAGACTTTCTATCTCTCTGCTTAGATTAACCATCTGTTCTTGCACGTTTTCCATTTTTTCAATTAGAGCCAATGGTGTATAAATCATCTTTATTTTAAATCCCCATCTGATAGTTCCAAAGTCTTCCTTATTTGGATCTAGTTCTGAAACTTCCTTTGGAGCTTCAGATTGTGTTTTCTTGCTTTTAATATGCATTATAATTTTTCTTCAAAGCCAGACAAGACCTATTGGGTAAAAAGAACTGATGTAAATAGGCTTTTAGCATGAGGTTTTACGGTTTTTTTGGCTAGCAGTTAGGCTCTGTTTACTGTTTGTTGAAGCTGTAGTGTCAGAGGCTAAAATTTCTTCTAGTGTTCATTTGTAAGTGTGTGTATCCCCTCTTGTTTTTGGGTTTCCTGAGAGATTCCCTCTTAAATAGGGTCTGGGTTTGGAAGTTCTTTCAGCTATAATCTCTTATTGTTAAACAGGAGCCCTGTTGATGTGGTGGTAATGTGTAGGGGGAGGAAAAACATTTCATAATCCTGTGATTAAGTCTGATCCTTTTAGTCAATTTTTGTACCTGAGCTGTGACCTTCACAAGTGCTTCTCAGCTTTTTTTCACCCCTTAGATGAAACAGGAAGGCTTGATAGTGCTGAAGTTGGGTACTTCCCTTCTCTCACATCAAAGACTAGATTGGCTGGAATTGAATGTTTGCCTTCCTGCAGGTTGGCTGTACTCAAGTAAAACAGCTTCCCTTGAGGTCAGACCTTTGTAGTGGAAGACACAGTACTCTCAGAATATTTCAAAATGGTTAACTTTCCTCTCCTCCTGCCAGATGTATGAGAGGATTTTTCTCCAATCTTCTCACAAGAACCTGGTGGGGCTCCTGGAAATAGCATTCACAAAAGTGTGGGAGTCTCCCTCAAGATGAGCCTTCGAGAATCTTTCTCTCTCCAGCTCTTCCACCCAGTCTCCAGAAACTAGTCAATAGTTTGTAAGTATTCCTATCGTTTGCTGTCTCCAGTGGCATCTTCCGCTCCTGGTAAGTTGCGATTCTCTGTCTTCGCCAGTCTTCCAGTTTTTAGGTGGCAGTTTTCCCTGTGACTTTAATTATCTGCTAGATCTAAGAAGATTTGCTGATTTTCTGTTTCTTCAGTATTTTTGCTGTTGTGGTAAGGACAGGAGTGATGACTTTGAAGCTCTTTACACATCACCTCACTGTATTAGGATTTTTGGCATGCCTACAGCTGCCCCTGGCCACTGCTGCCTGTGGTCGGTGTGTATTTGCATCGATATATTTGTGAATGCTACTTATTTCAGCAAAGACAGGAACGATTTATACTTTATAAGCTGTGTAAAATGTCCACTATAGACATTAAATAATGATGACACTGTTTTTCCATATTTTTAAATAATGTTTCAGCATCTAAATTTTGTTTGCTGCACAGATGCTTGCCCCATCCCCAACCCCACATATCCCTTGAGCTACGTAACCCTGAGCTTTATTCAGCTATAACCTTATTAGAATTCAGGAGGAAAGAAGACTGTCTTTTGTGTTCACATTGTCCTTCGTTCCTTTGTTAAGTATTTATTGAGTATCCATTAGGTATTAGACATTATTCTAAGTACCAAGGATAGAGCATTGATAGAGGCAAATCCCCACCAATACGCCAAGATGTTTTTCTTCCTTTTTGCTTCTTCCTTTACTCTTCCCCATGGCCTCTTCTCCTTTTCCCCTATTTATCTGAATATACATATAGCTCTGATTATTTATGATCTGTCTGCCTTTACACTCCAATAATCCTTTGGCTTGTATTCTCCAATGCTATATTGTTGTTTGCTTGATTCTGGCAAAACATTGGGAAAAGTAACTGCTCTATACAAATTATGACCTCATTTCCCCAGGTTGTCTACTCTTCTTCCTTACCTGTTTATTTCCATATATGGTATAACACATAACAAAACATTTTACCATTTATTTTATCCAATCCTCTCTATAATTCTTCCATATGTCAATTAAGTATTTCAAACCAAGTTTAGACACAGTTCAGCTGTAAAGATTTTTTAATGTCTCTTTGGTGTTATACTTAAAGATTCTAACATGCCATTTTGTACTTTCACTGTTTGATTGCTTTGGTTATAGTTTCTGATTTTACCTTATTATTATTACTCATATCTGTGCATTTTCAAAAGGGAGATATTAAGATCTGCCATTTTAACTCATCTTCTTTAGTCTGATATAAGTACACAGCTATAAATTTTGTTACCACCACTTTGATGAGAGTCTTGCAATTTAATTTTTTAACATTTATTTATTCATGATAAATTGTAATTTCATTTTTCACTTATCTCTGTTCTGAGAATAATTAAGAAAAGACTGTTTAAAATTAAATTCCAGTGATTATACCTTCTCACATGCACAATACATATTGTACTTCTATCTTATTGTTTTAATATTGTGTGAATATCATTGCTTTCTAATCAAATAGCATAAACCTTATGATTTTACATTTTTTCCCTAGATACCATGTGCCTAAGAGATAAAAAACTCATAAGACTTGTTACCAAAGTTGTCTTTTTTTTCTTACATCCTACTGTATGTTATTTGCATTATTGAATCTCTCTTTTTTTAGAAGGAAGGAAGGATTATTTTATTATTATATTTTTTATTATTGTTGTTATTTTTCTCCCCAAAGCCCCAGTGCACAGTTGTATATCTTAGTTGTAAGTCATTCTAGTTGTTCTGCGTGAGCTGCCGACACAGCATGGCAACTGACAGGTGGGTGGTGTGGTTCTACAACTGAGAAGAGAACCTGGGCTGCCAAAACAGTGAAAGCACTGAACTTTAACCACTAGACCATCAGGGCCGGCTCCCAACCTTTCTTTATCGTTACTTGTTTTTCTTAAATGTTCTGGAAGTTTATGGGACATAGATGTTATATGATGTGTTAGGTAGAAAATGCAACCTCAAAGATGTCTACATCCTCATGTCTTGAAGCTGTAGGTTACATGGCAAGGAGGAATTAAGTTTGCAAATAGAATTAAGATGGCTAATCAGCTGGCTTTGAGATGGAGAAATCATCCTCGATTGTCCATGTTAGCTGGATGTAATCACAAGGGGCCTTATAATTGAAGTGGAGACTGGAAAGAGAGAACTAGTGAGACCACAATGTGGGAAAGACTTAACTGACCATTGTTGGCTATGAAGTTGGAGGAAGGGACAAAGAACCAAGAGATGTGGGCAGTCTCTAGAAGCTGGAAAAGTCAAGGAAACAGATTCTCCCCCAGAAACTCTAGAAAGGAACACAAACTTGCTGATACCTTGATTTTAGCCTAGCGAGCCCCATCCTGAATAACTGACTTCCTGAATTGCAACGTAATAAATTTGTGTTATTTTAAGCCACTAAGTTCGTTGTAATATTTTTTCAACAGCAGTAGGAAACTAATAAAATTGGGTATCATTTACATTTTGGCAGTTTCTCTTCTTGTTTTGTGGACTTTCATTTATATATGTCAATATTTTGTACATTAAAGCAGAATTATTCATGACTACTTTAAACTTTTGGTGGATTTAACATTTTCAAGAGGAAATATTACTCTTTCTCATTGATTTTCCCCTTAAGTTATTTGGTGTTAATTATATTAATATTGCTAATACTGATGTACTACCTTAGTTTTGTTGATTTTAGCATATATATGTCTTATTTATAGCTATATATCACTCCTTTCTAATCTTTAGGTGACATTTTGTTTTAGCTTTACCTTTTAAACATCACGTAGCTTCTATTAGTGTGAATATTTAGCTCACAGATTTTAATGGTATATTTGTTTTCATTTATTCTTATTTCTTGACAGTTCATTTTGCATATTCTATTTATCAGGCTTTTGTATTCTGTATAAATGTGTCCCTTGTTATGTTGATGTTTGCATAATTCATTGGGTCTTTCAAAATGAAAATTAAATATTAATTTGCTATCGTCAACGTTGATTAGTACTTACATTTGATATTTTGAAAATGCAATCCCAAATATGAAAATGAAAAAGTAACAAAGAGTCTCTGCAATTATATTTTCTGCTCTATTAATCTCCATTTGATAATAGCATTTAAAACAAATATTTAATCTCCTGAGCTAGAGTATTAACAACCACAGAGTAGAAATGCAGAAGGAACTATCAGTCGCTCACCTTTTTTACAAACTTTGAACTTAGAACAATAATACATCAGACGTTTTCCTGAGTTCAATTAAGCATAATTTACTTACTTAAAAAGGTGTGTCTCCGTTATTCTTCCCACATCTTTGTTATTTAACATTTCTTCAGAATAAGAGCACTTTTTCTCCTTGTACCTTTCATTTAAGTGTTATATATGCTAACCTACATCTTGTCAAAATTACACAAATATACTCATTCAGATGAGTTTTATATTAGTGTACTAGAAAATTCATAATAATTTGACATATTTTTATTCCTATTTCAATCTAATAATGAGGTTTTTGGCTTGTATATCATTTTTATGTTTCTAAAAATTCATTTTTATATTCTTTAAAAAGATATATTGGCATATAATGAATTTGGAAAACAAAAAACAAAAGCCTATTACTTTACCTCAGATAGTTTGTTTCATACTATTCTAGAACACTGTTCTAGGGTTCTTTAGCTGAGAACACTTTTTTGGGTCTGATATGTATTTACCCAATCCACAAACATTTCTAACCCTTTTCTATCTTATATACAGTCCCACCGTATATACATTTTCGTATGAAAATCATGACAGTAAGCTAAGAAAATATTTGCATTTGCTTCTTTGCAGCAAATACTAATGGGGGTTACTTTCAGCCATGTATTTTTATGAAAAGCTGGAAAAATAAATGAGCATGATTCTTAGCATCCTTTTGTCTTTATCTGGAAGCTATTTCCTGTGTAAGTGTGGACATTCGGGCAATAGTGAGAGATATCAGGAAGCATACATGATGTTCATATGGTACAGAGGTGACAGTACTAGCCAAGGGGGAAAAAAGCATAATAAGCAATAGCAACAGTACACTGTTGGCCTTTGGGACACTTCAATCCACCCTGATTTACTTGGTATTCCCTCTTCAGCCACAGTAGCCATCCTTGAGACACAGATCTGTCTCTGAATCACACTCAGGGGCATGGGTAAGCTCTCACTTTTTGAATTCTGATTTATTGTTCGATTATTTTTATAAGGCTACTTGTTTGGCTACTATCAAGCCCTGTAGCTCGCCAATGCTTTTGCCTATATAGTCTATTTGATATATATGTATGCACACAACATAAAACTGCCACAATAATGCAGATTCTCAGCTCTCAGCATCCCTGGATTACTCTTTTGGATTCTTGGCCTGCAGCAGCAGATGGCCAAGATGTTTAGCTGCCGTTCAAAAGAGATTGTGTTCTAATAAGTGATTCTCCACCCCCTTTTTTGAATTCTAAGAACATACTTAGTGGTTAAAGCTGTGGTTTCCTGATTAAAGTGAAGTCGAATGCACCATTAAAATGTTATTTTATTTATTACTTTTTCAACTTGTTCAAAATTTAGAGCATTTCTTATACGAGTCAGGCATCCATGAGCTTTTGATTCTTGATCTGCATTGAGATTATTTTTGTTATTTTTGTCAAAAAAATCAAAAAGCCCTTCCAAAAAGAGTTAGTCATTAACTTTTCTCTCTTAAAACACTTTGTACTATTAAATCCTTTAAATACTAAATTGCATCTTTCTTCTTTGTTTATTTCTATGTCTTCTACTAGCCCCCAGAAGAGGATTTAGATCTATCTTATCTTTGTAAAGAAGTTCCAGGATACATTTTATAAATCTGTTGTTTACACAAGCTCAGGTGAAATCTTGAAGGTAACTTCTGTTGATCCATGTAAAATGGCTATAAAAGAGTCTATATACTTCCCAAAACTGGCATTAACATACTTTTTTTTCTTATGAAGGGCTAAGTGTTAGAATCCATTTTATTGAACCAAAAAAAGGTCTTTTTTTCCTGATAGAATCACTGTTTTGGGAAATGTTGGCAACCAATAAAATTTTTCAAAAGAAGAACCCAATGAGCTTTTTACTGACTAGAGAGTGAATCAATCATGTAAAAATGCTGTGGAAACATGATTTCATAGTGTAAAAAGATAGAATCCTGCCATAGCTATCTATTTAGACCAACTGCTCTGCCTATGATCCATAGATGCTATTTTCTTGTCTCTGCATATACATTTGAAAATCTTTATTGGATGATGAAAAATATACTTTAAAACTTCTGGCTAAGAGGAACAAAATTACCATCTTTTAAATTTTAACACTTCCTATATTCACTTTTGACCTTTGATTTCGTATGCATCAAAAATCCTCCACCTCTGGATGGTTGAACATGTTTTAAAATGAACATGAGTACATGATATTGAAAACACAACTATATTAAAGGTAATACTTATTTGTGGGTGTATTTATCACACTTTAATAGAATATCAAGTCTTTGCTGAGAACTGGGTTAGAAAGTGCAAGTGTGAAGACAAAAAAGACATGTGTGAGCTATTAGCCAAAATTCACAGAATCTCGTGAGGGAGACATAAATAATACCATGTAATTAAAATAATATATGTTAAGTGTAAATAGATCATTTTATTATCCCTACTGTTTGTGTGGATCAGGAATTCAAGAAGGACTTAGTAAGAAGATTCTAGCTCAGGGTCTCTTATGGGATTGCAGACAGTGGCTGGAGCTGAAACAGTTCAGGGGTGGCCATCAACTCTTTCTCTCCTCCTGTAGCCTCAGAATACAAGCGTGCAAGAAATACAAGTGTAGCCTCAGGTTTCCCCACCACATGGTGGCTTCAGGGCAATAGGCTTACATGCCAGTTCAAGGGTCCAAATGAAAGTGTTCCAATGAACAAGGTGGGTATGGAACCACCTTTTCTAATCCAACCTTGTCCATATGTACATATGCAAATATTTGTATGTATGTAAACATATGTGTATGTGTCTGTGTATATACATACACACGAACACACACAAATAAAGAGAAAGAAAGAACATTGAGGATTCACACATGTAACCTAATTTATTCAGTTGAGGGAAAGCATGTTAGAGGATATAAAGCCTATTCAAATCATAGAGAATTATCATATTCATTTACTTTTTAAAAAAATTTAGAAATTTTTTTTATTGCAGTAACATTGGATTATAACATTATATAACTTTCAGGTGTACATCATAATATATTTCAAATTCTGTGTAGATTACATCATGTTCACCACCCAAAGACTAATTACAATCCACTCATGTACTTTTTAAAAAATGTTTCTAAAAATTTTAAGTAATTCTAAATTCACATGCAATTATAAGAAACAACAGAGATTTCATGTACTCTTTACCCAGTTACCCCTAATGGTAACATCTTGAAAAACCTTACTACTATATTACAAACAGGATATTGGCATTAACACCATCAAAATACAGAACATTTCCATAAATCGAGGGTCCCTCATGTTGCCCTATTATAGTCATACCAACATCTTTCCTGCCCTCACCCCTGTTTAACTTCTGGCAACCATGAATCTGTTCTCCATTTATATAATTGTTATTTCAAAAATGAAAGGATAAATGGAATCATATGTTATGTATTTAGCAATGACCTTTTTAAACTCAGTATAAAGGATTCATCCAGGTTGTTACATATATCAATAATTTCTTTAATTTCTGAATGGTATTCCTATAAATGTACTATAGTTTGTTTAACCATTCATTCGTTAAAAGTCATCTGGGCTGTTTCCAGTTTTTGGCAATTATGAATATAGCGCTATAAATATTCAATGGAAGGGTTTGTATGAAAATAAGTCTTAATTTCCCTGAGACAAATGCCCAGGACTACATTTCCTGTACTTGTATTGTTAGATTTACACCTGACGTTTTATCTTTTTTGAGTGATTGCAAATTGTACTGTATTTATAATTCCATTGTCTAAATATTTCTTGCTAGTATATAGAAATACAAGTGATTTTTTAATGTTCCAACATCCCACCTTACTGAACTCACATATTAGTTTTAGAAGATGTTTTTATAGATTCCTTGATGTTTTCTATGTAGATAAACATTTCTTTGGTAAAAAGGATCAGATTTCTTCTTCCTTTCTGAGATCTGCAAATTTTATTTTCTATCTTATCTTATTGCACTAGCTAGAACTTCCAGCACTATGTTAAATAAGAATGGTGAGACTGGATAATTTGCTCTGTTCCTGATTTTATCAAGAATATATTCAGTCTTTAGCATTAAATATGATATGAGTTATGGGTTTTTTGAAGATGCTTTTTATCAAGATGAGTATATTCCTCTGTTTTCCATTTTTTTTTCTGAGAGTTTTTATCGTGAATTGGTATTGAGCTCTGTCTATTGCTTTTTCAGCATACATTGATATGAAAATGTGAATTTTCTTCTTTAGCCTGTAAATATGGTAGATTACACTGATTGATTTTAGACTATTGAACCTGCTCTGTATCCCTGGTAAAAACATCTCTTGATGATGATGAATAATTTTATGTGTATTGTTCCCAGTCTATAACAAAGCATTACTTTGTGTTACTGGACTGATATTTTGAGTATGGAGGCAATTGCTGCTACATTTAGCTAGAAATCATTGGGTCTTACATTTGATACAGAATTTCCCAAAAAAGAAGAGCTCAAAATTTAACAGGTTCGTATACTTCCTACACATTCTCGAAAGTCTGACTTGATTTGCTTAGGTAAATACTATTTTTGGTTAATTTATTTAAATTTAAAGAAGATTTTCAAATTTGCAAAGATGGCACCAACATGCTCTTACACAATTATTAACAGTAAGCATTCTTTACATTCCTGCTAAATATGACATTTCTTTAAGATCATTGAGAAAGAATAAAGCTATTTAGAAAAGAGCTCCAGTTTTGAAGCTTCCTCAGGTTACTTCATTTAAAGATCACATTTTAAATCTGTGATCAGATTCAACTTTGTCATTTCCTTGTAGGTACTATGCATTTTCATCCCAAACTCTATCTATAAGTCCATAATTTTAGTGTAGTGAAATCAATGGCAAGGATTTAATAGTATGATACTAGTAAGAAGATTTTTGGAATTTTAAAATGAATTATACTGGTTAATTCATGTGTAATTGTTATTTATTCACCAGATGTTGATTAATCATCTCCACTTTGCTAAGTTCTTATTGTGGGCTTTACTAATGATCTATTTTTAATATATGCTAAATTTTAAAAATAATCAATAAATGTAGTGTAGCTATTAAATGAATTATGGTTAACTCACACATTTACACAGGTTGTCTTCTATATTGAGAGTTAAACAATAGGTTAATGTATTTACGCACTCATATGCACAGAAAACAGATAAAATTACCATTTGTGCTTTTATAATAATTATATATTATCACATATGGAAAGAAATCTTATGAGGGTTTCAATAAAACTAATTATTTATGCACAATTTCATTGATTTGATAATTGTTAGAGTTGCCTTGCATCAATCCATTTTCTACAGACTTTTGTATCCCAAAATATCAATGAGATTATACACGTTTTATTGTTTTGAGTCAGGGATTATTTCACACTCTATAGGACATTGGTTTCTAAACTTGGAGAAAAAATAAGCATTTTAAAAAGAGGTAAATTAAGAGAATTTTATTTGAAAATAAGTAATCCTTTTTGGTTAATAAGGACTAGAGTGGATGTTAAGAGGTACTGGGGTAGTCTCAGCACTGACGGTGTTGTAAGGAAGTGGCATATTTGCCTTGGAGATGGAGAAACCACATGTATAGATCGTAGATTAAATTTTGTAAAGTAGGGAGTGGAGAGGAAGGTGAGAGGATGGTTCCTATTTTTCTGGCTTGCTCACTGGCATGAATGATGTTGCATTAAATTGGAAGGCTTCCGATTTGATAAGATAGTGGGAATGGAAGATCACAATTTTGTCCTTGACATATTTACTTTAAGGCACTTTGGATGTAAAGAGAAGAGTTTCCAAATAGATTCAGTGTATGAATCTGGAGAACAGAGCAGAAGTCTGAGCTGCAGATACAAGATCAGAAATCCCTGTAAATAAATAACATTCAATGATATGTTTGTGGATGAGATTTTTTAGAAAAAATACTCACTGTAAAGTGATAAGTAGGTATAAAGATAGGCCTGATGAAATTCAAAATTCGTGAGGGAAGAAAGGAGAGCCTGAGAAAGAGACAAAGGACATCCAGAGAGAAAGGAAGAAAACCTGGGGAGTCAGGTTCACAGAAATCAATGTAAGAAAGTGTTTCAAGAGAAAAGTTGACAACAATGATGGAAAGTAATATAAAATAAGAAAGCAATAAATTCCATTGAATTTAGTCACAAAGGAGGTCATTGGTGACATTAAGAAAATGTGTTAAAGGTGGAGTTCAAGTTACTTTTTTCTCATAACTCACATGCAATTCAGCAAAAATTCTGGTTAACTCTACTTTCAGAATTTATCTAGCATCTGACTACCTCTCATTTCTCCACTGCTAGCACCCCGGCCCGAGCCCCATCATCTTCTGCCTGGACGAATCCTTTCTCCCAGTCTTCTCTTAGACTCTGTCTGAACACAATAGTATGAATAATCCTTTAAAATATAAATCAGATTATGTTGCTCTTCTCCTCAAGATGCAGAAAGGACTTCCTATTTTAATCAAAGTAAGAGGCAAATTATTGACAATTTACAAGGCTCTGCATGAATTGGCTATTTTTAGTTACCTCCCTGACACCACCGCCCTCTCCTCCCATTTCCATCCCCCTCCCCCCATTCCAGCCACACTGACTTGTTATTCCTTGCTCCTGTAAAGCAGCCACAGTAGGTTCCTTTGACTCTTAACTCACAGGCCCAGGCTGGTAGAGTGGCTCCTCTCTGAATCTTGCTGGGGTTGAGGAAGAGGGAAGCAATGATGCCTAATTAAAATTCCATGCATGCAATGATAACATCAAAAGAACAGGGGAAAGAAATATCTTGATAGGGAGAGACATCTAATGTGTTGAAAATAATATAACCTATCCAGGCCCTTAATATCACCCCTAGATATCTGATACCTATTTTGATGATAGAACCCTTAAACATTATTATTGTTATTTAAACAATGTTAAGTTTTACATTACATTCCTTTTATTTTTATTTGAACTCTTGTTAGCTATTTTACTAAATATTTTTCTTCTTTTATGTGTCTAGAAAGAGATTCCTTTTTTAAAAAATATATTTAGGCTTTTTCTCACACTCATCAGTGTTTAAGTATAATTTGTATTTTACATTCTAACTCCAGGGCCAAAATTTAATTAAAAAAAATTCTGTAAATGTATTCCTGTGTTTGCTTTGAATAGCAAAACATCACTGAATAAAATGATGCAAATTCATAACTTCAAGTCACTAACAAAAACTCTAGTTTTATCAGTCATATTGAGTTTTCCTTTCCTGAATGGCAGACAGCTGGAGAGGATTAAGCTCCTCTTTGATACCAGAAGAGCCCATCTCAAGCAGACAGAAGAAAGGAGGGAACATATTTGCTCTCCAAAAAAAGCTTCTCCCTATAGAAAGCAGCAGGAGTAAAAAAATAATTCTTGAAACCATGACATAGATTACTTTGTAAAGTTAGTGCAGTAGTTCATGCTTGAAAACTTACTTATTTTTAAATTCATAGGAGTATAAGATAAATTTTATGAAAACTGAAAAACAAAAGGCATAGTTGGTACTAAATAAAAAAGAATGTCTCTGCAAATCAGAAATGGAACAGATATACTTACCAATGAGCTGGGATGAGCTTTCTGTTTTCCAAGTCTAGAGCAACCGATGGAGGTTGGGAGTGTGGCTTCTGAGGTATAAAGGAATTAACCACAAGTTTTTAACACACATGGTTACACAGTGCCAGGTGGACTTAGTTAAGACAGGCATCTGGAAGAGTTCGTGAAAGGTGAGGGATGCAGGAAAGAATGTATTTCTCTGTGCACATGCGAAATGGGACGTGTCTTTATCTAAAGTTTGGGGAAAGGGAAGCGGAAGATAACAACACAATACGGCCTTCAGGGATGAGGCACAAACCCACTGAATTCATGATGAGATCTGACACATCCTCACTGTCACTCCTGGGAAGTAATGCTGAAGGGAGGTTTAAAACCTGGTGCTTTAGTGTGGGCCCAGAAATGAAAATCACTAGACAGTGAGGATTGAACCTAGAGGAGAGAGACCAAAACGAAGGAAACAAAGTAACAATCTCTCAACTCTCAAGGAAACTACTTCCCATCAAAATGAACTTGCAAACCAAAATGCCAAAACTGAGGAAGAAATCCAATGCCAAAAATCCCCCAAATAATCAGCAATCAGAGAGAAATTTCTGATCTTTCTAGAGGAAATTCATTTTGTATATCAATCTAACCAAGAATTTAAAATGCATATATTAAGGATGTACAAAAGTAGAAAGAAGATAAAATTTTTATTAAAAAAGCAACATATATTTATGAAAAAACAAAAGGGAGGAGTTTCACAAAATCTTCTAAATTGCAAATAAACATTGAAATTGCAGAGACTTTCCAGTTGAAGAGGTCTGGGCCAGGAAGTCTTATCATACTAGATTACTATCCTCCTATTTTAAACCAGAGAATTATATTTACCTTGTTTATGAATATCTACACCCCAATGTTTCATAGCCATTCAGATTCCCTAACCTCTATGTGAGGTCATACAACAAGTAAAATGCATAGTGGAATGGGCATCAAAAAGTCTATTTTCAGAGCCTGGTCTTTTAAACACCATATTATGCTGTAGACAAGGTATTTCCTTCTCTGCTTTATCATATGGTATACATTAAGAGGCATGTGATGCATTTATTTTACTGATTACCATATCCTTATATTTGAGATTAACAATATTCACTAAGCATTCATGAAATACGTTGCAAAATGCTTAAAATGTGAGTTCTAGAGACAGGCTGCCTGGATTAGAAACCCAGGTTCATCACCTAACTTTTAGTAGCTGTGCCAGTTTAGGTAAATCCTCTAATTACCCTAAGCCTGGGATTCCTCATTTGAGATGGTGTTAATAACCATACTTGCATCAGTCAATTGTTGAAGGGTTAAATGGAACAATAAATGGGAAAGTATTTGTCATGTAATAAGTACTCAATAAATTTATCAGTTTTCATTTATTTATCACATCTAGATATGTTTATCTTGATGATGAAAAGACCAGAAGACATTAGGCATCTATAATATCTTCCCAAGCTATGCATCAAAAATGAGATTTATGACATTGATTCTACCTTTGATACAGATTGACCAAATAATTGTTGGTTAATCTTCAGCCTGTGAGTTAAACTTTTTTGAAAGTCGCTTTTAAAGAGGATTGATTATTCAATCGGAACTAGAGAATCTTAAACAATAATTTGCTGTATGAAGAAACAGGATAATGAAAGCATGTTTTTGATATGTGAGTCCTGAAGAGCATGGTTAATTTGTTTTTGTTCACACATGGCATCACAAATTTTAGAACCATGTATACTGTATATGAATGGTATATATAAATAAATATTAGTAAATACTATCAAGAGCGACTTTTTAATAGCTATATTAACAATGAATTAAAATGTGTGTTAATAATACATAGTAAGAAATATTGGTTTATTGAAGCCAGAGAGATGATGTCATTTATGCAATTAAAGGCAGATGGCAGAGGCTGAACTTGGATTGGAATCTTTCCTATTTTCAGATTAATTCTTTGGTCTGCCATCTTTAGGATATATAAGCATCATATAGATACCTTTTAAATGGAAATCCCTAGACCCAGTTTTCAGAGATTCTAATTTTGTGTATCATGTTTTGTGTCAGTAATCTGCACTTTAATAAACATTTCATGGGCCTTTGATGCAGCCAAATTCTACTTTGAAAAACAGTGAATTGTTGAATTGCAACAATGCCTAATCTAATGTTCTTCCTTCTTTACTGGACTTTTTCCCATAAATTTTGATGTCCCAGAACTGTATTTCTCAATCCTGCTTTCATATTGAAGTATAAAGAATACTACTGGGGATTATGGTTCCAGCTAAGATGGAGTAAGCACACTTCACCTAGGTTCATGCATAGAATGTAGCTATTAAACCTTGATATAATATAATAAATTATTTGAGGTGTCTGAAAAATAAACATTAGCAAGCAGATTAGGGAAGAAGACTAGAATATGGAAATGAAAGTGAGTTTACCATTTTTTCTCTTTTTCCTGAGTGAAATAATTTACTTCAAAGGTTGCATACCACATGATTCCATTTATATGGCATTCTTGAAAAGACAGAAGTATGGTGAGAGAGAACAGATGAGTGATTGCCAGGAGTTAGGGTGGCGAAGGATGTTACTACAGAGCGATAGCACAAAGTAGTAGCTTTTGGCATGATGTGACTGTTTGTATCCTGACTGTGGTTGTGGTTTAACAAATCTATGCACATGTTATAATTCATAGCACTGTATATAAAAATTTTTTTTTACTGTATTAAGAATTAAAATAATATAAAATAAAATAATACCGACGTTCAGTCTGCATCCCAGATAATTATTAGATATGCTGCAGGGACCAGGTAATTTTTGCAAGCACCATACACAGTTTCAATACAAAGCCAAGGGTGGAAACCACTACACTAGACCCTGTTGTAATCACTAGATGCATCTCCACATTTTTTTTCTGTGAATTTTACATTTGTCAATTCTTTCTCTAAAAGTAGACTAACGTTTTCAGGAAAGCAATTACCTTGTTCAGTCTTTAATCTCTTAGAGAGCTACATGCTACATATTTCAAAGATCTCCTCATCTGAAAATAACTCAAAGCCTAAAATTTGAGGCTTTCTCTGTTTTCCTAATTTGACCCCATAATCTTGTCATTCTTATTAACTGTCAGGCTTATTACTAATATGCAAGCATTATAGGCCTCAATTCAGTCCTTAGGCTCACTGCCATAAAATGCCTAGTTCATGCAATTAGAACTGCAACAGCCTTGAATGCTTAACATGCCATCTATTTGATCTTCTCCTCTTTGTTAAGCCTAAATTATGTAAAACTGGTGTAAGTGAAAAGCTAAGTGTAAACATTTTCTTAAGGAAAAATGAAAGAATTCCTTCTTTAATTTTCCAAAAAAAATAATGTGAGGTCATTGAGAAAATTTAATAGTCAGTCCAAATGTGAGCACTGTGTAAGAAAGAAATTTTTAATGGCTGTCCACTTCAGAAAGTCCCAAAGAAATTTACATGTCAATGTCAGCTTGAGAGCTTTTTAAAATTGCAGATTTCAGAATTATAAACTTAGATTCTTTTAGATTGGGACATAAAAATCTGTATTTTTCAAAACCCACAGCAATGCTGCTTGATGCCAATTTAGGGAATTAATGGTCCATACCCTCCATTCAAAATCCTGTTAGAGCTCTTAACGTTATCATTTTAATCCAATCACCCACAAAATTAATGTTATTATAGTCTGTTGTGTTGATGGTGCCATTTGTACCTATTATTACTTGTGTTTTATGTGCCAGGCACTAGGCAAAAACAGCACATTATAAAATCATTTGGATATTATCACACCATCACTATATAAGTATTATTACCTTTTCTAAAAATCATGATGAAACTGAAGTGGGAGGTTTTGTATCATTTCCTCAAGATCTTGGAGGTAGTGATTAGCCTGTCTTAACTCTAAAGCTTATGGTTTAACCCCCAATAATCTATTCTTCTCTTGAGTCAATACTCTGCATGTCATTACAAAATGGTCATCTCCTGTCCATACTTCATTAAATAGGAGTGTTGCCCATAAATCTAACAGGTAATTTTATAGCCATTGATAGTGTAAAACTCAGTGCACCTTTTTTCATGTAAACACTGAAATACCATTGCATAATCTGACTAGAAACTTCTCTAGGAAATCATTAAAAATGTGTACTTAGAAATAAGGTATCACTGATAGCTTCATCCACATGTGATAGATAATCCTAGTACATTAACATCATGAACGTGTTGAATATATTTGAAAAATACAATTTGATAAACATTTAAATCCAGATAAATTTATCATTAACATAAATTATCATGAATCCAATAGTCATTTAAACTTAAGTATAACAAATTAATTTTAAGGTCAGAAGATCATAGACAAATAAATACTTTCAAATATTTTTTAGCATGGCATTACTATCTTCCAATGATAGATGACAAATGTAATTATATAAGATCAATGAGACTGATAGCTTTTAAACCTTTGATGTTTTCTTTTCCATATTGAGAATTGTATTGAGAGAATTTAGCTATAAGGAGTAAACAAAGCAAAACCAAAAATAAAAGTAGGAAGATAATGTCATATCTGAGGATTTACAAAATGCTATAAAGTCCTTTTCTTGTGACATTTATAGAAAAATATAAAAGAATTATCATAGGTAGTATGAAAATTATCTCAAATCAACCACAGCATTCCACAAAGTTTTTACATCTTTAAACTAATTGAATGAGTTATGATCCTTTCAACTATGGGTGGCCAAGTTTCTCTAAATAATGAATAAGAAGTTAAAAAGCCTAAAAAAATGATGACAAATTCTTTTATTTTAAAAAAGGATTTATCAAGCTTTTGCCCTTGTAACAGAAATATTGAACCTAAACAGCAAGATATTTGACGTTGAACAATTTCCCAATATTTTAACATCAGATTCTATTACTACACTTGATATATATAACCGTAAGGGAAGTAAAATACAAACTTTGTTCCAACAATCCCCGTCTGTGTCAAAGGAATTTAAACCTCAGAAATTTTATCCCGACATGAATATTATTTTTATTGCAATAATAACTAACACTGTTCCAAGGCCTTGAAGCATAGACAGAGATATATTCAGAAATATCATAAATTAAATTAGACAAATGAATGTTCAAGAACAAAAGAATTCTCTAAAGATCTTGAGACCTTGTTAATCCAACAATAAAACCACCTGTACCTAAGTGTATTTCACTGGCATATCCTTAAATTAAATTGAGTGAGGAATCTTTTGTTGCTATCGCAAATGCAAAACAATTTGCTATCTTAGAATACTCTTTTGCTTTTCTTTTTTTTCTTACAAGAGCTTTAGCTTACAAGAGTATTATCAGTGACTTGCTATTATTGGATTTATTAGCAAACATTTTGACCCTATTTCCAATAAATGTGAATGATATATTTCCAAATACGTTAAAGTTTAGAAAAATAATTAGCATTTTCTTTTTTACTTTGATCATAATAAGTATTTGGAAAATAAAGAAATTTGAGGCCAATTCCTCAATAATTTTTTATTCAATTCTGAGTGATAAAAAAGATCCTTGCTTAGTGCCTTCTTTTTTCACAAAACATAGATATTAAATCCATTTTTTAAGGCTTGAATGGGTGTTTTATGCTCACTACTTTCCTTTTTCAACCAGTTTCTTCATTATTGAAAATGTAGGTTTTTATAACATATGAAAAAGACAGAGCTCATTATCTTTAAGCAATAGCAAGATAAATGGAAAAATTGTTTTGTAATAGATTTTAAGATGAATATCCACCTAACAGTAAAGATAACCTTCTATTCTGAAGATTCAAATCATTCTTCTAGTGTCAGGAGGTATGATATCTCATTTTATTAGTGTTTTATCAATAATATAAAACAAATTAAACATGACCTCTTTTGCCTTTCCTCTAGGGATGTATAGTTTAATTATATACACGTGTACAAATGTAACAATATGGAGGTTCCTCCTAGATTAAAAAGAGAACTACTACATAATCCAGCTATCCCAGTTCTGGATAGATATCTTCTAGGGGAGCAGGATTTGCTACCCCAAAATGTGTCTTTTTGGCTTGATTGTTTTTAACAACAAAAGATTCAGGAAAAAATTTGACCTTCCCTCTAACTGCCTAAAGGACTTTAAGATAGAAGAAGGACTGCTCCAGGAATGAGTTATCACTGCAGATAACTATAGTATAATAGGAACTAGATGTGGCAGACAGGGAGGAACCTAGCAAGGCTCATTTGATCAAAGTCCTTTCCGTGTCTCCTTGTCTCTGCAAGGTATGGCAAACATTTATTTACTAAATATTTCTTTCCATCTCCATGTGAATTGCCTTCCTCCCCTTTGAAGTCCCAAACCACTATGCCACCCAACATCGTCTTTTGTCTTTAGCTAAAAATAACATTTAAGCTGGTGGCTTTGCCATTTTGGTGAGTTACTCAGTTTTCCTGGGTTTCTCCCATATGCACATTGTATTAAACTTCTTTGATTTCCTCCTGTTATTCTGTCTCATGCCAATTTAATTCTTACACCCAGCCATAAGAACCTAGAAGGGTAGAGGAATTTTCCTTCCTCCCCTACAATCTAAAGGAAATGAAAACAGGATATCAAAGTATAAATATGTACTCCCATGTTTGTTGCAGCATTATTCACAATAGCCATAATAGGGAAATGACCTATGTGTCTATCAATGGATTAAAGGAGAAAGAATATGTGGTGTGCATATATATATATAGATTTATACACAATGGAATATTATTCAGCCATAAAAAAAAGGAAATCCTGCCATTTGCAACAACATGGATGAAATTTGAGGGCATTTTACTAAGTGAGATGTCAGACAGAAAAAGATAAATACTGTGTGATGATATCATTGTATGTGGAATCTAAAAATGCCAAACTCAAAAACAGAGACTAGAAGGGTGGTTACCAGTGATACTGGCTCAACTCAAGGTTAACGTAAGGGAAGCCATATTGTAGAAAAGAAACTATATTGTAACTTTGAATGACCTCTGACTAACTCAACTGGACATGCAGACATTTCAAACTGCAAGAGATGCTTTGACCCCGACACCTAGAAATCTTTTTGACTGGCTTCCCCCTGGACTCAGAAACTGGTTTATAATTTGCTCCCATCATTAACCTTGTTTTTATTTTTGTTTCTCTAGAAATGCTTCTTATTAAATACCTAGTTACTTGCTTACACAATATAGACCTAACTTTGGGAGCCCACCTGCATCATTGTCTTACTAAGAGACTAGTTCTATGAGATAGAACAACCTGTGCTCCTCTTCAGCAGGATATCCCTCAAGATTTAGGAGTGAAGAACAAAAGGGGGAATTGATACTGGATCAACACAAGGTTGACATAAGGGAAGCCATATTGTAGGAAAGAAACCATATTGTAACTTTGAATGAACTTTGATTAACTAACCCAGCTGTATATGCACCCTCCAGGAGATATACACGCTCTGTAGATGTTATGGCCCCTCCCACTTACCATAAGTTGATAACTTTGTTCTTTTGAATTCCTTAGGAATGTGATGACCCCTAAGCAGAGAGTCTATGCTGGAAGCCATCATCAATGACAACAGAGAGATCTGGTGTGGCACCTCTGGCTATTCCTTATAATTAAATTGGGGATCAAATGTGTTTCCCCTATGCCAGCCCCTTTCAGCAGGATAGTCAGCCAGACAACAACAACCCTGTTCCCATACCAACATATGATTATGCTGGGGTACAACTCACAGTGGGGAGTTGTTGGTGCCACTCATATAAATAGTAATCTTTACTATGTATATTAAAGATCTCATTCTTATTATCTTTAAACTAAATCAGGATATCGGGTGTTGCTCCAGTCTCTGATGCATATCCAGTAAAACAAAATACTATCAGGAACTAAGACCAGATATCTGTCCCACCTGAAGACCAGATTCCTCTCCCATCATGAGACCAGCCCCCTATATAATTAGCCTGTAGTTTATGCTCTGTGAGATGGTTCTTTTAGACATTTAGTCAATCATTTTCCCCCGTGCTGGCAAGCTGTAATAAAACCCTTTCCCTCCTACAACCTTACCTCTTGGCTATTGGCATATCTTGTGGTGAGCAGATGACCCCGCCTTGGGTGGTAACACCAGGGGCTGGGGGGTGGGGAAAATGGGGAGATGTTGGTTTAAGGGGTACAAGCTTCCAGTTATAAGATGAATAAGTTCTGGGGATCTAAACTACTACATGGTGAGTATAGCTAATAATACTGTATTATATACTTGAAAGTTACTCAGAAAGTAAATCTTGTATGTTCTTACTGCAAAAAAGAAGTGGTAATTATGTGATACGATGCAGGTATTGGCTAACTATAGTTGTAGTCATTTTGCAATACGTAAGTATAACAAATAAAAGAGTTCATTGGTTTTATTTTTGAAGTGCACTGTAGGGAGAAGGAAAGTTTTCTTCTGGCTTTTCTGATCTCTGTGGAGGATCAGGACCAGCCCACAGTGCCTGCTAAATTAGAAGCCTCACCCTCAGGCAGCAGCTTTTTAAATAAGCAGATAAAACTCTCTCAGGGAAAGACTGGGAGATGGAGGATTTTGCCTGCTGCCTCATACTGAGCCCTGGGGGGATAACCACAGCAAGCACTCTCAGACTTGTAAAGAATTGCTTCCTTGTTGCTATATCTTGTGAACACAAGCACTGTTGGCTTGCAGAAGTAGGTGTTTTTGGAGCTGGTCCCTCTGAAGGGAGTCCTAAAATTTGAGGTGCTAGATGTGGGGTCCTAACTCTTTGCTCTCAAAGAGAAGCTAGGAATTCTCTCTTGATTGCATGACACTGGGTGCTGGTGAGGTTAATGGAGAAAATGTGTCTCAGCGTTTCCTTCCTATTTCCTTCCTGTTCCTTCCTATTTCCTTCCTATTCCTTCCTATTGTCTCAGTCACACATGCATAGGAGTTGCTCCAGCTGGTTTCTGGATCTCATTCAGAGGGAATTGCTTCATGTATATCTGGACATTTGGTGCATCGGTGGGGGGAGGGGGAGCTCAGGAGCCTCCTATGTTGTCATCTTGGTTGACTCTGGCAAGGCTCTCATTCTTATTTTTTAGGTCATTTTTTTCTTTACACCCTCTGCCAGTCTCAGTCTTTTGAATGGTATATTTTTGACTATTTACACTTAGAGTAATTATTGATATATTTGAGTTTAAGTTTGACGTTTATTATTCATCTTTTGCTTCCCTCTGTATCCTGTTTCTTTTTTTTCCCTTTTCTTACCATTCTGTGAGCTGCTTGAAACTGTTTTAGAATTCCATTTTAATGTATCTATGGTGTTTTTGAGTATATATTTTTGTATGTTTTGTTCTTTTTGTGGTTGCTGTGACTATTAAAATATACATATATAGCTTACCAAGTCTACTAGCATCAATATTTTATCACTTTGAATAAGTAGAAAACATCTTCCTTTTAGGTCCTTTTAACCTTTGTCTTCACAAAATATGAGTGTCTTAAGAATTACCTTTACATACATTGACTAACACATTAGATGAAACTATAATTTTTTCCTCACCTACTAATCATAGTTTAAAAACTTGTAAGGATAGTCTATCACATTTACTCCTATTTTTACCTGTTCAATTGTCCTTACTTCTTGAAATTCCAAGGCTTTTTCTGTTTTTGTTTATTTATTTATTTGTCTATAGAGCATTCTTTAGCCATTTTTCATGCGTAGGTTTGCTGGTGAGAAAAAAATTTAGTTTTTGTACAATGAGAGTGTATTTTCCCTTCCATCCTTCCCCTCCTTGATTGGTCAATCAATAAATATATAGATAGATATGGACATTGATTTCTAGGTTGGCAATTATTTCCTTTTAATATTTGAAAAAAATGTGTCACTTTCTTTTTACCTCCATGTCTTCAGTCAATTGAATCATTCTTCATCTATCAGTAATACATCTTTTCTTTCATTATGATATCAATATTTTTTTCTTGTTTTTCTTTTTCTGAAGTTTCATTAGTTCATGCAATTGTGTGGATTTCTTTGGGATTTGCTCTGCTTTTTGATACTGTTGGCTCATGATTGTCATAAAATTTGTGAATTTTTAGCCATTATCTCTAAATATTTTCTCTAAGCCCCATGTTTTTTCTCTCGTGCTCCTAGAACTCTGAAGACATAAATGCCAGGTGTTTTATATTATCTTATAAACTCTTGAGAATGTTTTATTTTCCTCTCAATTTTGCATCTCTTATTCAGATTGGATTATTTTTATCCATCTGTTTTGAGTTTACTGATTCTTTCCCATGTTGTTTTCAAAATACTACTGAGTCTGTAGTAAGTTTTTAATTTTGCTTATTGTGCTTGTTACTTCTCTAGTTTTATTTGCTTGTTCATAACTTCTATTCTTTGCTGAACTTTTTTGTTTTAATTATTTTCAAGAGTATTCATAATTCCATGGTGAACCAAAAATAGTATGACTTGTTTGAGATTAACCATTCCAGATATCAGAGTTGTTCAAATCTAAATGCTCTATATATCTATTGATTAAAATATATTCTTTAAAAAATTTGTTTGTTTTACGGGGCTGGCCCCGTGGCCGAGTGGTTAAGTCTGTGCGCTCCGCTGCAGGCGGCCCAGTGTTTCGTTGGTTCGAATCCTGGTCACAGACATGGCACTGCTCATCAAACCACGCTGAGGCAGCGTCCCACATGCTACAACTAGAAGGACCCACAACAAAGAATATACAACTATGTACCGGGGGGCTTTGGGGAGAAAAAGGAAAAAATAAAATTCTTTAAAAAAAAAAAATTATAAAAAAAAAAAAAAAAAAATTTGTTTGTTTTTACTCTTTAACTTGAGAATTACTAGAGTCCTGTAGCTAAATATCACATATAGTTTTCTATGTAGTTATTTTAGCAATAATTACTCCATAAAGATTTACATATATAATATATGGGAAAATTCTAGTGTACAAGATATCTTTATTCTACACTGAGCAACTTATTTGTTCTTGCATAAATCATTATATGATAGGAAGCTCAAATTTTTTTCAGTGCTTTTATTAATAATTGTAGGAAATATGTTTTTAAAGCTTATGCAGTAAGTGAAATGTGTTTTAGTTACAAATCTCACAATGATGTAAAGAATTATGCTGATTTAAAAATTCGCGCTTCTCATAATCAATGTTCTCTTTCAATTCTTACTTTGTAAATATTCTCTTCATTTCTTGTTTCCCCTCCTCCTCCTCTTCTTCTTCTTCCAACTCTTCCTCCTACTAATTTTTCTTTGCTTTGTGATCTGGGATTAGCCTATAGAAGAATATGTTACACTTTGTTTCTTTGGAAATATGCAGAAGGTTACTGATTATTTTCAATAATGAAAACATATCTCCACTAGATAGAAAATAATATGCTGATCTTTTTCAAGTAACACTGAGACATTCTCTCTGCTCTAGAAGCTGAATATTTGGCTTTTTAAATACTTTTTACCCATCAATATACTGGTAATTTATGGACAACTTTGTAAAGCTTGAAGAAATTCATCCCCTAATGCAATTTTTATACATTGTTTTTCCATTAATAGACGCTTATACTCATGGAAGTGTTTGCTTAAATTTTACATGTTATTTCATAGGAGAACAATTGTAATGAATTTGTTCATATAATCTATTATCCCTGTTGACTATTTTAAATCACTTCTCTCCTTTTTTTCTGATTGGAATATTATTTATGATGACATTTTATGCAAAAAGAAGTGCACCCTTTCTTAAAAGTGGAGAAATTTCTTAAATATTCAGAGACTAAATCTTCTTTTCAAAAACTAGCTTTGTAAGATTTTTTTTCATTTGAGTCTGGCTACCAGGCAGTTGGCTAGATATGGAAGTAAAAAATAATAATAATAATTCAGTTTGAAAAGCTAGGTGTTAATTTTCTTGAGTTTCACTAATTAGTAGCAGCTTGCTTTCAGCTACAAGTAGCCATTAAACTTGAATTAAAGAAGACGAAGCTGGCAAGGATTTTGCCTAGAGCATATTAGGTTCAAAAATAAAATGACCATTAGTTCACTGCTGATGAGAAGATATTTCACTATAGCTATTAGGCATGCTAAAGGTTTTACAAATTCTTGAATGTATGTCATTGCTACTTTGGGATGAAATACTTTCCTTGGTAAAGGGCTCATAATATCTGTTCCATTATTAGTTCCAACTCAATCAATATAGTTGGGTGTTATGATCACTAATTTTTCCTAATGTATGTCTTATATCACATAATTATGACAAAACTTACATAGCTGTTCCATCTTCAATATTTACTCAATTGTCAAAAATGCTGATATATGCGAGCCAACGTATGTATAGAAAGAATAACTTTATAAGTTTTGAAGTACTAGTAACAAACTATAAAAAAGTACTATAACTTTATATAGTGCCACTCTTTGGCTCTTTCAAATTGACTTTCAAGGTATATCCTCCATCAACTCCTGTCTATATCAGAACTTTTATTTAAGGAGATAGACAAATCCATGGTCTCAGTTTCTCGTTCGCTCTCTTAGGATGGCCATATCATTCAATTCTTACTTTTCTCTGAGTATCTCCTAGTCTTTAAGTTCACTTCCTTTGCCTTTCTTCCTTTGTAATAAGTCAAAAATTATTTTTAGATCTTTAAGGATAAATTCACCCTAGTCTTGAGAGCAAATAAATTTATTCTGATGCATTCAAATTTTCAGCAAGGACTTCTGTATGACTTTGCATTCATGAAGTCAATGACATTTGTTACTTAAATAGAATTAATCTGTAAGATATACATCTAGGTTCACATGATAATTAATACTCAAGGGTAAATGCTTTGAAGTATGAAGGTTTGCTGGTCTGCTGTTTTCATTGTACATCACATCACTTTTAATAGGAACACGTAAGTGTTAAAAAATTGCAAATGTAACCAGGAACTTGTTTGTAACATCATATTTAGCAAATTGTTTGAAGTAAACTAAAATTTACTCAAATGTATCAATGTCTTTTCTAAAAACTCAAATTGGAATGTTGCATATTTTATGGGTGGAAGGAGAAAAATTATATCATTAATTTTAAGTTCTAGATAATATGCCATCAGACTAATTTCAAAAATTTTATTTTAACATGTGCTATACATGAAATTCAATTATTATTATTATGTTCTAACTCTATTTTTTTTAATGGTAGGAGGATAGATATGTTGATCTTGTCCCTGAACTAACATCTGTGCCCATCTTCCTCCATTTTGTATGTGGGACGCCGCCACAGCATGGCTTGATGATGCCAGGGATCCAAACACATGAACCCGGGGCTGCTGAAGTGGGGCAAGAGAACTTAATCACTATGCCACTAGGTCTGCCCTAACTCTTTTAAATAATTGTATTTAATGTATTATTTATAAAGTAATATTAAATCTGCATAGCTTTACCTTTCTCTAAATAATGTATTCTTTTTCATCATTATTTAGGGTTTGGTGAGAAATATACTTGACTTGAATAATGCACTCTATGTTTGGTTCATTGCTCCAGTTTATATAAGATATTCAAAGGAAATTAAGTCATAAAAATATACAGTGGGTGCAGTATAGAGAGATATAGTTCAAATAGCCAAAATAATTGTCAAAATGACTATATACACAAATATTTTTAAAAACCAAATATATACAAATATTTAGAGAGTCACAACCGGGGTTTCATGGTTTCATATGCAGAGATCTCTACCTTCTAAGGAGGCTTGGCTGGCATGTATAACACTTTATGAAT
Organism: Equus quagga; assembly: GCF_021613505.1. Lineage (NCBI taxonomy): Eukaryota > Metazoa > Chordata > Mammalia > Perissodactyla > Equidae > Equus > Equus quagga. The sequence continues at coordinate 22,794,592 of NC_060272.1, read as the reverse complement.
GAGAATAAAATATGGATGAAATGGAAATGATCAATTCTGACTTGATTTTATTTACTCCCTTTTCTGGATAATCTTTTGTTTACTATCTAGAAATCCAAAACCTTTTAGGTGTCATTGTTTTTATTTCTCATTTTTTTCTCACATAATATATATGTAAATGTCATAGAAATACACCCATTACCAAGCAAGTCTAAGTGAGCAGAAAAATTTTGTGTGTGACAATATATACACTGGCCGGGGACCTGGTTTAACCTGCATTTTGACTCAAGTGATAAAATGTTTGTAATAAAGGGAAACACCATCTGATAAACTCCTTACCCTTAAGTTTGCTAGTTTGTCTGAGAAGGTGATGAAGTTTTGGGAAAATTGGTTGTTACTCTTTTGCCTACTTCAGAAGGAATTAATAAGTTAGATAAGTAACTCTTACATTTAAAAAGGCCCTGTTCTGATTGCTCATGGAGTTTAATAAGCATTAGCGAGAAAAAATAAAATTCCCTGAGAAATTAAACCCCTAATGTTAAGTGAACTGTCCTTTAAAAGTAATCTATCTCATAAAAATGCCAGCTCAAAAAAAGAAAAAAAGTAGCTTAGCTGTGTTAGTGAATAGTTAGAAGATAAGCAAAGAAAAGCCAAATAAATGTGAAGCTAGCAATTAATATATTTTATTCATCATAATACCTTTCATGTATGTTATAATACATATTTTATATAATATTCTTAACATGCGCTAATTGAAACAATGTTTCGTAGAAAATGAAGAAAATATTTTAAAGATCCAATTTTTACATATTAGTCTTTGTCACAGTGAATTCAAAGGAAAAAAATTATAAGCTTATTAATTTGTCTCTAAACCTTTATGTCCTTATTCTGATAATAAGAACGATAAGGGAAATGTAACATTTTAATTTAAATGAGACAAAGTTATTTTCTCATAAAAAACATGATTATTTAAACTGTCTTAATTTCCTGCATGACTCTGTGTCATATCATTATTTTCACAAACTATTTGACCATGAAAATATAAACGTATATATTTATTAAATTATGTTATAATTCCTGATGTAGTTTTAAAAAAGGTTATGAAGTTTGGGAAATGCTATACGTCTTTTGGGCTTAGTCATTTCATTTGTACTAATTGGGCAAATTTTAAAATGTCGTCTGACATTTTTAACATCAACAATGAGTGAGATTCTCTATAATGGAAACAAATATAATTTACAAGGTCATGTTTTGACTTTAAAATTTGGACTTATAGTAAATTGAGTTAATTAATGAATAACCTGTGGTTATCTGCAAATGTCCTAAGGAAATTAATGTATTTTCTGTGCAGTTTTTACTTTTATACTGTGGTCTATAATAAATGTGGTAGCTTTTCTTAAGGCTTTGATTAGGAAGATTACTTCAATGTGGTATAAAATACTTATGCAATAATAAATTTTCCAAAAATAGTAATATATTTTATAGCTAAATTAAGATATTTGAATCTGTCAATTAGTTATATACATATAAAAGCATGCATCATTATAAAAGAAAGCTTGTATTTTATAACAGATAGAAATAACAAAATGTTCTTAGAATATGAAATCTACTTTTATACAAAATATATATGTGTGTATATACAAGCATATATAATCTGCTCTTATAAACATATGAATCAATAATTCATTCGTATATATGTGTATGTATATATATATTATATATTTATTTATATACATTACATATGTGCAACATATTTATATATATATATATATATATATAAGCAGAATATATATTCTACTTGGGTGACAGGAGTTCCTTCTTACCTACGGAGAAGTTGTTAACTATTTGTACTTTGGTGCAAATTCTGCTAAACTCCCAATCATTTTAGAAAATATTTCCTGTTTTTGAAAATATGATAATTTCTCCTAGATGCTGTTTCAGTTTAAATATTATCACTCTAGATACGATTGTAATCCTATAGTAGAATATTATCTTTGCACTTCAATTAATTATTTTTAAACTTGATATAAAATCCAGTACCCTCTAAAACACTTTCAATATTGTCTTCTTTAAATGAACTTTTGTGGACACCAAATTCAGCATATTGCAAATATCAAGATGTCTTTTACACCCAAATCATTTTTGTATTTCCCCAGATAGTATCGAATAACAACAAATATTTGCTCATTCGCATTATAACCCACTTTGACATGATATTCAGTAGTAATGGGTAATGGAAAAGTAGTTACATGTATATTTGATGTGTTTTATATTTTTAAATAGACCACATTACTGTGAGAAATGTGCAGTTTATCAAGCCCGTAATATGTAAAATGAAAATATCGTATCAAAAAGATTTAATTATATTCAGGTAAAATTGTATCGAATGAATATATTTTAGCAGTTATACGCTTTTCAAGATGGACAGCTGCATATTCCTGTTCAGGTGAAAAGACAACACAATAACATTCAACAAATTAAGTCCTAAAAAATCTTATTTTGGGTGTTTATAATACCTTTATAAATAAGCGGCACTTTACAACATGGTCCATAAGGTTGTAAATGATCTTACTTTATAATATGTTCTTATCTTTAGGATAACAATTCACTAAATCTTTATATAAGTATTATGTGTATGTCTCACTGTTAGTTATAATATTCTTGGTAATTGTAATAAAGTAATCAGAATCATTTCGTCTTGTTACAAACAGATGTTTTCTGTTCTTCCTTCATACTTTCCAATAGGTGCTGATTATAAATTAAAATCCAGATATGGAGTCCTCGAAAGGAAAATAAAAGGCAGCTTCAGATTTCTCAAATGGAGGGCTACCCTGATGACTCTTAATTGTTGACACTTCTGAGGACAGGCTTTGTAATGTAAATGAACATTGCCATCACAATCTCAAACCTGTTTGTTCCAGGGGAATTAATTAGGATCTCGAGGACAATTTTGGTCCAGAAATTGACTTCATGAAAGCAGATTGTTGACCTAAGATCCAGCAGAACAAACTCTAATTATGTAGGAATGAATGCAACTAATGAGGGAAATCTCATTGCTTTTATAATATCCATTATTGCTTTTGGATTAGTACTACGATAGTTTTTAATTCTATATTTTACAATGGACAAATGAGAAAGCAATTGGTCTTTCTTCTTGAGCTCTCTCTAAGCGTCCACTGAGCAGGCTATATTTGTGCAATATGGAATCAAACAGTTTTTGAATTATATTTTATTTCAACTCATCAGTCAGAATAAAAGAAAATATGTGTTAATATTATAAGCTAATTAATTGTAAGAGGAATACAAGAAGAATCATTCTCTAGATATGTGACATATATTCATTAGCTTGTTTTGAAAATGTCTCATAACACTGGTCAAATGAGTAAGGTATCTTTATTGGGTCTCTTAACCCTCTTTTAATCTATATGGGTCTTTGGTAGAAGCAAACAAAGAAGCCTTTCCTGGAAAGAATTAATATTATTCAACTAGTCTATTTTACACCAAAAATAAAATATTAATAAAGAGGAGACTGGAAAAGTACTCACTAATAGTACTGGATGCCATCTTTGTCTGGTGCATGGCTCTAATTGGACTTTCCAGCTGGAAATGTGTACCACATCTATGTTGCCCTTAAAAACACTACCTGCCAGACTCGATTGATCAGTGATTTCTGTAAAATTCACAACTAAATGGGCCAGCAATCAGTCTGAGTCAGCAAGTAGCATACACCGCGCTACATTGCAACCCACCAATTTAGCCCTGATGATACAAGAACTCGGAAAGAAAGAAACAAACAAATAAACAAAAACCATGTACCTTTATTTTTCACATAAAAATGTGTGGATTTTGTTGCTATATGTCCTGGTTTTGCTTTTATATGAAGAGACAGACTTCACAGAGGCACTTCTTTCTCATATACACGTACAAGCTCTCTCTTCATTCCGTTTTGACTGTAATCATATGAGACCTACTACATGTCTAATACATGTCAGATGCTATACTAGATCTTTGAAAAATGTTATTTCATGATGCATACAAGCTTTTCAAGGTAGGCGTTATTATTAATTTAAAGAAAAGGAAAAAGATTCAGAGAGTAGGTTACTTGTCCATGTTTACATATCTAGTAACTTGCGGTCTGAAGTAGTAGCTTTTTTCTGTGCTCACGTTCCTTTCATTCACCATCGTGTCTCAATTTTCCTTTCCATCAGCATTATTTCTGTTCTCTTTTGCAGAAGCACTAAATATGTGTGGACGCTTGTATCAGATGATGTAAAAATCTATTAAAAGTGCTTTGTATGACGAGTAATAAAATGTACGGAAGCCAAACCAGCAGGCTTGCAATCCCATCACCACTTATAACCTCTGCAGTCTTGATTAAGTTGTGTAACCTCCCTATACCTCAATTCTGCAGCTGTAGCATGGAGATAGTAATAATCCTGTCCTCATAGCATTTTTATAAAGGTAAATTGAAAATACATCAAGCACTCAGGACTATGCCTTACATGAGGGAGTGCCGTATGACCATTGCTTATAGTTCTTGTTGTTGATATTGTAACAAGCAGTAGTGATGTATGTTGGTACATCTGCTAAGAATGCACTTGTGTTTCCTTAGAGCATGAAAAGGAGACCCTGTTGTGACATATTCTGTTCTAAGATTTTTAACTCCAGTATTTGTTTCATCAAGCTCCAAAGAATTACTTGTTGAACAACACAAGAAATATAAAATATCTTATAGAGTTATTTAGCCTTCTAATTTATCATCAATTAACTTAAAAAGATACCTAAAAATGCTCCTTTTTGAAGTAAATATTTTCTATAATAAATATGTGCCAGCAAATTTGGAATTTGAAAGCAGAATATTTAAGATAAGAACCTCAAAATAATATTTTAAAGTACCTTTGAGTAAATACAATTATATAGACTTTCTTTTTACAAAAGCATTCTATGGCTTTTCGTTGTTGTATGACAAAAAATTTTCTAAAACTTGTTCCAAACTCCAAGTTAACCTGTTACATAGCCTCTCAATTCAGTGCTCTTTCTCCCATCTGTGCTGGTGTTTCTAAACATTGTTTAAACAAAAACTGTGGATGATTTACCACCAAATGTAGATCAACATGTATAATTTATGTTTGATGCATGGAGGATATATACTGTTATGGGCATGGCTGCAAGGAAGGAAAGGTTTTTCTGTAGAGAGTACAGCGTGGGTATAGTATAGGTTTGGTTAGTAGCCAGTCGGTGTCTCAGTCCAAGACAAAGAAATATCGTGTTTACAGGAACCTGAAACATTTTTTGTTATAAAAGTGTAAGAGGTCTTGATCGGGGCATATGAAACAGTATTTAAAGTCAACCAATATACTGGTATGATAGTGGTGTATTCAATTTAAAATTTCAACTATTCTAAATAAATAATAGTATTGTACTATAGACATAATTTTTGAAAGCTACAGTACTTTATTCGGTCTAAGAAAATTTATTTTAATTCTTCAAATATGGCTTACCATCTCTCAATTAGGTCTATCTCTTAAGCTACTCTCTTTACCAGAAGCATGTCTCTTCTTTACCCGATTCCCCCTCAGTGATCCATTGGATCTTGGTTTAACTGTCATTTCTTCTTGGAGATCTTTCCTATCTACTTATTTCCTTTTTCTACAGTGTGATATCAGGGTACACACCTTATTAATCTGTGTATTTGCTTGTATTTTCTGCTGGACTGTATTATGTGTAATGAAAAAATCTTGTTCACTTCTGTTTCCCCTTGATTATCACGTAACTGGTGCTTGGAAATTGTTAAATGTCTGTATTATAAAAAAGGAATCATTCACATGTAGAAAAACTAAAATAATATGCTAAAAACTTTTACATGGAAGTAAATCTTTACAAATTTAGTATCTATATGTCCTACGCATCCCTCCCAATTTAAACCTCACGACATAGTGCTGCCCTATAGTAATCCCATTTGTATAATGATGTGACAATTTGCTAATATAATAAGTATAATTACAGAAGGTATATAGGTAAATTGCTCTGTAATAATTTTCTTCCCACCATGTATTTAGGCATATAAAAGTGGAACTTGATTTCTATAACCAAATTTTATTCTTAGATAATTAGATTTTTCCATAATTCAGATGTTTTCTCTGTTTATACTTCACCCTTGTATTGATCCGTATGCATTGCTATGGCACTACCATGATGGGTTAGTCAAGACCTTAGCTATTTATTTCATCTGTGGAAGCATCAGTTGTGGCATTTATTACTTCCTAATGTCTTCAATGATAGGAAATTATTCATGTGAGTACTTAGTAATAAACATATATTTACCTCAAATCATAGATTCTTAAGATGTTTTCAGATAACAAAAGCTGAAATAATTAATCACCAGAGATACACACTATAGAAGGTGTTAACCAAAATCCTTCAGGCAGAAGGAAAATGATACTACACGGAATATGTATCTATGCAAAGAATTGGAGAGTACTGGAAATGGAGTCTAAATGAATAAATATGCAAAATTTTTCTTATAATTTAAAACCCATTAAAACATAATTGCTATTTAACCTAAAATAATAACAATGTAGTGTGGTGTTTACAGAATGTATAAAATTAAAATGCGTGATGACATTGGTAAAAATATTAAGAATAAAGATTCAAATAAAATTTTTTAAGTTCTTATACGTGAAGTTATATGATATCACATAACTGTGATGTTAAATATACATAGTATAAACCCTAAACAATCACTAAAATGAAAAGAAGTTATAAAAAATTAGCCAAAAAAGAAGATAAAGAGAACTGAACATTGTATTCAATTAATTTAAAAGGAAAAAGCAATTAAAAAAAGAAAAAAAACTAATAATACAAATAGAAAACAAATAACAGATTTAAATCGGTTAAACCTAACCATGTCATCAATAACATAAATATAAGTGTTGTAAAAGCCCACAGTAAAATTAGAACTGGTCAGACTAAATAGAAAAGAAAGACCTATATATGCTTCCTACAAGACATACACTTCAAATACAAAGACACAAATAGGTTAAAAGAAATGGATGGAAAGAAATATACCATGTTGACATTAACTCTTAAAAAAACAGCAATGGATAGTACAAATATAGATGGATAATATATTACGACCAGGTATAATTTGTTCTAGGAATGCAAGGTTGGTTTAACGTTATAAACCAATCAAGATAATTCCACATATTCAAAAACTAAAAAGAAAAATCATATGATTCCTTAATGAATACAGAAAAAGCTTTTGACAAAATCCAACGTCATTTCTGCCTAGAAAAGAAAACCTAAGCAAAGTAGGAACAATAGGAAACTCACTCAATTTGATAAAGACTATCTGAGAAAAACCTGAGGCTTACATCATACTTAATAATGGTGAATGACAATGCTTTTCCCCGAAGATTATGGAAAGAAAAAGATGATGAGTTTCATTACATCTATTTAGCATTTTGCTGAAACCAAATCAAGAAAAAGAGATAAAAGGCATCCAGATTAGAAAGGAGGAAGTAAAATACTCTTTATTCAAAGACACTATGTCTGTCTACATAAAGGAAAACCAATGGAATCTACAAAATGCTAGTAGGAGCAATTCAAAGAGGCACAAGGACACAATAATATATATATTATTGAAGGAGAGCAGAATATGCCACTCCAAAATATGCTACTTGGGTATATTTATTATTCTGAATTAAAGAGACTTGAGAAACAGCCAGTGCAAGAAGGACACTCAGATCCTCCTTTGTCTCCCTGAAAGCAGGAGATAAATGTCCCATGTGAAAGATACCTCTCTGATAAGAAGGCATTCTTATCACCAGAGAGGAAATTGAGGCCTGAGAAAGCTATATAAACAAACCTTGTCACTTCTTCACCAATTTGCTACCCCAAGGCCAAACCCCTTTGTCTTGTCAATTCTTCACAAATTTATTTTTTCTTTGTCTAGAGGATATAAAAGCTTCCTGCTTTGGTGACTTCTTTGAGTCGCATATTTTTGTGGGGCTCTCACAGGTATCAAATTAACTTTGTTTTTCTCCTGTTTATCTGTCTTATGCTAATTTAATTATTAGATCAGCCAAATAGCTTAGAAAGGAGAAGGGAAAATTTTTCTGCCCCTCCAATGTCAAAATTTATCAAACCTTACATTTTGTATATGTGCAACTTATTGTATGCAAATGACATGATAAAGCTTTAAAAAAGAAGGTAAATAAACTGCTCAAGAGGAAGGAAGAATTATTTAAAATGACATTAAAAATTTAACAAACCAGAACACCTGACAGAAAAAAGTGATAGAAATAATAAATAATTCCAAATATTGTTTCTTTGGAAAACAAACAAACAAAATGGTGTAAAATATAATATATCAGATACTATTATTAAGGGGGAAAAAAGCTCAAGGTGATAAAATAATATAGAGATGAAATTATAAGAATAAAACACTGTATTTTGCTTCATTTTTGCAAACAAATGCAAGAGTATAGTTGGAAAGAATGCCTTTCCTGAAGCATATACATTAAGTTTAACCTTATAAATATATGAAATAAATAGATGATATATCACATACAACATAAATAAAGTTGAGAACTACCTTGGTTTCCAAAATTGAAAATAATAACTTAATATTGAAATTACATTTGTAATGACCTCAACTCTCCTATTTATATAACATGGTTGTATTAAAAATATTAGCAAGATTCTTTAGAAGGAAATACAGACTGATATTAATAACCTGTGGTATAAGAAACAGGTAACTATAGTCAGAAACATTTTTTTCCCATTTTATTTTATTTTTTTAAATTGAGATAACATTGGTTTATAACATCACATCAATTTCAAGTGTACATCATTATATTTTGATTTCTGTGTAGATTACACCATGTTCACCACCCAAAGACATTATCATCCATCACCATATACATGTGCCGGTCACCCACCTCCCTCCCCCAATGTGTCTGGTAACCACCAATCGATCTCTGTATATATGTTTTTAATTATTTGATCGATTTTATCTTCTATTTATGAGAGAGATCATACGGTATTTGACTTTCTCCCTTGGACTAATTTGCTTAGCATAATACCCTCAAGGTCCATGCATGTTTTCTCAATGGCAAAATTTCATCGTTTTTATAGTTGAGTAGTACTCCATTGTGTATATATTACCACATCTTTCTCGATTTGTCCCTTGATGGGCACTTGTTATTTCCAAGTCTTCACTATTGTGAATAATGCTACAGTGAACATGGTGGTGCATATATCTTTAAGCATTCATATTTTCATATTCTTTGGATAAATACCCAGCAGTGGAACAGCTAGATTGTATGGTAGTTCTGCTCTTAATTTTTTGAGGAATTTCCATACTGTTTTCCATAGTGACTGCACCGGTTTTCATTCCCCTCAACGTCCCATTTCTCCACATCCTCTCCAACATTTGTTATTTCTTGTTTTGTTAATTATAACTATTCTGATGGGTGTGAAGTGATATCTCATTGTAGTTTCGATTCACATTTCCCTAATAATTAGTGATGGTGAACATCTTTTCTTGTGCCTGTTGGTTATTTGTATGTCTTCTTTGGAAAAATATCTGTTTAGATCTTTTGCCCATTTTTTAGTTGGGTTTTTTGTGTTTTGTTGTTGAAATGTATAAGTTCTTTACATATTTTGTATATTTACCCCTTATCAGACATATGGTTTGCAAATATCATCTCCCTATTTTTAGGTTGTCTTTTCATTTTGTTGATGGTTTCCTTTGCTGTGCAGAAGTTTTTTAGTTTGATGTAGATCCGTTTGTTTATTTTTTCTATTTTTTCCCTTGCCAGGTCAGACACGGTATCTGAAAATGTGCTGCTAAAACTGATGTTGAAGAGCATACTTCCTATGTTTTCTTATAGATGTTTTATGGTTTTAGGTCTTACTTTAAAGTCTTTAATGCATTTTGAGTTAATTTTTGTGGATGGTGTAAGATGATGGGCTACTTTCATCCTTTCCATGTGGCTATCCAGTTTCCCCAACACCATTTATTGAAGAGAGTTTCCTTTCTCCATTGGGTGTTCTTAGTTCTCTTATTGAAAATTAGCCGTCCATAGATGTATGGGTTGGTTTCTGGGTTCTTGATTCTGTTCCATTGATCTATCTGTTTGTTTTTGTGCCAGTACCATGCTATTTTGGTTACTATAGCTTAGCAGCATATTTTGAAATCAGTGAGTATGGTGCCTAGGCTTTGTTATTTTTTCTCAAGATTCCTTTGGCTATTTGGGGTATTTTCTTGTTCCATGCAAATTTTAGGATTCTTTGTTCTATTTCTTGAAGAATGTCATTGGGATTCTGATTGGGATTGCATTGAATCTGTAGATTGCTTTAGGTAATATGGATGTTTAACTATGTTTATTCTTCTAATCCATGAGCATGGACTATCTTTCCATTTCTTTATATCTGCTTCAATTTCTTGCAATAATATCTTCTAGTTTTCAGTGTACAGGTCTTTCACCTCTTTGGTTAAATTTATTCCTAGGTATTTTATTCTTTTTGTTGCAATTGTACATGGGATTGTATTCTTCATTTCTCTTTCTGCTACTTCGTTATTAGTGTATAGAAATGAAAGTGTTTTTTGTATGTTGATTTTATATCCTGCATCTTTACTGTCTTCATTTATTATTTCTAAAAGTTTTCGGTGGATTCTTTAGGGTTTTCTACATATAAAATCAGACGACCTGCAAATAGTGACAGTTTCATTTCCCTGTTTCCAATTTGGATCCCTTTTATTTCTTTTTCTTGCCTGATTGTTCTGGCTAGGACTTCCAATACTGTGTTAAATAACTTTGTTTGTTTTTATTTTTCCCATCCCTTTAGGTGTACTGTTAGACTGTTTATTTGAGATTTCTCTTGTTTGTTGAGGTAGACCTGAATTGCTATAAACTTCCCTCTTAGAATCACTTTTACTCTATGTCATAAATTTTGGCATGTTGTAGTTTCATTTTCATTTGTCTCCAGGTATTTTTTGATTTCTTCTTTGACTTCTTCATTGACCCAATGGTTATTCAGTAGCATTTTGTTTAATCTCCACATACTTATAGCTTTATCAATTTTCTTCCTGTAGTTGGTTTCTAGTTTCATACCACTGTGGTCAGAAAAGATGCTTGGTATTACTGCAATCTTCTTAAATTTATTGAGATTTGTTTTGTGGCCTAATATGTAATCTATCTTGGAGAATACTTCATGTGAATTCGAAAAGAATGTGTATCTGCAGTTTTTGGATGAACTGTTCTTTATATATCTTCCACGTCTGTCTGGTCTAGTGAGTATTTAAAGCCAATGTTTCGATCTTCTGGTTGGATGATCTATCCATTGATGTAAGTTGAGTGTTGAACTTCTCTACTATTATTGTGTTACTGCCTCTTTCTTCTTTCATGTCGGTTAATAATTGCTTTATATATTTAGGTGCTCCTATGTTGGATTCATATATATTTACAAGTATTATATCCTTTTGTTGAATTGTTATTTTCATCACTATTTAGTGCCCTTCTTTGTCTCTTATTACAGTTTTTGTTTTAAAGTCTATTTTGTCTGATATAAGTATTGCTACCCCAGCTTTCTTTTTTTTTTTTTTTAAGATTGGCACCTGGGCTAACAACTGTTGCCAATCTTTTTTTTTTTTTTTCTGCTTTATCTCCCCAACCCCCCCATACATAGTTGTATATCTTAGTTGCAGGTCCTTCTAGTTGTGGGATGTGGGATGCCGCCTCAGCGTGGCCTGACTAGTGGTGCCATGTCCACACCCAGGATCTGAACCCTGGGCTACCACAGCAGTGTGCGCAAACTTAACCACTTGGCCACGGAGCTGGCCCCTACCCCAGCTTTCTTTTCATTGCCATTTGCATGGAGCATTTTTTTCAATCCCTTCACTTTCAGTCTGTGAGTTTCTTTAGGTCTGAAGTGTGTCTCTTGTATGCAGAATGCATATCGATCTTGTTTTTTTTAATCCAATCAACCACTATGCCTTTTGATTGAAGCATTTACTCCATTGACATTTAAAGTAGCTATTCACAAGTATGTACTTATTGCCATTTTGTTACTTTCTTCTGGGTGTGTTAGTAGTTCTTCTGTCTTCCTTTCTTCTTCTCTTGCTCTCTTCACTTGTGATTTGGTGATTTTCTTTAGTCTTATATTTGGGTTCCTTTCTCTTAAATTTTGGGTCTTTATTATAGGTTTCTGGATTGTGATTACCATGAGGTTCATATATAATAACCTACGGATATAGCAATCTTTATTAAGTTGATGATATCTTAAGTTTGTCTACTTGCTAAACACTCTACTCTTTTTAGTCCCCTCCTCCTACATTTTATATTTTCAATATCATATTTAATGTCCTTTTTTGTGTATGTGAATCCATTACCCTCTCATCATGGAAACAGATAATTTTAGTACTTTTGTCTTTTGACCTTCATATTATCTTCATAGATGGTTGATCTTCTACCTTTACTGTATATTTGCCTTTACCTGAGATTTTATTTTTTTTAAATAATTTTCTTATTCCTATTTGTGGTCTTCTCTTTGCCACTTAGATAAGTCCCTTTAGTATTTCCTGCAAGGCTGATTTCTTAGTAATAAACTCCTTTACTTTTTGCTTCTCTGGAAAACTCTTTGTCTCTCCTTCCAGTCTGAATGATAACCTTGCCAGGTAGAGTACTTTTGGCTGTAGGTTTTTTCCTTTCAGCACTTTAAACATATTGTGCCACTCCCTTCTAGCCTATAAGGTTTTTACTGAGAAGTTAGTTGATAGGTTTATGGGGTTTCCTTTGTATGTAACTTGTTGTCTTCCTCTTGCTGTTTTTAGGATTGTCTCTTACCTTTAATTCTTGACTTTTTAATTATAATGTATCTTGGTGTGGGCCTCTTTGGGTTTATCTTGTTTGGTGCTCTCTTTGCTTCCTGTACCTGGATGTCTGTTTCCTTTCTTAAGTTAGGAAAGTTTTCAGCTATTAGTTCTTCAGATAGATTCTCTGCCCCTTTGTCTCTCTCTTCTCCTTCTGGGATAACTATAATATGGGTGTTAGTGTGCTTGATGTTGTCCCAGAGATCCTTTAGACTGTCCCTATTCTTTTTAATTCTTTTTTCTGTTCAGCTTGGGTGATTTCCTCTAGTTGCTCCTCCAACTCACTGCTCCTTTCTTTTGTATCATCTACTCTGCTATTGATTCCCTTTAGTGAACTTTCCATTTCCACTATTGTATTCTTCAGTTCTCATTATTTTTTTTTATATTTTCCAATTCTTTCTTGAAGTTCTTACTGTATTCATCCATTCTTCTCCTAAGATCAGTGATCATCATTACAACTATTAGTTTATACTCTTTACCAAATAGATTGTTTATCTCTGTTTCGTTTAGTTCTTTTTCTGAGGACTTATCCTATCCCCTTATTTGGAACATATTCCTTTATCTCCACATTTTGCCTCTTTCTCTGTGCTTATATCTATGTATTAGGTGGATCAGGTACATCTCCCAATCTTAGAGAATTGGTTTTCTCTAAGGGATGCCTTATGAAGCCTAGCAGTGTGCTTCCCTCTTGTCACCACTCCCAAATGTTCTAGGCAGCTCCTCTGTGTGGGCTACATGTGTCCTTCTGTTGTGGCAGAGTTGATCTTACTGTAGATGACCGAGGAGACTAGGCTGTCTCCCTGGCTGGCTGGATATAATGCTCAGCTGTGTGCAGCTTCTATGGTCCCTTCAGTCATTTTCTTGGATTATGGGATCCCCAGTACAGTTGGCTGAAAGTTCTAATATCACATTCTTCTTACAGTTTTTTTTCAAGTGAATAAGCCCCTACTGTGGCTAGTTGCTAGATTCAGGGGCTTGCAACTATTGTAGGTCTCTGGACTGAAAGGCTGTTGTCAGCTGTCTCAGTATTGCAGCTGGGTGGTGCTGGTCCCAGTCATAGCAGCACAAAATTTTTTCAGGCATTGGAAGACAGGGCTGATCTCCTATGTGGATCTTTGAGAAGCACAATTCTGCTACAGCTCACAAGCCCCACTGCCTGCAGGCCCCCACACACCCTGTCAATACAGTCCTGCCCCATGCACACAGCCCACCCAGTGAAGCTGACCCACTCACCTCACTACAGAAGCCTCACACATTCCACCAGTGCAGAGATGCCCCTCACACATACCATGCTCCACAGAGGCAGATCCACTCACCCTGTTTCAGAGGTCCCATACACCATGACTATGTGAGACCACAGGTTGTGTGAGAGTTTGCTGTGGGGTGGGGCCAGTCCCTAGGGTCAGCTGCCTGCCCTGAGTGAGCTTGATTAAATCAGCGCTCTAGTGGGTGGAGCAGAATCCTGTGCTAACAGACCAGGGGAAGAGCTTCAATGATGTCTTCCAGCATCTGTGTCAGCACACTTGTACTAGATCACAATAATGGCTGGCACCAATGTCTCAGTCCCCAGGTAGGTGATCCCAGCTGCCTCTGGCCTCACCAAGATGTGCCCATGGGGCCGGCTTCATGGCCGACTGGTTAAGTTCACGTGCTCCGCTGCAGCGGCCCAGGGTTTGGATCCTGGGCACGGACATGGCACTGCTTGTCAGGCCATGTTGAGGCAGCATCCCACATCCCACAACCAGAAGGACCTACAACTAAGATATACAACTGTGTACGGGGGGGCGTTGGGGGAGATAAAGCAGAAAAAAAAAAAAAACGATTGGCAACAGTTGTTAGCCCAGGTGCCAATCTTGAAAAAAAGAAAAAAAGATGTGCCCAGAGCCTATCAAATGAGTCTCTTTTCACCAAAGGATTGTGCACCTTTCTTTCTGGTGATTTTATGTTGCTTTCTGAAATGGGTGAATTTGTGCACGGGCCCTTTAAGAGCAGGCTTTTCTTTCTCTTATGTGCAATAGCTTTTCTGGGGATATTGTCTTTTGTATTTAATAGCCAGCAAAACCATGGCACTTGTCTCAGTTTTGCTAAGTTCAAAAGCTGCTTACTGTGGGAAAGCTTTCCCACTCAGATCCTCTACTCATCCAGGGAAAACTTTGTACCTTAAGATTACTCCTGGCTGTGAAGTGCCATGGCTAAAAGATGACTTTTTCCTCTCCAGAAAGGAATTTCTGCCTCTTCCACCTCAGTTACCACTGTCCCTTGTTGCAGGGGTTCTTTTTATCAAGTTTCTGGTTCTCTCTCAAGTGTAATTTTTCCAAGGGCAGTTGTAAATTTGTTGTGTCCATGGGAGGGGGTGAGTTCAGAGTCCTCCTATGCTATCATCTTCCCAGCAGTCCAGAAACATTTTTAAAAGAGAATTATGATAGGGAACTAGCCTTAACAGAATCAGAATGAATAAAGCAGGCAAAAGGATGAATGATTTTCAGTGTAGAAGGGAATGTGAATTTTAAGTGGAGCAAAGATTTTTTCAGGCAATATGGATCTTCACTTATCACCATTGAATGCTCATACTTTGTTAGTGTAGCAGTTTCAATAATTCATCCTACATGTAAACATCAGCAAAACCATGTATATATGTATGCAGATAGATGAAGTGATTGATGGACAGATAAGATCATCATTTCAGCAGTTTTCCTGAGAGCAAAATGAACAGAATCTAAACGTTGACCAATAAGAAAAAATTTTAAAAAGCAAATATGGTATATATGGTGAAATAAAAGAATCAATATGCAGCCATTAAATATATGAGGAAATGTATAACTTACCAGTAATTATATTTCTATATGAAATATTTTTGAAGAAAACTATACCCATTATATATGGTTATAATTTTAAGTGATAAAATGCAGAAAATTGTTTTATAATAGTAGGTATTAATATGTAACTGGAATATCTCTTAAATGACATACAACATGCCTACCAGCAGGAGTAGCCTGGGTTAATGAGCTATATGACTATTGGACTAGGATAAAGAGAAATTTATGTTAAATATTTTTGAAAATTATGAAATATTTTAAACTTATTGAAGAGAACATATGCGCTTAAAATTATAAAATAATCCCATGCGCCCACTTTAAAAAGAATTTTAGGGTCTGGCCTGTTGGCACAGCGATTAAGTTCTCATGTTCTGCTTCGATGGCCAGGAGTTTGCTGGTTCGGATCCCAGGTGTAGACATGGCACTGATTGGCAAGCCATGCTGTGGTAGGCATGACACATATAAAGTAGAGGAAGATGGGCATGGATGTGAGCTCAGGGCCAGTCTTCCTCAGCAAAAAGAAGATTGGCAGCAGATGTTAGCTCAGGACGAATCTTCCTCAAAAAAAAAAAATTTATTTTCTCTAACTCTCCCACATTACATCCTCTTCATCCCACCTAGATGAAGTTAGTTACCTGGAATTTCTATTTATCACATATTTGCTTTTCTTTATACTTTTATCACCTGTAAAAGAATACCTAAACAGGGCCAGGCCCCATGGCCAAGTCGTTAAGTTAACTCACTCCACTTCGCTGGCCCAGGGTCTTGCTGCTTTGGATCCTGGTGCAGACGTAGCACTGCTTGTCAAGCTTGTCCCACGTTGCAGAACCAGAAGGGCCTACGACTAGATACACAACTATGTACCAAGGAGCTTTGGGGAAAAGAAGAAAAAAGGAAAAGAACATTAGCAACAGATGTTAGCTTAGGGCCAATATTTAAAATAATAGTAATACTACTTAAACATTATACTGTGTAGTACTACATGTTTTTAAAATTAAATGAAAAGACTACCAATGAATCAGCAAATTGTTTTACACTCTCAATACTATTTTTTTACCTTGATTAATGTCACTGTGTGCAGCTAAATTTGTCCAAAGACATTTGAATTTTCTTTTAGGTTTTTTGCTATTGCAGTTTTTATTATTGCTGCTGTAGTTATTATTGCTTTTGTCATCCTTGTATAGGTCTTTTAAGGAACATGTTTAGGACTCATATTTGGCTTAGAATTGCTGGATCCTAATTTACAAGCCGACTGACATATCCCAGTAAATTTAATGGTTTTCCAACGTAATTGTATCAATTTATGCTCCATCTACAATTTATGAGTTACCATTTGCTAAACAAGCTAACAAAACTTAGATAAATTTTTTAAATTTTGTCAACATGGTGACTCTAAAATAGCTATTGAATGATTTAAATTTTTATATCACTTATTATTTAGAGGTTGAACAGATTTTCATGTCTTACTGCCACTTACATTATCTTTTCTGTGAAATATCTGGTGACATATTTTACCCATCTCATCCATTAAGTTGTTTTCCTTTTATTGACTTTTTGAGCACTGCTCCAAAGATTAAATATTTTATACATGTCTTCTGAAGTTTTTGATTTGCCTTTCGAATTTATGATGTGTTTTTGTAAACAAGAATTCTCAGTTTTAATGTTTGATTTAAACAATATTTTCTATAATGGTTGTGCTATTTGTATCAAAACTTAACTATAAACTAGAATGGCACACCCGGAAAACACAGGGCCCCAAAAGAGCCATTTTTAGATAAATAAACCCTGAGGTTATTTACTAGTGACAGAACTGCATTAAAGGTTTTTAAAGATGTACTTCAGAAATCAGGAATAAAGTTCAGAAAGAAAGAAAATCAGTGATCCAAGAAAGTATGAACAACGTAGATAAATCCACATAATTAGTGACTTTATAAAATTCTGAAAACAATCCTTATTCATATATTCTGGTGGAAAAATTATAGACCTGGGTGTAGGGGTGTTTACATGTTATGCAAATCAAGAAGATGATTAAAGTGTCCTCAGTTTATGGCATTGTCCAGGAGGAGATTAAAGATCATAATTTATCTTATATTTTGATAGTTTAAATATGAAAGCTAAAATTTGTAGGGTAATCACTGAAGTACAAAAACATCCCAAATTTGTAGAGGAAAAAAAAGAATAACTATGAATATTTCCCTGCCATAAGAAAAAAGCACAGATTAAAATGCACTAAAACAGAACTAATAGATAATGCAAAAGAGGTAGCATAGCTAAATCCAAATATATTTCTGTATATAAAGGTCTTTATTTGAATGTCATGGCCTAAATCTTAATCTTTCAGTAACTTACTTTTGACAAATAAGCTCTACGAAATAGTCACTGGAACCAATTCCGCGGCAAGTCCTTGGATAACGCTAAACATAACAATAACAAATCACCACATCGCAGTGTCTAGTGACGGCTACACATCCTCGGCAGAGCGATCAAGGACCGAGAGAGCGTTAAAACTGAATCACACAGTTACTTCTCAAATTGCTCCCACAGGTTTAGGGTTGACTGAGCTTTAAATCGCCTGCATTCTATCGACTATTCAATTCTCTCGGTCAATTGATAAATAAAATACTTTAGTCATCAGAGTTTTTAATCCACTGTTATAACACTTGCTTTTCTTGAAACATTAGATTAGCTCCCTTTGTTTTCTGGGTTTAAGATTCAGGTCAAGTTAAACGGACTTTATTTCACTACAAATTGTCAGACATAACTCCTCCTGGGAAATTTCAGGATTTTTGTGGAATAAACAGTCATTCTAAAATCAGCAGAGAACAGTATAATTTATGTCAGCATGCTGAAACAGTTATTCTTTTCTATGGAAAATAATTATATCAAAATAAAATATTTGAAAATTGCTATTTCATAAATGTCAATAATTAGTTGAATTTAGTATGGCTCGACCATTTCTTTCTAGTAATCTAAAAACATGTGTTATCTATGCCAAATTTACATTTAATGTAGGTTACTTTATTGTTTTTAAGATGTAGTTATGTACTTTTGGTTTATATTTTTCTATTTTCCCCCCAGTAATTTAATGTTGAAGAATATACAAATCATTCTGTTTTGATAACTTCCTTTAGCCATCATGTTAAAGTGATAAATTCTCTTAGTTTTCTTTCATCTGTGAATAGGTAGATCTCCTTTTCCTTCCTGAAGGATATTTTCACTCAATATAGGATTCTGAGTTGACAGGTGCTTTTTTGTTTGGTTGGTTTTTTTTTTTTTTTTTCCATCAGCACTTGAAAAATGTTCTGCCACTTCCTTCTGACCTCCAGAAGAGTGTGAGAAATCCATTGCCATTTCATTGTTTTCCCTATAGGTACAATGTCTTTTTCTCTTTCACTGCTTTCCAGATATTTTCTTTGTCTTTAGTTTTCACAAGTTTGACTATGATGTGTCTTCATTTGTATTTCTATAGACTCATCTGGTTGGGAGGTTCACTTAAGTTCTTGGACTGCAGATTTATGGTTTTTCTACCAAATTTGGGGAGCTTTATCCTATTATTTCTTTTCTTTTTTTTCTCTTTGAGGAAGATTAGCCCTGAGCTAACATCTGCTGCCAATCCTCCTCTTTTTGCTGAGGAAGACTGGCCCTGAGCTAACATCTGTGCCCATCTTCCTCTACTTTATGTGTGGGATGCCTACGACAGCATGGCTTGCCAAGTGGCGCCATGTCTACACCTGGGATCCGAACCGGCGAATCCTGGGCCACCAAAGTGGGACGTGTGAACTTAACTGCTGCATCACCAGGCCAGCCCCATATCCTATTATTTCTTTGAGTGCTTACTTACTTCTCTTCAACTCTGACGACATGATATTAGATTTTATTGTCATCTCATCACTCTTTACTTTCTATTCATTTTTTAATTCTACTTTTTCTTTGTTGTTCAGATTAAATTTCTATTTTTCTGTTTTTAATTTTGCTGATTCCTCTGTCCTTCATATCTGCTGCTGTGCCTATCCTTTGAGGGTTTTTATCTTTAAATATTGGTTATTGTATTTCTCAGTTCTAAAATTTCCATTGGTTTCTTCTTTATGTTTTCTATTTCTTTACTGAAAGGCTTGATTATTTTTTTATTTATTCACTTTTTTATGTGAGGAAGATTGGCCCTGAGCTAAAATCTGTGCCAACTTTCATCTGTTTTATGTGGGATGCTGGGATCCAAACCTGCAAACCCCGGGCCATGGAAGTGGAGTGAATGAACTTAACCACTACACCACCCAGCCAACCCTGAGAGTCTTTATTTTTTTTAATTTATTTCAAGCATGATCATTGAAGCAGGTTTATGATGACTGCTCTAAAATATGTCAGATAATTCTAACATTTCTGTCACCATTCTGTTGGCATCTCTTGATTGTCTTTTCATTCTGTTTGAGATCTTCCTGCTTCTTGGTATTCTGAGTGATTCTTAATTGAGATCTAGACATTTTAGTTCTTATGTGGTTAGAGTTGCAAGGTTAAAATTTTTGTTTTAACTTGCTTTTTCTTCTAACATAGTTCAAGAGCCTCATTACAGTTTTGTGATTTAGAGTCCCTGCTCAGCTTTTGGGACATGGATGGAGGTGGGGCTAGAGTTTTATTCTTGGGATTTGACTGTTATTTTCCAAAAGCTTTCTGTCTCTCTAGGCTGCCTCTCTCTTGGCTCTTTGGCTAGAGAGGCAGACTTTTGGGAGCTTTTGCTGTCTGTACCTATTAGCATTTCCAGGTTGCTGGATCCCCCAGCACCCATTCTGGGGTTTAGGAGGCAATAAGAAAACCCTGGACCTTACTGTCGTGTTGTTTATCAGGTCACATGAGCCCTAGCTGGTCCACCTTCTTCTCTCCAATTTTCAGAATTCTCTTGTGTTCGTTTTATATATAATGTTCACAGTTTTTTATACTTAGAGGAGAAATAGAAAAAAGTACAAATGCTCCATTTTCCTGGAAGTGAAAATTCCTTTGTTTCTGTTTTCTAACTTCTTTCTCTTTCGTGCATTTTTCTTCCTTTTTCATTAAGTTCAAGAAAATGTACAATTAATTGCTGAAACCTTTTTATGATGGCTGATTTTAAATCCTTATCAAATAATACTCATATCATATTCTTCTTGATGTTGGTGTCAGTTTATTGTCTTTCTCCTTCAAACTGAGGTTTTCCTGGCTCTTCATATGACAAGTGATTTTCAACTGTGCCTTGGACATTTGGTTATTATGTTAGGAGAAGCTTGATCCTATATGAATCATCTATTTTGGCAGACAGTTGCCCTGTTTAGGCTCAGCATGTACATTCTAACAGGTTTCGTGGCTATAGTTCCAGTGACTATAGTTTTGTCCCCTGGCAGTGCCATTCGGTCCTGCTTTATTTGTGTGGTGACCCAGGGACTCCTGTTCAGCCTCTGCTGGTGCCATCTGCAGAGACAGAAGGAACTTCCATGAGCCTCCTGCTGTCACTGAGCAACCTTTGGAGGGAGGTAGGCAAAGCCACTGGGCCTGTGTACCCTTAGGCCTCTGTATGGAAAGCAGAAAGATACAGAGCTTGCTGCTGCTGCCACTGTCAGCATCTTGGGCTGCCTGCTGGTACCCTAGTTGAGCCAGGTCTGAGATGGCCCACCAGGACTTTGTTGTTACAGTTGCTGATAGATTGACCCACCCACTGGGACTGGGGTTACAAAGCTTGGCCTGGGATGGTCAGGACTTCACTGTGACCTCTGCTACAGGTAGGCCAGATTGTCCAGTAGTGCCACGAGTTTTGAGCAGGGCTGGAATGAATTCAGTCTTTGCTTTTATTGCTGCTATTACCAGTGGATCCAACTTCTAGCAGCAGCCAAGTGATAAGTCAGAGCTGGGGCTCTGCACTAGGTCTCTGTTGGACTTCTGCTTTCCAGATCCTGTAACCAGGGAGCACAGGCTACTCTTGCTTCTTTGCTTGTTTTATTTTTGTGCTTTTGCTATGACTGTTGGTGGTTGGGTGTTACAGGCCTCTCCACCACCTGGTCCAGAGGCATATTGGAGATAAAAAGAAAATACAGGGAGGTCACCACATTGTAGTTTCTCATGTCTTGGATTCCAAGACAGTCTGACAGCTTTGAGTCCCTTTATCAGTGTCAGTTTAATACTTTGCAAGGTATTTAGTTGTACTAAGAGGAGGAAGAGCAGGGGAAAATAAGTCTATACTATCACGTTCAGCACCTGAAATAGACCCAATCCCATTTCGATATGTCCTTGCGTGCTATGTAACTTTCATTCTTGTGAAATCTTTGCTTTGATCTTATGACAGCACTATTCTTCCAGGCTTGCTGTTTATGCCCAAATAAGGTAGGCATATGTTATTTTTTTCCCTTTGCATGTTTCATGTAGATTTAACCCTTTGTATTTGAAGTTGATAGTTTCATATGGGTGATAAAGGAACTCATTAGTCCATGAGTTTGCTTTATTTCTTTATGTATTTTTGCATGTTTTCCTGATTGTTTGAAACTCCTTTACTTGAGACCAGCTCCCTTGGGTTGGAATTATGTCCTGTTCTGAGTTAACAGCCCCTCAAGTTTGGGAGAGAGGATGTTCACCTTGGTAAGAAAACAAGAACGAATGAGGAATAATTATAATTTATTTAATGGATTGCTATATGCTTTTCTCTACACAAACATATCTTTTTCAGTCCATTGATGACTATCTCAATATTTCAACTTCACTGTTTACAAAATAGAATCAGCGAGAGAGAAAATAGAAGATTCTGATTGGCCAGGAGTTAATGTTTGACCTGTATTATCTTTCCATCTGCAGTAGCAGCTTCTATCCCAAGGTAAATACATCTGTTGTCCCTTGACCATCAAGTCTTTTGTTATTTTCTTTTCTGTAAATGAGGCAACTGAAGGGAGGCTCTTTGGAATTTCCTCCAATTAGTCCCAGCAACACTGGTATTGTCTTTTTGGCAAGGATATATTATCTCCTGTTATTTGGGATGTTTATAATATTTATTTAAACCTTATTCCTTTACTGAAGATACAGATTTCCATTTTATGTGTCCTTCTCTGTTCCTCATGTTGGGTGTTAAGATGATCATTTTGTGAACATAGTGAGTGTAGCATTTAACACTCGTTTACAACAAGTGTTTATTGAGCACTTTTGTGCTCATCACTAATGTACGCTTTAGATAAAAAGTAAAACACTTCTTTGAGGGAGACATACAATAACAAAGCAATTAAAATACACAATATAATTAGAGATAATCAAACACTATTTAAGTCAGGGTGATAAATGATAATTGAGAAAAACACCTACTTTAATGAGAATGATCTGGAAGGACCTCTGTGGGGGGATGATGTCTCTGTAGAAAGTATCTAATGACCATGTGAAGACTTGGGTGGAAGGATCCCAGGTAATGGAGAGAGTGTGTACAAAGTCTCTGTGTCAGGAAAGAATGTGGCTGGTACCAGGATCCACATGAGCATTAGTAGGGAGGAGAGAGTAGAGCAGTCAGGGGGACATAGTTTTAAAGATGGACAGGGACAGAGCATGTAGGGCCCCAAGAATCAAGATAAAGATTTGAGATTTATTTTACTAGAATTCATACCATGCTTACTTTTGGTGTATTTTTACCTTGTGCTTTATGTATTATAAAGATACATTAAAATATTTCCTGAGGGTTCAGTCCTGTGGCATAGTAGTTAAAGTTTGGTGTGCTCCACTTCAGTGGCCCAGGTTTCTGGTTTGGATCTCAGGTGCCTACCTACACCACTCATCAGCCATGCTGTGGGAGCAACCCACATATAAACTGGAGGAAGACTGGCACAGATGTTAGCTCAGGGCTAATCTCTCAGCAAAAAAATAAAAAAATAAAAAAAGATTTCCTGAAAGAAGGCAAAATTTTAAAAATGGTTAATGCATTAGCTAAATTACTGTTTAAAATAGATATGAACCAATATTTCCTTTATCATACTTGACTGCACAGAAGGTAGATTTTTCTCACCAGACTGACGTTTCCACGAAAACAGTTATGTTATTTTCCAGACTCTAGTACACTGCTGATATACATGGTCATTATGCAGTAAAATTAAGGTGTTTGGAACACCAATAAAAAATGAGTGAAAAATACATTTCTGTTAGTAGTCAGTGAAACAGATAAAAATAGGAAATAATCTTTACAAAAATCTGTATTAGATAAAATATCTCTATTTCTAGCACTAGGGTTCAAATTCCTGTTGAAAATAAATATAAATGCAAAATGATATATTAAGAAAGAACTTTTGAAATGCATCTGTGAACTGGCAAAAAAAGTAAGGAATACCAAGGCCAAAATCTAAATGAAAGCTATAACTCAGAGATATAAAATAAGTCGTGAAACTGACATTCACCTTGAAGTCATTTGTCAAATTTAGTGAACTCATGAATAGTTTTTCACAATGTCTCAAGCCTTGGGGCTAGCAGATAAAGCTCAGGACCCACACACAGTGGGAAAGGTAATGGGAAACTTCGAAACTCTGGGACTCCAAAGACTGCTCCCTCAATAAATTTGATTTAACTCCTTATGCACAGTCCTTGTCTCCACTCCCACAGCCATTAGGGATCACTTGAATTCTAGCTTGCACTGACTACATCTATGGCACTGACTGTGAAAGAAAGAAAAGAAATGGAAAAAAATCTGTCATAAGAAATCTTCAACACAACCAACTATAACCTGTGTTGTTCCACTAAATTCATATAATTTTTGTGGTCCAAAAAAACAGTCCAAGTGTGTTTTTTAATATAACCCCAGACTGGTGACCCTAAGTTCTTGACAGAAGCAAATACGAGCCAGCTTTGAAAGGAATCATCCTCAAATCAGTCCTCCAAAAAAAAAAAAAATAGACATAAACATACGACCTAACTAACCTAAATCATTTCTGGAGGAATAATAATTCAACTCACAAGTGAAAAAAAACTATAACTAAAAGCATAGTCTTTTTGTTTTGTTGTTTAAGGTATCCAATGTGATGATTTAATATATATATAGATTGTGAAAAGATTACAACAATCATGATAATTAACACATTCATCACCTCAAATAGTTATTATTAATTTTTTTGGGGGGAGTGAGAATACTTATGATCTACTCTCTTAGCGAATTTCAAGCATCCAATACAATATTATTAACTATAGTCACCATGCTATGCTGTAGATCCCAGGAACTTACTCCTTAAAAAGGAAGGAAATCTTGCCATTTGCAAAATGTGGATGAACTTAGAAAACATTATGCTAAGTGACATAAGCCAGACACAGGAATACGAGCACTACATGATATCATTTATATGTGCAATATATTACAAAGTCAAATTTAGAGAAACATAGAGTAGAATGGTGGTTTTCAGGGTCTGGAAGTGGGGTAAATGGGGAGGTGTTGGTCAAAGGGCACAAACTTTCAGTTAAAAGATGAGTAAGTTCCAGAAATCTAAAGTACAGCCTGATAACTTAGTTAGTAACAATATGTTGTATACCTGAGAAAAATAAAAGCATAGTTTTTTTAATACAAAAAGTCATAGACAAATCCATCTTTAAAATGAGAAATCTTATTACATCTCTTAGTAATCAGGTCAGTCTAACTAAAAAAACAACAAAATTACACAGCAAATTAGAAGAATGGAATTAAAATTTTTGATCTGTTAGTATATGTAACATTCTAAAACCAGTAATTATGGAAGACATGGAACATTTGTGAAAATTAACTGAGCAGTGTTTAGGATTTATATGTTATAGAACATACTCTCATACCACAGTGTAATTAAATTATACGCTTAAAAATATGTATAATAATATAATAAGAAATGTGTAGACAGTATGGATTATCTTTTTTTTTAACCCATGAATCAAATAGAAAATCATAATGGAACTTAGAAAATCTTCAAAACTAAAAAATCATGAAAATATTGCATATGGTAACTTTTGAAAAATAGTAAAATAATCTAATATCTGTGGTCGTAAATGCTTGTATTAACAAAAGAAAAAGAAAGGAAATATTAGTCAGCAAAACATCTATCTCAAGACGTCAGTGGATACAACAGTAAAATAAATTTCATAGGCAATAAAATTCAGTTATCTAGCATTTGGTTTTGGGTAGGTGTTCCTGTGTGGTAGGAGGCCTCCTGACAGACAGGGGCTCCAGAATTCCCTTGGTCTAGTTGTCACCTGCATGTAGTCAGTGGAGAGGAAAAGAATGCGCAAGGAAAGCTGATCCTCTTCTTAAGTACCTTGGCCTCAGGGGGGCACACAAACATCTCTTCGCATGTTTCTGACAAGAGCTAGTCACATGTTCCCACCTGGCCAGTTGCTTACAAGTGTTAACTCTTTACTTTTGATATTCGTTTGCCAGCTCTGCCACATTCTAGAAATGCAAGATTTATTTCTCAATACAAAGTCAATTAAGAGAAACCAAATGTTAACGGATTACAAATTTTTTTTTATTGTAAACTCTGGGTTACTATGCAATAATTCAGAAGCTTAAGGAGAAGAGAAGGTGACTGCCCCAGGCTGTGGTAAGGGAGAGGTGCTTACCCAGAGATGTCACTGTGCTGAGATTGAACAAGAGTGTTTGCTTTACCTAAACAACAAATTGCAGGAGATTTTGGGGCTTGATTAATAAAATACTGGAAAGAAATCCAGAAACATTCCCGTTATCCAAAGAAGAGGAAAAATTGAGAAGTGTACATTACTGGACATTGAGATTTTTTATAAAGTTATGATTGTTAAAATTTATTAAGGCTAATGCCATATTGGCTCCAAAAGAGACAAAGATTAGGATGGAATAACATAGAGTCCAACCAGACTCAAGCATATGACAACATTGGATGTATAATAAAGATGGACAGGAAAGCAAAAAGAAAGAAATTTTTCAGTGAATGTTGCTAAATCAGTTGTATATCCATATGGGTGAAAACAAACAAACAAAAACAAAAAATAACAATAACTCTTACATCAAACCATATAAAAAAATTAATTATGGTAAGACTAAAACCTAAATAAGAAAAGTAAAACAATAAATCTTTTTGGAGATGATTTTGGACATTATCTTCATAACCTCAAAGTCGAAAAAGATTACTGAAACAGGACCCCAAAAGACTAACCACTAAAAATAGATAGATTAGACTCCCTTAAAAATTATGAACACTATTCTTCATGAGAAAACTTAAGAAAATGAAAAAATAGACACACAAAACCACCAGGTCTAATACATATGTGATATATATCATAATAAAGGGCCATCAACAGACGGACAATAGAATGGATAAATCAGTTTTTTACAGTCAGAAATGGAATGCTCTATGGCAATGAAAATGAATGAATTACTGGTACCTATAGATAACTCTTATAAGCACAATTTTAAGAGGAAGAAGCTAAACAAATAAATGTGGAGTGTATAGGTTTAGGTATTTACAATTCAGAAACAGGCAAAACAAATCACTCTTGTGTAAATCCAATATACTGTTTGCTTCTGTGTAGAAAGTAAAGGACAGAGATTGTCAGGGGGCATCAATCAGCTTTGAGGGTGCTGAAGACATTAGTTTCTTGACCTGAATAGTGTTTCCATGAGTGATAATTCATGGTGCAATATATTTGTTTGTAGGTACCTTTATGTATGCATACCTTACTTAATAAAGAATGTGGTTGGCTTGTTTTATGCAATTGAAAACTAGAGAGGTAAGGTCGGACTGCAGGCTACTTTTGATTATTAAATCAATAGTGTTAAGAAGGAACATTTTTTCCTTTTCTAATCTCCATGTATCAATTACTGCTATAGCCTAAGAGCTCATGATTCCAATATTTCTCTTAACAGCTCCCAGAAGTATGCACTTCATCCTTCATGTTTGACAGAATGACAGTATCTTTCTCCTAGCACACACAGAACAAATCCTGAGATTCAAAGTAATTGATTCACATCCCATGCCTATCACAGAAACAAAAATGTGGCAAAAAGCAAACATGAAACGATTGGCTTCACCCAGATCTAGATCTGGATGTCTAATTAGCTTAAGCACAATCTCTTGGTGCCTTGATGGGACAAGAGGGCTACTGGGAAGGGGTGATGGGAAGGAAAATTATTAGACTTCAGTTAACATATGTCCCATTTAGAAATTATAGAAAAGAAAACAAATTTGTTCTATTTACACCAATTACGTTCTCAAAGCCAAGTGAACCAAATGGCAATTATTTTAATATATTGAATATTATGATCTCACCAACTTTAAAAAATGCGATTCTAAGTACAAAATGGAAAATGGAGTACATTGATACTTGCTAGACATGATTCCGTTCTGCTCTTAAAATGACTCTTAGAAAATATATCACACTTTTTATTCATGCACAATGCCATTAAATGGAAACTATTGCTATGGAAAAATTAAATATAAGGTTAACAAAGTTAATCCACATAGGGAGCATTTAAACTACAGCTATACCAAATTAATATACGGTTTCACATTTGGTGGCAAGAGTAACCACATTAGTGGCATTAATGAACTGTGTGTAACTAAGCTCTCCTTTCACACTAGAAAGTGCTTGTAATTTATTGAGGTCTTCAGGAATTAAGCAGGAGTCACATCTCGAGTTAATCTGCAAGAAAAACTTGTGGTGCTATTAGATTTCAAATCCACCCATGTCAAGTCATTGTTATTGGTTTCTACCTTATCACACATGCTAAGATCAAAAGGGGCTTTTGAGAAAATGTAATAATGCATGTTTAAATACACTTGAGATATTTAAAAACATTTTTTAAATAGCAAATGAGAGTAAATCTACAATTTCCATATAATTGAGGGGCTTGTGTGCTTCTTAGAACCAGAAATTGTTTTTTTCCCTCTTACTTTTGATTTTAAGAGAAATTAACTTAATACAGGTATAGCTGTTAAGAAGGTTAATAATCAATTATGTAATCAACCAGTATATTGAGAATAAACAAATTTTTAAACAAGGTGGAATTTTCTGAAAAATTTACTAACAGTTTTTTGAGCCAGAGCTTTAGTTGTGAGAAAGATGAAGAAAGCCAACTCACTATGGTTAAATCTGCTGTAAAATATGATTAGAAGAGAAAAAGGAGAAACTTGGTTTTTAGATAACTATGGCTACTTGATCCGTCGTTTTAGCATTTAATACTTTTATCATGTATTTTGCTTTATCCTTTCTATTTCAGATACTATTTGTCCCCATGTTATGGACCTGACAATTAGTCTTATCAACCAATATTACGATACTACTGCCCTCTTAAATGTCATTTTGATTGTGGTGTTATTTATACATACTATCAATGCAAATAATCCATAACCAATCTATAAATCAAAATCGGGATGAGTTTATTATGAACCAGACCTGAGGACCATATAGCCCAGAGAGTACTTTCACAAAGGAATGGAGCCCTCCAAAGAAGTGGGTGTGTACAGAATGGTTATATACCATCAGAAAGCATGTATCACATATGATTGGAATGTCCCTTTTACAATAGTCATGGGATTGC
This sequence comes from Equus quagga, assembly GCF_021613505.1. Taxonomy (NCBI): domain Eukaryota; kingdom Metazoa; phylum Chordata; class Mammalia; order Perissodactyla; family Equidae; genus Equus; species Equus quagga. The sequence continues at coordinate 22,765,416 of NC_060272.1, read as the reverse complement.
TTTGCTGGCACAGCATTTCCACAATTCAGTGATCACAGCAGTTCAGCAGTCAATCCCTAGCCTAAGGAGAGCTGCTTATTCTTAAGGAAATGCCCATGTGGGGGAAGTTACATCCTTACCTTTAAGGACATTGTTCTTGTCTTTGGAACACAGCAAATACTTAAAGCAGATATACAATGCATGCTCAATGGCCACGTTAGTCCATTTTGGAAAAACAAGTTCAGGCAAAATTAGTTTTACACCAAAAGGCTTCTTCATATACTCCAATATATCCCATTGCTTGTCATTTATTTATCAATACTTAATTACACAGATGTTTGTAAATGGTTTTATTAAATATGCCGGAGAAAATAATCTTTTCATAAAATTATTTTTCTAGTAAAGTAAGCAAAATTATTTGGATCAACCCTCCAGCTGAAAATAATTGAATATACTGGATTAAACAGTTGAAGAACTGAGAGAATAATAAGAATTTACCAGTACAGAAGTTGAGAAGGCAAAATTCCAGATAAGTAAACTGATTCCCAGAGGCTACACACACACACACACACACACACGGGAGAGAGAGAGAACAATAAAGCAAATTACGCAAAAGGTAAACAATTATTTAGTCTTGGTAAAAAGCGCAAGAGAGTTTCTCAAACTATTCTCACAACTTTTATAAAAAATAAATTTAAAAGGTTACATTTCTAACCAAACCAAGCCACAACAGAAAAAAACAAAAAAGGAGTGGATCACTACTTTTAACATGGTCTGTGTGTTGAAGAAAATTCTGTTGACCTCAGTGTACTCTAAGAAAGATTATCTTTTAGGTAATGTTTAAGCTACTTGCTTGAATAGAAAAAGAAAAAAAAAGAAAAAAATGACTTTTAAATATCTAAAAATGTTTAAAAACAATAACGGTAATGCCTAGAAAAAATATGCAAAATATTATATGTACATAATATTTTAAACTTCTAGGTACAACGATAATGTATAAGTGCAGAGGGAGATATATAGAGTTCAAATATTCTAAGGCCCTTTGTTATATGACAGAGCAAGATCAGACTTCTACAGGAAGTCAGCTTGGAAACTTCACTCATAATGTATCCTATTAGATCACAATTCCAAAAGCTCTCTCCTTGTCTGCAATCTGTAAGGATCACCTTGATATTTTTCACTTTCTTATGCAATGAAATTTTACCGCGACAGATTCCTTTCAGGGGCCAACCCTAAACCTTATATTTGTGTTTCTTATGTCATCTAGAATAGGAGCACAAGTCTCCTGTCCTGTCACATCTTAACTATAAACTCTTGGAAGGTGTGCAGAAGAGCATGAGCCTCCTGCGATTCCAACGGGATTTGCGCCTCCCTCGGCAGACGTTGCCTTCGTTAGCATCCCGCCTTCCCTCACTTCAGCCCGTGCTTCTGCTTCTTGATGTTCCACTCTAGGACACACAGTGAGAAACCTGGCGGACTAGACCTGTGAGATGGACAGCCTCAGAGCAGCAAGTGAAACAGAGAATCAGTCACCCTAGCAATAATAAGCAACACTACTTGATGGTGTCTGAATTACCAGGGTAATTGCCAGGATAGATTCCAATGCCGGTTCTAGGAGAAAACAAGGAAATGTGGTTCACCTACTCAAACTGGCTGCGTGCCCGCCTCAAAAATATTTGATCAGAGGTTATTTCCCCTCTTCTAATATTTAAACAGTCTGGGTGTGGCTGCCCTGAGCATGTTTAACTAAAAATCCGAGGACTTATACGTGTCGGAGAGGTAAGACACAAGCAGACTCGCCACATCTACCAGCTGCGCTTTGCAGCAACGCCTCTATTTGCTGTGTGCCCAGGGCTGGGATGGGGTGTTTGGGCAGAGGGAATAGGCGGGTGAAACAAGTAAGGGGACAAGTAGTGCAGGTTCTGTCCTGAAAGATGCTGTTGGATAGTAGCAGTTCTTGAGTAAGTTCATCCTCAGCCCTTAACCTCTCTTTGTTTTGCCAAGGACTGTCACTAAAACCAGTCAAGTGGTAGTGTCTGTGTATGTGTGAGTATGTGTGTGTGTGTGTGTGTGGTGTGTATTCAACTTCAGGCTTAACACCTGTTGCAAACACAACATGCTCTATCACCTTCCCTCTTTACAATGCTCCATTCTTACTTGTTTCTCTTTCTCCTTCATCCTTAACATTAACTTTGATTCCCCAACACCATAGGAACTCGTAAAGTGTTTGATATACAGAATTAAAATGCGTATATCCTTATAAATTATGAAGTCCTGTTTTCTGAGCCAATGTGTTTTAAATTTACATGACTGGAATATGCTATAATTGTTAAAAAATAATTCTACTTTTAAATCTATTCTTATATTCCTTAATTCATTTAAGATGACTTTCTAACATAGTAAGTAGTTATTAGATTCCAAATAACTGATTTCTGTAAGTACTAATTTTTCAAGGAATGACGTAAAAAAGAAGTTAATCAACTAATATATAACTGGTGTCTATGACCTTTACAATCATGCTTCTGCCTCCACCACTTCCATGAAAGTCATCAATGAGTTTATGATTTTTTATATTCAGGGGCCTTTTCTTTAACCTTATATTTCACAACCTGTTTTTGGCATTTGACAATGTTGATAGTTACTGAAGAGAATATTAAGTTTGAAGTTATGGTTGATAACTTAAGATGATTGATAATGAATGCAGGTTGCCAGACAAATGCAGATGTTCAAATCCACACCAACTCACTGGTTTTAGGGCTTTCATGACATTACCTATGATGTGTGAATAAAAGAGACTGCCATTGGAAAGAGAGCAAGAGAGAGAGAGAGAGAAAATTCCTGAGGAAAATTTTAGCGTAAGCAGTACTGTAAGTCTACCCCATACGAGACCTGGGAACTCCCTGTTCCTATTTCTCAGGATTAAGTTTGGGGGGCATTGGTTTTAACAGGATCATTTAAAGAAGTTATTTGTCCTTTAGAGTTGGAGGGCTAACTTCCTGCCTCAGGAAATCTGGAAAACAGTATTCAATGGCCTATGAGATTCTTGGGAGTTAGAGTCAAGTTGAGATGCTACTGTATTTGACGGTCAGTCAAAGGATGCAATGAGTGTTTCCTTCAAACAAGGAGGGGATCACAACAGGAGAGAGCTGATGAGAGTCACAGTAAATTCGGCTCAGGAAGACCACCTGAAAAGCAACAGAAAAGCATTTAATAGTCTGCAAAGTGGCCTGCTGGAGATCCAGGAGTAAGGGAAGAGTGGAAGGCTGAATGAGTCATCACTCACATCATTTGTAACCACAAGTACTCAGCAGAGAAAACTGGGGTAATGTCCCCACAAAAATGCCAAAGATAGAGTCAGCAGATGTACACAGCCCCAACATCGTGTGACATCTACACGCTTCTGTGAGAGTAAGCTGTTTCTTCTTAGTCAGCTGTCACACTGGGCCCTACTCTCAAGGGGCCAGCAATGATAACTAGCAAATGAGAGGGATTTGAGGAAAAATGAGAACATAAGATTCATGACTCTTCTTTTGGCGCAGACGCTAAGGCTAGGGAAAAATATTATCCATCAAATTTAGGGTTTTCCTTATAGTTAGGTAACTGGGCATTTAAATTGAGATTCTATTTGCGATCTGAAATAGCAGTAGCACTTTGGATGGAAGAACAGAAAAGTCATAGATTTGCCTCTCTCTCTCTGTCTTTTTTTTGTAGAAGAAAAAATCAATGTTAAAATGAAGAGTGAGAAATAACAATAAAGTTGTTATTTTTTTACCTCATGAAAGGGCATTGATTCAACGTAATGATTACATCTATTATTTATAAATTCTATTTCTTGTGATTCATGAATTTACCTATCTTGTTTCTCTGTGTAATATTGCTTTTTAAATAGCTTCTTAGTCTCTAATTTATTATGTATCCTGCTAAATGTAAATATTTAAAGCTTTTCCACTGTTATTTTTTTCTTTTAGATCTCTCATCTGTGATCTCTGTCAGCAACATCGCTTCAGTTATTACTATTATGTAAAGTATGCACATACTAAAAATGCCCACATCTGTGTTCCTTAATGTGAACTTGGGTACTTCCCATTCCAATGATAAGTAGATATCTATTTATCTGTGTGTATGTGTGTGTGTGTATACGTATACATATATATATATTTGTGTACCCATCTTGCCTCTCAATGTACCTAAACGTTAAGTTACTCTTATTTTCCTTAATCTTACTTTTCTTTGGTGTGTCTTATACAGTCACATGTCGCTTAATGACAGATGCGTTCTAGGTAATGTGTCCTTAGGCGATTTTGTCACTGTGCAAATATCATAGAGTGTACTTACAGAATCTTAGACAGCATAGCCTTCCACACATCTAGGCTATATGGTAGTAAACTTATGGGACTGCAGTCATATGTCTGGTCAGCAGT